>NW_026442049.1:0-680142 GCF_026898425.1 Galleria mellonella | reverse complement strand
ACATATAATAATGACATGTAATCTATACTGTGTAGTACGAATAGTATCTCGTAATTTAATTTTATGATGTCTGTATATTTTACGCCATAATTTTGATGAACAGTTGAATCACAGAAACTTCTGGTAATAAAAAATTATTGCTGCTTTGGGAAATAGCAATAAAACATATATATTTATTAATTAAAGAGGAGAGGAAGACCTAAAAAGACATGGATGGACTGTGTGTGTGAAAGATGGTCAGAATGGGAGTGAATGTGGAAATGACTGGGAATAGAAAAGAATGGAAGGAAAACATATTACGCCGACTCCAAATGATAGTTGGGATAAGGGTAGGAAGATGAAGATGATGATATTTATTAATTAAAATTTATTGCACCTTGTAAGTGTAAATGGTGGACTTAACATGGTGTTAAGTCCACGGCGTTATCTACCAGACCGTAGAAAGGAAATATCATCACTATTATCTGTAATGGGTCTGGTGAATGGAATATGCTGAATGCTGCCAGTGTAAAAAGGGAATCTGCTAGATTTCTATTCATGATATAATTAAAACGCATCATCATTATATCAGCCGCCCTGATAGCAGGCGGGTTAGCAACCGCAGTTGGGTTTTGGTGGTGTTTTAGAAGGGACTTTGCTGATCATCCTTATACATGAACCGCTGATAACATCAGGAGTGTTCTGTTATTTATGTACACAATAACATACTCAATTACTCATCAATATTAAAGAGAATATTTATTTCTAAAATTAGAGCAATTTCAAGAAAATTGTATAGAATCGTTCCAATAATTATATTACGATATGTTCTTTGTAAGTCATTAACGTTCAACATATTCGGACCATTGTGATTATTTAGAAGAAAAATATATAAATGTTTCGTAGTTATTTTTAAAAATGACACTAAAAAACTTTTTTGGTGTTTATCGATTTATTTTTTAAGATAAACATTATTCTATCTTTCAAGTTGGAGTGAACATTACGTATTCAGAAAATTTCATTAAATCAGTTGAGCGGTTTCGGAGATTAGTTTGAACCGTGATACGTTCTAAGTCTATGGCTTGAACTTTGGCTTGAACCTAAGCTTGAACGAACGTCGTGACACGGCACTGTCATATATTAAGATAGGTAACGCCCTCATTTGTCTCTGGATCCATCATGAAGGTCGTAATGGATATAGAACAAAGATATTGGATATATTGTTGTAATTTATCAGAGATATGGAAGGCAGCGTAATCCTCCCGTTGCGAACCTGCGTTAGGGTAAAAGGGAATATTAGTAATGTGGAATTTATTCCCCATTGTTAAAAATATTTTTATTTTCTTAAATAAAATTAGCCTATGGTACAATATAACTATAACCCCACACTAGGCAAAGCCTCTCTCATGGAAGTCAAAGCTAGAAATTTAACTAGTTATGGTGCAGCGAACAGGGTTAATTTAAGTATGTGATATTTTATGTGAGTTTGGATATGCGTAGGTGTGTTTGAATGAGCGTGTGTGCGTGCGTGCGTGTGTGTGTGTGTATGTGTGTATGAGTGTGTGTGTGTGCGTAAGCATGTGGGTGTGTCTATATATGAAGGTCGTAAACTTCTAGTTCTGTCCCATAAATCACAATCTTAAGATTTCCTTAAGAAGACAAGTTCTTAAGATTTTCTCTGTATCCTCGTGAAAACCAAGACATCAATATATTCAGTAAGATTGACTTCCATGCAGTCCTATCTAGAACGATCGTATTTAATCATCAGGATGCTAGGATAGGCTAATTGAATTCTATCCTCAGTTATCATCATTTTATTTTCACTCCATTAAAAAAATCTTGCTGTAAGTCGTTTTGTTCGTTCGAAACGAACAACGTAAACTATGTAGACCAATAAACGTTCATCCTTTACGGTGGAAGCATTGAACAGCGTTTTATGTTTCCTCGTAACAAGATCATGGGGTCGATATTGGAGTAGGCAGAGTATAATTTCAAAGGAAAATGTATACTTACTGGTGTTAGGTGTAAAATAATTATTTCGAGTTTGTTACAAGTAAATATATAGTTTGTAAAAAGTGTAATATGACGTTAGTGTACGAATGGTAATTCTAGGTGCCTATGTAGTCCTGCTTTGGTGTTTTATTTTGAAATGGTAAATAATTTGACAGTCGAATGGATTGACATATAAATTATTTAGGTCAGAAGGAAAAAAATGTTTGGTACACTTGATACGACACGATGAAATTATGAGCATTATAATAGAAGGTTAGATAAATGGAAAAGAGGGGAAGGATAGATCAAGGAAAAGTTAGTGTCGTGTCGTATGAAGAGGAAAAGAGACTCGAAAATCGTAGTGAGTGGCAAGAGCTCCACCGACGAGAGCGCAGCTCTTAAACAAAAAATGCAGAAATATGTCAGTAATACAAGTAATATTTTTTAGTACGCCAAAATAAAGTCCAAATAAATTAGCAAATGTATCCGTAGAAATAATAGAAAAGCTAAAATCAATGTTTCTCCTTTCCACTCAGGGTTTGCTGGAAGAGAACTCATACAGAGTTAAGCTCGCCTGTTGTACATCTTTATTTTATATATATTATATGTTATAATTTTTTGTGTACAATAAAGAATAAATAAATAAAAATGTTTTAATGCGATTTTTCTCACACTTTCAATCGACTTCATTGGAGGTCCACAATTCAGTTGTTAATTTTGTATTATGTTTGTGACCTCATAACTTTGTCTGTTCTAAACCAATCTGGAAAATTGTTTTATAAATCTAAAAGGATATACTTACAGATTGGTGTAATAGAAGTTTTATCAAAATTGGCTCAATAGTTTAATTTTTAGACTGAAATAACTAGTTTATATTATTGGGTTCTAATCAATTTAATAACAATCTTTAATTATGTAATTAATCCGTAAATGTTCAGTGTTTACAACTATAAAAATGAAATTAATTGAATTAATGAATATTTATTTACAAAAAACATGGTAAGTATATTTATTTATAAATTACTCACCACACTTACAGTATCTCAAAATGTGTAGTGAGCCATAAGTTTATTTTACAAACTTGAAAATTTTGAACAAAATTTTAAAAATATATCTATTTTGTCATTAAATATATCAATATCTGGCTGCTGAGCAATCAGAGGATTGTGCAGAGAATATAAACAATAGGTATAAGGTCATATTATAATACTTATTACTAGTTTTGTATTGTATTGTAAAGTCTTTATTGCACATACTTTGTATTGGTCACTTTAAAAATATTTAATATAAAATGGTGGACTTATCCTATAGAGGGACCTTTTACAATCAATTTTTGGTAAGTTAAAAGAAAACTACAGAATGTTGGAGAGAAGAAAAATTTTACAACTAAATATAAACTTAATAACACCTATCTAATTATACAACACCCTTTATCTATCTATCTGCCTGTCTGTATGACGGATATCATGGGCGAAACAGTATACTCTTTTATGATCATGGTACTGTTCATGTCTATATGCGACAGTTGCCACTTTCCATCAGGTGGGCCGTCAGCTTGTTTGTCATTCTAAGTTGCATTAAAAAAATCCAGTTAAAATTAAACATGTCGTTGCATACCTATATTATACTATAGAGTAGTTAAGTTAAGTTAAAGTTAGCAATATGCTTTGAACTAGTTATAGCGAGGTTACTGAGAATATAGCGTGGGTTGCGGAAGGTTCGGCCGGAAACTGCTGCACTTTACAACTATGGGTACTACCTATGTTTATTTGTTACTGGATTAAATTTATGATTGAGTAATTTAAAAAGAAGCATCGTTTATGTAGGATTTTATTTAGCTTGGTTCATTGGTGGCTTGTATTTACTATACCATATTAGGAGCCGTTGATTGTACACTATTGAATATAGGCCTACTGCTATTGGGGGTTTGCCAGTAGTTGCCACGCTTAGCAATTGCAGTTAGGCTTTGGTGATGTATTAAAAAGGACGCTGCTGCTCATCTCTCGACTATTAAGTTCCCTTCCTTCTTCAATCATTGTGTCTTTTTGGTCGCCTACTACGGTAAGCTACGGGACAGGAAGGAGTGGGCAATTCTATGTCGGATTAGATGTTGGTTTATATATTTATTATTGTTTATTTTTTTTCATCACAATACCGCAAAAAATTCATATGAAGAAGGATTTGAGGCAATTCAGCGTTATACGTCAGCAAGAATATAATATTCTATAAAGTGGAATTTGGTACATGGGAATGTTATATTCTAACTTACTTTATACAATACTTTATGTACTGATTCACGCGGGCAAAGCCGCGGCATATAGCTAGTATTAAACATGTGTTAAATTTATTTCGAATGTGATGTGATAAATACGTACTTGTACTGACGTCATTGAATGTTCGCTTGCGTACGTGACGCGACCCCCTTGGGATGCACTTATGTATCGACGACACATCCATTTGGCTGTCATTTCTCGCTACTGTCTATATTCAAACATTCATAACAAACAAAATATACAATGACGCTGCGAAGATAGCGGATAAATCCTTGAAATTGTTGTTAACCTTGCGTATCATACGAATCAATATTACATTGTTTTGTTTTGAAGATGAAAGGAGTTCAAGAGATTTCCGATTTGATGTTCTTCTCAACAATATCGCTAATTAAAAAAGTACTTTTGAAGTCTTAGGTTTGTTATGAAGATATCTAATTATAAAGAAATGTAACTGGTAATTCTTATTAAATATGCTTAAAAGTCTTAAATTTTAAATTGATAAAATAATTGGATTAAGTATTATAAGTATACTAACGATCTTTTGATAATCGAATGAAAAAAATCAAGTCTATCTCACAATTCTTGTATATAAATGTACTTCTTAAATCTTGTAATCAACTCTCCTTTCAACTCTCGAGATCAACGCTACCTCTCAACTCTCAAGATCAACAATACCTCTCAACTCTCAAAATCAACTTTACCTTTCAACTTACGAGATCAAATCTATCTGTCAACTCTTGAGATCAGTTTGACTTCACAAGTCTTGAGATGTTGATCTCAAGACTTGTGAAGAAGATTGATTTCAAGGATAAAGAGGTAGTGTTGACTACCTCTTTATCCTTGAAATCAATCTTATGACACAAGTCTCAAGAGCAACTTTACCTATCAACTCTTGAGATCAATCTTACATCTCAGGGGGGGGGAAAGGGATTGTTAATGGAGTTTGACAGCCCCATTACTAGCAATACATACCTAATAAGGCATTTATTAGGTCGACCTCTACGTGGTTTCCCCTGGAAACCATCGTGAACAATTCTTGTTGAATTCGTCACGATGGGCTAACTAACCTATCATCCTTCACTGGTGCCCCGCCAGTGTATACCGATAGCGCGGGTGGGGTTGCCATTCCATTATCATCCATTAAAAAAAAATATTACACAACAGTTTTCGAGATCAACACTACCTCTCAACTCTCGTGATCAACTTTACCTTCCAATTTCTGATATCAACTCTAAGTAGAGTTGGTATCAAAAATCTATCTTTGGAGATAGAAAAAAGAAGCATCACTATTATAATAATAATGATTTGAATTTGGCTATCGATGGGGGAAAAGGGATTGTTAGTAATGTAGACTGAGAATCCCTTTGCTAGCACCAATATACCCAATCAGGTCGACCTCCTCGCGGTTCCCCCTGGATACTATCATGATTAATTCCCGATGAATTCATCATGATGGGCTAACTGGTCTGTTTTCATTCTCATCTATCACCCTTCACTGGTCGTCAGCGTATCCCGTTAGCGCAGGCGGGGTTACCATACCATTTGTACCCATAAAAAAAAAAAAATTGGCTATCGTGTACAATTATTGTCATGTGTAATTCATAAGGATGTAGGTACATACGAGCATATACATACTGTGATAGGAAGATTATGACTTGCCATTTAGATAACACATTATAGAATGTTCGTGAGTCGCGTGAATAACACGAACATATGTTACGTATTGAAAATAATAATACTTTGATAATTGTATGTAACATTTAGAAGGCTATTGCGACTTCCTTTTTGCTTTATATGGAGACATGAACGCCGTCAGCTACGTCAAAGGCCTTCGGGTACAATGAAGGCGTCTAGAAATTTTTATAACTTTTTATACAAATTATTACGTTCGTTGTTTATTCTGTCCTGTGTACTGGTTCAAATAAACTCTTTTTTTTATACAGCAAACGATCATACGGCCAACCTGTCGGTAAGGTTTACCAGAGAGGAGACTTTGTACAAAAATTGTTTGCACAGGCACCTCTGTTCTATTCGTGTTTCTACCGTGAAGTAGTTGTGTTTATATGGCTGTGTTTCAGTTTGAAGGGTGGGATATGGCAGTGAATTTACAGGGTACAGAGGAATGACATCTGAATCCTCAGGAATGGCAACGCATGTGGGGTATCATGGACGAAACAGTATATTCTGTTACGTTCATGGTACTGCTCATGTATATAGGCGATGGTTACCATTTTCCATCAGGTGGACCCATAGCTTATTTGCCATTCTAAGTTGCATAAAAAAGCGATTACCGTAGCCTATGTACGCCTGCAATACCAGGGCCATTACGTGCGTATTGCTGACCCTGAAGAACTCTCTCAATGCCTTTTTTAAGAAACTCATTCTCTTGTTGCATTCTCTTGGAAAAACCTCGACCTAATATTGTTTCAATGAGTAGTTGGCTGGCCGATGATGATTGTTCAGTGCCTGATAATAGAGATGAAGTTAAGACATTATTAGTGCCATAAAAATTTCTCGTTTACGGTTGGAACACGTGTTGCCATATGTTTGTAGATTTATTAACGTACTAAGATTAATGACTATAGTGTAGTTTAATAGAATTTAATGGAAACATACTTAATAAAGTTTCTTTTTTATTTTCTTCACAATACCAGTAGTAGGTACATGTATTATATTCAATACTTATTTGTTATTCCTTTTAAGTATGTATCGATGTATGTACCTACCTATTTGTTATGTTTGGAAATACTGGACTAAAATTAACAAATGACGTGTCGTTCTCACTCTTTGCCTTGGATCAAAATGACTTTCGTGTACTAAGCTGTATAAGTTATTTTAGTTTTATCAGCGGCATTACAGCACACCTGCAATGCCGCTGGTGTTGTGGGTGGTCATGGGCGACGGTAGTCACTTAGCATCAGGTGAGCCGCATGCTCGTTTGCCCCTGTATTGTAAAAAAAAAAAAACTATCTCAAGGGAATTCTTTAATTTTTCGTGATTAAAAGTATCTAAAATGTAGACCGGGGATAAGGTTTATCATGCAAAATTACGTTTATAACTATTTCATAAATAACCTATCTGTTGGTAAATCCAATAGTTAATATTTGCATACCATTTGATGTGGCGAAACATGATGGCCATCTTATAAACTTGACAAATGCAACATCTTATCTACAATGTTTCTGGCACATAAAAATTTCATTTCATTTTATTTCATCTCATTTAAATCGGTCCAGGTCAGTTAGCCCATAGTGACAAATTTCATAAGAATTGACCACTATGGTTTCCAGGGGAAACCGCGTGGAGGTCGATTTATAGGGTATTGTGGTAGCAATGTGGCTGATAGACCCCATTGTCAACAATCCCTCCCTTTCCCATTGAAACAGAATATAATAAGGGAGGTGCTTTAAAAATTTTCGTCAATTTTCGATACCAAATGTTAATAGTCACACACATATGAATTGTAGCGGAATTATATGGTATTCAAGCATAAACTAGGTACATTTTTTTATTTAGAATTCCTAGAATCGTGATATGTTTTAGATGTTTAATTTTTACTGAAGCTGTCATTTCCCTTGTGTCTGAGTGGTTTTTCATTTCACTTTATTTATTATTATACAATATTTATGTATATTATTTAATAAATTACTTATTTATTTTAATATTATTTATGTTTTTCTATTTATTTGCTCATCACACTGTATCGTCTATTATATTTTTTCTTATTCCTATCTACGGTCGGCTGGTAGAGAACGCCGTATAGTTTAATAAATAAATAAAACTAAACAAAATAATTCTAATCAATTTACTAGTGATTTAAAGTTCTGCAAAATAACAATTTGATCCGTAAAATTTCATCGAAATGTCTAATTGTAACGCCTTAATAAGCCAAATTTAATACGAGTATCTGCATAATTGCTTTCACAATTTGGGCAGGCTCTTAATTATTCCACGATTTCAGGGACGAGTCGTCCTTTAAATGTATTTGAAGATACAAAAACACACACAAAGACATACATGCCTTTATGTATGTTAGGCAACATTGGAACCGTTCGTTGCTTTGATGTTGTATTTCTTGTATGGTACGTTAATAATGATAACCAAGGACGCCACATGAAATAAAATCAATTGATATGCAGGAATAACATTATTTATTGGAGCATATATTCATGTATATACAGTATTCTTATTATTTTTTGTCTTTTTTAACAGATTATCTAATTTAGAAAGAGGGGTAAACAGTTTAGTGGGACAGCGTTGGATTGTTTTTATTTTTATTGTGATTAATTGTTAGAAATAGGTTTATTTTCAAACAGCTATAAACTACTGGCCGGTTGTAATTTAAAAAGATATGTTTTTAAATTTAGTTGACACCCTGTTAGAAACAATCGTAGCTTTTCTGTATTTGCTCATCTATTAAATTTTATCGTACTTTTATATTGTGTTTATCCTATTCCTTTCCACTACGGAAATATTAGTTGATATCTCAAGCTAAATACCAACGTTAATTGAGGTTAGAAATTGGATTTTTCAAATTCATATTAGGAATATTTAAAAATGATTGTCATTCACTTTATATTTCGTAGAGTAACTTAAAGCCCGTCGTGTCGTCACGTCAGTGGCGTTTGCGTAAAATGAAGGCGACTTTAAAAATAGATTTCGCCACTTTCACGCAAGTTAGTGGTATTTTATTTAATAAACTTTACGCAATTGAATTTATTTGTAACGAAATCTTATTAACTCAAAAAAATCATCTGATGGAAAGTAGTAACTGCCTAGAAACATAAATAGCACCACAGATATCACGGTACACGCTGTGATTCCCATGGTATTGTATTTAAGCGTTGCTATTTTTGAGGAAGATAATGTTATGCAATACAAGATTATTGTCAAATTGTAATTAATTGATAATTTATTTTCTACGAATACTTATAGCGTTATAGTAATTAAATTATTATTTTTATTTATTTTTTATTTATTTATTCTTTATTGTATATATAAAATTACAACATATAATATAATATAGTATATAAAATAAAGATGTACATCAGGCGAGCTTAAATCTGTAAGAGTTCTCTTCCAGCAAACCCTGAGTGGAAAGGAGCATTAATAATTAGCGGGCAGTATGCGTACAATAATAGAAGGAAACTTTATAGATGTTTCTATTAAAAAATAATAATTATGTTGACATATATAAGTAACTCATACAATTAAAATCAAAATAAATACATATCTGTATACGATAATACATTTTAATTAATTAACAATAATTAATTCCAGCAATTCACGGTTTGCTGGAAAGAAAGGTTTTCAGAAAGGAGCATCAATCGCTCTTAATGTTCAAAAATGTTTTTATTTGATCTGTTTTAGAAAATGTCATGACACGTCTTTTTACTATATTGTTTTATTACGAACTAAAGTAACAATCCCTTTTTACTAATACTTATAAAACATTAGGTGACAGTGTGTAGTAGGTATTTTTGTGTGCGTAAAGTACGGATGTATGATATATCCCAATAGATTTGTGTGTGGACTGTATGTTAAAATTATTTATATTCCTTTTTATTTGCCTTTCTAAGCAATATATCATAATTAGCTACAACAGCTTCTTTCCACTCAGGGTATTCTGGAAGAGAACTCTTGTGGAGTTAAGCTCGCCTGTTGTACATCTGTATTTAAAATAAATTATAACAATGTAATAAATATAAAACTGTTATTCAAGCAAATAAACTTTTTCATTTCATTACGCACCCTGTAATTTCATTACCATAGCCCAGTCAGTAATAAAAAAGAAATGGTTTTTAAGACGTGTAGGTATTCGCTCTGAAGACAGTGTCACAAGTCACGTGTAAACCAAATGAAAAATACTGAATATGACTATTTCAAAAATGGAAAATACAATATAATAAGCTGCCAGATATTCTCATTGAAGGTTGTTTATTATTTCAAATAAAAAGAAAAAAGTTGCATATGTCAAACATTATCTATGTTCTGTATATTGGCAACACTGTAGTATAGTAATATATTATCTGTGACGGTAGCAAATTAAGATGTCGACTAGTTTCTACCTGTTTCTACAACCAAGTCATAAAATATTATATAAAAAAAAAGATGTCGACTGGACTGAATTTTAACAAAATAAATTATTTGAGCTTTACATTAGTAAGGGTAGGTCTCATAGTTCGCAAACCGAAAAACTTTTCTATAGACACGACTAGAAAATTTTCATTATTTTATCAGAATATTAAAATATCTTTTATATAAAGAAGTCCACGCCATATAACTTTACCTGTATCTATATACGCATACAAGATACTTTCCTGTTTTCTTCATCAAGCCTTTTTCACTGCTAGCAAACAATGCGCACCTACCTAGCGCTTCCCGCTCAAATGACTACCTGTGTAACTTCAAATAACAATAGCTTCTGACTTGTTAACATTAAAGTTCATATTTCACTAGCGAACAAAGGTGACATGTGTCGTTTCGCGTTTCCCGAATGCCAGTTAATTTCCCTTTTCCTTATGAAGGAGAAATTCGCAATATAGCACAAAATGACGGCCCCGTGAGAAAGTTAAGCGGAAATTTAAGGTGACAAAGAATGTTATCACTTATCGTACATTTTGGAATTTATTATTGAACTTACATTCGTCTGTCTGTGTTCTAAATTATATTTTTGACTGACAGCCCAGGAGATTACAGTTTGATTGCGAAAGACTGTATTATGTGTGTTCGAGTTACGCGGAATTTGAAATTGTTAATTGGGAACTGATTTTTTTTCTCTTTATTTAAAATAATAAATACAATATATTGTTATATTTAAAAATATTACTTAAATATATTGATATTTGTACAATCAATATAATTTTTAAGAAAATATTGAAACCTTTTTATGTAGTACGTAATAAATTTGTTAAAATAAAAATTGGTGTCTCATAAAAATAATATTTTTTATTCGGCTTGGAATAGTAACCAAGTTGATAGCTTAGCAGATAAAAAATGGTAACCACTAACATCACAATGAATACTGTGACACCCATGATACTGTTTTCATTACTAGAAGTGTTTCTTATATTCTTTAAATTATTAATAATTGTGTGTATATAAAGCGACTTCTGTCTAGTTGATTTAATTTTAACCACGCAGTTAAGGTTAGAAAAATAAATCGATTACAAAATGTTTTTCACTAAAGGGTTTGGTGTGCGTAAAGCTAGAAATAACTAGACAATATAATGAAATGAGAAATATACAAAACTAACTGCATCCTGCGGCTTTATCCGTAGTCGTGTCGTAATCTTGAATAACTTCATAAGCTTCCGCAAAGAAAGATATATTGAATGCAAAACGAATTTTTGAAATCCAATTGGTAGTTCCAGAGATTACCGCGCTCAAACAAACAGACTCTTTCCCTGTATTATTAGATATATATTACATATATAGATTTCCTGTATTATAGATTTTATAGATGGAACATCGAACCTCGTAAAATTGTCCAAAATTTAGTCAAGTAAATTTGGCTGGCTCGTTTTGACATTTTTTTAACCAAAACGAAACGCGCCATTTTTTTCTGTGTTGCAAGTAATTGGATTAAAAATTTCCCAGATAAGGTCGATTTTTTTATATTTGAATTAGAAACTATATTTTATAATTTTAATATACATATACGTATTGCTTATAAATAAATATTAATTAAAATGGTCACCATTTTTAATGATTTGAAAACGACAACATATTTTTCATTTATACTTGGACATAAATGAAAATAAACAGTAAAGATAAGAATCATTATAAATCTTTAAACATTGGTTACCTTGTTCTTTCAAATTCATATATTCATAACAATTTTGCATCGTTTTTATTTTTCAATTAAACCTTATAATGCCATTTTTACACAAACTGAATAATACATTATGGTAACCCTATTCACGCACATTTGAATAGAAAAATTGACTTATTTTTGGCAAATCATTTACATGGCAATAGTCTATCTATATAATTTAAGATATTGGTATGGATATTTTTTATAGAAAGGCAATATAATGATAAAAATCATATTTGCAGGCTTTATAGCGCATCTGGCGCGTCTGGCGGATGGCCAGCGGTCCTTGGCACGCTTACGTCTGCCAAACGACCGCCAACTACGGCTGGTGTGTATTCAATGAGAATTTTCATTGATAGGCAAAACATTTCCTGTCCTATATTTGCTTCGTTCTTAATTTTTTCCGTTTTATAATTGTATTACAGTGAGTTCTCCCGGGGTTTCTTATTCAATTACCCGTGAAATTGATATATATATTATTCAATTTATCATTTATATATATTTTTACGTCTTCTAATATATATATATTTTATGAGTGAAAATGGAATGGTAATCCCGCCTGCGCTAACGGAATACGCTGGCGGAGCACCAGTGAAGGGTGATAGATGAGAATAAAAACAGGCCAGTTAGCCCATCATTGATGAATTCATCACGAATTAACCATGATAGTTTCCAGGGAGAACCGCGAGGAGGTCGACCTGGTTGGATGTATTGCTAGCAATGAGATTCTCAGTCTCCATTACTAACAATCCACTTCCCCCCTGTATATATAATTCTTGTCTCTTATACAACATGCAGTTGGAAAGTCTAAAAGTAAATGACCTATCATGATCAGATATCATGTCTTTCTGAAGGAGAAGACAAGAATATCCAAGACTGGCCTGTATATATTTCTTTTTAATGAATGATAATGGAATGGTTACCCCGCCTGCGCTATCGAATTACACTGACGGGGCACCAGTGAGTGACAATAGGTGAGGATAGAGCAGGTCAGTTAGCCCACCGTGACGAATCTAACAATAAATCAATCATGATGGTTTCCAGGTGGGAACCACGAAAAGGTGATCCTGACAGGGTATATTGCTAGCAATGGGGCTACTAATCCCATTACTAACAATCCCTTCTCCTCCTAGCGTGTATGTGTTAGACGAGTTATGAAAGTGCAGGAAGTAAGACATGTGTATATAAGGTCGTTGGCATTCAGTTCCCTGTGTCTACTCCGCAAGGGATTTGGCGTGAATATAGATATATAGACATAACAAGGAGCGTCCAGCGGTCAAGTATATATATATGTTAAAAAATTATACTTATTTTTGTTTATATTCCCTTTTGAAAAATTTTTGGTTGCAACTATAGAACGTGATTAATGATTTAAAAAGTTAATGACTTCAGTTTCAGCCTGCAAGCAGGTACTATATCTGTCGCAAATTTTCCACTACTGAACACAGTCCTCCCCCATAAGGGGGGAGGAGTTGCTAGTGGTTGTCATGCTTGCCAGGCGAGTTGGCAACCGCAGTTTTTTTTATGGGTGATAATGGAATGGTAACCCCGCCTGCGCTATCAGGACACGCTGGCGGGGCACCAGTGAAGGATGATAGGTGAGGATGAAGCAGGTCAGTTGGCCCATCGTGACGAATTCAACAAGAATTGTACACGATGGTTTCCAGGGGAAACCACGTGGAGGTCGACCTAATAGGGCATATTGCTAGCAATGGGGCTGTCAAACTCCATTGCTAACAATCCCTTTCCCCCCCTGGCAACCGCAGTTAGGCTTTGGTAATATTTTAAAAGGAATGATGCTGTTAATCCTTCGACCGTTAAGTAGTCAGGTACACTTTTGTATAATCCCATTGTATTTCAGATAATCATGGCTGGGAGATTTATATTAAATTACTTAGATAAATGTAGAGTACAATTAATATAGATAATCAATGTAGCTATAAACAGAACTGTAACAGTGTTAGCTAAGTGGTATTGGATCATTATGTTATACAAAGCGCGGAATAATTACCGAGCAAAATAGGAAGGAAAGTTTGGTATATAAATAATTTAATTTATCTAGTTATACAATTACAGTTTCCATAACCATAAAAGGAGAAGTTAATAAGGACAAGTTAGCGAAGATAAGTTCGATTGTAACTTCAAATTTAGTTAATTGAACTTTCGTTGGAAATTTTATAAGACAAAGATTATTGTTATATAAATTTCTATTGTTTTAATGAAAGAAGAAATATATATATATATATATATATATATATATATATATATATATATATATATATATATATATATATATATATATAAGGTTTTTATTCATTACTAGATATCAAATAAAATGAGACTAAATCTACGATTTTTCAAACATTTTCTTTTAAATAAACCATGTCGTGAAAATTAGAGAGACATCAATAAAAGAATCAACTAAATAGATGCAAACGTTCTAAAGAGATGGCCTTACCATGTTCGGTAATTGATTTTTATTTATATAGATTATATTATTAGAGGGATACTTTGTACAAAAGTCGTCTGCGTGGGCACTTGTGTCCCACTCGTGTTGCTGCCGTGCAAGCAATGATGCATTACAGTGGTTTGATTTAAAGAGTGAGACATCGTAATGAAATTACGAAATACGAGATGCATAATATCACAGTCCTCTGGAATGTTATCACACGAAGGGAAACATGTACAAACAGACAGCAAACAGTGTATTCTGTAATGTATATGGTACTGTTCTGGACCATCAGCTTGTTTGCCGTTCTAAGATGGATAAAACGAAATATATATCCAGCGAGGACGAGAATGTTGGTAGATATCGGCCTAGTCTAGACGGACATAGTACGTTGACCGTATACTGTAGGTGAGTTGTAAAAGACATAAGTTAAAAGTGCTACTAACTCGTACTTGAATAAATTGATTCTGTCTGTTTGAATCGTATTAAATCGAATTAAATGGGAGACAGGCGTAATGTATAACTGAAAATGTATGTATTTTGTTTTTTACAGCACAGAGGCCAAACGAGCATGCGGCTCACCTGATGGTAAGTGACTACCGCCGCCCATGATCACCCACAACACCAGCGACATTGCAGGTGTGCTACCGGCTTTTAAAAAAGGAATATACTCTTTTCTTGAAGGTTATGTTATCGTATCGGTTCGGAAATACTGCTGCTGGAAGTTGATTCCAAAGAATGGTTGTGCGTGGAAGAAAGTGCCTTGAAAAACGCACGGTGGAAGACCGCCACTCGTCCAGATGATTGGGATGAAACTTTAATTTGTGGCGGCTTGTACGGTGGTGAAAATCAGCAGCAGGTATCAATCCGAACAATTCCTCAGAACACTCCTCATGATAAATTCGATAGAAGATGCACAGAGATGCAACATCTCTGCACAGTTTCAGTGGGTCAAGTCGGACAGTAAGGCGTTAAGTATCAATAATTCGAGCCGCCCGACTTTGAATGCGGTCTAACAGAAGGAGTTGGTACTGTAGCGCTCCTGCCCACAGGTGAGAACAGTATTCCATATGCGGCCTGACTTGGGCTTTATATAATTTTAGGCGGTGTTCTGGCATGAAATACCGTCTCACCCTATTGAGCACTCCTAACTTTTTGAAAGCTATAAATATTATTAATTAAAATTAAATGACCAGGAGGTCGCTACAGTAGCTGTGGCTTTTTGCCCTATCAGCGTCCTCTTACATCACAAGCGTTCCATTTTATTGTTGAACCTGGACCCAGTTTGCGTCTACGTAAAATTATGCAAATTTGAGCGCGTTCAAATATTTGGTGCGGCCAGAAAATTAGCTTTATGCCTGAACTGTAATTAACTATAGCATTCTTTATTTTGTTTACGGTACAAATAGAAAAAAAAAGAAACAATATTATTGTTATTAACAGATTTTGCAGTCATCATCATCATCATCATCATCATCATCAGTCGTTAACTGTCTATTTATTTATTTATTTATAAATTACTCACCACACTTACATTATCCCAAAACGTGTAGTGATCCATAGGTTTATTTTACAATCTTAAAAATTTTGAACAACATTTTAAAAATATATCTATAAAGATATATCTATTGGCGTACAAAGACCTGAAGAAAGAAAAGAAAAGTAGTTTTGCTGTCGTAACTTTGTTGTTGTGTTAATGTTGTTAAGCTAATTTAATGAAATATATCGATTTGAAATCGTATTTTTTTACTGAATGGTCCTGGCATAGAATGGGTTACCTCTTCTCTTCTAATGGGTTTCGTAAGAGGTGACTAAAGGGACATAATTGTCGAAGGATGGATAGCAGAGTAGACGGCGTACTCCAAAATGATACCACATTTATAGTTCCACTAGTGTTTTATTTTATATTTATTTACATATCAAAATTATAATTATAACACATTACATGAAGAGACACAAGAATGGTATGAAAAATTTCAAATAATTCTTTTTCTTTTTTTTTTAAATATACTATATGGCTTCTTTCCAGCCATGACCACAGAATCCCTTTTAATACATCACTTTAGTCTAACTGCGGTTGCTAACTTGCCTTTCTAGCGTGGCAACTACTGGAAACACTCCCTTTATGGGAAAGATCTATATTAAACATTGGATATAAAATTTTAACAACTGATATATTTTTTCTTCACATACTTAACTTTCAAATAAAATATCTTCGTATTTTGTTCTTTTGAAGTTAGAGAACGTCGATAATAATAGTGTAACAGGAAATTCTGTGGATTTATCCGCATGGATCTCTGGATTTAGGTAATTAGGGATACTAGGTCATTTCTAGGTCAACATAATGAAACTTCTATAGAAAAGTTTTACATGCCAGGCTCAGAAGTTCGCTGCCCTTATAATTATGTCAGTCAAGACATTTGTTTTGTATTCGAGATTTGCTGTTTTCCCTACTTTCGACAGTATTCAACTTCGTATTTTATACTTCAGGAAATAAGCGCTATTTCCAGAAGTGTCCATTTAGCTGTGTAATATTCCTGTGAAAAACTTCATTTTTTCAGATCTCTTATCTCGTCAGTGATCTGTCAATAAGTGTATCTAAAAATAAGATCCCAGCATTCAACGCGAGGAAATCTCAGATGTATTAAATGAGTCGTTTTACAATAATCTAATATTAAACATCAAGGCTAAAGTTTTAACGAATTAAGGGGTCGCTTGAATATCAACGCTGTGTAAGTGTATACTGTTTCGCACATGATACCCCCATGCGTTGCCATTCCTGAGGACTCGGGTGTTATTCCTCTGTACCATGTAAATTCACGCCATATCCCACCCTTCAAACCGAAACACAGCCATGAAAATACAACTGCTTTACGGTTGAAACACGAACGCGACAGAGGTACCCAAGCAAACGCCTTTTTGTACAAAGTCTCCCTCTGGTAAATCTATCTACTAATATAACATGTAACATATAACTATCTATCTGATAACATAACAGGGTTCAGTCTCACTTCAAGTTTAATTTAGTTTTAGTTTGTTTACATACACTCAATCGTGTTTAATAACATGTTATTATAAATACGAAATGATGTTAAACTACGTTGTATTTAATGTGTAGGTATACTAGTGACCCGCCCCGGCTCCGCACGGGTGCACATTACATCACATCACATTAGAAACTATATTATGTATGTATTATACATATAAATATTTCTCTTGAAACACTCTATCTATTTAAAAAAAAACGCATCAAAATCCGTTACGTAGTTTTAAAGATTTAAGCATACATAGGGACAGACAGACGGGCAGCGACTTTGTGTAATACTATGTAGTGATTATAGATAAACATCAGTTTGTAATGTAGTTCTTAAAATCATTACTTTTTGCAATAAGTATTCTTAGCATGTTGACATCATTTTCAAGTCATTTTCTGATATTAGACACCCCATCTAGATGTGTATCATCTTGAAAAATTGTCCAAAGACATTTGTATTGTATTGTAAAATTTTTATTGTACATAATTCATACTTAATACGTCAAAAGATTTAATAAGGGATCCATAAAGGGATCTCTTGCAGTCAACCTTTGAGAAGCTGAAAGAAAACTGTAGAATGTACAAGGGTAATAACCGTATAGTTAAAGATTATATATATATATATATAATATAATATATATATATATATTATATATATATATATAATATTATATATATATATATATATATATATATATATATATATATATATATATATATATATATATATATATATAGATGGATTTTGCATTAAAACAAATTTATTAAATATCATATAGTTGCGAATTTTTTTATTGTTTTTAAATTTATCCAAAAAGTTCCCACACAGATAGGGAGCAGCTAATGGGGTCGAAGCCTCCTATCTTATCTAGCAAAGCCGTTGTCCAGTGGGTCGCTGCTTCCTTGCGTTACACAAACCTATTTGTTAAGTCCGGTGGATTTGTTGGCAACTAATTTATATCGTTCCATGGGTGATAGCATCGTTTCATGGGTATTTCAATAGATAGCCTTATAAATAGTTTCAGGACATTTAAAAACTCTTTGCTATTCAGGAATTTTGAATATTTTAATCTTGAAGGTGTAATAGTTTGTACTCACAAAAAAAAATTATAGATTATTTAAAAAAAAAAATAACTGCTTAGTTTCCTATATATAATTGGACAAGTAAAGTTTAATTAACTTACTGTTTGTCATTTTCAAAAAGAGTTTTGGATAATGATTCTTTTTGGTACTGTTTTTGTACATTTAGTTTCTTACTTATTTTTCTAAACTGACGAAAATAGGTTCCAAATTGAGTGGTAGAATAATAAAAAATGACAAATCAAAAACGCTTAAAATCAAGTTTATTCAAATTAAAAGTATTTCCATTCTTATATCTTTATCTCGTTTGTTAGTAACTTGATCCTGCAAGATTTGATAGCAGACCACAATCTGACAGGACCTCGCAGTTATTCAGTGCAATTACGTACGGAAGGAATGTTATCGGGTGACAAATTCGCCAATCTCGATTTTGAGCCTCATTAAGCTTGACAAAGGCTCATTCTCCAAGTCTACAGCATTATAAACGAGCTAATTACTCTTCTCCATCCAAAGGTTGCTGCGAAGAGATCACTTTGACAAGACAAAACCGCGCATTGTTTTATAAGCGTAATATTTTCTCGTCATTTTTGTTTTTTGTTTTGTTTATCATTATAATAAAACAGTAAAGTTAATAATATAAAGTATGTTTTGTTTTTTAATGGATGGTAATGGAGTGGTAACCTCGGCTGCGCTATCGGTATACTTGTACGCTGGCGGGGCACCAGTGAGGGATGTTATTTATTTATCTATTTATATAACACTGTATTGCACCGTTGGTTTGGTCATTTGGAGAGGATGGATGAAGGAAGAATTACAAAAGAGATTTATCGAGCAAGAATGAATGGAGATGTCGGTAGGGGCCGCCCTAGATGGACGTATGTTGACCAAATAGGCGACGTGCTGAAGAAGGGCCAAATTAAAAGTACCCGTAACCGGCGAGTGTGTATGAAAAGATTGATGAATGTGCAGGAGGCGAAAGAGGTTTGTTTGAATCGAAGCATTTGGCGTTCCATTGTTTCTGCCTACCCTAATGGGAGACAGGCGTGACAGATATGTATGTATGTATGTAATGTATTGCACCAACTTTACAGGATTTGTTGAACAATTTTCAATAAGTATAGTGTAGTACAAAAGGCGGTTTTATTGCTAAGCTTTTGTATGAGAGTATGGAAGTGTTGTTTTTAGAATGTTTCAGACAATTTTTTAAACCTTTCTCTCCGTAAGAATCATCCTCGTACTTCAGGGAATATTTAAAAAAAAGAAATAGCGATATTATAAAAGGAAATTGAAGCATGTCAAAAGTCTTATTATAATGCATATATGAGGAAAAAAATCTAATAAACTATCTTATTATGTTTTGAACTATAATTAAATGTGACGATTTTATGAGAAACAACAGGAAAAATGTTATTGATTTTAGTGTAATTATGTATGTACATAAATTAGCTTGCCGTTTGACCGACTGCAAGAGGAATAAATTCTTCGTACACTTATTACAATCATCTACAGAATCATATATTTATAATTTGAATGAAATGAAGTGAAAGTTTGAATGAGTATAAATGAGTATACTTTATTTGTATTATACAATATAGGAAATAAACAAGACAATTTACAAACACAACGATACAATTGTATAAGTACAGTGAGGCGGTCTTATTGTTGAGAGCAATCTTTTCAAGACAACCTTAAGGTAATGGTTTGCTAGTGCATTCAGCCAGTACATTGCACTATTTACACTATATTTTTAGCCATTGCTGTCTAAGATACAGGCTAGGCCTAGTTTAGACACTAATGTGCTGGGCATAATGTTACATTTTATATTTACATATTTCTCTTTGTAGTTACTGTAGTCCAAGACTGTATATTTTTACGTGCAATAAATCTTTATTAATATTTTTTCTTATAACTCAGAGGGCAAATGAACATGCGGCTCATCTGATGGTAAGTGACTACCGCCACCTATAAGCACTCGCGTCGCGACAGAAATGCGGGTGTACTGCCGGCCTTTTAAAAAGGAATATGTTCTTTTTTGAAAATTTTGATGTCGTAACGGTTGGAATATTGCTGTTGGAAGTTGATTCCAAAGGGTGGTACAAGAGGAAGAAAGTGCCATAAAAAAGACACGGTGAAAGAGCGCCAGTCATTCAGATGATTATTGTGAAAGTTCATTAAATTCACTAAATAATAATCATGGCATCAATGGCGAAATTGGCTCTTTTATTTAATCCAATACTTGACTTTTATAATACGAAAATTGGTTTATGTTGGTAAAACCAGAAGCGATTTCTGAGTTTTCTTTTACAAGATTTTAAATTGTAAAAAAGGTACTTAAATCGCTTATAAATTTTGTTTGATATTACACATTAGTTTCGTCAACTTTTAATTTATATTAAGATTATTTCTTTTATTGGGGCATTTTATTTAACATTAATTTTATCACTACGAAGTAGCTGTTTTTATGAGCAAAATTCGTATTGAAGTGTGGTAATAGCTAAAAAAATGGTGTAAAATACACTATAATCTAAATGTCCGATATGAACGTAATAATATTTTGGCAAACTGTAAACTGTAGAACATTTAACAAGCTCATGAATTCAATACAGAATCGATCGGTTTTAATTAAAACGTCCTTCAAGAAGCGGTGTCGACAACCGATAAAACCATAAATGCCTCTTCACAAAATTGCTTTCAATTGGGTAATTTCATTTAACATTATTGGGGGGGGGGGGTATGTTTTGCTCGTGTCAGCTGCTTTCGTTGGCCAACTGCCAAGACTGAAGACCTTGCATTAAGCCTCAAACACGAGTTTGGCAAAACATGCAGGATTTATTATAATGCAGTTTGTGGTTGGTTCTTTTAGAGGTAATATATCCTAGTGTTTTTATATTCACTATTTGTATTTGGAGTAGGTAATATTTTATTCAGATCTAAAGAGTGCAGGTACACTGTAATGTAATATTAATAACAAAGCTATCGATTCCCAAACCTCATTGTTACATCTGTACTTCGAGCCGAAGGTTCTCTAATATTTACGTCATTGTAAGTTTCAGGGGTACGTTTGCCTATTAGGTACTTCTTGTTTTATATGTATATATGTATGTATGTATATATATATGCTGTAATAAAATCATAAGGGTTGTAAAGTCACATTGATTTTTTCCCATAAATTTGCAATAGAGTCTAAAATTAGGCTTCGGGAACCCGAATCAGTCATTTTTAGAACTGTGGGTCTACCATGAAGTGAGAATCCGGACTCAATTTCGTGTTTTTGTTCATGTATGTTGTGTACATGTCATAAATGCTACCACAGTAGTATAAAGCATACAAAATTGCATAAAAAAAGAACGTTCTATATTAATAAAATGAAGTAACTCACCGGATATGTTGTATCTCTCCTCATCGTAGTAGTCGTCGTGCGCGGCGCGGTCGTCGTCGTCGTCGGGCGCGGTCGGCGCAATCGGCGCGGTCGGCGCGGTCGGCGCGGCGCCCTGTAGCTGGTCGGGGCGGCGGGCGCGCGTCGCGTTCGGCGCGCCGCTCACCGCGAGCACCCACACGAGCGCCAGCCGCACCACCACCTCCATGCCGACATCACCGCGCTGCCACGGCTCGGTGTGCGCTGCACACAACATATTAGGAGCATATTTACCAGAGGGAGACATTATACAAAAACCATACTATATACATAACGGAGTATACTGTTTCGCCCATGATACTCCCCATGCGTTGCCATTCCTGACGACTCAGGTGTTATTCCTCTGTACCCAGTAAATTCACGCCATATCCCACCCTTCAAAGCGAAACTTAGCCATGCAAATACAACTGCTTCACGGTAGAAACACGAATGGGACAGAGGTACCCAAGCAATCGACTTTTGTACAAAGTCTCCCTCTGGTTGCGTTATTAGTTATGGAAATAAACATGTAACCTGAGTTTTGAGTAATATCAGTTTATCATTACACAGCGGGGTGTAAAAATTTCACTAACAAAAATTGGGTCAATGAAGGCGTTTAACTCTTTGGTTATATTAATTAAAGATTCAGATCGGACGGAAATGCTATTATTATACTAAGAAACACAATCACTACCAATTTTATCAAAGTATTAATATTAAATGGAGTAATAAAACGAATGAATCATGGGTGAAACAGTACACTCTGTTATGTCCATGGTACTGCTCATGTCTATAGGCGACGGTTACCACTTTCCATCAGGTGGGCCGTCAGCTTGTTTGCTATTCTACATTGTATAAAAAAAAAAAGAATAAAATTTCCCCACAAGTTGACAATTTACTTAATTGCTGTAGAATTTTATTTTTAATTTACATTTCAAATATAAGAATTTTGTATAATTTAACTTTAGGAGCACTTGCTCCGATATAATTAGTAACAAATTTATATTATGGTAACCCCAATAATGGAGCATGGATAAAAAGTTGACATATTTCTAACGAAGTATTTGTATGGAGATACTCTATCTATGTAATCCAAAACTCGTACCTATTTTTTCTTTTAATGGGTGATAATGAAATGGTAACCCCACCCACGCTAACGGTATACACTGGCGGGGCACCAGTGAAGGATGATAGGTGAGGATGAAGCAGGTCAGTTAGTCCGTCGTGACGAATTCAACAAGAATTGTTCACTATGGTTTCCAGGGGGAACCGCGTGGAGGTCGATTTAATAGGGCAAATTGCTAACAATGGGGCTGTCAAACTCTCTTGCTAACAATCCCTTTCCCCCAACTCGTACCTATTTACTAGACAATAATACTCCTGAAAAGCATCTATAGTGTTTGCAGTCAGTTAAAAAGTAGCATTTTCAGTCGAGGTCTTACGTTATTTAATAAAGCGCTATGCGCTGTAGCTATATTATTTTTAGGAACTATGGCCCTCGGTAATCCCTATAGGTATGTATTACTTTACAGTAGAACTGGCTACTAGTGATGGGCCGAATCAAGTATGAAATACTTAAGTACTTAATATACATGATATTTGTATACCAATTTAGAATACTTGTGGTACTCGAATACTGGGGATGTCTTTATCCTAAGTTTTTATATTTCAGATTCATAATTTCATTTTTTTTTTATTTCCAAAGGAAAGATGATTAAATCATTGAATATTTAATATTTACATTATAAATAAGTTTTAGTAACAAATTGACTCAAATATCCATATAAATATTCCAGTATTTGTCCGAGTTTGGATTCGATATTTTTAACGAGTACTAAAAAACTCAAATCCAATTAAGACTGTATTTCACAAAAAACGAATAATATCGGTTATTTTGATTTAAACTAAACTAGTGAATCGATTTCGATATCATTTTTACGAGACCAGTCTGTAAGTATATCGTTTCAGATGAAAAAGAATTTTTCAAATCGGTTTAGAACTGACGAAGTTACGAGAGAATAAACATGAAAAAATGCAATCGAATTGAAAGTCACCTTCTTTTGGAAGTCATATGAAAAAGGTCGACGTAGCACATCACTACTGGATACAAGGTCAGGGGTTGGCTGCTTTAGACAGTCTTATTGTTGCGAGGATTACCAAAATGGGGCTTGACCTACAAAACACCGGTGATTTACATATCAAATATTAATAATCTTCGACTACACAATGGAACAAATGTGACCATGAGAGTTCTGTAGCGAAACTAAATAAACATAATGCTGAATTATTTGTGTTCAATTGAAAATTTATGTAAAAAATTTGTATTATTCAGAGCTTTTTTATATGTACTCTATGTTATAAGTATGTATTAGTTGTCTAGTACCCTTAATACTCGTGTAAGTAAAAAGACTTTACCAAAGTACCAGAGGGGGACTTTGTACAAAAGTCGATTGCTTGGGTACCTCTGTCCCATTCGTGTTTCAACCGTGAAGCAGTTGTGTTTGCATGGCTGTGTTTCGGTTTGAAGGGTGGGATATGGCGTGAATTAACTGGGTACAGAGGAATAACACCTGAGTCCTCAGGAATGGCAACGCATGGGGGGTATTATGGGCGAAACAGTATACTCTGTTATGTCCATGGTACTGCTCATGTCTATAGGCGACGGTTACCACTTTCCATCAGGTGGGCCGTCAGCTTGTTTGCCATTCTAAGTTGTATAAAAAAAAAAGACTTTATCTCTGTTTTACTTAGTATTGGCAACTAGATGATAACAAGTGTCACCTATTTAATTTATTTATTATATTAATATAAGTAATATTAAAAAAAAAACAAATAACATTTTATATTTTGATACGAAATTAAAACCAAAAGTTACGATGAAGTAAAAAATCAAAATTATCCTTCTAATAATAACTAAACAAAAAACAAAATAGATACATATTAGTAATAACACAACAGACAACGCAAATACTAATAATGGTATTCACACACATTCACATAAACATACACAAACACACACACACACACACACACACACACACACACACACACACACACACACACACACACACACACACACACACACACACACACACACACACACACACACACACACACACACACCCGTAAACACAATAAATGCAAATATACATATTATTAAAAAGTACATTAATCATGATTATTAACCAAAGGTAAAATGTAAAGCCCATAGAATGTAATTAATTGTTATGAATGAGCGGTTTCTCCAAACACAAGCAATTTATATTTGATGATATAAATATTATTAAATTTATGAAGATTAAAAAATACCCTTTCGACGACTCATCCATCCATCCATGACGATGCCATAATTTTAATACCAGTGAGGGATAATAGGTAAGGATGAAAAAGCAGGTCGGTAATAAATTGTAAATTGTACTTTATGCAACTGTATCTCACATCAATTATCTCATTGCCATTGTACATTTTTGTGTTTGTAGTGCAATAAAGAATTATTATTATTATTATAAGTTAGCCTATCGGGACCGCGAGGACGTCGACCTGATAGGGTATTTTTTTTTGATAGGCGGGGTGCCTGCGCTAACGGGATACGCTGGCGGAGCACCAGTGAAGGGTGATAGATGAGAATGAAAACAGGCCAGTTAGCCCATCATGATGAATTCATCAGGAATTAACCATGATAGTTTCCAGGGACAACTGCGAGGAGGTCGACCTGGTTGGGTATATTGCTAGCACAGGGATTCTCAGTCTCCATTACTAACAATCCCTTTCCCCCCCTGACAGGGTATTGCATTACTAGCAACCGAGTTGCTAATCCCCATAATTAATATTCCCTTCCCCTAATAAAACCGGACAACTGTGAGTTGAAGTCGCACGTCGATAGTTTCGTTTATAACATAACTTGAAAACAGGTTTTTATTTTCTTTAAATGTAGACTAGCAATGTTTTTTGTTGTTACAGCCGTTGTGGCCACTGCTGGCCTTAAGCCTTCCCCATAAGGGGAGTTTTGCCAGTAGTTGTCACGCTTGGCAGGCGGGTTGGCAACCGCAGTTAGGCTTTTAGAGATATTTTAAGAGGGACGCTGCTGTCTATTCCTCGACCATAAATTCCCTAAGTCGCCTCTTATGACATCTACGGCTAAGGAAAGGGTGGCCCATTCTATGCCAAGGTAAATACGTCGAATATTGTTATCTACTAATTTATATAAAGCAGTTATTTTTATTTAGATCTCAGAATTAATAAATTAATGAAAATTTGTGCAAGCTATAAAGCACTAATATATACGGGAAATACTAAACTGGTAAAATTTTTTTAAAGTATATGTCTAAATCTATGTATATATTTATACATGTATGTATATAATAATTTTTTATAATGAAATTAGTTTAATAAATAATATGTATTTGATATTGATTTTTTTTTATACAACTTACAATGGCAAACAAGCTGACGGAAACTTCCCTGATGGAAAGTGGTAACCGTCGCCTATAGACATGAGCAGTACCATGGACATAACAGACTATACTGTTTCGCCCATGATACCCCCATGCGTTGCCATTCCTGAGGACTCAGGTGTTATTCCTCTGTACCCAGAAAATTCACGCCATATCCCACCCTTCAAACCGAAACACAGCCATGCAAGCACAACTGCTTCACGGTTGAAACACGAATGGGACAGAGGTACCCAAGCAATCGACTTCTGTACAAAGTCTCTCTCTGGTTTTGTTCATTATAGGTTTTTGTATTTTATGCACGTAAAAATTTTTAATTCACTCTTGCGCCACCTACCCACTTTTAACCACGTTCTCCTTTAACCAAAGGTTGTCTGTAAGAGATTGCCTTAGCGATAAGACCGCCTTTTGTACCTTTATATGTATATTTTAATCTGTACTTTATACTACTGTATTTAACTTAAATTGTTTATACGCCATTGTTTATTTTTACGTTTCTGGTGTAATATTGTATTAATTTAACTATACGTAAAATTTGAACTATGACGATTAATACTGATACGGAAAGTATATTTCATCGTAGCGTGAGTGACTGCAGTTATGTTACTCAAGTTCCTGTTACCTATATAAGAAACGAAATAATTAATCTATACATTTTAGCTAATTTATAACTATTACCAATAGTAAAATAATGTTAACGATACTATTTGATTTTCGCGCTGCATGGTTTATTGTTTACAAGAGACAGGTATTTTTTTTTTAATGAATGATTAGACGACCTTCTCCAAAATGATACCACTTCTATAGTTCCACTAGTGTTTTTTATATTTATTTAAATATCAAAATTACAGTTATAAAACATTACATAAAGAGACACAAGAATGATATGAAAAAATTTAAATCATTCTTTTTCTTTTTTTAAATATACTATATGGCTTCTTTTCAGCCATGACCAATGATAATGGCAGCCCTGCTAACGATATACACTAGCGGGGCACCAGTGAGGGATGACAGGTGGAATGAAAAATGCAGGTCAGTTAGCCCATCGTGATGAATACACCTGCGATCCTCAGCTACACGATGGTTTTCAGAGAGGACCACGTGGAGGTCGACCTGACAGGATATATTGCTAGCAATGGGACTGGTGGTTTGCATCGCTAACAATCCCTTTCCAGAGACGGATATTAGCGCCATCATTTGGGTAAACTAGATAAATAGATAAATAATTTATTTGTATTAATTCAACACACAAATAGAGATAAACACGGATATACATTCATAAAAATAGAAAAAAAAAATACAAAAAAAAAAAGAAAAATAACAGAAAAACACAAAATTTAAAAGTGACTTGGATTTGTTTTGTGTGTGCGCTAAAGTAACACGAAATGGCCATAACTCAGTTTATTGCTTTGTCCTCAGAGGGGGAATAAAATTTTATATAATAATAATAATATACAGTTTCTAAAATTGTTAATTTTAGAAACTGTATACGTTTTTAACCTACTTCTAAAAGAAAGAGGTTTTTTTTTGACGGGTGAAAATGATATGGTAACTTCGCCTGCGCTAACGGGATACGCTGGCGGAGCACCACTGAAGGGTGATAGATGAGAATGAAAACAGGCCAGTTAGCCCATCATGATGAATTCATCAGGATTTAACCATGAGAGGGAGAACCGCGAGGAGGTCGACCTGGTTGGGTATATTGCTAGCAATGGGATTCTCAGTCTCCATTACTAACAATCCCCTTCCCCCCAAAAGAAAGAGGTTCTCAATTCGGTTGTATTTATGTCATGCTTGTTAACTTATAACTCCGTCAGTTGTAAACCGATTTGAAAAAAACATTTTTATTTTAAGGGACATACTTACAAATTAGTCCCTCAGAAATTTTATCAAAATTGGTTCATGAATTGAGTTTTTCAATCATAACAGCTGTTTTTGCTACAACTGAAGTGGGCTTTTTTATAGAACTCGATCTTAAATAATTCACGGGTGAAAATTTAAGCTTTCGCTTGCGCTATTAGTTTACGCTGGCGGGGAAAGGTGAGAATGAATTCAGGTCAGTTCAACTATCGTGACAAATTGACAAGGAATTAATCATGGCGCCCTCCTGACGGATCGCGTGGAGGTCGACCTAATAAGTTATATATGGGGTCGCCACACTCTGTTACTTACAATCCATTTGCCCCTTTGCCTTCTAAATGTATATATTACATAATTTGGAGACTTTGTACAAAAGTCGTTTGCTTGGGTACCTCTATCCCATTAGTGTTGCAACCGTAAAGTAATTATGTTTGCATGGCTGTGTTTCGGTTTGAAGGCTGGGATATGGCGTGAATTTACTGGGTACAGAGGAATAACACCTGAGTCCTCAGGAATGGCAACGCATGGGGGTATCATGGGCGAAACAGTATACTCTGTTATGTCCATGGTACTGCTCATATCTATAGGTGACGGTTACCACTTTCCATCAGATGGGCTGTTAGCTTGATTGCCATTCTAACTTGTGTGGTAACCGTCGCCTATAGACATGAGCAGTACCATGGACGTAACAGAGTATACTGTTTCGTCCATGATACCCTCTTGCGTTGCAAGTTTACAGTTACAGTTTTACAGTTGTCTTTCTGAAGTATAACTTCATTTAAAATCTAGGCTATGCATCAATTCGATATGCCATCTAGAACTGTTTTCATTCATTAGTTTTCCTAATTCTAAAATCCACGCATACGAAGTGATGAATAAAAAAATTATTTCAAATACAATAAAAGGTATTTTTTTTTAAGTTATCGCGTTCGTTAACTTGTACAATGTTAATTAAATTGTATTATAGTTAAATACAATATTATTCAACAGGTTGGCGTGATTGAACTGAAATAATATTATAACTATTGTTATCAGATATGTTTCAGTAATAAGTTTTGTTTTTCCTATTTTTTATATTAGTATTAAATAGGTCTGCCACTCTTTAAAACTAACTTGTTCTCGTAAGTTCATATCTGATAATTAAGTGGAAGTAAGCAGCCACTTCTAAATGGTTTGTTGAGACAAAACAACAAATTTACAACAAACTTTCAATCGACTTCAAAAAAGTAGTTCCTATGTTCCATTGTATACTTTTTTATGTGTGTGTAAAAGTCATTGAAATGTTTAATTATTTTTTTTTAAATTAACTATACGTTTGTGGTGGTTATATCGTTACTATGTTAGGATGTGATGCTGGGATTCCAAGAAAATTTAGAGCAACCCTCTAATTTTTTAGACACATATATGGTGTTTTAATTAGTATTTTTCAAAACTTATTGTCTCTCGATATGGGCTATCATTTTCGATTTATCTAAGGATGTGAGTATTTTATAACAATTATAAATATGAGGGGTACCCGTATGTATATTTTCTAATATTTTTTTTAACCAACTTAGAATGATAAACAATCTGACGGCTCACCTGATGGAAAGTGCAACATGGGAACATGAGCAGCACCATCCTTCCATCGATCCTTCCATCCATCCATCGCATTTATTATATTAATAAACTTGTATGACTCACCATAGTTATGATTCTATTAAGAGCAATCACCAAATTTGGCAATTTGGTAACAGATCAGTCGGTTGAGCTTAAATATAATTATTTAGAGACTAAACAGAATTAATTGACGATCGATAAAACCACATTTCTCAATTAACACTTAGATTATATATATTATATATTTAGATTATATAAAATGTAGATACTGGCTTATATTGACACATGCAAATTAATTTAAGTTTACTGATCTGTGAATAACGGGATCCATTAATGTGTCATTATATTAATGTTATTATAGATGTGTGTATGTATGCGTGTGTATGTGTATGTGTGTGTGTGTGTGTGTGTATATATGTATATATGTGTATGTGTATGTATATATATGTGTATGAATGTATGTATGTATGTGTATGTATGTATTTTGCATATATAAAAACCGATCATTGTCATCACGCAAATGTGAAAACGATTCATGGCTTAACATAGATATAAATTTTAAGCCATGAATCGCCATGAAACATAGATATAAATTTGATTATGTATTGACTGTAATTCAGCTGTACGTTTTCCAAAAAAATAAATAAATAAATAAATAAATAATATGTAGGTTGGAACACGCTGTAAGAGAAAGAGAGAGAGAGAGAGAGAGAGAGGAGAGAAGAGAGTGAGTATCAAAGATTTTTATAGTGTATACATAAGTTAGTTGTAAGTTTTAAATATTATCTGTGCTGTATTTGTCATCCTTGTCAACCTGAATTGTGAACGTTTCTGTCATACATAATCTCTAGTCGTACTATCCTTAATTCATGTCTCTAGAATGTACATCATGATATGTCAATGTGTCAATTAATATTTGTTTGGAAAAATAAAAATGTGCTTTATACCGGGTCGAGTTTTATTAATTGAAACTGTCGAGGTAGTAAACTACTAAAAAAGATATAACAGATTCTAAGGGGGCATTTAATTATTTATGAATTGCTATTTTTGAAGATTTTAAATCCTCCCTCTCCTATGTAACGCGTCGTAACATTTTTTTAACCCCCCCTCCCTCACATTACGCAACACCCAAGGTGGCCATTTTTACCCAAAAGTTACAACATTAACGAATTCCGGCAACGAAAACAAAAATGGCGTACAATACATACAGGTTGCCATTTAGCAGATTTTAATTCCCTAGTTTTTTATTTAAATAAAAAACAATTACGTAACGCGTTGTTTGAACCCCCTCCCTTCCTTGTAATGCACCGTAACGTTACAATATCCACCCCTAATTTGCGTTACGAGTACTTAATATTTGGAAGCTCCCAAACTGTTAATTTTTTTTATAATCGGTAGGGTTTATTTTCGTATTGGTTTCATATTAATTTTGTGACCATTTAAGTAACTGTCTTATTTTTTTAATCCTAAAACATTATTTGAAATGTCCGGATGTGGTTACAATGTGCTCCGCTTCGCTATTAGAGTTTTATGGTTCCTGTATTACCTGTTTCTAGCGTAAAGCATGTTTCTTTACAAAATGTTTCTTTTGTTCTCTTTCAGTGTGACTATCTGAAGGACATAATATGCCAGGGTTGCCAGTTGTAAATTCTGATTTTTACCCCAACGTGAAATTGGTTTTTTACTAGATCGATACGATGTCCAGGACTTACCCAATCAGAAACTTATACCGTTTTTCACTACGTTTTGTCATGCGATACATTTGAACGACGAATAAAAATGGCCTATTTTCTACTCTTTTCTAGTAATTATATATATCTTTATAGACTTTACAAGTACTAAAGCAATTACTCAAAATTTCTAAAAAAAATTAACCAAATTTTTCCAAAACTATTTCGCTTTTCTCCAAAAATCTATTCAAGAGAGAACTAATAAAGGTGTGAAAAACAAATATACTTTGTGTCTCCAAACAAAAATAAAAAAAATTACAAAAATCAATTTAAAATAACTCTCAATTCAGGTTCAGTAGAAAATTATCAATTCTCAATTTAGGCAGATGGACAATCTCCTTTTCGAAGTCACTAAATTTATATCTTTGAACATATAATTTGAATTCGATTCTGAATACCAAACAATAGTGCTATTCCGTAAAGTGAAACTGCATTTTCACTAGCGGATCGGTGAGCGATTTACATTTGGTATTCTGTAAATAATTGAGATCGATGACAGCGCCGTTTCGTTTCGTTAAGGTGGTAGCGAACTGGGGTAAGTGTAAAGGTTATGTAACTTACACTTTACATTGGGCTTCAAAATTCATTATGTTTTATTTGTCATTTCTAAAGCTTACAAATATGAATTTAGAAAAAGCTCTTTATTAAGTAAGAAGACGATTTGATGCTATAGTCAAAATTTCATAATCTAGACACCACCGCAAAAATGGATACATTTTGGAGCGTGTGCTGATTTCTCTTTTACTGTTTCGACATCGGACGACCAGACAAGGCGAGAACCTCCATCCTTACGTCGTAGACATACCATTTATACGCCAATTAGCGCTTTGGGTCTTTCTTCATCATGTGCATGGCCAAGGAGTGGCATTCTCCCAGCTTATGTTTTTCCAACCAAATATGATCGGCATCAATTTAAGGCAAATGTGAATAGATTATTCGTGAGCTTGCGAGCTACATCTTAGACTTGGAGAGAAAGGATTGTTACTAATGGATTTTGACAGCCTCATTGCTAGCAATATTTTGCCTTATCAGGTCGACCTTCACGTGGTTCCCCCTGGAGACCATCGTGAACAATTCTTGTTGAATTCGTCACAATGGGCTAACTGACCTACTTCATCCTCACCTATCATCCTTCACTGGTGCCCCGCCAGTGTATACCGATAGAGCGTGTGGGGTTACTATTTCATTATCACCCATAAAAAAATCTTAGACTACAGCATCGTTTTCCATAAGGTCAGATCGTGATCAATCGCGGGATCCTTTCAATAGTGAAAAAAGAGATGAAGTGAAAATTTACGTGAAATGAATTAGGAAATTATGTGCGAATCTTTACAGAATAACTTAATAGTTCAAGTTGTAATGCCGTTATCTCCATGTAAGCAGCACTTAAGGTACATAATTGGTAGTTAATTACTCGCAACATTAGGGATCGTGTTAGATTGTCGAATGGTTCCCCCAACGATTGTTCAGTCACGCGAGTGAGCTTTGGGACGACTGATGTCATTTTATTGGGTAGTTTGTTGTAGTTACTTGCTCTGTTTCAAGTATTTTTGTGCTTAGTTTTTTTTGTTTCAGTTTGGGCGATAAACGGACTAGACTCCGAACAGCGATCTTTCGAATTTGCTCAAAAATGCCTCGTTTAAAGGAGCAACATGAGTCGCAAAACGTGCATGGACATAATGGTGGTCGGAGATTATGGCTAATATGGAAAGTTATAAAATTTCTGGTTATAATAAAAGTGGTTACTCTTCGAGTGTTGGTAGTTGTCACGCATACTAATTGTAGCGGAATTAAATAGAATAATTCTAATCAACTAACCAGTGATATGAACTTCCGCAAAATAACACCTAATTCAATATTTTTTTATTTATATCAGTTTTATTGTTAAAACGGAATATGAATGGAGATGTCGGTAGGGGCCGCCCTAGACGGACGTATGTCGACTAAATAGGCGACGTGCTGAAGAAATGCCAAATTAAAAGTACCCGTAACAGGCGAGCGTGTATGAAAAGGTTGATGAATGTGGAAGAAGCGAAAGAGGTTTGTTTGAATCGAAGCATTTGGCGTTCCATTGTTTCTGCCTACCGTAATGGGAGACAGGCGTGACAGATATGTATGTATGTATTGTTAAAACAATCATAAGTACACAATATATTTCAATGTATTCGTAATAACTACCGGTATAACTTACGTGTATTTTACTCAAGGAAGCTCGACTAGTTTTGAGACAATCTGGGACCCTTAGTCGTGAATTGCACTGATACGAGCGCGAGCCTGACTACTAGTAATTATTATATCAGTTGTCTAGTAATAAAGTCATAGTGATAAGCTTTACTTAGTGTGCGACCAGATGGCGCTGTGTGAGAGTCATTTGTTAAATAAAAATTGACAATAATTATAAGTAAATAGACAGTCGTGTGGTCTCTGCATAGAATAGGCTATCCCTTCTTTTCCCGTGGGTGTCGTAAGAGGCGACTAAGGGAGGGCGAGGGATGGACAGCAGCGTCCCTCTTAAAATATCTCTAAAGCCTAATTCTTTGCCAAACCTGCCTGTGAAGCGTGGCAACTATTGGCAAAACCCCCCAAGGGACAGGCTTGTGTTCAGCAGTGGACAGTTAAAGGCTGATATGATGATGATGGAGGATTGGAAGACATCTCTTTCAGAGATAAGTTTGCCTTTCCTAACATTGTTATTATTACTGTATGTTTTAGTGCAATAAAGAATATATATATATATATATATATATATATATATATATATATATATATATATATATATATATATATATATAATTCTTGATAAAAATAGTATAGAACTACGAGAATGAGTAATGTATACATAATTGATAATAGCAATACACCTACACAATTGCGAACCAACGAAATTAGTGCCAAGCTGACGGCCCATTTGCCTCTACATAATACACATATATATATACATAATACTTATTTAAAAATATTAAAATATCGTTCCATTGGTATTTTATGGTAGAATTTATGACAAATGAAATGTTAAGCTCTGTATATTGCACCGATTTCGGTATGAATAAAAAAACGAAATTGATTTTTTCGAATAAAATCTCGTGTTTTTATTCAGAATTTCATTTAATGGTAAATCTCCTGGCTAGTGGTGAAAACCTACTATAACAGGCTTATCCTACTTTAGATGCCAGTTCTTCAGAATACATTAAATTATGTAACATATAAGAATTGGTAGGAAAGAGATTGTTAGCAATGGAGTTTGACAGCCCCATTGCTACCAGTATGCCCTATTTTTTTTAATGGGTGATAATGAAATGGTAACCCTACCTACGCTATTGGTATACACCGGCGGGGCACCAGTGAGGGATGATAGATGAGGATGAAGCAGGTCAGGTAGCCCATCGTGACGAATTCAACAAGAATTGTTTACGATGGTTTCCAGGGGGAACCACCTGGAGGTTGATCTGATAGGGCATATTGCTAGCAATGTCGAACTCCATTGCTAACAATCTTTTTCCCCCCAGTATGCCTTATTAGGTCGACATTTACGTGATTCCCTTTGAAAACCATCGTGAACAAATCTGTCATTCGTAGTCTATAACCTATACCCGTTTCTCTTAATTGGTATTGTGAAGAAAATAAATTACTTTATAATTAATTTGATTTAAAACAACATTCCCGCCTCCCCTCTTAAGGAGAGATGATGGCGAACTAACCCCGGGCAGAAGCACAGTCGTTCGGGGTTCAGGACCCCAGGGAGAGCAACCGGTGTACTTTATTATTATTATTAAATGAAGAATTCAATCAATCTATTTTTTATTTGTCCTACTTGTCAATAGCATGGGTTTTTTATGCAACTTAGAGAATGGCAGATAGGCAAAAAAAACCGTTACTTAAAAATATCTTCCCAATGGTAAATTATTAAGGAGCGCTCTAGTTCCTCGTGGCAGTCAATGGGGGAAGGTTATGTTCAGCGATCAGATAGATAATGGCTGAAATGATGATGAATGATGATTATGAGGGGCAAAATTAAACTGCTGTAGTACTAGAGTTACATATTGTGGCTGAAGTAAGTTTCTTGTGAACTCTCCAATTAAACGATGCTCGCGAAGGCGCTGCGGCTGCCCTCATTCATAGTAACCTACAAACAAACTGTCTAACTTCTAAAACGTTCACGGCCTTACTACAAAAATAATTTAAAACAGTACTTATTTTAACAGTGTTTTTTTTATACAACTTAGAGTGGCATACAAGCTGACGGTCCACCTGATGGAAAGTGGTCACCGTCACCTATAGACATGAACAGTACCGTGGACATAATAGAGTATACTGTTTCGCTCATGATATCCCCCCATGCGTTGCCATTCCTGAGGACTCTGGTGTTATTCCTTTATCCCCTGTAAATTCACTGCCATAAAGTTTAACAAAACTGTCTAAATGATTTAATGTTGGTTGGTGTAATATGTTTATTTATCAAATCAAATCAAATTTAAAACTGTTTTAATAGATTACATATATCTATATTGGACGTGTGGTTCTAGCATAGAATATGCCACCCCTTCCTTTTCCGTGGGTGTCATAAGAGCCGACTAAACATTTCTAAAGATTGACTGCGGTCGCCAATTCTCCTGCCAAGCGTGGCAATTATTGGCAAAACTCCCCAAGGGAGAGGCTTATGTTCAGCAATGGATAGATGATAATAATGACCCACCACCAGTGAAGGATGATAGGTGAGAATAAATGCAGGTCAGTTGGCCCACCATGATGAATTCGACAAGAAAGAAACCATGATGGTTTTCAGGGGGCATCGCGTGGAGGTAGACCGGAGAGGGTTTATTGCTAGCAATGGGACTATTAGACCTCATTACTAGCATTCCCTTTCACCCTACCTACAAAAGTTAGCAGTGAGATCTTAACCTATGGGTAAATGCTAAATTTCACATTTTAAATTATTTTATTCAAATATTGTTTGTCGAGAACAGTTGTTTGAATCGATTAATTTGTTAATAATATTATTCATTAGAGAGTTGGTATTGTTGGTAGGAAATTAAAGTTGGCAAACAATTGGGGTTGATTACGAGCTGACATACTACGATTAGGTCGTAAATTTGCGACCACCTGTGACATTTCCAATTTGTACTTATGTATCGTTAAATTACAGGATCTTAACATGCCCCACTTCCAAAAACTCAATATTACTTTAAAAAATCGCACTGTAAAACGTGCTTTAATTTAAAAGGTGGAACGTCTAGAATTGTGCTTTTAATTTGAGGCCCTGCAGTGCGACGGGTAGGCAAATGGCGCAATGCATCATGCAGCCATATTCGCTGGCTATTTGAATAGCTCATTCACTAAGTTGTTTATCATATATATCCCACTTATGTCAATGATATAAGGTCCAAATTTGAACACACAATTTTGAACATAGAAGTGGATTATTGTAGCTTCATAATGGGGAAAATAAACTGGAAGTACAATTAGGTTATTCAGCGTTTTTAAAACGATTAAGCTGAAATTTATTTTTGTTGTTGAAAAGTAGTGTAAATAATTCCACCATGCCTTACACGCTACACAGCTGCCTTATACCTACTGTATGATTAATTGCCTAGTATAAATTGCCTGGGACTGGCACTCAAGCTGGGGTAACATCATTCATCGCGGGAATCCCGGGACAATAGGGTGAACAACCCAAATTCCGAACGCCAAGATCAATTAGTTTTGCGTGACGTGTCGTCACATAGAATAGATAAACGCTTATTACCAAATTTTGTTACGAAGCTGAAATGAAACCATAACACAGTGAAAGTATTTTCTTCTTCCATATTTTTAACCGACTTCAAAAAAGGAGGCGGTTATCAATTCGCTTGTATTTTTATATCGTTTCCTTATAACTTCATATTTTATAAATCGATTGTAAAAACTTTTTTTTTACTTAAAAGGATATACTTTCAGATAGTTCTCATAGAAATTAAATCAAATTCGGTTTAGTAGTTTAGTTTTTAAAATAAAATGACTGGTTTTGAACTACTGAATCCGGTTTTTTTTATCCAACTTAGAATGCCAAACGAGCTGACGGCCCACCTGATGGAAAGTGGTAACCGTCGCTTATAGACATGAGCAGTACCATGGACATAACAGAGTACACTGCTTCGTCCATAATACCCCCATGCGTTGCCATTCCTGAGGACTCAGGTGTTAATTCTCTGCACCCTGTAAATTCATGCCTTATCTCACCCTTCAAACCGAAACACAGCCATGCAAACACAACTGCTTCACGGTAGAAACACGAATGGGACAGAGGTACTCAAGCAAACGACTCAAAATATATCTATACGCTCATTTATATATTATTTTTATATATAATAAATATTGTGAAACAATATAATTATTTATAAAAGGTAACATTGCATGCAAACAATGTGAACATATAAACAGGAAATTTAATTGTATTTGCATAAAAAACTATAACAGACTAGAGCTTAGGCGCTCCGCAAACGTAGATACTTATGTTGCTTGTGTTTTTTAATAGATGATAATGGAATGGTAACCCCGCCTGCGCTAATGGTATACGTTGGCGGGACACCGTAAGGGATGATAGGTGAGAATGAAAGGTCAGTTAGCTCATCGTGATGAATACACCTGGAATTCAGTACGATAGTTTCCAAGTGGAGGTCGACCTGACAGGGTATATTGCCAGCAATGGGACTGGTAGTCCGCATCACTAATAAACCCTTCCCCCCATATTGCTTGTGTTTACTATTTGTTTTTTGTTTGTATGTGACATACGATATGAAATCTATTGTTCAATATACCACTGTGTTGTATTTTTGTTTCTATTGGTAAACAATATTTAGAGATTAAAAAAATAATATTCCGCCAGGAATCGTCAAGTACCTAACTATTGTATAAAAAGACATATTTTGGTATACTTGCAACTTTGTCCACCTGACCAGGTTTTGTTGATTAAACGGGATAAAAAGCAACCCATGTCAATGTATGTCAAGTTTTATAACGAGTTGTTGATCCGTTAACTCCCTAATAGGGAATAAACAAACTCACTTCCACATTATTAAGGATTTGGGAGAATAGTTTTAATTAAAGTACACTTTATTTACATTTGAGTAAAACACACTTGAGCTTGTACTATTTTATTCATTTAGTGGCTTGGGTCAGTTACTCGGAGGCCGTTACGTTGATAAAGAGTGGCCACGTTTGTACATTACCTTTATTTTGTTTAACTACATCTAAACACTGGTTAATTAATAATTAACGATAAGTTATTAATGAATTGTTTTTATTAACGGTTCAAAGTACGTTAACATTTATTTATGTATTTTTTTTTCTCGATGGCCTTTACAAAAAGGTTGTCCAGAAGAGATTTTTTTAACGAAGAAACCGTTTTTTATATCACTTCACCAGTATCATAGACATAATTAATTTAAGTAATAGATAGTTATGTCGATCTAGATCAGAAACATCTAGATAGGGCATCTCAATGCAAATGGTTGATGTGTTTGTCTAACTAGACAGAACATTTTTCAAAATTGTACGCTTTCAAAATTGTATATCTAAATTATATACGAATTACGTTTATCAGGCAGTTATTTATATTTATTATGTTAAATAAAATAAATTAACAAATTATTTATTTATAAAATTACGATACAATTAAATGACATTTTTTCTTTTCATATTCTTCATACTGATCCTTTTGACATTTTTCATACTGAGTGTCCTTTATTAGAAAAATATCGTCTCGTCCCGTAACTGGTTCAAAGGTTCCCACAATATTCGCATTTCCAAGTTGGTATGCTAAAGATATCCTTTGACCCAAATACGATTCGGAACGGCATCATGGCTTTTGTCCATTGTTTACTGTATTATTTTTCTTTTTTCTTATACAACTTAGAATGGCAAACAAGCTGACGGCCCACCTGATGGAAAGTGGTAACCGTCGCCTATAGACATGAGCAGTACCATGGACATAACTCTTTTTCGCCCATGATACCCCCCATGCGTTGCCATTCCTGAGGACTCAGGTGTTATTCCTCCGTACTGTATAAATTAATTATAATTATTTTATTTATAATTAACAGTGAATTTATACCAAAAAAGGAATTTAATGATCAACAGTCAATCCTTCTTAAACATTACCAAAGCCTAACTGCAGTTGCTAACCCGCCTGCCAAACGTGGCAACTACTAGCAAATTCCCTCAAGGGGGAGGCTTATGTTCAGCAGTGGACAGTTAACAGCCGATATCATCGATAGAAAATGTAAGAAAGTGTTTGGTCCAGATCGGACGGGCGAGAATTAAAAATCCAACATGGCGTAAGATGTCGCGTTTCAATATTTAATCTCAAACTTTGGTATAAGTAGATAAATTCGTAATGAAGTCTTCAAAAATCAATTTTCATGGATTACGCAGTCTGAAGCGTACCGTGCGAAACCGGGGCGTGTTGCTAGTCCTTCATAAATTGTTATTCTTGTTTAACATTGTTTCCATTTAAATAATAAGATTACAAAGTTAAATTGAATTATTGTAATTATCTTTCAAGTTGGCTACACTCTCATTCCTTAATATTTTATAGGGTAGGCAGACATTATTAATTATATCACATTATCATTGGTTCAAGAGCAATAATTTGTGTAATGCACTAGAAAAATATATTGACAGATTCCATTGTAATTCATATTGGACCATATTATTGTACAGTGTCTTAAAATAATTAAAAAAACGTGAGTATTATAAGCAAAAAAAAAAAAAAATATGAAATGAGTAGTTTTTTTGGCACAAAGATGTTTTCTGTTATTTTTACGTTTGTTACATCACATTATTATATTTAAAAACTAAATAATCGAAATAATAAATAATTCGATAGTAAAACTAATAGATAGATAGATACTCTTTATTGTTACCTCCAAAACATTACAATAGTAAACTTATTATAGACACAAATTAATATAAATATATATAGTTTGTAACGACAATGCTCAAATTCAATATCCCTTTCAGACCCAAGATTTTTTTTCTTTCAGATTAAATATATTTTCGTGTTTTTGGAGCCAAGCCATCTTGCCGGCACGCACGAGACTACTGCACCACCTAATCGCTAAAATGATTTCTTATTGGCTGGTTTAGAATCTCACTATCATGTTAGTTCAGCTTCGTGCGTAAAAATGTATTGCGCGCGGTTTTAGAATTTTTTATTGTTACAACTCACGCCCGTATCGTTCAGGGAAAGGGATATAGTTCAGAAACGTCTGTGGCAATCAAATCGAATAATTTCGATATTGTTGAGTATATTATTCATATGTCTTTTACTAGTTAAATCCTGCGGCTTCGTACTTGTTTCGTCTTCATATCAGCCTTTAACCGTCAACTGCTGAACATAAGTCTCCCCATTGGGGGGTTTTGCCAGCAGTTGCCACACATGACAGGCGGGTTGGCAACCACAGTTAGGCTTTGGAGATGTTTTAAGAGGGATGCTACTGCCCATCCCTCGCTCTCCCTTAGTCGCCTCTTACGACACCTTCGGGAAAGGAAGGGGAGGTCTATTCTACGCCGGGACCACACGGCGAAATAGTCATATAATGATGTGGAATAACATATAACCTTCTTCAGGAAATTATTTAGCAAAGGAAAAAAAATGAATCCGACTGGTAGTTCCAGAGATTGACATATCAAACTCTTTTGCTTTATATAATATATTAATTGATTGCTTGGGTACCTCTGTCCCATTCGTGTTTCAACCGTAAAGCAGTTGTGTTTGCATGGCTGTGTTTCGGTTTGAAGGGTGGGATATGGCGTGAATTTACTGGGTACAAAGGAATAACACCTGAGTCTTCAGGAATGTCAACGTTGGGGGTTCATGGGCGAAACATTTTAATGGTTCTGTTTATGTCTATAAAAAATCAGGTGGGCCGTCAGCTTGTTTGCCATTTTAACGTGTATAAAAAAAAATTACGTTAGTAGTATATGTCAATACTCGATATGTCCATATTTTGCTAAGCAACGTGGAAGGGGGCGAGCCTACAGCTGTCACTCGGATTAATTAAGTTTTGTTATAAGTGTGTTTCCATCAACCGGAAAACTAGTGGGAAATTTAAATTGCACACCAGTTTTTTTATTTCGAAATTTGACCACACTATTTATATAGATTCGGATAATATTTATACTAGAGTATACGTTTTTTAAAACAAACAATTTCCGAGAAAAATCTTGATTTCACATTGTCACCGATACATTGTCCATCCATTACCTACAATACAGAGAGTTTCAATAAACTTTGTCCAATAGTGGGATTATGTGCAACTGAAAATCACTTATTCAGGTCAACGGGAGTTTCCTACGGCCATGAAAGATATATAGGGCTGTAAACTTAACGATCCTTTAAAGGGAAGGGTGGGTGACGGATTCTAATCTATTGTTGATACTTCATTTATATTGTTATTGTATTAGATATTATATAAAATGAAGTCTAAATGATTAGCATTGTGTTCTTAGCCGTGTGGTCCCAGCATAGAATGGGCCACCCCCTCTTTCCTGTGGGTGTTGTAAGACTAAAGGTATTTAATGTTTGAGAGATGAGCAGCAGCGTACCTCTTGAAACATCACAAAAAACTAACTGCAGTTGCCAACTTGCTTGAACAAAGCCTAAACATTTGGTTTGGATACGTGAGCCCGTTCTTGAGTTATAAAATTACAATGAAAAGTGGCATTAATCATATATATATATATATATATATATATATATATATATATATATATATATATATATATATATATATATATATATATATATATATATATATATATATATATATATATATATATATATATATATATATATATATAAACAAATATATTTGTATTACTAAATAATATAAAACAACTATTGGCAAAATATCCCAATAGGGAGGGAAGGGGGTCGAAGGGGGGGGGGGTAACAGGTAACGTCTGATATAATGGTAATTAATATATGTAATATTAAGTGTTCTGTCTGTAAACGTGAAACGGATCGTTTTCCTCATAGAAATTGAGTGATCCATATTAACATAATGCATCCATCCAGCTGTCAATTTATTATGTGGAAAAAATGCTCAATTTCACTAACTGAATAGAACGCTTCCGCAAAACGTTATGAGTTTGATTTCACTCTGTATACTAGCTTCTCCACCTGCCTTCGTTCGCTATTTCTTCTTCCAATTCAATTCGTTTATCTAAACATTTAATATTTCGATAGCAAAAATGAAACATGCATTAATTTTTAAGTGACTTTCAAAAATGAAGAGGTTTTTAATTAGCTTGTATTTTTTGTGCAAAACCGATTTTGATATTGCTAGTGCAATTAATTTATAATATCTGTCACGCCTGTCTCCCATTAGGGTAGGCAGAAACAATGGAACGCCAAATGCTTCGATTCAAACAAACCTCTTTCGTTTCTTCCACATTCATCAATCCCTCCATACACGCTCGCCGGTTACGGGTACTTTTAATTTGGCCCTTCTTCAGCACGTCGCCTATTTGGTCAACTTACGTCCATCTAAGGCGGCCCCTACCGACATCTCCATTCATTTTTGCTCGATAAATCTCTTTCGTAATTCTTCTTTCATCCATCCTCTTCAAATGACCAAACCAATAACAACTACTAAATATTACAGGAATAAATAACTGCTTGGTACATTAAAAAACCTCTTTGATCGGAATCGGGATAGAAGCAAACTTTGATCAATAATTATTAATAATTAAGATTGTACTTAAAAATTATTAGCGAAGGGATTTATAATATAATGTATACCCAAAAATGACAGCACGTAGCTATCTATACTAAATGTTTTATATAACATCATGCGATTGCTGATTTGTCCTATAGTTTAGGGTCTTTTAATGGAATGGCAACCCCACCCGCGCTATCGGCATACACCGGCGGTATATAATTCAACAAGAATTGATCACGATGGTTTCCAGGAAGAACCATGTGGATGTCGACCTAACAGGGCATATTGTTAGCAATGGGCTTGTCAAACTTCATTGCTAACAATCCCTTTCCCCCTATAGTTTATGGCTTGTTAAGCCTGATTTATATTATGAAAGCAATTCATGCACTATGCATGAAATGACTTCATGTAACACAATATTTAATGTTTATGCAATTAAACCCTTGATTGATTTGTTATATAGTTTATGGTCTGATATACCTGATTCATATTGTGAAACCAGTTCATGCATGATGCATGAAACAGCTTTATGTAACTAAATACGTATGTTCATGGAATTAAATACTTTATCGATTGATCACCGATTTGTTCTAAAATTTATGGCCCCAATATACCTGACTTACTTTGTGAAACTAGTTCATGCATGATGCATGAAATAACTTCATGTAAGTAAATACCTATGTTTATACAATTAAATGATCGATTGATAACTTTCTTTTATAGTTTATGATATGATAAGCCTGATTTACATTGTGAAACCAGTTCATGCATGATGCATGAAATAACTTCATGTAACTAGTTTTGAAAGTTAGTTCTCTTCAGTGAATTCTACGTTATCGTTGCAATCATGGCCATGTCAGCCTTCGCAGTGCAAGTTTCACGACCCGTTTATACGATGAAATTAGATGTGTGACATAGTTTTATTAAAAAACTAGTTTTGCTCGTGACATCGTTCGTGTGATCCGGATTAAATGTAGTCCGTTTACTTCTCTATCTCTTACACGACTTATATAGCTAGCAATTTGTGTAGATAGAAAATCGTTTTAGGATTCATTTAAGCCATTTTACAATTATTCGAGTATCATTAATTCTGATTTTTTTTTCTAAATAGAACGAACTTAAAAGTAAGTTATTATTTTGATATTAATTTTATTATTACAATATTAAGATAGATTTTCAATATACGTAAGTAAAAAATATTTCTCTATGTAACATAGAAAAGGACACACGATGTAAGTAAAAAATAAAATTCGAATACTACGAGCATTTTATAAATGCCAGTTCGGTGGTTTTTTTTTTAATAGATGGTAATGGAATGGTAACCCGACCTGCGCTATCGGTATACAGGTATTAGAGATGATAAGTGAAAATGAAAGAGCAGGTCAGTTAGCCCATCGTGATAAATACACCTGGCGTTCAGCTCAGCATGGTTTACAGGGGGAAACACATGGAGGCTTTTTTTAATTGGTGATAATAGTGTCGTAACCCCGTCTGTGCTATCGGTATACACTGGCGGGGCACCAGTGATAGATGATTGATGAGGATGAAAGTAGGTCAGTTAGCCCATCCTGACGAAATCAACTAGAATTGAACAAGATGATTTCCAGGGGGAACCACGTGGAGGTTGACCTGACAGGGTATATTGTTAGTAATGGGGCTATTTGACCCTATTACTAACCCTTTGCCCCTACCACATGGAAGTTGGCCTGTCGGGGTATATTGCTAGCAATGGGACTGGTAGTTCATGTTACTAACAAACTCCTCCCTCCCAGTTTGGTGGTTAGGTTAGATTATTTCCTTTTATCTTCCGGAGATCGTAAGGGGCGGTTAAGAAAGCAAAGCACAATAGAACGTCAAGAGAAGGGAAACTCGATACAAAACTCTATAGCTTATTACCTAATCACGCGAAACGATTGCACCTAACGGACCAGGGTTGCCAGATGCGATTTTTATTTTTTCCCTAAATGATAAATATTTTTTCTTTAAATCGATACGATTTCCAATCGTATATATTAGTTTACCCAATCGCAGACGTATGTTGATTTTCACTAGCTTTTGCGATGTACAAAAATTCCGCTTCTCTACGTTTTATTTCTCATGCTCTCGGTAGTTTTTACCCAAAATTGGGGGAAATATATCCAATCTGGCAAGACTGGAACGGACGTATATTGAATTGTAATTTGTTAATGTACTCCCGTTGGATTATTTACTAGGGACAATTTAATTTAAACGGTTGTTACTTTATGTCTGAAATTTTTATCATTCTTATTTCCAAACCCTTGAAGACGGAGGCTTAGACTTACGTAACATTGCAGTCATCAGCGGCCAGTCTTAAGGTACATTTTAATAATTGAATAGACAACATTAGGGGGTAGTAGCGTAAACCAAGGTATTGCCATAAGCATAAGATCTGATAATAAATGCTTTTAAAAATAAAGTTAACTGTTATGTTGTCAGTAGGCGAAAGCATAATTTTGGTTGACAACAAAATTTTGTATCTATTTAAATATCTGACATTTTTTTTTTATTTTTTTGCAACTGTGTACAGCAAACGAGCTGATAGCCTAACTGGTGGGAAATAGTAACTGTCACATAGATATTAATAGTATTTAGACATCGAAGTATGGTTATTTTTTAAGGACAGAGTATTATGTTTATATATTTTGTAATTTTACCACCATATCCCTTCAAAATGAAACATAGTTAAAAAAAAAAAATAAGCACAGCTATTTAGCTTCAGAAACACGAGAGATCATCATCATCATCATCACAATAGCTATTAAATGTCCACTGTTGGACAATAGGCCTCCCCTGTAATGGGGTGCTGCTATAGATCTAAGTCAATTATTTTTATGTAAATTCTCCCTTTGGTAATAATGATATACTTACCACTTTAATTATTTTGATAACAGATTTAATTAATACTAAAAATGGTGGTAAATTCACTCTAGAGTTTTGGTATATTAACTACTATAATTATACCTTCTCGACGAATTTTTTTTTTTATGAAACTTAAAATAGCAAATAATTCCCATAACTGTCTCATTTAATAATAATAATTTAGAATTCTAGATTCTATTACATTTCACCCTTTAGCACAAAGATCGACTAGTACAGAATGCCAATGAGTATAATACTAGGACTGTTACGATTATTGTAGTGTGTAAAAAAGTAAAGTAAATAATATTTCTATGTAAGTTAAAACTATATTACACAGGAGAGTGTACTATTAGCCGGGGTTGACAGTATTTTTTTTTATTTAGTTACAAAACCTGCAATAATTAAAAGAAAACACTACAACTTCTGCTACCTATAGCCGCATCACTGTTATGTCATTATGTCCTACATATATTTTAGTATTAAGCATGTATATTATAAGATACCTTGTACTTACCAACGCCAGTTGAAGTTACGCAAGTCGCTTTCCTGACTTCACATCACAGTCTTTTCTCTAATCGTTATCAATTAAACTTTTAATAAATGAAATAATTAACATAAGATCGTCATATCATTAGATATACTTTTTAGTAATAAAATCACTATTATATGTATTTTTTTTATAAACAGTTTAATCACAACACTATGGTATTCATTATCACTGGCACGAAATAAATTATAATGATGAAAAGAAAAAAATATTTTTAAAAATCGAATTACACATTCTAAATTGGAACTGGTTCGCAATGGCTGTCAAATAATATTTTGGCGGGGTCTGGCTAAATATTTAATTTAGTTTATTTTTAAAGGGCCTGGTTTTTTAGTCTTGTACATAGCATGGCGTGTGCATTCGCCGCTGGGGCTGTGGCGGCGGCGGTATCGATGGGTCGCGCCTGCGCGGACATTGCACCCCTATTGACAGGGGCGTATTTGGGTACGGTAGGCTTTCGAGGATTCCATTTGTAGTTTAGAAGTATCGCATAATACTGTACAAAAGAGGTTCCAGATGACATAGTTTTAATATCAAAGTGAATTTTGAATAAAGAGACAAATATGATGAGTGTAAATAACTTTGGTTGGTATGGATACGTAGAGAAAATATCACAAAATATTAAAAATGATGATTTATTTATGGTTGTAATGTAAATGAATATATAATGTATAACGAATAATCTAGCTTAGTTCAAACATAGTCTGTTGATTTTTTTATATAGTAAAGTGACAATCAAGTATGTGAATGATATATCAACTCTTGCAGTAAGATGATAATGTTGAGACATTACACGTAGTAAAAAAATTTTATCACGTCTCATGGTTTAAACACTGGATCATCATCTTTGTTTAGCGTTAGAGTATCATCAACTTTGTTGATTTGCAATTGCGTTTAAACTTTGGTGATGATTTAAGAGGGACGCTGCCTTCTGTCCTTCGACCATTAAGTTCCATTAGTCGCCTCTTATGACACCCGTGGGAAATGAAAGTGTAGCCCATTCTATGCCAGGACCACACGGCATAGTGGTAGAGTATCAATGAGACAAATCTACCTATGTAAGCAAATTTAGTCCTATTCTTAGCAGTATGTACTGCGGAATCGATCTATAATACTTTATCCCTTGGATTAGGGCTTCTCAAATTTATAGTTCCACGTATTCCTATTAGTTCTTCTAGATTACGGTGAAGCTCTTAAATAGACTGACTATCCATAAACCAAATAAGATAGATAGATGGATACTATTTATTGTTTCCTCCAAATGATTTTTTTTTATACAACTTAGAATGGCAAACAAGCTGACGGCCCACCTGGTGGAAAGTGGTAACCGTCGCCTATAGACATGAGCAGTACCATGGACATAACAGAGTATACTGTTTCGCCCATGATACCCCCGATGCGTTGCCATTCCTGAGGACTCAGGTGTTATTCCTCTGTACCCAGTAAATTGACGCCATATCCCACCCTTCAAACCGAAACACAGGCATGCAAACACAACTGCTTCACGGTTGAAACACGAATGGGACAGAGGTACCTAAGCAATCGACTTTTGTACAGTCTCCCTCTAGTACAATAGTAAACTTATTGTTGATAGAAACAATTACAAGAAATAATCACAATCAGAAAACATACAAGGTATTTAAAAAAAAACAATTGAGTGAAGGATAAATCTTATTTCTATTATTTAGTCACTTCAGTGTGGTAGATGTGTAATGATATATGTGCACGACGCACCTTTTAGTTTCTTTTTTAATTTTATTAAAAAGATGTTTTGTTTGTAATTTGAAGTGTGAGTCAGTTAGGTTTTTGTTTTCGTTCGCCTTTTTACTCCGTTGGTGTAATATTGTTTATATTATCTTTCTAAAACACCGTATAATACAGTCCTTTCGCCCACAATATAAATTCTCAGAGAAAATATGAATGTGTGTGTGCGCGTGCGAATCAGCTAAGCTGTCGCATTTTCGCTGCCATTATCTAAATGTTGTCGCGTACGCTTTACGATTGGCCAACTGGTGTATCCCAAGTGGTGCCTGTATCCCACTTTTAGAAACCCTACCTTAGATAGAAAACATTGTGGTTAATTCGTACTAAGTTTGTCTGGTGAGCCAACCGACTTGACTTTATCCTCACTGGGAGAAAGGGATTGTTAGTGAGATTTAACAGCCTTATTGCTAGTAATCAGGTTGACCTTCACGCGGTTTCCCCTGGAAACTATAGTGGTTTTTTTTTATGGGTGAAAATGCAATGGTAACCCCGCCTGCGCTAACGGAATACGCTGGCGGAGCACCAGTGAAGGGTGATTGATGAGAATGAAAACAAGCCAGTTAGCCCATCATGATGAATTCATCAGGAATTAATCATGAATGTTTCCAGGGGGAACCGCGAGGAGGTCGACTGGTTGGGTATATTGCTAGCAATGGGATTCTCAGTCTCCGTCACTTACAATCCCTTTCCCCCCAACTATAGTGGTTAATTCTTGTTTAATGGATCACTATGGGTTAACTAATCTGCTTACATTCTCACCTGTCACTCTTCACTGGAGCCCCACCAGCGTATACCGATAGCACAGGCGGAGTTACCATTCCATCTCCACTCATTAAAAAAAAGACTTCATCCTCATTTAACATCATTCATTTCACCTCTTCTTCCAGTTTATTCTATTAAAAAGGAGTCCTGTCTCTGGTAAACGTAAATGCGTATTCCAACCCTAAATGAGACCTGTAAAATCAGAGTACCTTCGTACAGGCATTACGTGTAACGACAGTAGCCGAAGAATGCCGAAGTCGCCACCTGCTTGAAGTTATCACCGACCATTCTGTGTTGATCCGATTCTATCCGTTCAGCTATGAAATGTATGTCAAATACGTCACTGAAGAAGGGTTCGTGCTAGGTTGGTTTAGTTTTACGAGCCATGCGCAAAAACCTAACAAAATAGGCACTCGTATAATGCCGCCTATGCGACAATGTTATTCCTGAATTTTATGTGCCATTCTAAATATGTTAACACATTATTTAGCATGATCCCTGTTTCGTTTTCGATATTGGAAATGTTATACTTTAGGAGAGTGTTACCATGTAAGTAGTAGCGATGTTAAGGACTAGGTTGTGACAGAGTAATTAGCTTGGAAAATGTAGGAATTCAATGTAACGTCTCATTCATTTATCATCTTATCATATAAGCCTTTAGCTGTCCACTGGTGAATTTAAGCCTCCTCTTGGGGTGTTTTGCCAGTAGTTGTCACATTTGGCAAGTGAAATGGCAACCGTAGTTAGGTTAAGGAGATGTTTTAAGAGGGACGCTGTTACCCATCCTTCGCCCTCCTTCAGTCGTCTCTTATAACACCCACGAGAAAGGAAGGGGTGGCCTATTGTTATTGCCTAGATTTATTAAGAGTGCATTTTTTTTTATACAACTTAGAATGACAAACAAGTTGACGGCCCACCTGACGGAAAGTGGTAACCGTTGCCTATGAACATGAGCAGTACCAGGGACATAACAGAGTATACTGTTTCGCCCATAATACCCCCCATGCGTTGCCATTCCTGAGGACTCAGGTGTTATTCCTCTGTACCCAGTAAATTCACGCCATATTCCACTCTGTTATGTTCATGCTACTGCTCATGTCTATAGGCGATGGTTACCACTTTCCATCAGGATCCAAGTGATCCATCACGTTTCATCATTCCATATTTATACTAATTCTAATAACCTTTAAACGATTAAATAATATATTTTTACAAAAAAAAAAAATAATTGCCATTAAATATAAATATATTTGTATATCAATACTCAATTTAACTTTAGTACTACAAATAAATAAGTCTTTGGTTTACATATTTCTTAAAATGTATTAAATTTGTGTGCCGTGGTCGTGGCTCACAAAATAGGCAGATGACGTCACTCCATCCAATTACATTAGTATTATGGATTGGGCAATCCTGAAAATACACGAAACATTTATTACAATAAATATATCAATTTAATTTAGTACCTATCGGAAATCAATAAAGAAAATAGGCTTTATAACTGTGTCTTAGGATATTGTAATATTTTGTATAGAGACAAGACTTATTACTATGTATGCACAATATGTATGTATCTATATACGCAAGCTCCTTTAAGGGAAAGGCAGAGAGAATTGAGTGTAAACGGCTCCTGTCCTTAAATAAATCTCTTGCTTCATCCGTTTTCTTTAAGGAAAAAAATTCTAAGAGCAGTGACAGCGCGGTTGGAGAGACTTCCACCCACTAATCTTTGTTAATGTCGTTTTAATTATCTCAGGCTGCAATTTGTCTATGCCAAAAAGCTTAAATTCCGTCCGGGGGTCCTAACCGGTGATTTTTTTATAATAATGTTCAGTTAATTTAATATATTGTCTTTACCTTTATGCTTGAAAGAGCGCACAAAGTTGTCGTCCAGTATAAATGCAAAATCACATTTAGTTCACTATATCTAGCTAACAAATAAAACACCTAACTTACAGAAACATACGGAAGACTTGTAAACCTTACAGGCTTATTGCCACTATGTTATTAGGAAACCGAATAAACTTACTGTAAGTCCCAGACTGTAGTATCGTTTTAATTTTTCTTGCAGCTAAATATATTAAGGCAGTAGAAACAGCACCAACTCCAAGTATAGCTAATAGTATGACTAATTGTCTCGCCTTTTTTTCTGCAGACAATTTCTCTTCATCTCCTAATATATTTCTTGTAATTGATGCATTGTTTATTATATCATTAATTATATCTGTGATACTTTCCGTAGTTGTAACTTCTTTTACATTGTCTTGAGTATTTTCTTTTGTACTATCTATATTGGTCCATAAATTGTTTTCTGTAGTTATTTCTATACTATTATTATAGTAATCTGTACTTGTTAATATTGACGTTTTACCCAATATAACATCGGAACTTTCTGTTTCAGAATAAATTTCACTTGTACTTTCTATATTATTTGTATCTTCAACTGATTCTGTTGTTGCGTAATCAAAATTTATAATTTTGCTTTTATATATTTCCGTTAGATTACTTGGTGATGTATTATTAGGAGTTAAATATTCAAATGGATCTGTGATCAACATGGTTCCCGAATTATTTTCACATATAGTAATGTTCAAACAATTCATTGTAACTATACAGTTCCTGTCAATTGTTTTCAAGTCAATTGAATTTGGACGGCATACTATTTCATCCCAATTGTCCAATGAACTGGAAATAAAACACTTTTAAATTATTGGATTTAGAGATAATTGTGGGAGTGGACTGAACTGGCGTTTGTCACTTGGAGTTTTGCCTATTAAGTTGTATATATTCTGATGTAGACGTTGAAGATATATAATAATTGGGATAATTGGGATTGGATTTCCTCATAAAATCTAGAGTGCGATTAAAGAGATTTTAAGTTCTTTTTTAGAGTTGAAGTTTGCAAAATTTAGCTCCCACTGTTGGAGTTGTTGTTTTCACTGTTGTTTTCAATAGTTTATCGTTGATATTGTTTGCTGTTTCACAGTACACCAGGCATTATTTACCAGCAGACTTACAGATTGGTTCGATGCAAATTTTATCAAAATCGATTCACTAGTTTAGTTTAACAATCAAAATAACTGGTTTTACATAATCTAATTATTTAAAAATAAAATAAATATATGATACGCTACTCGTTCACGTTATGATTAGCGTGAATGAACAATGTGAATGGACTTCCAAAACCCCTCAACCGACTTTAATGAAATTTTGTACTTGTTTTTCGGGATGGCTAGAAGTTTAATAAATAAAATAATACAGTTAGTGACTAATATATAAATAGTCAACGTTACAATATACTGATGCACTAATTACATCACTTCTGTGAGTCAGAGTGGCTGATATCAGTTATCACCACTGCCCAGCACATACGTACATAAAATTAGTAGTAATCAATTTGTTAATTGATAAATTCATCAATTTTAATTATAAATTGTAATAAATTAATATCTTATATATTAATTTATCTATGAGAGTAGCCACTTAAATGGTTGTTTTTATCATTCTTCATTGACGTATTTAATAAAAATGTTTAAGTATTTGTACAATATACTTATTACTGAATTAAATTAGATTGTCATGTGGTCCCGACATAGAATAGGCCACCCCTTCCTTTCCCGTTGGTATCGTAAGGGGCGACTAAAGGAACTTAATGGACGAGGGATGGGCGGCAGCGTCCCTCTTAAAACATCACCAAGGCTTATCCTGCCATTGGTGGCAAGTACTGGCAAAATCCTTCAAAGAGGAGGCTTATGCTCAGCAGTGGACAGGGAAAGGCTGATATGATGTGATGATGGCGTGGTATGGAATTAGATTAGATAATGATATATATTTATTTCTTGTTGAGGAAATTATAAATTTTTGTTTCTTGTTTTTAAGTCAGTCCTTTGCTGTATGTACATGTACAATGAAAATTTTACGAATTTGTCGTATCTACAAGCTGCAGCCCGCGGGGGGAAAGAGATTGTTACCAATGGAGTTTGATCCATTGCTAGCCAATATACCCTAATAGGTCGATCTCTACGTGGTTTCCCATGAAAACCATCGTGAACAATTCTTGATGAATACGTCACGATGGGTTAAATGACCTACTTCATCCTTACCTATCATCTCCCACTGGTGCTCCGTTATGGAATACCGATAGCGCGGGTGGGGTTACCATTCTATTATCATCCATTAAAAAAAAAGCTGCAGCCCGCCTTGACGACGAGGCGCTGTGACGCAAAGAGTCGTACTACCCCTGAAGAAATCTTCCGGAGGAAGTCGAATCGATTGTCGGAAACGACAAACACAGGAAGTTCATAAAATTTCCATTGTGCATGTACATAGACATTGTTAAAACATGAATGTAAGTTTTAGAATAAAGTAGTAAAGCAGTTGGTTTGTGCCAATATAATGGGATAGTGAAATTACCTGCATTAGCTTCCTACCATAACAAAAGTCAGTCTTTAGGAATGGTAACATATGAGGAGTACTAAGAGCACCGTCATGAAGTATTTTTTTTATTTCTTAAGGACTTTTACTTTCTTCAGGCAAATTAGCCCTGTTGTACCCTTAACTGATTTCTCAAATAAGATTTTATCTACTTTCCCTACTCACGGAAACAGAGGTATTAATGGGCATTAATAATTTATAGAGAGGTTCAAAAATTTCTAATTTAGATTCAGCTGATATATGTAGATTGAATTAAAAGAATGTTTAATTTATTTGGGTAAAAATGGCATACGAATGCTTTTATTTCCATCGAGTTTATACGACATTCGAACAGTACATGTTACATCATCGATGGTATCACGAACTTGACAATGGGGTGACCAAGACTATCCCATATGATATGCAAATTTTTAGGTGGATATTGGCCAGAAATGTTTGGAAACTTTTAATAGTTGGTTTCCTTCAACTCTTAAGCTGATTAATGTATTTTTTACAACACAGGGAGCAAACGAGCATGCGGCTCACGAGATGGTAAGTGACTATCGTCGCCTATGATCACTCACAACACCAAACGCATTGCAGGTGTGCTGCTGGCCTTTTAAAAAGGAATGTGATTTTTTCTTGATGGCTATGATGTCGTATCGATTCGAAAATACTGCTGCTAGAAGTTGATTCCAAAGAGTAGTTGTGCGTGGGAGAAAGTGGCTTGAAAAATGCACGGTGGAAGATCGCCACTCGTCTAGATGGTTGGCATGAAACTTTGTATGTGTAAATGTATTAATATTTCCTCCGTAACGGCAGATATTAGATTCTGTGCGGTTGATGGGCATATACTTACTTAAATATAGGCTTCAAAGTATGTGGATCCATTTCAAACAGCATATAATAATCCGTGCAGTGGGTGTGAACAGATTGAAAGAATATCTGAAAGGAACGTAGTTACAGTTAGCGGCAAAACATCTGAACAAGAAATACATTTTGCTTGCAAAATAAACGATTTCAATCAATAAACCGATGAACCACGAGATGTTTCGTGGAAAGATTACAATAAAAGTAATTGAATGCGAAATCGGATGTTTCCAAGTAAATAATTTTTTTCTCAGTAAGCAGTTTTTTTCTTTCGAAAATAGTAGCTTCAATCATATAAAGTAATATAGGGCTGACATTTGAGTAAATTCAGACAATTGCAAAGCAGAATTGTTAAAAAATGTTTCAATAAAAATCTAGTAAAAGCTAGTAATTGATACATTGTTATGACCAAATGTATTCTCTAATCTTAAAGTCACGTTTTAGTTATTACCTTACTATTGTTTTAGTGACTTATCATTCACATTATATTTTGTATATGCACATTCTGTATAAATACTCCTTGTATACATCTCTACTGTGCGCAATAAAGAGTTTATTATTAATTATTATTATACTACACAGCGTAGAGAATTATTAAGGAAAAACTTTAATTAAAATTAGTTTTTACTTCTAGTTCGCTGTGTAGTTTCTGCATAGAAGAGGCCAGCCCTTCCTTTCTCGTGGTAGGCGTAAGAGGCGACTAAGGGAACTTTATAGTCGAGGGATGGGTCAATAGTGTTTGTCTTAAAACATTATTAAAGGTAAACTGCGGTTTTTTTTTTGATGGGTGAAAATGGTATGGTAACCCCGCCTGCGCTAACGGGATACGCTGGCGGGGCACCAGTGAAGGGTGATAGATGAGAATAAAAACAGTCCAGTTAGCCCATCATGATGAATTCATCAGGAATTAACCATGATAGTTTCCAGGGAGAACCGCAAGGAGGTCGACCTGGTTGGGTATATTGCTAGCAATGGGGTAAACTGCGGTTGCCAACTCGTCTGTCAAACATGGCACTGGCAAAACCTACTAATAGAAGAAGGCCTATGTTCAGCAGTGGACATTTAACGGCTAATATGGTATGGTATGTTTTATAATAAAACTAAACTTCATATTATCATATTAGCCATTACAAAGGGGTTTTGCCAGTAGTTGCCACGCTTGGCAGGCGGGTTGGCAACCGTAGTTAGGCGGGAGGAAAGGGATTGTTAGTAATGGAGACTAAAAATCACATTGCTAGCAATATACCCAACCAGGTTCACCTCCTCGCGATTCCCCCTGGGAACTATCATGGTTAATTCCTGATGAATTCATCATGATGGGCTAACTGGCCTGTTTTCATTCTCATCTATCAGCCTTCACTGGTGCTCCGCCAGCGTATCCCGTTAGCGTAGGCTGGATCACCATTCCATTTTCACCCATCAAAAGAAACCGTAGTTAGGCTTTGGTGATGTTTTAAAAGGAAAGGGCATCTCTCGACAGTTAAGTTCTCTTAGTCGCCTCTTACGACACCCACGGTACAGGAAGGGCTGGTCTATTCTATGGTGGGACCACACGACAATTTATTATAAACATCAATGTAATATTTACCGAATACAGTAGGATGTTATAATAGAATTCCATACTCGTTTCTCACTTAACACTAATTTCTGTAAATCACTAAATATAATAGTTAACAGCTGTGTATTCTCTGAGAATTTTCAATGAGGTATAACATATATAATTAAGCAGTGATCAATATGTATTTAATATTTTCCTGTTACAATATGTATACTTTAGAGGCAATTGAATGCATGAAGACAGTTTCAATAGAATTTACAACTAAACGTGTTATTATTCATTCAATAATGTTTATTTATAGTAAAATTACCAGAGGGAGACTTTGTACAAAAGTCGATTGCTTGGGTACCTCTGTCCCATTCGTGTTTCTACCGTGAAGCAGTTGTGTTTGCATGGCTGTGTTTCGGTTTGAAGGGTGGGATATGGCGTGAATTTACTGGGTACGGAGGAATAACACCTGAGTCCTCAGGAATGGCAACGCATCGGGGGTATCATGGGCGAAACAGTATACTCTGTTATGTCCATGGTATTGCTCATGTCTATAGGCGATGGTTACCACTTTACATGAGGTGGGCCGTCAGCTTGTTTGCCATGCTAAGTTGTATAAAAAAAGAAGGGATTATTAGTAATGCGGGCTACCAGTCCCATTATTAGCAATATATCCTATCAGGTCCACTTCCATGCGGTTCCCCCCGGAAACCATCGTGCTGAATTCCAGGTGTCTTTTAACTCTCATTTCTCACTTGTGCTCCACCAGCGAATACCGTTAGCGCAGGCGGGGTTACCATTCCATTATCATACATTAAAAAAAAATATTCTCTATCTAAATATACTTGTTCCGTCGTTTGAGTTATAAAAAAAATGTGGTGTTTGCAATAAAATACTTTTGAATTAAGCAAAGTTATTTACGTATTATTGATTAAAATGTGAAAATTGTAGGTGAACGTTATTAAATAAATAAATAATAGTACATTACTGCAGCGGCCAGTAACTGAGGCATTGATGGATGAACGTACAAATGTGGGCCGAGGCTTAGCCGAGGTACACATACGTGAGTCCATCAATGCCTAGTTGTGGCCAAGGCTTGTATAGTACTTTTCTCAAACAATGCGCGAAAATCAAAAACACAATTTTACTTTTGAAGTTCAATGACGAATAACGAACATTAGTAATTGTTCACGCGCCATAATGTTCCTTTCTATTTGCAAGTTAGTTCGAAATTTAAAATAAAAGCTTTTATTAGTTACTTCCTTGGTAGCCATGTTCGAAGGAAAAGTTCATTCCATTTTTAAATTACATGACAGATATAAGTTTACATAGTAATTTATCTGGCTGCAAAACACGACAGATATGGATTTTCATACAACTTTTGCCGGCCGCTGCCCGCATGTATCTATCTGGCCAGTACGGCAATTTTGATTTATCTCGAAGAAGATTGTCAAAATAAAGCTCACATTTCCGAGCATGTTTGAGAAAAATATTTTACTGAATAAATTGAAATACAATTCCTCAAACGCTAGTCTCGAAATTCTCGCTTACTTCACATAGCAACATTCGAAGAACGCTTTATGTATTGTACTTTTTTATATTATATCCTTATATCCTAATCTTAATAATATGATAGTCATTATCAGTCGTTATCAATTAGTTTCTGAAACATTTCACTGGGTGACACTGCGTGTCAATGATCCCGACGCGCTCCCGCTTTCTGTGAACCCGAGTCACCATTATCTATGATAACATGTTATTTTATACTAATAACAATGTATTATTGTCTGTCTGTATATCTAGTATAATAAATATAAAATTTACATATATTTGGATTATTGTCGCTTAATTACGTTTAAATGACTGAACGGATTTGAATTAAATATGGTACATAGATAGATCATATTCTAAATTAATAGTGGGATATTTAATGCGACTTTTTGACTTTGGGTTTGCTGGAAGAGAACTATAACAGAACTAAGGTCGTCTGTTCAATATGTTTATTCAAAATAATTTATTAAAACATAAATAAATAAATAAAATATTTTAACTGTAGTCGCGCGGATAAAGCTGTGTGATATAGCTAACCTATAAAATTTATTTATATATTTATTAACTCTTTATTGCTCGAAGAGTTCTATCTCTCTCTCTTTTTCTCACATGCTCTCTCTCTCTTTCTCTCACATTCTCTCTCTTTCTCTCTCATATATTTCGAACGTTTACAAGTACTTTTAAATCGTAAGTCTTTTTAATCTATTGCGGTATTCGGAAAGTTGTTATTTGTTGAGAAGAGCCCGCAAGAAACTCAACAGTTATTCTTTTTAATAGCCGGTGGACAGCAGTTTCCATCAGAGGGGGTCATCTGCTTGTTTGCTATTCTAAATTGCATAAAAAAAATATCGATACTGGGTCAAAATAGGAGATGTTAAAATTTTTCCTTTGTGTATTAATCTTATAAAAACTGTTTAGTAATTTGTAATGTGGTGAAAATTACGAGATGAAATGGAAATCAGATTGTTCTCCAAGTAAAATAGTTTTTTTTTTTTGTATTTCAGCTGTTGTTTCTTTGTGAAAAATATTTATTTTCTCTGATAGAGCATATATCTTAAATTTCACGATTATAGGTAAAGCCGTTAAGACTGCGAGCATTAATAAACAAACAAAATCACTTTGAATTTTACTGTGCAAGTATAAACATATTTATGTTAAGGTTGTACAGTTGTACAGTATATTTATACTATAACCTTTTTATTAATATTTAAAATAAGCCACTGTGGTCCCGGCATAGAATGGGCCACCTCTTTCTTTCCCATGAGTGTCGTAAGAGGCGACTACCCTTAGTCTTACTTACATAGTGGAGTGATGGACAGCAGCGTTCCTCTTAAAACATCACCATTGCCTAACTGCGGTTGCCAATCTGCCTGCCAAGCATGGCAACTACTAGTAAAACCCTCCCTTTGTGGGGGAAACCTATGTTTACGTACAGTTAACGGGTATGATACTCATTTAGTAGAATATATAAATTTATATAAATATAGACTACAATGTCAATGCATCGTACTTCTTAGGTTTCCTATACCAAAAATATCAATTACAATACATATTATTGTACTAATTATGCAAGCGTAGTCGGCTGCAAAAATGAGTCATATCTAACAATGGATGGGCCGTTGTAATTTATGCCTATTAAAATAAGGGTTGAAATAGCTTGATTTTGTATAATGAGGTCTTCGTATTAATGATATGGGCATTTAAAAGTAGTTTGGGCGATAGTACGATACGTTCATACTCTCATTGTCTCGATACCATGATGGTAGTGCTTGTTTAAAAGCTTAAACAACTTTTTGCGTGTGTGAAGTTTGACACAGAGAGAATATACTACTTAAGTGTAATTGAGAAAGTGGGCAGTGGTTCCAGAATGGTGTCAAAGTTGTTTTGTGTATTGTTTGTGCTGTGCTGTTTGGATTTTGCGTGTCACGTCTCAGCTTTGAAAGCGGGCGAGGGGGTGTGCACAGCGAAATCAAGGTGTTTATGTTTTATTATATTTATTTATTAATTTATTATAATAAGGATGTCTGGAAGAGATTGCTTAGCTATTGCTAACCGACCGCCTTTTGTATTACACTATACTCATTGAAAATTCTTTAACAAGTCTTGTAATATTGGTGCAATAAAGTGGTAAATAAATTTGTCTAGCACCAAATATACCAGTCGCCTAGTATTTAAGTATGTAATATGTAAATGATAGTCTTTTAAGGCAAGATGGTATCTTTTCTAAATTGGAACGTAGGAAAAATCGAACGTAGAACCGCATTCGCGTGAGATAAGTTTCTATCACTAAAAAGTTCGTACATATTACATTTTAATGTAATAAAATGCAGTCAGTTTCGCGCGCATGTCGAAGTCGTTAAAGACTAAGGGTCCTGAATGGTCCGGAAAACAGTCGAGCTTTTTTTAATAAGGCAACCTGGTACTTATTATTGTATTGTATTGTAAAAATCTTTATTGTACATAAGTCAGATTAAATACTAGTAAATGATTTAGTATACAATGGCGGACTTATCCCATAAAGGGATCTCTTACAGTCAACCTTTGAGAAGCTGAAAGAAAACTGTAGAATGTATAAGGGTAATAACCGTACAATTAAAGATAAACTAAATAATACCCAGTAAAAAAAAAAAATTGAATATATAACACAATAAAAACAGCTCTATATACCTACATATGTAAATAATAAAAGTAAATTAATAATAATATAACATTAATAAATAAAAACTTATACACATACACATACATATATACACATATACACACATACATATACATATATATATATATACATATATATACATACATACACATACATATATACACTCCTACATACACATACATGTATACATAATAAATACATATATTCACAATTGGCTCAATGAAGAGGGATTTTCAAAATAAAATTTTATGATACCTGCTTTAAAAGATTTCAGCGACTGTGCCATCTTTAAGTTATTAGGAAGTGAATTCCAGAGACATGCAGCATGTACAGTAAATGACATGGCATAGCTTTGAGTATTAAAACAAGGCAAATCTATAATGAAGTCATTACTGCATCTCAGGCGAACATCAATTTCGCGAAATTTGAATCTTTCCTGAAGGTAATGTGGACATGTTGGATTAAAAAGGATATTGAAAAGAAGAGTAAGAATGTGGACATTTCTCCGTAGCCTGATAGGAAGCCATTTGAGTTGACTGCGATAACTAGATATGTGGTCATACTTTCGAAGGTTATAGATGTATCTAATACATTGATTTTGCAGTCGCTCAAGTTTATCAAGAAGCTCCTGTGTGGGATCTAGGTAGGCAACATCAGCATAGTCTAGAAGAGATATTATATTAAAATTATAAATGTTAATAAAAAGATTTTGCTTTCTGCTTGGGTACTTCTGTCCTACTCTTACTTCTCTCGTGAAGTAGCTATGTTAGTGCTTTATTGTTTTGGTTTGAAGGTTGACATATGGCAGTAAAACTAGCAGGCATAATACCATAGTTACAGGCCCATACGGATGAAGTATACAATTTGCGTCACAGTACATTTTGTGATATTTACAATACTGTTAATGTCTATAGACGATGGTCACCATTGTCCATCAGGTGGGCCGTCAGCTGATTTCAATTCTAAACTGTATGTAGGAATTTTGACTGAAAGCTACGGTTCTGGCGTTTCGTCATCACTTTCCCCCCCATCGACACATTGTCGATGGGGGGGAAAGTGATTGTTAGTAATGGAGATTGAGAATCCCATTGCTAGCAATATACCCAACCAGGTCGACCTCCTCGCGGTTCCCCCTTAAAACTATCATGGTTAATTCCTGATGAATTCATCATGATGGGCTAACTGGCCTGTTTACATTCTCATCTATCACCCTTCACTGGTGCTCCGCCAGCGTATCCCGTTAGCGCAGGCGGACCTACCATTCCATTTTCACCCATCAAAAAAAAAAAACACATTGTCGATCATCCATGTGTGATTTTTTTAAAAATAATTCTTTAATTATGTTGAATTCCGTTGCTTTGCCTCCATGGATAAGTATGTAAAGTATTCTATGTTCCAAATTGGAATATAATTTATCCATGTAACAAATTTCAATTCAACGTGAAAGTGGGCTTTTTAGGTACTTGTTAGATACCTTTTAGCGCCTCGACGGCTTAATCAATCACTATGATATTTGGTATACACGAATTTTATGGGATGGAGAAGGATATAAGCTAATTTTTTATCCCGATCAGTAAACATATCCCGGACACGAGGACGAAGTTGCCGGTGAAAATTAGCACTTGTGTACATTTACTTAATTGTTACTAGAAAGGTATCACTAAAGGAAAATTTAACAGTAGATTGCAAATATCAGAATTTTACAGTAAAATTTTTTGTCAATTTTAATTTGACCAATTTCAAGAAACTTAAGTAAAAAAAAATTTATGAAAAATTAATTAAACTAAAAGTTATAATAGATTTTTTTTTCTGGCATGTAAAATATGGTTAAAATCAGTGTTATCTCTAACAAAACGATAACAATCAACTAATGCTATCTCATTTTCTAATTAATAATGTCCTGAATAAAATACACAAAATAAAAGTTACTGGATATTTCATGTTGATTTTTCTTTAAATGGCAAACAAGCTAACAACCCATCTGATGGAAAGTGGTAGCTATGATAAGTGGTGATATGAGAAGTACCATGGACATAACAGAGTATACTGTTTCGTCCATGATATCTGTCATGCTTTGCCATTTCTAAGGACTCAGGTGTTATTCCTCTGTACCCTGTAAATTCACTGTCATATCCCACCCTTTAAACCGAAACACAGCTCTGCAAACACAACAAATACGAATAGGACAGAGGTACCCAAGCAAATGACTTTTGTACAAAGTCTCCTTCTGGTATTATTATTATTTGTTCTTCTGTGTATTATTATTATTGAAAAGGATTTATCTTATCATTAGGGCCGTATGTTTCCTAAAGCGATTCATTCGGATTTCGCGACTTCCTACTGGCCGACGAGTTGACGAGTTCGTTATTACCATTCAGTGATTAACATGATAGATTAATTTTTTTTTATATTTTGTTTTACGTAATAATACAAGTATTTAGGTAAATAAAAAATGTTTCTAAAAATGAACCTACGTCTTGATAAGGATCTATACGCAATTGTGTCAGCTGTAAATTGTCCTTTGTTGCACATAGCCTCTCATCATAAAGGGGGTTTTGCCAGTAGTTGCCACGCTTGGCAGAAGGATTGAATATCACAGTTAGGCTTTTTTATAAAGTAGTCCTTTTATATAGAAATGTATTCACGCTTTTTATCAAGGGTTCGGATTAGAAATTACCAAAGCAAGATGCCAAAACGAGATTGTGTTACACAAAAAAACCGACCTCAGTTGTGCTAACACCTGTTATTTTGACTTAAAAACTAAATTACTGAACCGATTTTTATAAAATTTCTGTGGAATCAATCTGTAAGTATATCCTTTCAGATAAAATATAATTTTCTAAATCGGTTTACAACTGACGGAGTTATGAGGTAACAAACACAATACAAAAAATACAATCGAATTAAATATCTCATTCTTTTTGAACTCGGTTGATAATGAGATTAATTCTACTAATATTACAAGAGCATATTCCTTTTTAAAAGGCCGGCAGCACACCTGCAATGCCGTAGGTGTTGTGGGTGACCATGGGCGGCGGTAGTCACTTACCATTAGGTGAGCCGCATGGCTCACCTGATGTTAAGCTCGTTTGCCCCCTTAGTTGTAAAAAAAAAATGTAAAAGTCTGTAAAAATGTTTAGTTATTTGTTATTCAATCACGCTTACATGGGTGATTGAATTTGATTGCATTTTTACAAAAAAAAATTACAATTTTTTTTTATATTCTAACTTATTTCAAGGGATATAGTATATAGATGATATACTGATGCACGCGAGTAATCGTATCGACTCGATAGAATAAACTTTTTTTTTAATTAATCAATTAATTATTTGATTATCATAAGTAAATTTTTATAATCTTTATTTCCTTAAAGTATAGTTATAAATTTGTTATATAGATAATATATAGTGCGAGGGGGAAAGGGATTGTTAGCAATAGAGTTTGATAGCCCCATTGCTAGCAATATGCCCTATTAGGTCGACCTCCACGTGGTTCCCCCTGGAAACCATCGTGAATAATTTTTGTTGAATTCGTCACGATGTGCTAACTGACCTGCTTCATCCTCATCTATCATCCTTCACTGGTGCCCCGCCGGTGTATACCGATAGCGCGGGTGGGTTTACCATTCCATTTTCATCCATCAAAAAAAAAAATATATAGTGCGTTATGTAAATTTGTAAAATTATTTTAAAATCTATGTTTGTCTTTCATAAGAAACTGTCTGAACAAATTGTGAATAGGTAGCGTGTAACGAAAGAGGTCACGTGTATGCTGACAGCCACTGAATATTTGAAGAGCATAGGATGTGATGGCCAGCTGACAATCGTTTCGTGTAATATAGCCCACCTACAGTTGTACTGTGGATGTCTGGTTACATTATTCCAAATTGTACGGTTGTACACATTTGTCGAAAGGATTGCTAGTAACAGAGAGTAGTGGTCGTATTGGTTACCATATATAACCTGTTAGGTTAGTTTTTTTTTTAATGGATGATAATCGAATGGTAACCCCATTTGTGCTAACCGTATACGCTGGTGGGGTACCAGTGAGAGATGATAGGTGAGATGACAAAGCAGGTCAGTTAGCCCATCGTGATTAATACACCTAGAGTCCAGCACGATGATTTCATCTCATCACTTTGCACCGTCAATTAAAATTGAATGAAAAAAATGGAAAATTCCATTTTGTCTACGGTCGACTTTTAAATAACGCCATATAGTGTTAAGTCCGCCATTTACATAATTTAGGCGTATTGACTTTTAATAAATAAATATATACTACATAGTGTTTATCCCTGTGGTACCGTGTCCCAAGGATGTCGTTAGAGTATTTTGGCTAAGAGTACCTATTTATAAGATGCATTGCTACATAAAATTGTTATCAAACAGTTTAGTCCTTCGAGCCGGATATAGATTTAGAAAACTTCTTACGTAATACTTCTTATAACTTAGTTTAAAACAAGATTACTTGTTCCTGAAATCTGTAAGATATCTTAAAGAGATTAAAAGTTTACGAAGGAATGAACAATCTCTATTACGTAATTTGCCTTTATCTAACATAGGTATAAATTAGATGTGGCAAGAAAAAAATACAAGCTTTAGTAAATGAGAATCATCTTCATTTAATAAACATTCATTTAATTACTATTTTTTGTTGTTGCAGTGTTCGTAAAACTAGAACCAGATACATAACACAAGCAAAACAGTGTGGAAAGAAAAAATGCGTTGCAAAAGTTCCGAAACGCGAAGTAAGTTTATATTTATATGACGACTAATGAACTTAAGTATCGTTAAGCAGTTAAGAGGTCACGGACATGAACTACATTATATCAGAGCACATCAAAATGCTTTTAATAAGTTAAACAAGTTCTAAATAGCCACTATTTATATAGATTATAGATCTAATTTTAGGAATTTAAAAATATAGTGGCTTATTAAATAGACTGTAAAATTTTCCTCGTTTTTTTACAGATCTATTGGGAGACGGTAAAACGAACAGTCTGTTGTAACGGCTGGGAATACAAAAGCGACAAAGACATATGTATACCACATTGCAGTACAGGCTGCTTAGGAGGCCGGTGTACAGCCCCCAATGTCTGCAAATGTGACCCACCTTCGTACCTTGATCCAGAACATAGAAATGCCTGCATCAAACCAGTTTGTGATCCTCCCTGCGTTAACGCAGAGTGTGTCGCTAATAGCACATGTAGTTGTAAGAAGAATTTCACTCAATTTAATACAACTCATTGTTTCCATTGCGAACCTGGTTATTCTTTAGACTCAATATTCCAATGTAAACCTATATGTACGAAGAGTTGTGAAAATGGAAAGTGCACTGCTCCAGATGTCTGTACTTGCTTACCAGGTTTTTCGAAGCAAGGAATAAGTCAAGACTGTAAACCTGTTTGTCAAAAATGTGTGAATGCAAGTTGTACATCACCAAATACTTGTTCCTGTTTGCAAGGATACACGCAACTAAATAGCACACATTGTACCCCAAAATGCGACGATTGCGATGGGGTGTGTGTTGGCCCAAACAATTGCCAATGTAATGCTGGTTATTTAAAAGTGAATAATTCCTGTTTGCCGATATGTAACGAGACTTGTGTGAATGGTGTTTGTGCAGAGCCAAATGTTTGCTCGTGTTTCGATGGGTATATAAAGAAAGAAGGAAGCTCACACGAATGTTATAAGTCCTGCACCATGAACTGTACAGGAAGCTGCAATGCTCAAGGCGAATGCGTGGAGAAAAACTGCTATTTTACAGTACCGTAAGTATACTGTTTTCCTATATGTAAGTTCTATTAATGTGTTTTTAGGTGAGGAAATCGATTATGGAGGTTCTCTAGTCTCGGATAAGAGGTGTGGTTTTTCTTTTTTAAATAGATTGTGCTAGAGTCTTATATTACCTTGCCTCCTTTCCCTAGCTTTGAGGTTGATTCGTAAATGACTCTATATTTCTAGACACTGAAATAGGAATAGTTTTTTTTTCATAGTCATTAGAGAGAGCAATATAAATACACAGAGTACCCCCAAGGGGTGGCAACGCTTGAGGTCTCTAAATATGTTTAATTTGTTACTTTCTATTATGTGAGTTGTTATTATCTTTAACATCAAAAAAGAGTTTTACTACAGTAGAGCTATTGAACAAATATATCGAGCCGAGAGATCGAGTGTGTTGCCTACTTGGTAGTGGAGTCCACTCGACATCGAGTTAAGTTGATCGTTCAAGTGTTGAGATCGTTGTAGATAAAGATTTATTGATCCTACAGTGTCGTTGATGATATTAAATTTTACAGATTTTTTAATAATAATAATCTTTTTATTGAACTATCTATACTTACACTAATATTATAAAGAGGAAAGATTTGTATTTTGGTGTGTATGTATGTTTGTAATGAATAAACACAAAAACTATTTTGCCGATTTCAAAAATTCTTTCACCATTAGAAAGCTACATTCACCCTGAGTAAAATAGGCTATTTACATCTTTAGTAACGTAACTCAAGGTGTAAAAAAATGCTATAAAATATCTATCGTCTCGTGCGCTACGGAAACTATTGATGATAGAACAAAAGTATGTTCTACAATATTGAAGAAAATATCAATAACTATAAAAAACTTCCCAACATTATATGCCCAACTATTATTGTTATGTCATAATAACCATTTTCAAAATGTTGTAAAAATGTGATGTGTAAATGACATGTAGTCCTGATTCCCGAACTAGCGTTAACTACATGACAGGAGCCAGTGCCTTCCCAAGTTACAATTTAGTTATGTAAATATATAATTATGGCTAATTATATATTTACATCAATTAATAATATATATTAACATTATTTTATGGTCGTGTGGTCCCAGCATAGAATAGGTCACCCCTTCCTTTCCCGTGTCGTAAGAGTGAATAAAGGGAACTCATGGTAGATGGAATAGAAGCTCTTGAAACATCTCTAAAAGCCTAACTGCGGTTTCCAATTTGCCTGCTGAATATGTCAACTACTAGCGGAAAGATTTAAGTTCAGCAGTGGACAGTTAACGGTTGAATAGTTTTTTTATACAACTTAGAATGACAAACAAGCTAACGGCCCACCTAATGGAAAGTGGCAACCGTCGCCTATAGACATGAGCAGTACCATGGACATAACAGAGTATACTGTTTCACCTATGATACCCCCCATGCGTTGCCATTCCTGAGGGCTCAGGTGATATTCCTCTGTACCCTGTAAATTCACGCCATATCCCACCCTTCAAACCGAAACACAGTCATGCAAATACAACTGCTTCACGGTTGAAACACGAATGGGACAGAGGTACTCAAGCAAACGACTTTTGTACAGTTTTCCTCTGGTTTACACTCTTTTACTAGTTTTAAACGGTTTTAAACATTCACGGTATTAGAGTCAAGTAGAGTGAAACAATTCCTCAGGAATGGCAACGGATGGGGGGATCCGTTGCCATTCCTGAGGAATTGTTTCATTGTTTCACCCATGATACCCCCCTATCATGGGTGAAACAATATACTCTGTTATGTCCATGGTACTGATTGTCTATAGGCGACGGTTACCACTTTCCATCAGGTGGGCCGTCAACTTGTTTGCCATTCTAAATTGAATAAAAAAAAACTATAGCAATAAAGAGTAAGTAAATAAATAAATAACTATCATGGTTTAAAGGGGGACCGCGTTAAGGTCGACCTGACAGGACATATTGCTAGCAATAGGAACATTAAAGCTCATTACTAATGGTTCCTCTCTTCCATCGGTGCTCAATAATATAAGAGAATATAGTGCATTACTAAGTTTCGATGCACTTGACGATACGTAGATAAAGGCAGGATGTGATATTATGAATGCGATATTTGCCCGCCACTGTGTCCGGCGACATAAGCCGACAATCGTGCATCAGATTAAATTGCAATTTTTGAATAGCATAAATATCCTTTAAATCCGTAGTTTAAGTTTTATTTATTTATGTTTCTTCTTTTTAATATTTTTACATGTGACAAAGTAAAAAAAGACTTTTTGATAAAATTATAATAATAATTATTATTATTATCAAATTATCATTACGTGTTATGTAATGACGTAATAACATGTTATTACGTAAATACGTAATAACATGTAATGACATTTATTTTGTATCAAATATCTATGGATACGGAATTAGACATGCATCGGAAAAATATTTCTAAGAATAACTAGCTAACTACCTCTCAAGTTACTTTGTTTTAAATTAGTCACATTTTATAACATAAACAGGCCTATAAAATAATTTTCAATAGCTGAGAAGAAACGCCGAAAGACGAACAATGGGTTGACTTGACTATATCTGTATAACGAGACATTCATACGTGATATCCATGGCGCCTAATTGTGATGACTAATAAACAAACAGTGAAGTACTGTCCGGTGCATATGTAGCGGCAAATGCGAGAGCCCACCGCGGTGGCCGTAGCGGACACGTTATGAACACGCACGTACGTCTACACGTGAAATTATTCACACCACATTTTGTTTCGCCTATAAAAGTAATTGGGTGGAAGTGGCATTCATATACTTTTCTTTCTGAATGCTGCAATACCTCTAAAATAGACTCTTAAATTTACGCTTAATTTAATTTAAATTATAATTTTACGATACACACACACATACACACACACACACACACACACACACACACACACATATATATATATATATATATATACACATATATACGCATATATATTACAAGTTCACATATATTTATTTATAATTATAACATCGTAGTCGTCGAGAATGGTAACACATAAAGAGTACCACGGACGTTATAGTATACTTCGTGTTATTCATGATCCAGTTCATGTCTATAGCCGGTGGACAGCAGTTTCCATCAGGGGGGTTATCAGCTTGTTTGTTATTCTAAGTTGCATAATAATATCGATGGTAGGTCAAAACTGGAGATGAATCTTATAAAAACTGTTTAGTATTATATTATTTGTAATATGGTCAAAATTACAAGAAGAAATGGAAATCAGATTGTTCTATACACACTCACGCACGCACGCAAAGACACACACACACACACACACACACACACACACACAGGAAGAAATATGTATATTTATTTATTTAACTCTTTATTGCACCGTAAATAAAAATATACAATGACAAGTGAATAATTCAATATATTACAAGATACATAAGAAAGAGTGAGTCATACAAGTACGTTTTCATTGCAGTGTTTGTTACTTGAAAGTCTTTCCTTTTTAATCCTTATGACAGCAAACTGCACGAATCGTTTGTAAACATTAGATAATTGTTAAAAAAATTATATTACTTAGTACTATTGATTTGTGATGCGTAAATTACATGAACATTTCCACGACCAACAACGCCATTTGTAATTTAGTACCAAAAGACAGAACTAATTCATAATAAAAAAAAAATGTTCTTAAATCGATCCTCTATTGCAGCTGCATTACCAAAGAAATCTCAAAAAGGTGTTTGATAGCAAACGTCGTGGAGTTGTCGCAACTGCTTGCTCTTTTAAGGAAACACCCTCATGATTGATTTATCTCGTAATTGGCTATGGAGTTACAGAGCGCTACATTTGCTATTAGAATTGAATTCACGAAAGTGTCGCTTCCACCTGGATATTTATTTTTCTGGTTCCGATGTAGGATATGCACGCAAAAATTAGGCTCCAATTCTGGTACCTATTTTATAAAGCTGACTCAAATGCCGAGTAATCTTCTTCCGTATGAATTGTCCAATAATTTGCCTTATACATTAATATTTATATGGATCAGTTTGTATGGTAATCAGTTTTTAAAACCATTTGTTAGTGGCGTAGTTTTATTTAATAACATATTGGTAGAGCATACAGTATCACTTAATTTCGATATAGCCCGGTCCGGGTTGGCTGTTTTAAACCTAAAACAATGGCCAATATTGCCAAGCCAAATTGGAGCCTTATTCATTTGAAAATATGATAGATTTATAGACGTACTTATTTACGAATACTATTATGTATTTTTACAGTAATTCCTCCTGTTATAAAAAAATCTATTTTCCTGTTGACGGATACCGTTACTATACATAATGCATCTACCTACATATAGAGTTAGTTTCTAAGTAGATGTTCTTTGCATTGGAGACGAAGAGATTGTGAGCAATGGGGACTAGCAGCCCCATTGCCATGTCAGGTCGAACCTCTCGCGGTTCCTCTTGGAAACCATCGTGCTTAATTCCAAGCAAATGATTCATCACTATGAACTAATTGATCTGTCTTTCCATCCTTACCTATTTTGTCTCATCGGTCCCGCCGTAATGTATACTATTAGTGCAGGCGGTGTTACTATTCCATTCTTTACCATCCTCATCATGCCAGCCGTTAACTGGTCACTACTGGACTACAGTGTGGGTTTTATCAGTTGTTACCACGCTTGGCAGGCGGGTTGGCAACTGCAGTTAGGCTTTGGTGATGTTTTAAGAGAGACGCTACTGTCTATCTCTTGAATCGTTCATTAAGTTCCCCTAGTCACCTGTTACGACACCCATGGATAAATTACCATTTCATTATCGCCTACTATAAAAAAAAAAAAAAACTCTTTACAAAGTCGACATGATAATATTAATTGGAAAGACATGTCAAAATCAAGTCTTTCTGTGAATATGTTTTTATGGTTCTTTTTTTATATTTTTACTGAAAAACAGTATGTACTTATAATAATAATCCCTGATGGGGTAATTAGAGGCGTCTATTGACTATTTATATATATACAGGTTATAAATATAACTTTAAAATTTTAATAGATATTGAGTATTAAAAATCTTCATAGATTTTTATTGTATACATTAATTAAATTAATTTGAACTGACTTCAAGAAGAAATAGATTTTCAATTCGGTTGTATTTAAATTTTCAAAGCAGTTGTGTTTGCATGGCTGTGTTTCGGTTTGAAGGGTGGGATATGGCGTGAATTACATGTTACATAGGAAAAACACCTGAGTCCTCAGGAATGACAACGCGTGGGGGGTATCATTGGCGAAATTGTATACTCTGTTATGTCCATGGTACTGCTCATGTCTATAGGCGACGGTTACCACTTTCTATCAGGTGGGCCTTCACTTTGTTTACCATTCTAAGTTGTATAAAAAAAAATATGCTTACAAATCGGTTCCATAGATATTTTATCAAAATCGGTTTAGTAATTTAGTTTTTAAATGAAAATAACTGGTTTTGCTACAATTTAATTCAGTTCTTTTTGTGGTATACAATATTAAATTATTATTTGACGGTGGGTTCCGACTTGGTTTTACCTAACATCACACGATAGAGGGGAAAGGGATTGTTAGTAATGGAGACTGAGAACCCCATTGCTAGCAATATACCCAACCAGGTCGACCTGTTCGCGGTTCCCCCTGGAAACTATCATGGTTAATTCCTAATGAATTCATCATGATGGGCTAACTGGCCTGTTTTCATTCTCATCTATTATTCTTCACTGGTGCTCCGCCAGCGTATCCCGTAAGCGCAGGCGGGGTTTCCATACCATTTTCACCTATCAAAAAAAAAACATCACACGATAGAAAGCGACGACTGAAAACTAATATAAAATGCCCTTTCCCCCTTATTTTTAAATCTCATTTATAAAAAGGGCGGAGGTAATGAAAACCTCACTTAATACGAAATGAAGTAAAAACTGATCCATAAATTTGTTTATTAAAAAAATAATAAATGAGATTTGGTGAGAATTCGCCAGGCCTTTTCCTTATTGTAAACAGGCCTTTTTATATATTAACTTTATTTTTGTTATCCTAAAATAAAAAATTAAGCATTTATTTATTTATTTAATTCTTTATTGCATCAAAAACATAAAAATATACAATGACAATTAGAAAATTTAAGTGAAATATAGTAGCATAAAGTGCAGATTAAAATATATATATAAAGGTACAAAAGGCGGTCTTATCGCTATGGCAATTTCTTACAGACAACCTTTTTTTTTTTTTTTTTACAACACAGGGGGCAAACGAGCATGCGGCTCACCTTTGGTTAAAGGAACAGACAGAAGTAATTACACAATATGTGGGATTTATTTTATGAGTGAAAATGGTATGGTAGCCCCGCCTGCGCTAACGGGATACGCTGACGGAGCACCAGTGAAGGGTGATAGATGAGAATGAAAACAGACCAGTTAGCCCATCATGATGAATTCATCAGGAATTAATCATGATAGTATCCAGGAAGAACCGCGAGAAGGTCGACCTGGTTGGGTATATTGCTAGCAATGGGATTCTCAGTCTCCATTACTAACAATCTCTTTCCCCCTAACAATATGTGGGTTATAAAATAGTAAATATTCTCGTTATTAGAGAATATTTACTATTTTATTATACTATAACTATTTTCCGTTATCCTTGTAAGTTCTAGTATGTTATCGGTCGGAAAATTACAGCACGCAGTCACGTGTATTGGCACTTGTTTCAGTTTACAGTTAACGTATTTTATTTTATAATGTTAACAAGTGCAATTATGTTACAGAACAAAATATGACGTGTCATACATATTTCTGATTATTAATTGATGACATTTTTTATTTTTTTTTATTAAACATAACTATTATGAAAACATAACTTTATTAAAATATTATTATTTATTATATATGTACATTATAATGCTATATCTTAGTAACCATAAACTATAAATATCTAAATAGAAGAGATAGTCAATCTAGATATATAATTAGAGACAAGTAATTAAAAAATAAAAAAAATATATATTTAAATAAAAAAAAAACTTTTTTTTTTAATTATAATACATTAGCAATAGATAGGTTTAGAAAATAAAAATATTGCTTTTGTTATTCGTTGATAATGTAGATTATTATAAATGAAAGAATTTTTAAAATGGGTTTAGCAGTTGTTGAGTTAATTCAATATTTGTCTATCTATGTTTATCTTTGTCTACCTCGTAAAGAAGTCGGTGTGATGATAAAATATCAATAACGTCTGTAATAACTTCACATAATTATAACGCATTTTAAATAGACCTATTAAATTAAGAAATAAAAATTATAGCCCGATAATGAAAGTTCAAGGTTACATTAATTATATTGCTAAATAAATATTCTAATTGCATATTTGTTTAAAATATTGTAGGTACCTAGTAATTTGTAATAGAAATTTTGTATTTACTATTTTTAACTAATTGGTAATTTACTTGAAGGATCTGTTGTTTTGTTGAATTTTGTTACTTAGAAGCTAGATTTAATAAGAAAAAGTCCTTACTCTTATGGCCTATCCTAATTCATTAGGTAAGTGTGATACCAATATCACACTTACCTAATGAAATACCAAAATAAAAGTACATAAGTTATACGCAAAAGACAGAATTTTAGTTACAAATTAAAAACAATATAAAATTTGTGTAAAAAATTTCGTAAAAAAGATGATAAAAGATTCCGTTTAGAGATATATTATAAAAGAAAAAAAAATAGTGCATGTAACAAAAAATAAAAAAAAAATTGATAAAAGTATTCGATGTATATTTAGGGTCCCTTACTAAATATACCTTCTATTAGTTAATACAATTTTGTTAATTTATCAAAAAACAATAATATATTGAATTTTATTAAAATTTAATTTTGTATAAACTGGTATTCTTGAAACTAAAGAAAATCAAGAGAATACTGAATATTATTATTGTATATTTTCCATAATATTCAGGGAAAATAGTAAAAATGATATATTTAATTAAACATATTTTTTCGATGGAATCGATGTACTAATCGTTATTCGGTTCTCGTTTGTGTGTCACGATGTTCTATGACTCGCCGGATGCGGGATGCGTATAGAACAATTTGATGCATGCGAAATGTCATTGTTCCATACCAAAGACGTCAGATTTTATTGCCCGACTCGATTTAGGCGGTAAAAGCGACATTTCAGTGGTGAACTAACGGCATATTAAAGTAGGATTGTGTTAATATTAATCGATATCTATTCCGCAATCGATTCACAACGTTACGAGTATTGATGTCTCGTACCCGTTAATGTAAAAGTAAATCGGTAAATTTTTTTACATGGTATTTATTATTTTTTATACCACAACTGAATATCAGTGTTTTGCTTTTTAAGAGCAGAACAATAAACTAAATTGTGACCATTTTGTGTTACTGTGGCACACTCACGAAAAATTATGTTACCTCTTTTATGAACTTTCGTTGTTTTTTTTTAATGTATTCTTTTATTAGTGTGCTGTAAGTGATGTAAATAAATTATATATCTATCTATCTATTGATCGTAAATTTTTTAAAGTTATATTATATGCACATCGTATATATATATATACGATGTACATATAATATGGCAAACAAGCTGACGACCCACCTGATGTAAAGTGGTAACCATCGCCTATAGACATAAGCAGTACCATGGATATAACAGAGTATACTGTTTCGCCCATGATACCCCTCATGCGTTGCCATTCCTGAGGACTCAGGTGTTATTCCTCTGTACCCAGTAAATTCACGCCATATCCCACCATTCAAACCGAAACACACCCATGCAAACACAACTGCTTCACGGTTGAAACACGAATGGGACAGAGGTACCCCAGCAATCGACTTTCGTTTACATAATCAAGTAAAATTAAATCAAATAAGTTATTTAGTTAATTAATTAGTGTAGTAATTTTTTTAGTTGTTACAAGACTGATATTTGAATTCTTTATAGATAAGCAGAAATTGCTAATTTTTTTCATGTTAAGTTGAAAGTATTTTTCGAATACAATTGTGGTATAAGACCAATAAAATTATTGATATATTTACGAATATAAAAATGGATTTAATTATTTATAAAAAAAAAAAACAATGATTGTCTATTATCAAATGAACCATAAATAATGTCTATTTATTAAAGTAGATAGGAACTGTCTCAAGTGAACAGAGTTGATTCATTACTAAATTTAGTTCGATGTCAACGTTTCTTTTTCGACGAGGAATAGGGCGGCCACAATGTATAGAGGAAGCGATAATTTTATCGTACGGTTGGTAGTTCGCTACCACATTTATATCGTGTTTTATACGCAATATTAACAATAACTTATTGGCGGGAAGCTTCGGTATAATAGTTTGATGATTCGAAGCGCGCGTACGTTTGCTAAACAAAATGATGCAGTTTGTGTGTACGCATGTGTTTGTGTTGTTGATTGTAGCGATATATTGTGAAGCGGCTTTGACAGTGGGAGATGAGGGTGTGTGTGTTAGAAATACAACGTAAGTTTTTTTTTTAATTAGTGATTTATAAAGACAGAGGAAGTTAATTACAAGGTTTCTGTCTTACTGTCGTTTTTATAAATAATCGATTTCGAAAAATATGTTCTGTTCTTAATTTGAATGTATTTTTTTATGTGTTCGTTACGGAAATTTTTAAGTAAGCCACACTGATTTTATTTTTTTACAAATAGGGTTCACTCTCGTTTTAGTCCCAATTTAGGCCAGCATAATTTTTTTTTTGTTGTTAAAATCGGATTTTTGTAAAAAAAAATATTTTGCATAGTTTTGGAGAATATTAGTATGTAATTTGTGAATAAATTTGCTATATTATATACTTTAATGTCATATTATTAATATTTATTGTTTATTTATATATATTTGTATATTTGAAAAGGCTGGCTAAATTATTTTAATGTCTTTTCTTAAAAGTTCTCTTTTCTTGGTGAATTGGCAAGCAAACTGATAACTCGTAGAGAGTGGTAACCGATGCTTACAGCTATGAACAGACAGATAATATGCTATGACACCTATGGTAACCCTCTGGAGCAGAGAAGAGCAACCCACAAATTAACTTGCTTCTATTCTTGAGAACTAGATTATAATGCGTCGGAACTTGTTAATTGCGCTGTCATATTGCATTTTTGGAACATTTTTTAATGGATGATAATGATATGGTAACCCCGCCTGCGCTATCGGTATACACTGGTGGGGCACCAGTGAAGGATGACAGGTGAGGATGAAGTAGGTCAGTTAGCCCATCTTGACGAATTCAACATAAATTGTTCACGATGGTTGCCAGGGGGAACCACGTGAAGGTCGACCTAATAGGGCATATTGCTAGCAATGGGGCTGTCAAACTCTATTGTTTTAATCCCTTATCCCCCTGGACAGTTCCAGGCCAATGCCAGTGCATTGGCTATACTTAGCTATACTTTTTTATCAATTATCAATTATCAATATAGATTTTTAAATTGATTTTAATGGAATTCCTAGTAAGGTCATTGCAGGACGATAGGTGAGAATGAAGACAGGTCATTTGTGTTGATCACGCTAAAGTCGGCTGGACAGGATATGTTGCTAGCAATAGGTTCTTTAGTTTACTAATAACCTGATCCCCCCTGATTTTTATTTATACTCGTATGTATAATTTAATACTAATATTGTACAATCTAGGGGCATTCTTGTTAATAATTTTTTTACGGAATTTACCCATATTTCACCGAGCATATTAGAATTCAACGTGGCAGGATGCGAGCCTAACACTGTCGCTCGGTTAGTGGCGTAACTATATCTGAGGCCCGTGGTAAATTTATCGGATGGGGCCCTTTCATTATCTAAAAAAGCTAGCTTGATGTTGTATATATGTTGTATATATTGTATTATCAACAATATTACAAATAATATGGTGACTGTTTTTAGTTTTACTTAGAAAATTTTATTGAATTTTTAATAATTTATTTATATTATACAAATAGTGTAATGTTTTAGGTTAAATGATTCTTAAATGATTAAATAATTTTTTTTTCAAAAATTTAAGTAATAAATATATTTTTTTTGTGTTCACGGCCATTCGTATCACGAGCCCTAGGGCTGGGGGCTCGTGGCATTTTGCCCGCTCTGTCAGTCTATTGTTACGTCACTGCTTTCGGTTTAATTTGATTTGTTAACGGTGTTTTCCCACACTGTAGAGTCAGTCGTAAACTTAAATTGACTAAGTTTTTGGCGACTAGATTAGATAGACAGATAAATATTTATTGTTTTCTTCATAGGATTACAGAATATCTGTGTTTTGCTCTTTTAAGGGCAAAGCAATATACTGAGTTGTGACCATTTTGTGTTACCATGGCACACTTGTTGATTTATATATTTTGTTTTTTTTTTGTTTTTGTTGCTTTTTTTATTTTCATTCTTTTATCTCTTTTATTATTATTATTTAACTCTTTATTGCCCCATAAATAAAAATATAAAATGACAAGTGAATAATTCTAATGAAATACAGTAACATAAATACAGATTGTGTATTATATGTATGTTTTTTTATTGTAATTTGTGTGCTGTAAGTAATGTAAATAAATTATCTATCTATAGTAGTAAACTTATTATAAATACAAACAATCACAAGAAAATATTAACTGTAAAGCAGTTACGTTTGCATGACTGTGTTTTGGTTTGAAGGGTGGGGTAAGGCAGTGAATTTACAGGGTATAGAAGAATAACACCTGAGTCCTCAGGAATGGCAATGCATGGGGGGTATCATTGGCGAAACAGTATACTCTGTTGTGTCCATGGTACTGCTCATGTCTATAGGCGACGGTTACCACTTTCCATCAGGTGGGCCGTCAGCTTGTTTGCCATTCTAAGTTGTATATAAAAAAAAAAGAAAAAAAATTATTAGAACTCATTATCTTTGGAGTTAAGTCTAAGTATTATATTACTAGTAAGATTTTTTTTGTATAATTTTTCAAACAACAATTTAATAATATTTCGACTTGATTCACGAGGTGTCTGTAATATGGGAGCGGTGAACGATCTTATCCCACTTAGCCTGGTACAATACCTCAAAAGGTTGATATGCTAAGGTCACCCACTTCCGGAACAGATGCAGAAGGCGGTACTCTTGGGTGCGATGCTGGTTTCTCTCGCCGGCCGACTGAGCTTCTGCTGGGGATTATTTTGCCATCTTTTCTTCTTAAGAGGGGAAAATATGAATTTTGTTTAAAAAAATAAGAAAAAACTGTGTGTATGTGTGTGTATGTATTTAGATATTTTTTGCTATAAAAATCGTTGAATGTACTCATTAAAAAAAACATTATTTTTTTCAGTACCACCAAACTGAACAGATATCGGATAAGAGAGGTATGTGTATTTTTAAATGTATATTTTAGTTATACTAATTTAATAATACATACATTAAAACAGTAAAACTGAGACCACAAATTTTTAATAATTTGTATTTTGGGTCTGTATACGGAATCTAAATGTAACCAATAGGTAAATACGGAAATATTTATTCATTTATGTTGCATTTGGCAATTTACTAATTACAATTTGTCATACATACATTATTAGCTCATAAAAATCATATTCTAATAATGATTGTGTGACTGAAAATTACAAGCTTTTATCAACTTTATTCCGTGGTTTTCAAAGTTCAAATTTGAACTTAACCTAACATAACCTAAATTAGATATTCACAATCATCAGTTTCGTTCAATACTAACTAACTATATCCCGCAGTTTTACCCGCATGAATTAGTATATAATGTATCATATCCTATGTACTAAATTAAGATGTAACTGTGTGATATGGCTGTGTTTCGGTTTAAAGGGATATGGCAGTGAATTTACTGGGTACAGAGGAATAACACCCGGGTCCTCAGGAATGGCAACGCATGGGGAGTATAGTGTGTGAAACAGTATACTCTGTTATGTGCATGGTACTGCTCATGTCTATAGGTGACGGTTACCACTTTCCATCAGGTGGGCCGTCAGTTTGTTTGCCATTCTAAGTTACATAAGAAAATAACCTACCCATATACTGGATTTTATTCAAAAATCAGCCATTCATCCATCGTTACAAATTTGCGTATTTATAATATTATAAAGGATTTTACTTTACTCATATTATTTCCTGGTAAATATAAAAAGTTGGTTGTTGTATTAAATTCTGGTATTACAAATTGTTCTGTTAAATTGAAACGCTTTATCGGTGCACATTCAATGAGCCTTTTGTTAAATTTTCCGTTGATAACATTATAACAGGCGCTTTGTATGGTTATCAATTTGGTTATTATAATTTAAAATAATGGTGTCAATTTATAAAAAAAAAATATTTCCTTTGACTACGGTCCCTAATTTCGCTTAACAAAAAACATTGTAATATTGTTTTCGAAACCAGTTATTTTAAAAACTAAACTACTTAATGGATTTTGATAAAATTTCTATATAATCAATCTGTAAGTATGTCCTTTCAAATAAAAAAAATAGTACATTACTGCAGCGGCCAGCAACTGAGGCATTGATGGACGAAGTTGCAAACAAAAAACATACGTGAGTCCATCAATGCCTAGTTGTGGCCAAGGCTTGTATAGTACTTTTCTCAAACAATGCGCGGAAATCAAAAACACAATTTTACTTTTTAAGTTCAATGACGAATAACGAACAATAATAATTTTTCATGCACCATAATGTTCCTTTGTTTTTTTTTTCAATAAACAGCTTTCTATTTGTAAGCCAGTTTGAAATTTAAATAAAAACTTTTATTAGTTACCTCCTTAGTAGCTATGCGTTGCCATTTCTGAGGACTCAGGTATTATTCCTCTGTACCCTGTAAATTCACGCCATATCCAACCATTCAAATCGAAACGCAGCCGTGGAAACACAACTGCTTCACGGTTGAAACACGAATAGGACAGAGGTGCCCAAGCAAACGACTTTTGTACAACGTCTCCCTCTGGTAATTCTTTGGAAGATTTTTAAAATTTAATCCAGGTTTTCATCTTTTTTTTACAGAAACACCAAAATTTAGTGGTATACTGCTGTTCGGGTTGGTACTATGACGTGAAAACTGTTGGTTGTAAACGCACCGTGGACAATGCCTACACAGAAGCTGTAATATGTGAGGATCCGTGTTTCAACGCTAAATGCACACACAACAATACGTGCGAGTGTGACACCGGGCACAGACGGATCAACCAAACTCACTGTGCTTCAGAATGTCCGGCTCAATTCATCAACGACCCTCACACACTGAACTGCACATGCGAACCTGGTTATAGCCAAGACCCAAACAACGATGCAAAATGTCTACCTATATGCGAGAAAAATTGTGAAAATGGAGTGTGTATTGCACCGAATAAATGCGAATGCATTCCAGGATACGAGGAAGTGGACAGCTGGAGATGTAAGCCAAAGTGTTCGGAATGTGAAAACGGTGAATGCCAATCACCAGATGTGTGCATATGCAATGAAGGATATAATTTGAATAATAGAAGCAAGTGCACACCCATATGCCGCGATGGATGCATCAACGGAATTTGCTCAGCTCCCAACGAGTGTCAGTGTGAGGATGGTTACAGAAACAATTCGACGGTACCACACATCTGTTATAAACCCTGCAATAGTGTTTGCAACTATGGTACTTGTAATGTTCACGGGGAATGCATTTGCGAATTAGGGTTTGAACTCGACGGCGATACTTGCAAGCCAATTACACCGTAAGTAAAAGTATGTCTTTAAACTAAACCAGCTGATGCCCGCGACTTTGTTCGCATGGCGTTTGTTATTCTTTCGACTAACATTTTCAACCTCGTTATTATAGTGAAGTATGTTTAGGAATACTAGATTAAAATTAACAAATGACAAGTCGTTCTCACTTTATGCCTTGAGTCAAAATGACTTGTGCACTAAGCTGTATAAATTACTATAGATTTTTAACTATCCCACGAAAACTCTTTAATTGTCCGTGATTAAAAGTATCTAAAATGTGGACCGGGGATGTAAGGTACCACCATGCAAATCTTCAACAGTTTCAGAGATTAGACCGTACAAACACGCAAATATACAGAGAAATAAAAAAAAATATAAAAAATATGCATGTGTTCTACTTCACTTCTAAATTTACTCGGTTTTAGCGTTTTTCTATGTACAGACATTCGACCTCTACAGTTTTATTATATGTATAGAATACTAGAATCACCTTTTTTTTTTAAACCAACATCCAATCACATCAATCGTCTGATCCTCAAGCTAAGAGATATCTTGTACCAGGGTATTGTGTTATGAAGTATGAGGCAATGAACATCTAAGGACACAACTCAGTACACCCAGTCCCGACCTAACTCAGAAAGATTGGTTTCCTTTCCTTTTGGTCCGACCGAGAATCGAAGCCGGTTACGCAAAGCAACCTGCCCACCACTATACGCCATGGGAGTCATTAATCATCACACTAACATACTCGTATTGGCGTCTCATTGCTATATTCGAGTCACTATAATATGGCCATATAGGTTGGAGTTTTATTCAGAGTTTCTGTTCTTTTGCACTGAGTTCGGTTTATTTATTTATTTTATTTATTTAACTCTTTATTGCACCATAAAAAAATATATGCATTAATAAGTGAATAATTCAAGTGAAATACAGTAACATAAATACAGATTGAAATATACACATAAAGGTACAAAAGGCGGTCTTATCGCTAGGGCAATCTCTTACAGACAACCTTTGGTTAAAGGAGAACATATAGATGTGGGTAAGTGGCGTAAGAGTGAATTAATAATTTTCGTGCATAAAACACAAAAACCTGTAACGTTTATTTAATTGCCTGACGAAAAGGTATACCTTTTTTTTATCAGGCAATTAGATTATATAGCTTATTGTTTCATACTCTGTATATTAATACGTAAAGCAAAAATTTTGTAGCCCTTTTAACGAAAATTGTGCGGACGTAGGTATATAGACAATGAGTGTAGAATGATAAATATGATGGTTGTATTTCGATTTGAAGGGTGGGGTAAGGCAGTGAATTTACAGGGTACAGAGGAACAACACTTGAGTCTTCAGGAACGGCAACGCATGGGGGGTATCATGGGCGAAACAGTATACTCTGTTATGTCCATGGTACTACTCATGTCTATAGGCGACGGTTACCATTTTCCATCAGGTGTAATAAAAAAAAATATTAATTTTTAACCAATTTTGGTTTACAAGAGACAGAAATTAATGCGATCTATCAACTGAGTCGTGACCATTTTGTGTTGCCATAGCACACACACGAAAGGAAAATTGTGTTAGTTCTTGTATGTATTTTCCTTTTTTTTTTTTGTAAATGTAACCACATAATTAAACTAAATTAGACCATGATGACAATAACTTCATATAAAAATAGCGCAAATGTTTAATGTAAACACAACAGTGAATAGTGCATACTATTCACTATGACGGAATGTATTGACACAGTATTTAGTTCATATAATTTTAATTAATATTTTTTTTATTTTTTACATTAACATTTAAACATAACATTTCAATTTTGACACGTGGAAGACATAACACTAATTATATTTCTTTCAGTATTGATGTTATTTATAATATTGGTATATAACTATAATTTTATAGCAAACAATTTCTTGCCAACATTAATTGTCTTTGCATTATTGTCTGCATACTTGGTATTCGTAGTTGATGAAATATAAATAAAATCCAATTATATTAGTTTATTATATAAATAAATAAAGCAGTTGCTAGTCTGCCAAGTGTAGCGACTACTGGGAAAACCCTCCAATGAGGGGAGGATTATGTTCAGCACGGCTGACATGATGATAGGTTATAAAAATTTAAAATATTTTTTTTTTAAATTGCAAAAATTTCAATGTTTTGTGTGCAGTCACGATGAGTGTCGCTTTATCGAATAAAACAATTTTTTATAGGTAATAATGGATGGTAACCCCACCTGCGTTATACGCTGACGGCAACAGTATACTTTGTCATGTCCATGGTATTACTCATGTCTATAGGCAATGGTTACCACTTTCCATCAGGTGGGCCGTCAGTTTGTTTGCCATTCTAAGTTGTATAAAAAAATATTAATAGAAAATATTTAATAATAAAAAAACGAGTTTTTTAATTCGAGAATTATACTATAAAAATATATATTAAAAAATGTAATTCACGTTTTATTTGCTTATAAAGCGAACATATGCCGGTCACGCGGATGAGGTCGCAGGTTAAAGTTGGTTTACTGTAATTATTGAAGTTTTTTTTCTTTGCTTTTTATTTTGGGCTATTTATGTTCTAGGGAGGAAGTCAACGAGCCAACAGGACTTGCGTCTCCAACAACGTGAGTATTATCTGTGGTATTATTTATAGTGATCGTATCAATATTATTATTTTTATAATAAATATATTATAAAACCGACCATTTTTTGTGGCGCTAGATTTTATGATCGGGACTATTTTTCATTTTATTTAAATTTTTACTAAGTTGTATTGAAAAACCATACACAGCTCATTTGAAACATTTATAAAGATAGGATGTAATGAAATATATATTTAATTACTTTAAACATACATTTAACATAATAAAGGCCTATCATAGAATATACATATATAAAAGATATGAAGGAACTTTTGACATCTGCTTGATTCTACCGTGAATCAGTTGTATTTGCATGGCTGTGTTTCGGTTTGAAGGGTGGGATATGGCGTGAATTTACAGGGTACAGAGGAATAACACCTGAGTTCTCAGGAATGGCAACGCATGGGGGGTATCATGAGCGAAACAGTATACTTTGTTATGTCCATGGTACTGCTCATGTCTATAGGCGATGGTTACCACTTTCCATCAGGTGGGCCGTCAGCTTGTTTGGCATTCTAAGTTGTATAAAAAAAATATTGCTGCTTGACTGTAGGCATGCACAATAATAAAAAATGACTGATATTGATGATGCAGGTAGCTCTGGACTGTTCCTTATAGCAGTCTATGAGGGAGGTCCATGTCCAGCAGTGGAAGAATAATAACTGAAATGATGACGATGATTGATGATTATTGTGATTATACGATATTAATATGAAAAATAAAAGTTAATACAATAAAAACGCTTTTCAGGTTGGCCGGTCTAGAACTTTCATGGGTATTGTCCGGAGTTTTGATAATTCTGCTGGTGGTGATCCTAGTGGTGATCATGCAAAGAATTTGGCAGAGGAGAAGGAACCTAGAACTTAAAGCCTCTGCAGAATGTAAGTATAGGTTTTTTTTTATACAGCTTAGAATGGCAATCAAGCTGACGGTCCACCTGATGGAAAGTGGTAACCGTCGCCTATAGACATGAGCAATACCATGGACATAATAGAGTATACTGTTTCGGCCATGATACACCCCATGCGTTGCCATTCCTGAGGGCTCAGGTGTTATTCCTCTGTACCCAGTAAATTCACGCCATATCCCACCCTTCAAACCGAAACACAGCCATGCAAACACAACTGCTTCACGCTTGAATATTATAAACTCTTTATTGCGCACAGTAGAGATGTATACAAGAAGTATTTATACAGAATGTGCATATACAAAAGGCGGCCTTATCGCTAAAAGCAATCTCTTACAGACGATCTGGAATAAACATTAAATAAATACAGAGAGAAAGGTAGATGGTGCAAGTCATACTAGGATACTCATATCATCATAGAATACTAGTTACATACCGCGGTTTTGCCCGTGATTGTATCGTGATGTGGTATAGCTTATAACATTATTAAAAGAATGCGTTACCAAATATGGTAGTTTAGTGCATTCAAACAAAAATATTTTTTCTGTGTTATATAATAATATAAATTATATGTATATTTGCATTATATTAATTTATCTTGATCCAATCATCATCATCATCATCATCATATCAGCCTTTAACTGTTCACTGCTGAACATAAGCCTTGGGGAGTTTTGGCAGTAGTACCCACGCTTACCAGGCAGATCGGCAACTGTAGTTAGGTCTTGGAGATGTTTTAAGAGGGACGCTGTTGCCGATCCCTCGCCCTCCCTTAGGCACCTATTACGATACACACGGAAAAGGAAGGGGTGACTTATTTTAAGTCGGGATCACACAATACAATGTTTAAATTTTATCCAAATATGGCGGCAGATAGAATCTGCCATCATTTCTTTAAATACTCAAATTGTAATAGGCAGCTAAGAGTAGAAAGAAAAATGCGTCAATATATAATAAAGTGAAACTTGAAATAAAATTTTATATGTATTAAACTTAGATTATATAGATAGAGCATCGAGCCTTAAAAATGGGTCAACTTTTTGTCAGCTAATTGTCAAATTAGCTGACTCGTTTTTTACCAATATTTTTAATGTTATTATTTAATAAATAAAATGAGTGTTTACATATTAAAAGGAAGCAACAATTACAAGACAAAATCAATATAGAAGTTATAGAGGAATCACTCATAATTGTTAACACGCAAAATTGTATAAAAAAAGTTGACCCGCTTTTCTCGAAGCATTTGTATGGAGACACTCTATCTATATAATGTAAAGAGACATCATACACTTGGAAGGATATATTTGTAACACAAATATTTCGTGTATTCATATCACAATTAAAACAACTATTAGCTAAAAAATGTTATTATGATATGTAGATGAATATTTAAATGTTAAAAATTTGGATTAAAAAAAAATAACGCATAATATATAAATATTTAACTTAAAAAGAGTGAACGATAAGAGAAGATTGGTTGAAATAATAAAGAATAGAAGAGGCAAAATACTGGGCCACCTTATACGACATGACGATTTTTTTAAGAGCATAGTAGAAGGAAAGATAGAGGGCAAAAGAGGAAGAGGAAGACCGAGGAATAACTACATGGGGCAGATAAAGGAAACACTAGGCGTCATGTCGTATAGGGAGATAAAGGATATGGCCTGGGATAGAGCTGGCTGGAGGAAGATGCATGAACTAGTTGCACCGACAAGACGAAACTCTTAAATGAAAAGAGGATATAAATATTACTGGTTTAGTTAATAATACTAAAATTGATAAGTATACTAATAAAATAATATTAAAATATGAACAACTACATTAAATTGCATTAAATTAAAATAAAACGTATGGAAACAAAAAAAATCGTTAACATCATTAAATTAACTTGGATTTTAATTAAAATTTCATTACATTGATGAAATTGAAACTGAATTATTTAATTATTGAATCGAAGCATTTGGCGTTCCATTGTTTCTGCCTACCCTAATGGGAGACAGGCGTGACAGATATGTATGTATGTATGTAAATTGAATTGAATTGAATACTTCTCGTACTACTGTAACTAATCACGGTATTTTGTATCTATATAATCTAACTAACTAAGATGTCGGGTCAGCATTAGATCACACTTATAAAGTACATACATGACATTATAAATGAAATTAACTCACATTGGTTTTCGCGGTTAAATCGCTGAACCGATTTTGATGTAGTTTAGTATGGGATACCCTCACGTCTGAGGAAAGATATACTGAAAACAAACGAAACAGGCCAAATAATGTTGCTTGTGAAATTCAGTCATAAGTTTAGCAGGAAGGTTATTTTGGTCTCATTGTCTCATTTTTGACAATGTTGTGTTTTGTGTAACGTACTTGCAAAACTGAATACGGTTTCGTTGACGTTTGTGTAATTTTTGAAAAATTCAAATAGTTTTATGTATTTTAGTATAAATTTTCTTATTTTTGATAATTTTGTGTTTTGTGAGTTGTACACCTATTTACTAACTTGCTTTTAATAATATATAACTACATAATATCTTTTTTTTATACAACTTAGAATGACAAACAAGCTGACGGCCCACCTGATGGAAAGTGATAACCGTCGCCTATAGACATGAGCAGTACCATGGACATAACAAAGTATACTGTTTCGGCCATGATACCCCCCATGCGTTGCCATTCCTGAGGACTCAGATGTTATTCCTCTGTATCCAGTAAATTCACGCCATATTCCATCCTTCAAACCGAAACACAGCCATGCAAACACAACTGCTTCACGGTAAAAACACGAATGGGACAGAGGTACCCAAGCAATCGACTTTTGTACAAAGTCTCTCTTACTTATTAGTATTTATTTGTCTGCTAGATGAACTGTCATATTGCTGTTTACTGTATAGATAATCTGGTAGCATTATTTTATTGTTACCCTATTCCTTTTGGCCACAACAGAATATCAGTGCTTTGCTCTTTTGAGGGCGAAGCAATAAACTGAGTTGTGACCATTTTGTGTTGTTATGGCACACGCACAAAAGGAAAAAATTGTATTTGGCTTTTATGTATTTTTATTTTTATGATTTCTCTTATCTCACTTTTTATGTATGTACTTATATCTGTATCTGTTGTAGTTTGTGTGCTGTAAGTAATGCAAATATATATTTATTTATTCTTTATTTCACAATAAAATTTTGTACAAATGGCGAGCTTAATACCATATGGCATTCTCTACCAGCTAACCATTGGGTAAAAACAGAAAGCGTATGAAGGGCAGATGTGGTGGAAAATATGTGACAATTATAGTAACACATTAAGGCAATACACAATATAAATATAATATACACATAAGATGCACATATAATACATAAACATTACTTTTAATATATATGGATAAACTAATATATATATATATATATATATATATATATATATATATATATATATATATATATATATATATATATATATACATAAATTAAAACAACGATTAGCATCTATCTATCTATTCTTCATTGATCATATTACAAAAAGAATATTTGGTACAAAATTGGTGATTTATATTAATATCATATTAATGATTGCTTGCAATAGATCATTTTTTTAAATTCATTAATTTATAAAAACACGTAAACTCTTTCAGGATTTTGTTTTTTATTTTATTTAAAGGTATACACAACAGGTTACAATCAATAACATTATAAACATTTATATAAAGATAATAGTATGAACCAGATTGAGACCCAGACAGGTGTACACACAGCATGGTTAAAGCAGTCAGCGAACAATGTTAAATTATTAATTATATAAAGAAAGCATATGAATGTCGTAAAAAACAAATAATAAAAATAAAATGCAAATAATAAAAATACATAAAAATATGGACATGTCAAAGAGACTTGATGGCTGATTGTAAAATGTTTTTGAAGGTATCTAGACGTGAGTTGAAGATATCAATTTGAGGACATTTAGCTAAAAATTCATTAAAAGTACTACATATACGGACGAGCGGGTTATAATACGATGTATTGTTCTTATAAACGCAGAGTGCAAATGTTTTAGAACTCCGTGATTATTATTATTAGTTGATTAATTTAATAAAGAGTACTTACAAGTGATTTTATAATCAGTATATTTAATAGGTACTTACCTATTTAATTATGTAGATATATAATACTTACTAAGTCTATATTCTAGGTCAAGTTAAAAAAAGAAACCATTGATTGATTTATAACTAGTGAATAACATTAATTATACTCGTTCACGATTTAAAAAAAAAAAACTAATAACATCACAATAATAAGCCTGACAAGAATTATGTATGAATAAACATTTATTTTATTTATTTATTTATAATTCAATTTTAATATGAAATAACACAGCCGAGTGGTGTCTGCATAGAAAGGGCCGCCCCTTTCTTTTCTGTGGGTGTCGTAAGATGCAACTAAGGGAGCTTTACGGTCAAGGGAAGGATGGCAACGTCCCTCTTTAAACATCATCAAAGCCTAATTGCGGTTGCTAACTCGCCTGCCAAAAGTGGTAATTACTGGCAAAATGAAGGCCTATATTCAATAAAGAAGGTGATAGCATGCAAAAATACATTTAAGGTTAACGATTATTTTGTTTTTTGTTTAAAAAGTCTTTTACATCATAAAAACTATTTATATTCAGCCAAGTATACAATCTCTTTTTAAATAAATTCACATAACAATTTTAATTCAGTCGGTATTTTATTATATACTTTTACACACATATATATATATATATATATATATATATATATATATATATATATATATATATATATATATATATATATATATATATATACAATTTAAGTATCAGTCTTTATTGATTAGTATTGCATTAGTTGAATAAGAACGCAATTATATAATTATGGTCATAAAAAGATTTTAATTAAATACATGAGCTTAAAATGCGAGTTTGTCGTTCTGGTAACATGAAAATGATAGGAGGAGGGGATTGTTAGTAATAAGGGCTGCAAGTTCCATTGCTAGCAATATACTCTGTCAGCTCGACCTCCACGTGGTGCCCCCTGGAAACCATCGTGCTGAATTCCAGATGTATTCATCACGATGTAGCCCACTGACCTGCTTTTTCATTATCACCTATTACTTCTCGTTGGTGCCCCGCTGGTGTATACCGTTAGCTCAGGCAGAGTTATGCTATTCCATTAGCATCCATAAAAAAAACATGAAAATGGTTAACTGGAACGATATTAAGAGAGAGGGGTTTAGAAAAACTCGTCAAATTACAAATTTTTATTAATTCTTCTCTCTATAAATGTATAGGCAGAGGAATTAATAAAAATCTCCGGTCAACTTTTTATTTCCTTTTTATTTTTTTTATTTTGTTTCAACCGTAAAGCAGTTGTGTTTGCATGGCTGTGTTTCGGTGTGAAGGGTAGGATATGGTGTGAATTTACAGGGTACAGAGGAATAACATCTGAATCCTCAGGAATGGCAACGCATGGGGGCTATCATGGGCGAAACAGTATACTCTGTTATATGGTACTGCTCATGTCTATAGGCGACCGTTATCATTTTCCATTAGATGGGCCGTCAGTTTGCTTGCCATTTTAAGTTGTATAAAAAAAATATAGAAAAAAAATCGACTAGAGACCCGCCTTTGTACTTATCACTCGCTAATAATGTGTACTGTATAGGTGACAGAATTTTTAAGTAGTATTTGAAATTTTCAACATTTGAGTTCATCCAATACAAACAAAAAATAAAATCTGTCCTCATTGTATTTATAATGTTATTTAAGACAGAGAACATTAGTTTATATTTTAAATCTTCGATAAAAATAAACATAAACATATAAAATGCAGTTATTTAAAGTTTTAAATAGCCTCATTAATTAAAGGGAGGAGCGGTGTCCAAATAAAAAAAAAATACACATAATTAACGTTCTTTAAGATATAATTAAATTATTTTATTACTAATTACAGATAATGGACAACCCAGTGTAATATATACTGTGCCTAACACACTAATACGGCGTGTTAGTGAAAATGACGAAAACGACAATATGGAGGATGAAGACTCACAGGACTGTGACGCCACATCCACATACGAGAACGTGGAGGACGAGGCCGAAGTCCGGGAACGATTGTTCAAAGTCGGTACGCATTTGTAATAATGACAATTCCCATTTTGATTGTGTAATGTCAGTTTAGTTCAGTACATATTTGTAATAATGATAATCAGATGTGCCTAATTGGATTTGTGTATTGTAAATTTAGCGCGGTAAACATTTGTCATAATGACACTGTACCTATTTCGATCGTGTAATGTCAGTTTAGCGCGGTACACATTTGTCACAATGACACTGTACCTATTTCGATCGTGTAATGTCAGTTTAGCGCGATACACATTTGTCATAATGACACTGTACCTATTTCGATCGTGTAGTGTCAGTTTAGCGCGGTATACATTTGTCATAATGACACTGTACCTATTTCGATTGTGTAGTGCCAGTTTAGTCCGGTACATATTTGTAATACTGATAATTCGATGTGTCTTATTGGATTGTATAATGTCAGTTTTACTGACTGTCGATAAGCGCCTGTATAAAACGGCGATATTTTGTTATTGTGAGAATTTTGTTCCTTTTTCAAATCCAAGAGATCTTATTTAAGAGGAGTATTTTTCAAAAAATATGAGTAAGTGCTGAAAAATTATAAAAAAAATTAGCTGACAGGCAAGAGTGAATTTTTGTCACACAGTTTGATATGTACCTAACAATTTAATAAGCAAAATTCTCTACTTATCAAAATATTTTATGCTTTATATGTTTGATTACTCCACGGTCAAAAGTAGATAAATAAGTGTTGAGTGAAATTATAACTGTCAGTTACTAAATTAAAATATAAAAATATTATAAATGTGGATGTGTGTTTGTTTGTTACTTATTGGCGCCATAACAGCGCAACTATTCTTCACATTTAGTATATATATAAAATTCGGAATGAAGAAGCTGATCGTAATCATGTAATAAAATAGATGTTACACATTTTACTATAGTTAACGTAGACCCACCGAGTCTGAACTCGTTAGATTAGTCTCGATGTAGTTAGTTGATGTGCCGAACAACCCCCTCGACAAGGTAGAAACAAATCTATTTATAGTTATTGCTCTGGCCATTACTCACATGCATGGCCGTAGCTGGGGGGGGGGGGGCATTGAAGGGCAATGCCCTACCTTAAAATAAAAGGCCCCAAGAAAATTAGACAGATTTGCCTTTTTGTAGTCATTTAATTATGGCTTCTGCCCTACCTTAAACTTGAGTCTGGCTACAGCCCTGCTCACATGTGAAAGAACAAGACAGCGCACATTGCCATTTCATACTATTTCTTAGACTTGCTAGCGATAGCGATTCTATCAATAGATTCGTTAGTATTTTGTCTACGGAGGCTGGATACGCTGATGGATATTGAATGTTATGATGTATATATATATATATATATATATATATATATATATATATATATATATAATAATTTTACTAAAATTTATAAAATTAACACAATAAACGACTGTTACGAGTATGTAACATTAATTGAAAATTTAAAAAAAAAATGTAAGACAAAATTACGTTAAATATTAAGTAACGTGCAGTTTCAGGGAGATTTTATTTTTTTATTTTATTTATATTGTTTACTCTGTCGTCAATCGTCCGCGGCGGAGGATCGGCGACTAAACATTTGCTAAATGTGGTGCTAGCCTTAATGTAAGTTAATTTAAGTATGTCTTCATAATATTGTTAATATATTTTAATTATGTATTAGTTATAATAATGTAAAATGTTACATACTTGATATAATACTTACAATTTCCTCAAACGGCTAGTCAGAGATGTGTATGAATCATATAATAAATGATATGCAATTCATAAAAACATATTTTGTACACAATCTTGCAAATTGTCAATGTCATTAATCATAAGAAGTGACACTCTTGTAATGTAAGAAACATTGCAAGGATGTCACTTCTTACGGTATAAGGTTGGTTTAAATCCATTTGCATTTTTCCGACACACACGAAAAAGGAAGGGGTGGCCTATTCTATGCCGGGACAACACATATTCTATGCACATAACCTTGCAAAATCTCATAAGAAATGACATTCTTCCGACATGTTACATTGCAAGAATGTCATTTCTTACGGCATAAGGTTGGCATAAATCCATGTGTATTTCGACCACGTAATATAATACTCATATTAATAATTTTTTTTTATTACCATTTAGTAATAAGCTTCTTGTCACTGTATTAAATACAATTATACGCTACATGCATTGTTATAATGATTTTAATTAAAAAGTTACATGTAAATTGAAAGTGACTATAGTTATGTCAATTTTACAAAAAATGACAATGAGCTCGAGTTTGGAAAGATGTTCTCTAAGTATTAATACCTTAAATAATTTTATAACAGGAGAAATTTTTATTTTAAAAACTGATTTGTAATAAATTTCTAAAAGATTTAAGTCATTGTAAATTTAATTCATGATAGTTCATAAAATAGTGCATTTGTAAAAATATTAGATTACAATAATTTTAGCGATTGCTTCTATAGAAGCGACCTCAACATTTTACTTTTAATTTTATTTATAAATAAATATTTAAATAATATAAATATTTATGAAAAAAATATGTATTTATTTATATATGTATGTAGTCTTCGTTTAGAAATTGAATCAACAATTTCTTCCTGAATTAACATTAAAGGAAATTAACAATCATTGATACTTTGTATTTTGAGAATGTAAGTACCTACATAGGGTAAATATTATGTTTGATTATTTTTTGTTATTATTATTTTTTAATATCACAGTTAATGTATATACATATATAATTATTAACAAGATAAAATTTAGAAGGCCTTTCACTTCACGACGGTTTAAAAAAACATATAATAAAGTATATAATTGAAAAGAACTCAAAATTCCTCAATTATTTGGTCTCAAAGGTACTTAAATATTGTGACTAAATTTACTTTTTAATAACTTAAACTGTTTAGTTTTTATTTTTATATATTTTTTTTTGTATAACGTTTGTTTCAAAATCAATCATAAAATAATGTAAGATTTGTGATAAAGACAAAAACGTTTTAAAATAATAATATTGAATCTCTCTAAATATTTTTGATAAAAATCGGTCAAGTATTTTTCTGTATTATTTATTTAATATGCACCTATTTTTAATTAAATATAAGGTTATTTTAATTATTTTGAAAAAATAAATGACTTTCAAACTAAGTATTTTGTTTAATTTGATAAAGTTTAGATGGCATCACATTAGCAATTTTTTTATACAACTTAGAATGGCAAACAAGCTGATGGCCCACCTGATGGAAAGTGGTAACCGTCGCCTGTAGACATGAGCAGTACCATGGACATAACAGAGTATACTGTTTCGCCCATGATACGTGAATTGCATGTATGCACTTATTCAATGATTTTTGCTTACACAAGACTAGCTTTTTGCGCGCTACTTCGTACATGTGAATTTTAGTAGTAGGAAAACTAATGAAATACATCAGTTCTAGATATCATACTACGATGAAACAAAGACCAGATTTTAAATTAGACCTTAAAGATAACTGTAAAAACTGCATTTAATTTGGTGCAGTAGTTTTTTTGTGATGTTGGAACAAACATACAGACAGGTAGACAGACAGGGAAAACCTCTAAAAAATATTGTTTTAGCATCTATTTGTTTTATTTACACCCCTCGTGTTTTTATTTCTGAAATCTCTCCCATGTATAGACATCATCTCCTTATAATTTTATTATAATGTGTTAAGTTGACTGGAAGAAATCTCTTTAAAAGATAAGTACGCCTTTGTTAACATTGTTATTAACTTATTGTTGTTATTGTATGTCTTAGTGCAATAACTACTAAGATAATAATTACTAGGATGTGAAAGAAAACATTGCTAGCAATATACCCTGTTAGGTCGACCTCTACATGGCCCCCCCTGGAAACCATCGTGCTGAAACCCAGGTGTATTCAACAAGATAGACTAACTGACCTGCTTTTTCATTTTCACCTGTCATCCCTCACTGGTACCCCGCCAGTGTTTATCGTCAGCGAGGGTGGGGTTGCCATTCCATTATCATGCGTTAAAAAAAAAACCGTTTCACTAATTATTACTAAATTTAGCATGTACCTCAAATTCTACGTACATGTTGGTCTTCTTTTTATTTAAGAGTTTCCTCTTGTCAGTGCAACTAGTTCATACATCTTCTTCCAGCCAGCTCTATCCCAGGCCATATCCTTGACCTCCCTGTACGACATGACACCTAGTGTTTCCTTTATCTGTCCCATGTCTTCTCCTTCCTCTTTTGCTCTCTATTTTTTCTTCTATTGTGCTCTTTGAAAAACGTTATGTCATATAAGTTAGCCCAGCATTTTGCCTCTTCAATTCTTTGTTATTTTTATTAATGTTCTTTTCTCATTCACTCTTTTAAGGACCTCATTCGTTATTTTTTCTGTTCAGCTTATCCTTTCCATTCTCCTCCACGTCCACAATTCGAACACTATGTTGAAATAGAAGGTAATAAATAGAGACACAAAAAAAAATATGTTGTCAAAAAAAAAAAAAACTTTGGGAACTAGTTTATTCTCGAATTAGATCGGTTACATGTTTCGTTCCCTTATCAGTTCGTTGCAGTTTGGGATACGTTCGTTACCAGCCAGCCAGTGCGAAAATTATCAACTTCCAAATATAAATTTTTAAATTCAATTTAAACAATCGTTATCATTGGCAATGTTAAAATAAACCGTCATAATTTCAATCCAGTTAAAATAGTATTTTAACATATATTTTTTTTATAAAATTTATAAAAAAAAAATATAGTTTGAAAAATATTGATATAGGTACAAAAAAATTCCATATTTTTTCTTCTAAAACAATTACTTTATTAGATAGCATAGTAAAATTTCAAAATTCTCATCCGTTCACTCTAATTTGGCGGTAATTATTTTTAATTACCTATGTAAAACTAATGACCTTTATTTATCGCGCATAATGTGCTGAGTGTAGTAAAGAGGAAAAGGGGAACACAGTGATCCTGAGCTATATTTGTTCGCATACCAGTTGTTTAAATTGAACCAACCTATAGGTTATTTGTGGCCAACATTTTAATTAATAACGCCGTGACGGGTACATATCTAAAATGCGGCTCGTTGCGTTCACAATCACATTTTTAATGGTAAGTCCTAATATATTATTGTTTTTTTTTTCTAAATTAATATTTTTTTTTTAGTAAACCCTATTGTGTGTATATTTTTATATATTGTTATCATGGTAGGCTTTTTAAATAAATTCCTCCATTTCCCGTGGTTGTAAGAGGCGAATAAGGGAATTTAATGCTCCTTAAACAATATAAACTAAAGTCTAACTCTGTGTTACTAACCCATTTGCCAAGTGTGGCAACTACTAGTAAAATACCAGAGAGAGACTTTGTACAAAAGTTGTTTGCTTGGGTACCTCTGTCCCATTCGTGTTTCAACCGTGAAGCAGTTGTGTTTTGCATGACTGTGTTTCGGTTTGAAGGGAGGGATATCGCGTGAATTTACAGGGTGCAGAGGAATAACACCTGAGTCCTTAGGATTGACAATATCATGGGCGAAACAGTATACTCTATTATGTCCATGGTACTGCTCATGTCTATAAGCGACGCGACGTTTACCACTTTCCATCAGGTGAGCTATATAGCTTGTTTGCCATTTTAAATTGTATAAAAAACTTAAACTGTGGCTGCCAAATGGTTTCTCCATATCGATATTCAGTCCTAACATTAACTTTTTTTTATATTTGCCTATTTTTCAGTTATACATATTCAGCAATATATATGTGTTTGTATATAGGCATTGTTTGCCACTTTCCATCAGGCGAGCCGTCTGCTTGTTTACCATTCTATGTTACATAAGAAAAAAGCATAACCCTAATTTTGAATCTTCTTACAAAGGTTATTTCTCCTGTTATATATTATTATTATTATTTAAAAATAAACTTCTAAAGAACAAAATTATTTTTGTTAAATTTTATTATTTAAAAATAAACTTCTAAAGAACAAAATTATTTTTATTAAATTTTATTATTTAAAAATAAACTTCTAAAGAACAAAATTATTTTTATTAAATTAAATTAGCAACTGAAATTACGTCAATGCTTGAAAACAAAGCCATATGCAGGAAAATGTAGTGTTCATTTCGTTGTATTTTATCAGTTAATTGTTACTTTATATAATTTATAAAAATAATTATATTTTGCGTCATATCGTCATCATATCAGCCTTTAACTGTCCACTGCTGAACACAAGCCTGTCCCTTGGGGGGTTTTGCCAGTAGTTGCCACGTTTGGCAGGCGAATTGGCAACCGCAGTCAGCCTTTAGAGATGTTTTAAGAGGGACGCTGCTGCCCATCCCTTGCCTTGCCTGCTTTGGTCCTTAGTCGGCTATTACGACATCCACGGGAAAGGAAGGGGTGGCCTATTCTATACCAGGGCCACACAGCTATTTGCGTCATATGTAGAATGATTTTTATCAGCATTTTAAAGGAAAGTTTCATGAGCAAAACTGAATTTCATTTCAAAGAAGTATTGGTCAAAAGCAATATAAAGTTTGAGCATTTTATACAATTATATAGCAACACATGAGTGGTATCACGGGCGACACAGTGTACTCTGTTATGTTCATAGTACCATTCACGTTTATAGGAGACGGTTAGCACTTTCCATCAGGTGGGCTGTTAGCTCGTTCGCCATTCTAATTTGCGTAAAAAAAAACTGCAGAACGGAGATCGTCATAAAATGTAACATACAGACTTACAATAAAGTCCACAATGAACAATGCGTTTCCCACGAAATGCGTTGGATGTGTTGATAAATTGAATGCGGTTTCCGTTTTCTTTTTTATTCATAACGTTACTATAAAAATAACATAACATACGCAACGATTGAAGTCGGATGGTTTATAAAACATAATATATATGTATATGTATATATATATATATATATATATATATATACATATATACATAAACAATACATGTAATAAGTAAGTGTATAGTATTATTATGTATTACTAGTTAAATGGTGAGATTTCAACCTTTTCTTGAAGGAAATAGTGGAAGGACTATCCTGTATGTCAGCAGGTAGCCTGTTCCATAGTTGCTCAGCGCGAAATGAGAAGGGATTTCTAAAAAAATGTATTCTACAAGTAGGGAGTTCTAATATTTTGGACTGGAGCAGGCAAGCATGCTTGTTGGTTGTTATTAATGTTGGTGACTACTAAAATTATACAACATTAATGTTATTTATATATATATATATATATATATATATATATATATATATATATATATATATATATATATATATATAGTTAGTATATATATCTCTATTCAAGTAGTACAGAAGATTGATGAATGTGGAAGAAGCGAAAGAGGTTTGTTTGAATCGAAGCATTTGGCGTTCTATTGTTTCTGCCTACCCTAATGGGAGACAGGCGTGACAGATATGTATGTATGTATATATGTAATTAATTAATATATTACATTTTTATGTATACAATTTTAAGTCCATTAAACAGATGCTAAAAAGTTCGGTCACATGGCCTTTATTAAGTTAAATGTCTGTTTAAAGCAAATCAATATTTCATTTAATTTTAATTCTATCTCACTCGCGTTTAATGGTACAATTAGTGCATTGTATGTGTTGATTTATTAATCATGTACCTACTCGCAATTCTGGTTTAATATTATCAGCTTCCAGGCTACGGATGTGTGATTAGCGATTGTTGTTTGTTATAAAAAAAATATTAGTACATTATTATGACGACCTCCGTGACGCAGTGATCGGCACCTTGGTTTGTGTAAGTCAGAGTCCCGGGTTCGATTCCCGGTTGGACCAACGCAGGAAAAGAACTCTTCCAAATTTTGGGCTTTGCTCTGGGTGTCTTGTACTGTGCCCTTAGTTCGTTGCCATGTTTTCGTATGATAGGGTTATCTAGCTTGAGGATCAGGCGGTTGGTGTGATCATTTGGAACTTATTATATTACTAAATATATTCCGTGGCTTTGCTCGCGTGTATCAATGATTAAAGTAACCTATTTGCTAAGCTATGATGTAATCTACCCGTGTATAAAATGTAATTCAAATCCGTTCAGTAATTTTTGCGTGAAAAACTAATAAATGCTCAGCTGTCCGCTAACGAAATGCTTTCTTACTGTACTGGGTTGACTGGAAGAGATCTCTGTCAGAGATAAGTCCACCCTTGCTCACAACATTTATAAATACATTATTTTATATGTAACTTACAAGTGCAATAAAGAATATACTATTAAATTAAGCAGTAGTAATTGAATACCGATCTTTTATCTATATATTGCATTCCTCTGGACATTTAATGGCAAAAAAAAGGTCATCAGCCATTTCAATTATTTCCATAGCACCAATATCGGTCGGATATTTATTTTCGAACATGTTAAAAGTTTATTTTCCAACTTTATTTTTTAAATTTTTTTTATACAACTTACAATGGCAAACAAGCTGACGGTCCACCTGATGGAAAGTGGTAACCGTCGTCTATAGACATGAGCAGTACCATGGACATAACAGAGTATACTGTTTTGCCCATGATACCCCTCATGCGTTGCCATTCCTGAGGATTCAGGTGTTATTCCTCTGTACCCTGTAAATTCACGCCATAAAAAAAGGGTGGGACCCTTTAAACGGAAACGCAGCTATGTAAACACAACTGCTTTACGGTTGAAACACGAATGGGACAGAGGTACCCAAACAATCGACTTTTGTACAAAGTCAATTACAGATTTTTTAACATATTCCTCATCGGACGAATATATAGATATTGTAGCTACAATATATATATATATATATATATATATATATATATATATATATATATATATATATATATATTTATTTATTTATTTATTTATTTACACTTTATTGCACCAAGTAAAAAGAGAAATAACAAATACAGTAAATATTAATGAGAAGTGATACAAAAGGCGGCCTTATCGCTAAGCAATCTCTTCCAGACAACCTTTGGGTAGAGGACATTGAGAAAAAGACAAAGAGTAGGTGGCGCACTATTATATAAATATTATCATATACAAACATATATAGATACATACATACATATATACACATACATATATAATATATACACAATTAAATATATACATAACATACATACATACATACACATACATATATAATATATACACAATTAAATATATACATAACATACACATACTTAACAGCACACATACAACAGAAAAAAAAATGACGAAGGAAAACGAAGAGAGAACACAGGAAAATAGTACTAAAGTGAGAGGTAGTAAGATTTAACAGAGGTTTTGAAGCTAGTAAGAGTTTGAGCGCACCGAATAGAGGTAGGCAGTGAGTTCCATAGACGAACTGCCTGAACAGTAAAGGATTTAGAATAAAAGGAAGAAGAATGAGTGGGAAATTTAAGTCGGAGGTTATTGACACTGCGTAAAGTATGATCATTAGCCTCACTGAGAAACAAGAATCGGTCTTTTAGATAATCAGGAGCAGCAGGATTAAAAAGGATTGTGTAAAGAAGAGACAGGATATATATATATATATATACATATATATATATATATATATATGTGTGTATATATATATTGCTATATATTATCCACCCTCTAATAAACTTTCTTCCATCCATTTTTACAAAACTTTCGCTTTTATAATATTAATAGGATTGTTATAAATTTCAGATAGCAGAAGGATACGCGGATAGCTCGGGCTGTCTTTTGGAATTAGAAGGGTCGTAAGTACATTTTTTTAATTTATAACCCATAGTTAAAATTGGTCAACCCGGCAAACATTATTTTGCGTTCACCGTCATTTACGGAATAACTACATGGGAGAGATAAAAGAAACACTAGGTGTCATGTCGTATAGGGAGGTCAAGGATATGGCCTGGGATAGAGCTGGCTGGAAGAAGATGCATGAATTAGTTGCACCAACAAGAGGAAACTCTTAAATGTTTTTTTTTTTTTTTATTATTGGGATAGAACTGTTCTATATCTCAGGTTAAAAACACTTATAAAATTTTATTAAAAGCGGTGAATGGTTTCTAAATTTAGTTTTAAGGAACGTTCTAACACGGGATTACTAGTGTCTTCTCCACTTGTTGAAGCCTGTCGAATCATGTAAATGGGATGGTAATTCCACCTGCTTTATTGATTTTAGCGTTGGCATAGGGCCAGTGCGTGTTGCCAGTGATGACTTAGGGAACCTTAACACGGTCCTACATGCTTGTCCGTATGCAAAATCTTTAAATTACTTAGCTGGCTATGGAGAGGACTATGCTCGGAGTCTCCTTGCGTGATATAATCCGAAACGAGGATATCCGCAAAAGAACCAAAGTAACCAACATAGTTCGAAGGATAAGCAAGCTGAAGTGACAACGGTCTCGTCACATAGCTCGAAAAACCGACAAACAATGGGAAAGAAAGGTTCTTGGGTTTTTTTTTTATAAAACTTAGAATGACAAACAAGCTGACGGCCCACCTGATGGAAAGTGGTAACCGTCGCCTATAGACATGAGCAGTACCATGGATATAACAGAGTATACTGGGTGGCGACTGCGTAAGGTTTTTTTTTAATGGGTGATAATGGAATGGTAACCTCGCCTGTGCTATCAGGATACGCTGGCGGAGCACCAGTGAAGGATGATAGGTGAGGATGAAGCAGGTCAGTTGGTCCATCGTGACGAACTCAACATGAATTGTTCACGATGGTTTCCAGGGGGAACCACGTGAAAGTCGACCTAATAGGGCATATTGCTAGCAATGGGGCTGTTAAACTCCATTGCTAACAATCCCTTTCCAGTACAGTTAAATGCAGTTGTGAGACGACTTCCTACTAGATGGAGTGACGACCTGAAATGCATTGCAGGGAGTTAGTGGATGCAGGTGGCTCAGGACTGTTCTTCATGGTAGTCTATGAGGAAGGCTTATGTCCAGTAGTGGACGGATAATGGCTAAAATGATGATATATAGTTATAGTATACATAAATCGCCGTGTGGTTCCGGCATAGAATGGGCCACCTCTTGCTTTCCCGTTGGTGACGTAAGAGGCGACTAAAGGAACTGAATGGTCGAGGGATCGGTAACAGCGTCTCTCTAAAAACATCATCAACGTCTAACTGTGGTTGCCAACACGCCTGTCAAGAGTGGCAACTACTGGTAAAACCCTCAAAGGAGGAGGACTATGTTCAGCAGTGGACAGTTAACGGCTGATGTGATGATAATGTTGATGATACAGAGATAGAAAATAATGAAATCAATAAAAACAGGCTCATGATTATAAAATGTACATTATATATATTGAGTGGGGCCATCCCATCCATCCAACCGGTGACCATCAGAAGACGAGGCAGTGTATTAAATCACTGAATCACTAAGTTTTTTTTAATGAAAGTTAGAATGGCATACAAGCTGACGGCCCACCTGATGAAAAGTGGTCACCGTCGCCTATAGACATGAGCAGTACCATGGACATAACAGAGTATATTGTCGCACATGATACCCCCCACGCGTTACCATTCCTGAGGACTTAGGTGTTATTTCTCTGTACTCTGTAAATTCACTGCCATATCTCATCCTTCAAACCGTATAGCACAGCCATGCAAATATAATTGCTTCACGATAGAAACACGAATGGGACAGAGGTGCCCAAGCAAATGACTTTTGTACAAAGTCTCTTACTGGCAGAAGTAATTTATCTTTGCTACTATAATTTCAATACACGGTGAATTTAACAGGTTGGTTTAGATGACTTCATCCTTAAGTTTTTGTCTACATCCTTTCAAATACTGTAATGTTTAAAAATAGTTAAAATTAACTGACGTATTTGCTAACCACAATGTTATTTATGTATTTGTAATTACTCCTATATATGTAGCGTAGGTACTTAAGGAAACACTAAATTTCCTTGTAAACAAAACATGTATTTGTATCGATGACGGTTCATTTGTGTATTTCAACGATGCAAATCAATATAAATGCAAATTGGATTTAACCAAAACCACAGGGCACTTTTAATATAAACCTTTCTAGGGTCGATACCAAAAATGTCATTTTGCTATTTCTAAAATCGGAGAATTTAAATTATCAAATTTAAAAGACAGAGTAATGTAAACTATATATTACCACCTTACCATAGGATATCATCTTACCAGAGGGAGAATTTGTACAAAAGTCGATTGCTTGGGTACCTCTGTCCTATTCGTGTTTTTACCGTGAAGCAGTTGTGTTTGCGTGGCTGTGTTTCGGTTTGAAGGGTGGGATATGGCGTGAATTTACTGGGTACAGAGGAATAACACCTGAGTCCTCAGGAATGGCAACGCATGGGGGGCATCATGGGCGAAACAGTACACTTTGTTATGTTCATGGTACTGCTCATGTGTATAGGCGACGGTTACCACTTTCCATCAGGTAGGCTGTCAGTTTGTTTGCCATTCTAAGTTGTATAAAAAGAAAGAAGAAAAGACAGCTTTTGGTTACTGAGGGCATATCATGAAATGAAATTCCGAATTTTCGGGCTCAATTTCGTGTTTTTGTTCGTACCTAAATCGACCCAGTAAATGGAGCTTAACGTTTCATTCATCATAAATCCTATCCTAATAGTGCAGAGGAACGATATTTTAATATTTTTAATAATTTTAAACGGCATGTATTATGTAATTTTAACATCAAATTTCTATTTCGTTTGTCCCCGAAATTTCGGAAAATATTTCATGGTAGGCCCTCTGAAGTGGCAACATCGCAATTATATGTCAATTATAAAAAACAATCTACAGTTTTTCAATGTTTCTGAGAGATTATTTAAGAAAGTTTATTAGTTCTCTGCTAGAGAAGTAAAATGTTATATTAGGCATAGGTAACATAGACACTGATCCGATATCTATATGATGGATTCCACTGGTCATTGATGGTGGAAAAAGGTCATCAGCCATTTCGATATCGCCCATATTGGTCGGATATCTATTTTCAAATATGCTAAAAGTCTATTATCCAATATTATTTTTTAGATAACACATATTTTTAACACGTTACTGGAACTGTGTATAGATATTGCAACTATAATATATATATATATATATATATATATATATATATATATATATATATATATATATATATATATATATATATATATATTGTTAAATATTCTCATTGCCATACTTTAGAATATAGATTATAGATAGACCTCGGTATGAATATGGTATGAACGCCTTTAAACATATTTCCATTTTTAATCGCCTTTTAAAAAAGGAAAGCGTTCGATTCGGTTATTTTTTTATGTTTGTGTATCTCAAGACGTCATTTTGAAACCGATTTGGGATATTCTTTTTTATTTGAAAGGATATACTTTCAGATTGGTCCTATAGAAATGTCATCAAATATCATGTTTGTAATCATGCTTAATTAAGTTTTGTTTTGTAGAGGAAAATCTATGGGTTTTAACTTGTTTAGGGTGTATCGCTCTTAAGTATATATTTTAGAATGCTGTTAAATTAAAAATTTAACAGCGTACAATGTTAGGTACGTCACGATGACGTCTGATAAATAAATGATATAGGACGTCATTATTTAGTCATTTTAAGGTCACGACCTAAAAACGACTAAAGGCGCACGTCTTTCGTTGCCGTCACCGTTACACATACATGTATGAGTATTAAAAAAGTAAAATAATAAAAATTAATACTTAATCTATGTCTTGTATTAATGTATGATAATGGAATGGTAACCCTGCTTGCGCTATCGGTATACGCTGGCGGGGCACCAGTGATTGGTGAGGGGAATTGGTGAGGATAAAAAAGCAGGTCAGTTAGGCTATCGTGACGAATTCAGCGATAAATTGATCACGATGCTTTCCAGAAGGAACCGCGTGGAGGTCGACCTGATAGAGTATATTGATAGACCTCCCCATTACTAACAATCCCTTTCTCCTATGTTCTGTACTTTAGTCCTTATTCTTTTGTTATTTTTTTTATGTGTGATAATGGAACGGTAATCCCTGCGCTATCGGTATACGCTTGTAAGACACCAATAATGGGTGATAGATGCAGATGAAACCAGGTCGGTTAGTCTATGGTATCTTGATGAATTCAGCAACAATTAAACCCGATGGTTTTCTGGGGAAATCGCGTGGAGGTCAATTTGTCAGGGTATATTGCTAGCAGTGGGAACTGACATTTTTTTATACCACTGAGGTGGCAAACAAGCATACGGCCCACCTGATGGTAAGTGGTTACTGTAGCCTATGAACGCCTGCAATACCAGAGGCATTACGCGCGCGTTGCCGACCCTGAAGAAACCTCTTTACCCCCCCTTTTGAAGAACCCCATGCTGTAGTCATCATCATGTGACATCCCTATTATTAACAATTCCTTTACATGTGAAGTTGTCGATTTTTTTATTTTTTTAATGGTGTTTTGATGAAGCTAGCTGTTATTTTACGAAACAAAAACTGTTCGTTTTATTAATAAAATAAGCAATTATATGTTTTTTTTTTATTACAGTTACGCGAATTTCAACATCGGCCAAATGTGTAAAAATTTGGGGTAAGTGCATACTGACATATATACAGTTTTTTTTTATTAATTATTAATAAGGTTCTTATTACAGAAATCAAGATATTAAAATCACTTATTTATATAGGACAATTTTTTAGCTTGTTTTTATTTTTATTATTACTGTAATTTATTACTTTATTGAATACTAGGTAATTTTAATATAATATAATAATAATATTTGTGTTATTCCTACATACATATCGTCACGCCTGTCTCCCATTGGGGTAAACAGAAACAATAGAATGCCAAATGCTTCGATTCAAATAGATCTATCCCGCTATATTATGCTTTTAGATTATATAGATAGAGCATCGAGTCTTAAAAATGGGTCAACGTTATGTCAGCTAATTGTCAAATTACCAGATTAGTTTTTTTTTTATCAGTGTTCTATATACTTACGCACATAATGTATCTTGACGTATCTATATTTAATTATTTAATACATAGAATGAGTTTTTGCGCTTTATTTATACAACTTATTCACCTGTAGATATGAACAGTACCGTGGACCTAACGGAATGCACTGTGTTGCTTGTGATACCTTTCATGTGTTGCCATTCCTGAGGACTAAGGTGTTATGACTCTATACTGTATATTTATTTTTAATTAATTTACAGGCCACAGAGGAATAACACCTGAGTCCTCAAGAATGGCAACGCATGGTGAGATATCATGGGCGAAATAGTATTTTTTGTTATGTCCATGGTACTCCTCATGTCTATAGGCGACGGTTACCACTTTCCATCAGGTGGGCCGTCAGCTTGTTTGCCATTCTAAGTACACAGCCATGCAAACATTATCGTTTCACGGCAGTAACATGAATGGAACAGAATTATTCAAGTATATAACTTTTGTACAAAGTCTCCCTAAAAAAATATTATTTCTATGATCTTTGTTAACCATCTATAGAAAACGGGTAGCAATTTTGCACGCACCTATGTTTTAATTTTATTGTTAAAGCTTTCGTAAGCACACATTATATTTTAATGTAATACCTATTGGTCTAACTTATGGGTTATTAGAAAGCTCGACTAGTTTAAGGATCAATTCATGATTCTTAGCCTCTCACGAATAAGGATCACGAATTGATCCCGAAACTAGTCAGGCTTTCTCGATTTATTTACACGTAATTTCATACGGTAGTTATTGAAATATGTATTAATTGGTTATTAATCATTACGTATTTATTTTTCAGATATGACGAACCGTCTGCGCCGCTGGTAAGAAGTTAATTCTCTCTCATTCATACTGTCTCACGTAGTTCTCTCTCTTTTTTTCTTATTGGTCTTATTTTTTTTTAAAGTTATTTTAAGCGCGACAGGTGTTCTTAATAATTGCCACATGAATTGGTAAATCTCGGTCGGACCAATTTAGGAAATGAAGTTTTGAAAATTATCAAATCGGTTTTGGTTCGCTTGTTCTAGATATATACTATAATAATAAATTATAATAAATATATTATGATAATAAAACACTATTAGCGGTGCGCGAATCCGATTGATTTTTATCCGAATAATTAGTAATTAATAATTTCATTATTCGACTACTGAATTAGTAATATACTAATTTTCGTATTCGAATGATTTTATTAATTAGTAAAAACTTATTCTATTTCATGTACTACTAGTACTAACCCGTAGTGTAGCCTTTGCCTGTCATACACTACTAGTACAATAGGTATATACAAAAACGATTTAAGCTGATGACAAAAAAAAACCAACTCTATCCAACTACATTCCTTTACAATATACATATAAAAAAACAGCAAAAAATCTACATTCCTTCCCAATATACATGTAATTAGTAGTCGAATGACATTAGTAGTTGGATGAAATTAGTAATGGAATGTTTGAAAATCCTTCGAAAAATCCAAATGATTTACTCAATCGAATAATTAGTAAAGTCACGCATCGCTACACTATATTCTAGCTGTACACAAGTAGGCCCGGTGAGAGGAATAAAAAAGGATATAAAACGTATGTATACAGTATATAATTATGTAATTGGACTGTATATAGCACAGGTCACAAAAATTTGCATTTTAACATACCAGAAAGAAGTGGAACAAAACTATATTGCGTATTAAATTTAGCACAACGACATCTAGTAACAAAGAATGAAATCAATTAGTAATTAGTAAGTAAAACCTAGATACTTGCATTAGGACTATTATAAAACTGTATGTAATGCTGTATTTTCATTAATTTCAGTTACATGGGAAACAATTTGTAGAGATAGAAACCAGGAACATCCCCAAGTATGTATATAATATGTACGCCTAATTTATATTTTTACTTTATTTTAACCTACTGCTGATTGATACCTGCTGCTGATTTTCACCACCGTACAACCCGCCACAAACTAAAGTTTCATCCCAATCATCTGGACGAGTGGCGGTCTTCCATCGTGCGTTTTTCAAGGCACTTTCTTATTCCACGCACAACCATTCTTTGGAATCAACATCCAGCAGCAGTATTTCTGAACCGATACGACAACACAACCTTCAAGAAAAGAGTATATTCCTTTTTAAAAGGCCGGCAGCACACCTACAATGCCGCTGGTGTTGTGGGTGATCATGGGCGGCGGTAGTCACTTACCATTTGGTGAGCGCATGCTCGTTTGGCCCCCGTGTTGTAAAAAAAAAACCTAGTAATCCATTATTAAGCCAATATATAATGTCAATTTATAAATATATATAAACGATAATCATTAACCACTGTGTAGTAATTTTTAATTTTCAATTTGATTCTTCTTATATGAAATTGCAATTTTATAAATTCCACTAGAAGTCTTTACCGAAAATAACTTTTTTTTTCAGTCACATGTTTATGGGTGTCGATTTGATCTGCCACTATTTAGGGTAAGTCCCTATTATATATATATTATATTTTATATAAATAGCAATATTAAATATAAAAATAATATAAGTATAATTATATAAAATTAAGATATGATAACTAACCCGATACCGTGTGGTCCCGGCATAGAATAGGCCACCTCTTCCTTTCCTGTGGATGTCGTAAAAGGCGACTTACTAGTCGCTGTACTCAGCGAGAGATGGCCAGCAGCGTCCCTCTTAAAATATCAAAGTCTAACAGCGGTTGCCAATCCGTTTGCCAAGCATGGCAATAAAAACTAATGGCAAATCCCCCCTTATGGGGGAGGCCTATGTTCAGCAGTGGACAGTAAATGGCTGATATGATGTTGATTTTTCTTTGAAACTCAATTTTTATTTGAAAAAAGCAACAGCTGTGTTTCTTGCCCGTTCTCAGTTGAAATCGTACTCCGAATTGAGCGGTGGATTCATAAAAAAATGATTGTTCAAAAATGCTTATTTATTATTATTAAGTTTACTTGAATAAAAAATATTTAATAATTTTTTTTTGTAATATGACAATGCATGTTCATTTCCAGATTTACGAAAAAAACAGCAAGGTTAGTATATCTGTACTATTTTATACTATCTACTATTATTTTATATTAATGATTTAATACTTACAACTCGTAATAGTGACTGCTTGTTTATTACCTCTTAGCGTGTTAATCAATCACTATAAAATATCGTACATTCTATAATATAAGAACATAGGCTTTTTTGTATTCCGGTCATTGGACACATCTAATTTTGCAAAGGAAGTCATGAGTAAAAAATTTGTGTTAAAATTAATTGCCAATTTATTTTAAGTTTTGTTTGTTTGTTACCTTTAAACGTCTTATCGGCTCAACTAATAATCATGGTATTTGGTATACCTGTACTATATAGGCTGGACCCATGCCCACCTACCAGATAAAAGTGGTAACCATCGTCTAAACGTGTGAAGCGTCATACATATCACAGAAAAAAAAAATAACGTGTCTGTGGTGTACTCCGTACCCTATAATTTCACTGCGCTATCCTAGCCTTCAAATCAAAACAGTTCTCTTGAAAAGATTGCTCTCAGCAATAAGACCGCCTTACAATTGTAACGTTATATTTGTTGTCTTGCTTATTTCCTATATTGTATAATGCAAATAAAGTATACTCATTCATTCATTCATTTATTAAGCAAGTACGACTGTCTTACTAAAAATACGGGTGGGACAGAGTCACACAGATGACTTTTATACAAAGTTTCCCATTAGTAAGTCTAAGAGTACATTTAACATACATATAAAAATAAGTACAAATTACTTTAAGGTTATTATTAAAAAATCAACATATTTTATTACAGACCTCTAATGATAGAAATGACAAATAAAACAACAACAACACCATTAGCGTATGATATTTTTTTCTATAAAATTTATAACGGCAAATAAACTGACTGTTGCATGTAGAACAGTATCATGAACATCACAAAAAATATATGATTATAGCATTATGCCTTTGTATGTTGAAATTTCACTGCCATATCACGACTTTAAAGGAATACAGTTATATAAGCACACTTAATTCACGATAGAAATACGAGTGGGATACTGTTTCTCATGCAGATAACTTCCGTACAAAGTTTCAAACATTGTATATTTTTTAATATTATTTCAAACGGTAAACAAACAAATAACCAGTTGTATAATAGTATAAATAATAACGTAAAATTATTATTATAGGTGGTGGAGCAATAAAGAGTAAATAAATAAATAAAGTTAAATGTCTTGGTATTGAGTAATTACCAATGCTATTCTTGAAACCTAAATGCAATAATGCGATTAAAACTCCTTTAACATTTTTAGTGTATCTATATCTCAGAAAAGAAATGTAATTGATAAAGTTATATGATATATTTTTATAAAAAAGAAAATAGTCTATCTCTTTTTGTTAATATTGCAGGTTACCACCGCCAACAATGTCCACTGAATCCGTATCAACTGCACTATTAACGTAAGTATCTGAATAAAAATATTGAAGCATAAATTAATATTAATTTTTTCCTTATTGTTCCATTAAATTTAGCAAAGTTTATTGAGACTGATAAACACATCAGCATTTATAACACATATATATAAATAAACAAAGTATATTATAAGGCTATAATTAAGAAATAAACATGTTTTATTGCAGACTTTTGACAAAGGAAATAGTAGTTGAAATATCAACTATAACTTATTAGAAAATTTGAAATTCTGTGTTATAATTTATATAATCTATGTAATTTATTACAGAAATCTAAAAAAGAAAGTAACAAATAAAACATCAACAACATCGTTAATGTAAATAACACATTTTGTAACAAGATATGAGTAGCACCTTGAATAATACAGTAAAAATTATAATATGACTATAGTGTTATGCCTTCATTCGCTATAATTTTATTGACATATCCCTTCATTGCCATATACCTCCAAACTGAAATATAGTCATGCAAGTGCAGCTGCTTCACGGTTGAAATACGAATAAAACAGTGACTACTCCTCATGCAGTCGATTTTTGTACATAGTTTCCCTTTAGTAAATCTATTAGTATATTTAACATACATAGAAAATAAGCAAGAACTACTTTAAGGTTTTAATAATAAAACAAAAACATATTTTTTACAGACCTATAACGAAAAAAATTACAAATAAAACATCAACAACACCATTAGTGTGAGTACGATATTTTTTTTCTCTAATATTTAGAATGGCAAATAATCAGACTGTCGCCTGTAGAACAGCATCATGAACATCACAGAAAAAAATATAATATGATTATGGCGTTATGTCCCTGTATGCTACAATTTCAATACCATATCATAACCTCCAAATCACCATTATATACATATGTAAGCACAGTTATTTTACGATGGAAATATAACTGGGATAGTGTTTCTCATGCAGATGACTTTCGTATCAATTTTTAAACATTCCGTTTTAAATACAAATTAATAACCAGTTTGTTCCATAATAGCATGAATAAAAACATAGAATAGTTATTTTTATAAATTATTTTTTAAGTGGTGCAATAAAGAGTAAATAAATAAATAAAAAAAAATCTTGGTGTTGAGTAGTTTTACTAATGCTGTCCTTCAAATCTAAATGCAGTCATGCGATTAAAACTTCTTTAAGATTTTTAATGTATCTATCTATATCTCAGCAAATAAATGTGCTTGATAAAGGAATATGATATTTTTATACACAAAGTAAAATTGTATATCTCTTTATTAATATTGCAGACCACCACCGCTAGTAACGACCACAGAGTCCGTATCAACTGCAACATTAACGTAAGTATTAGAATAAAATTGTTGAAAGTACTGTATAGCACTGCACAACAAAAATGTTATTAAATATTTTTTAATTGTCCCATCAAATTTATTAAAATTTATTGGGTAAATAAATGCATTATTATTTATAGTGTACATATATAATTAAGAAATAAACATATTTTATTGCAGAAGATCAACAGAAAAAATATCAACTATAACATCGACGTGAGTATAACTTTGCAATATTTAAAATGAAATAAGCGTATTAAGAGAAACCTGAAATTTAATGTTGTAATTTATAAAATTCATATAATTCATTACAGAACAATAATGAAAGAAATAACAAATAAAACATCAACAACACCATTAGTGTGAGTATCATAAATCTAATTTAGTGATAGAAACTATCAATTGGCTTCTTCGGTTCTTTATCATGTAATAATATAAATTAAATAAAACTTAAAAAAATACTTATATACACGGTAGAATAAAACTATTAGCAATATGTAAAACTAAGAACTTTGTTATAGAATATATTAGAAGTTTTGTAAAAGAAATATTTTGAATTTTTAATACTAACAAAAAAGATGGACGCGCCGAAATAACAAAAAAGACTAATAGTCTCAAGACTTTTGTAACATTTTTCGATACCTTATTTTTAATTATTACTTTAGACAAAATGTTCAGTTACTCTGATGGGATTCTCCCTTCGAAGGATTTCACTCTGTATATTTCGATTTCATAAAAAGTAACTGTTGAAAAGAGTAATATATAATATAGAATAAAGTTATATTCCAATCTTGAGGAATTTTAAATTTTAAAATTTGACGGAATAAAAAATATAAACTGATAAAATGGAATGAATGAAATGTAATGTTATAATATTTGAAATGTATAATAGTATTTATTGATAAAGACATAATATTTATTAAGCAAAACGATCTACTACTATACTACTAACACTAGACATCGGGGGGAAAGGGATTGTTAGTAATGGAGACTGAGAATCCCATTGCTAGCAATATACCCAACCAGGTACTACTTCCTCGTGGTTCTCCCTGGAAACTATCATGGTTAATTCCTGATGAATTCATCATGATGGGCTAACTGGCCTGTTTTCATTCTCATCTATTACCCTTCACTGGTGCTCCGCCAGCGTATCCCGTTAGCGCAGGCGGGGATACCATATCATTTTTACTCATCAAAAAAAAAATTACTAGATATCTGGTGTTTGGTCTGATATTAGTAGTTTAATGATTTTTAATATGTTTAATGTGACACAAATTTATCCCGAATTATATCATTGCAGAGTATTACTGGTAAGAACAACTGATGAATCTTCGTCAACCACAACATCACCGTAAGTATAATAAGAGTGTTATGTAACTGGTAGTAAATCACTAAGTAAGAATTATCTAAATATAATGCACTGTCCACGTTGTTGCAGAAAATTACTAAGACCAGCAACAACCAATGAATCTTCATCAACGACAATGTCAACGTGAGTATAATAAGAATAATACGTTAATAAAATGGTAGTAAATTACTAAACAATATATATTATTGAAATATAATGTACTGTTTACGTTGTTACAGAAAATTATTAAGACTAACAACAACCAATGAAACTTCATCAACCACAACATCACCGTAAGTATAATAAGAGTAATACGTTAATAAATTGGTGGAAAATTGATAAGTAAGAAATATTATTCAAATTTAATGTACTGTTTACGTTGTTGCAGAAAATTATTAAGACCAACAACAACTAATGAATCTTCATCAACCACAACATCACCGTAAGTATAATAAGAGTAATACGTTAATAAATTGGTGCTAAATTGCTAAGTAAAAAATATTATTAAAATTTAATGTACTGTCTACATTGTTGCAGAAAATTATTAAGACTAACAACAACCAATGAATCTTCATCAACCACAACATCACCGTAAGTATAATAAGAATAATACGTTAATAAATTGGTGGAAAATTGATAAGTAAGAAATATTATTCAAATTTAATGTACTGTTTACGTTGTTGCAGAAAATTATTAAGACCAACAACAACTAATGAATCTTCATCAACCACAACATCACCGTAAGTATAATAAGAGTAATACGTTAATAAATTGGTGCTAAATTGCTAAGTAAAAAATATTATTGAAATTTAATGTACTGTCTACATTGTTGCAGAAAATTATTAAGACTAACAATAACTAATGAATCTTCATCAACCACAACATCACCGTGAGTATAATAAGAGTAATATGTTGATAAATTGGTGGTAAATCAATAAATAAGATATGTTATTGAAATGTAATGTATTGTTTACGTTGTTGCAGAAAATTATTAAGACCAACAACAACCAATGAATCTTCATCAACCACAACATCACCGTGAGTATAATGAGAACGTTATGCTAATAAGTCTGTTTTATACAACTTAGAATGGCAAACAAGCTAACGGCTCACCTGATGGGAAGTGGTAACCGTCGCCTATAGACATGAACAGTACCATGGAAATAACAGAGTACAGAATACATACTGTTTGCTCATAATACTACCCATGCATTGCCATTCCTGAAGACTCAGGTGTTATTCCTCTGTACTCTGTAAATTCACTGGCGTATCCTATCCTTCAAATTGAAACACAACCATGCAAATACAACTGATTCACGGTTGAATCACGAATGGGACAGAGGTACCCAAGTAAACGACTTTTGTACAAAGTCTCCCTCTGGTAAAAAGTCTGTGGTATACTCTGTCGTGCCGTGTGGTTCCAGCATAGAATAGGTCACCCCTTCCTTTCCCGTGGGTATTGCAAGAGGCAACTAAGGGAGGGCGAAGGATATGTAGCAGTGTCCCTCTTCCATCTTCAAAACCTAACTGCGGTTACCAATCTGCCAAATGTCTACGTTGTTGCAGAAAATTACTAGGACCAACGACAACCATAGAATCTTCATCAACTACAATATCATCGTGAGTAAAATAAGAGTGTTATGTTACTTGGTTGTAAATTACTAAATAAGATATGGTACTGAAATATAATGCACTGTTTACGTTGTTGCAGAATATTACTAAGATCAACAACAACCAATGAATCTTCATCAACCACAGTATCACCGTGAGTATAATAAGAGCAATACGTTAATAAAATGGTGGTAAATTGCTAAATAAGGTATGTTAGTTAAATGTAATTTACTGTTTACGTTGTTGTAGAAAATTACTAAGACCAACAACGATTAATGATTCTTCATCAACCACAATATCATCGTGAGTAATAAAAGTGATAATTTAATAAATTGATAGTAAATGACTAAATATGTTACTGAAATATAATGTACTGTTTATGTTGTTGCAGAATATTACTAAGACCAACAACGATTAATGATTCTTCATCAACCACAACATCACCGTGAGTATAATAAGAGTAATACGTTAATAAATTGATAATAAATTACTAAATAAGATATGTTATTTAAATGTAATTTACTGTTTACGTTGTTGTAAAAAATTACTAAGACCAACAATGATTTTTCATCAACCACAATATCATCGTGAGTATAATAAGAAAGATATGTTAATAAATTAGTGGTAAATTACTAAGACAGATATATTATTGAAATGTAATGTACTGTTTATGTTGTTACAGGAAATTACTAAGACCAACACCAACCAATGATTCTTCATCAACCACAATATCATCGTGAGTAATAAAAGTGATAATTTAATAAATTGGTAGTAAATGACTAAATATGTTACTGAAATATAATATACTGTTTACGTTGTTGCAGAATATTACTAAGACCAACAACGATTAATGATTCTTCATCAACCACAATATCATCGTGAGTATAATAAGAGTGATAAGTTAATAAATTGGTAGCAAATGACTAAATAAGATATGTTACTGAAATATAATGTATTGTTTACGTTGTTGCAGAATATTACTAAGATCAACAACAACCAATGAATCTTCATCAACCACAGTATCACCGTGAGTATAATAAGAGTGATAAGTTAATAAATTGGTAGTAAATGACTAAATAAGATATGTTACTGAAATATAATGCACTGTTTACGTTGTTGCAGAATATTACTAAGATCAACAACAACCAATGAATCTTCATCAACCACAGTATCACCGTGAGTATAATAAGAGTAATACGTTAATAAATTGGTGGTAAAATGCTAAGTAAGAAATATTATTGAAATTTAATGTACTGTCTACATTGTTGCAGAAAATTAATAAGACCAACAACAACCAATAAATCTTCGACAACCACAGTATCATCGTGAGTATAATTAAAATATATAATTATAAATATGGATAAAATACATATATAATTGAAATGTAATGTACTATCTATGTATGTTATTTCAGAATATTATCAAGAACACCAACGGCTACGATATCACCGTAAGTATAATAAGATTACTAGTTTAATTAATCTATGATTAACTATTAAATTAGATATATTATTGAAATGTAGTATACTGTCGTAAGTGTCTGTCTGATTATATAAATAAAATGTACCATATAAATGTAACCGCTTTAACAATTAAAAATAAATTATATTTTTTCATTCCATTATTATTAATAAATAAATGAAAAAAATGTATATAATAAATATAAATTTAATGAACTATCGATAAATTACTATATAATATACTTATATGATATAATGCTAATAACAGTGAGTAATGTGCTTACTATTGATCTATTTATGTTGAGATAGCGACTTTTGGCAATTTTTTTACTTCCGTAGTTATGATTGTTATAATTCTTATGTGAAATTGTTTTGTGGTCAATAAATGCTTTCTGTTATATTATAAATATAATGTATTTTTTATGTTATTTCAGAATATTTTCAAGAACACCGACTACCACGTTAACACCGTAAGTATAATAAGATTGTTATATTAATGAACATTTGTTATTGTTAATTGTAATTTTAAAATATTTAAAATCAGTAAATATTTTAAATTTACAATTGTAACTTCATGCGACGCGATTGTGAGTGAAATAGTACCTACAAAGATTAAAAGTAAAAAGAAAAATAATAATAAATTAATAATAAAGTATTTTACTATAAAAATATATGATTGAAATATACTCACGTTTTGGTTATTTCACGTTGTTGCAGAAAATTACTAAGACCAACAACAACCAATGAATCTTCATCAACTACAATGTCCTCGTGAGTATAAATAAAATATACAATTATAAATAAAATGTATAAAATACATATATGATTGAAATGTAATGTACTATCTATGTATGTTATTTCAGAATATTTTCAAGAACACCGACTACCACGTTAACACCGTAAGTATAATAAGATTGTTATATTAATGAACATTTGTTATTGTTAATTGTAATTTTAAAATATTTAAAATCAGTAAATATTTTAAATTTACAATTGTAACTTCATGCGACGCGATTGTGAGTGAAATAGTACCTACAAAGATTAAAAGTAAAAAGAAAAATAATAATAAATTAATAATAAAGTATTTTACTATAAAAATATATGATTGAAATATACTCACGTTTTGGTTATTTCACGTTGTTGCAGAAAATTACTAAGACCAACAACAACCAATGAATCTTCATCAACTACAATGTCCTCGTGAGTATAAATAAAATATACAATTATAAATAAAATGTATAAAATACATATATGATTGAAATGTAATGTACTATCTATGTATGTTATTTCAGAATATTATCAAGAACACCGACTACCACGTTAACACCGTAAGTATAATAAGATTGTTATATTAATGAACATTTGTTATTGTTAATTGTAATTTTAAAATATTTAAAATCAGTAAATATTTTAAATTTACAATTGTAACTTTACGCGACGCGATTGTGAGTAAAATAGTACCTACAAAGATTCAAAATCAAAAGAAATTAATAATAATGTAATTTACTATAAAAATATATGATTGAAATGTACTCTTGTTGTTGTTACACGTTGTTGCAGAAAATTAATAAGACCAACAACAACCAATGAATCTTCATCAACCACAATATCAACGTGAGTATAATTAAAATATATAATTTATAAATATGTATAAAGTACATATATGATTGAAATGTAATGTACTATCTATGTATGTTATTTCAGAATATTATCAAGAACACCGACTACCACGTTAACACCGTAAGTATAATAAGATTACTAGTTTAATCAATTGATGATTAATTATTAAACAAGATATATTATTGAAATGTATACTAAGTATCTGTCTGATTATATAAATAAAATATACCATATAAATATAGCCGTTTTAACAATTACAAATATATGTATCACTAGGTTTTGGTCAATTTTGAAAAAAATATGTAAGATCATCAGGAGAGCTGTTTATATATATATATATATATATATATATATATATATATATATATATATATATATATATATATATATATTTGTATATATATTTAGTGATATCGTAATGTTTTACAAGTACATCATTTATTTTAAGTAAATGTTTATAAGTGCCACTGTTCTAAATAAGATAATATATGTATGTATTATTAAATGCGTAAAAACACGCAACCGCAAGCACAAATTTGTTATTATAAATATATATTTTAATAAATAATTTAATTTTTAAAATGTTATACGAATTAAGCGCGTTCATAACTTAGCGTTCTATTGTTTCTGCCAACCCTAATGGGAGAGAGGCGTGACGGATATGTATGTATATATGTATGTTAATAGCGTTGATAACTTTTCCTTAACTAAATGAGACAACGTCGTAATTATCTGTCAATTTAAAAAAAAACAATTTAACATTTTTTAATATTTCTGATTGATCTTTAATATATCCTTTTTGAAGAACCCAATACTGCAGTCTCTAGGGAAAACATCTGCAGAAAGTTCATTTCACAACCTGAGTGTTTGCGGAAGAAAAATCTTTTGAGATCACATTGTACATGACCATTTAAGTTCTAGCGTTGGAAAATGGATCCCCCCTGTCAATGGCGAGATATGCAATGATAAAAGGTGGCTGTGGGTATCATTTAAAATTGATTATTTAAAAAGTTCTGAGACGGTGACAAATTATTACTGAAAATTGGCATACGTACATATGTATATTTTTTTATACAACTTAGAACGACAAACATGCTAACAGCCCACTGTATTATACATCTAATTATATACTGATTTCAGGTCAAAATCACCGTCAGTATCAGCAAAGAAGATGGCGATTAGTAATGAGAAGCAATTATTGCTCATACTTTTTTCATCGTTGTTTGCGGCCCTTTGCGTTATATGGGTCAGCAAATTCCTATACTCGAACTACAGAAGAAGTTATGGTAATTGATTTATTTAAATATTTTTTTTTATTATTTTGCCATATTGATAGATAGATATCTATCTATCTATCAAAATGGCAAATTAAACCTTTATTACCAGTATTAAGAAAATAAAAACTTAAAACAAAAAAAAACAATTAATGTTGTTGGTAACAGGAGCCGCCTCAGCTGTTGCTACATATGTACATCTCCAGCAAGATGTACCTATATAGCGCTAATTTTCAGGCGGCCCTTTAATTCCTTTACCTTTAGTACGCGTGCGAGTCGCCAATATCTATTTCTCGGATGGGAGACTCAACACGCTTAACAACAAATACATAATACATTACAACAAATACATAAAAGATTACAACAAATACATAAAATAATTTGACAATTAAATTTTGGTGATACACAATTTATTTGAAAAATTATATTTATTATACGTGTGTAATTTTAGGGATTGACAATATATTATACATTTATATATTTTATTTATATACTGGTCCAATAACAAATATGTTAAAAGGCTGTTTTTACCAAAAAAAATTGGATAACAGACTTTTAACACATACCAAAATAAACATCCGACTCATATGGGCGATAGTTAAATAGGTATGATCTTTTTTCGGCCATCAATGTTCAGAAAAACCCAATACATAGATACCGGCTCGGTATCTATATTACCCATGCCTATGTAATCGTATATATTTATTTGTTTATCAGTATTGCATTTGTATGTATGTATATACAATATTTATATGCCCATCCAAAGGTTACCTGGAAGAGATCGCTTTTAGCGATAAAGTCGTCCATTGTTTTGTCATTGTGATTATTTCTTGTAATATTTATAATGATTTTACTATTGTAATCTTTTGGAGGAAACAATAATAATCTATCTATTTATTGAGCCACCAGAGGAAGACTTTGTTGAAAAGTCGTTTGCTTGGGTACCTCTGTCCCATTCGTGGTTCAACCGTGAAGCAGTTGTGTTTGCATGGCTGTGTTTCTGTTAGAAGAATGGGATATGGCGTGAATTTACAGGATACAGAGGAATAACATTTGAGTCCTCAGGAATGGCAACGCATGGGGGGTATCATGGGCGAAACAGTATACTCTGTTATGTCCATGGTACTGCTCATGTCTATAGGCGACGGTTACCACTTTCCATCAGGTGGGCCGTCAGCTTATTTGCCATTCTAAGTTATATATATATATAAAAAAAATTAAAGATGACTGTTTACATATATATCTACACATATATTTATTTATAAAACATAGTTGCTCCCCGTTGTATGTACACTTATATCTTTTAAACTACGCAACGGATTTCAATGCGGTTTTCCTCAGTACGTAGAGTGGTTAAAGAGGAAGATTTATACGTACAATTTATTTGCTTTGTGTTAATTTATTGAAATATGACGATAATTGTTCAAAATGTACTAGAGAGAGACTTTGTACAGTTGTACTTCGTTTGCTTGGGTACCTCTGTCCCATTCGTGTTTAAACCGTGAAGCAGTTGTGTTTGCATGGCTATGTGGCGTGAATTTACAGGGTACAGAGGAATAACACCTGAGTCCTCAGGAATGGCAACGCATGGGGATATCAAAAGGCGAAGCGGTATACTCTGTTATGCTCATGCCGATAGGCGGCGGTTATCACTTTACATCAGGTGGGCCGTCAGCTTGTTTGCCATTATAAGTTGTATAAAAAAATAGGTTGAAAGAAATCAAGTCGACTGAGAGGTTTCATCGATAACACTGCCTAATCCGTTTGAGATATAACATGTATGGTGGGATTATTTCTATTTTATGAGTTTACAAAAAAAAAAAAGACAACACCAAAGGAGGAATATATATATATATATATATATATATATATATATATATATATATATATATATATATATATATATATATATATATATATATATATATATATATATATATATATATATATATATATATATATCAGGTGAGACGTAGGCTCGTTTGTCCCCATGTTATAAAAAAATTCAGAACCGGTTTTTAAACTTAAGTTTACCTGATTGTGGTATGCCTCATTCATATGTACCGATAAGGACTCTTTTTAGTTTTTAATATATATATATTTTAACACATTCTTTTTATTCACAGTGTTGCCAGAGAATCGTAATATCGAGATGAGTTCCAGCAATGCGTAGCATAAAATATTTAAAATGAATTAGTGAAGAGGACAAGAGGAGAGCATTATTCAGTCTGACATCGTCACCACCGTTACCAGCCATTCGCTATGTTTTTTTTTCTTTTGAAAAAACGAAACCAGCTGGTTAATTTCATCGCCGTACAATCCGCCACAATCTAAAGTTACATCTGAACCATCTGGATGAGTGGCGATTCTCCACCGCGCGTTTCTGTAGATATTTTGTTTTACTTAAATATTTTACAATGTATGAAACTAACTCCCAGGAGTAGTATTTTTTTTATATATAACTTAGAATGGCAAACAAGCTGACGGCCCACCAGATGGAAATTGGTAACCGTCGCCTATAAACATGAGCAGTACCATGGACATAACAGAGTATACTGTTTCGCCCATGATACCCCCATTCGTTGCTATTCCTGAGAACTCAAGTGTTATTCCTCTGTACCCAATAAATTCACGCCACATCCCATCCTTAAAACCGAAACACAGCCATGCAAACACAACTGCTTCATGGTTGAAACACGATTGAGACAGTGGTACCCAAGCAAACAACTTTTGTACAAATTGAAATTTTGGATAATTTCTACTTAAAAGGACGGCAATACACCTGCAATTTCTCTGATGTTGCGGCGGTAATCACTTACTGTCAGGTGAGCCGCATGCAGAGGAAAGAGAGAGACTTTGTATAAAAGTCGATTGCCAAGCAACCCTGAAGCAGTTGTGTTTCGGTTTGAAGAGGAATAACACCTGAGTCCTCAAGAATAGCAACGCATGAGTGGTATCATGGGCGAAACAGTATACTCTGTTATGTCCACGGTACTGTTCATGTCTATAGGCGACGGTTACCACTTTCCATCAGATGGGCCGTTGGTTTGTTAGCTGTTCTAAGTTGCATAAAAAATGTTTGTTAATTTTACCTGATTGGTATATGTGGTATAACTCACACAAGAATATAAAATAAGAATATTTTTTTTTTTATTTTTTAATAAAAAATTAAAAAATTAGTAATTAAAAGTAAAATTGTGAACATAAAAATAGGTAAAATTCATGTTGTTAGCTGTACGAGAAACTAAATAGATAACGGTGGCAAGAAGGGACAGATTAAAAAAAAAAGCTTCTTGTAATAAATACATACATTATATGTACAGATAGTGATGCCATACAGATGTTTCCTTAAAAACATGTCAACTTTTTGTGTACGTGAACAGGGTTACCATAATAAATATTTACTATATGGGAAAAGTTATATTGTGAGGTAAAGTTGAGAAAATAAAAAAAGATACAAACCTATTACGAACACATTAGAAAGAATAAAAGAAACGGATCGTAATAACTCATCATTATTTTTATTGATTACTTTGATTTATATCCAAATATGAACATATAATGGTTTTTTTTTAAATAATTGAAAATGGCTGTCACTATAATTTATAATGTGTATTAATATATAAACTATATATTTATATAATACATATCAGAAGATATAGTGCATAATTCTAATTAAAAAATGTACTTGGCTTGGGATATTTTTAATTTAATTACTTGCAACACCGAAGAAATGACGCGGTTTGTCTTGATTTAAAAAATATATATAAATATCAATTTAGCTGGCTAAATGTTGAAACGTTTTTGACACTTCATGCTCTATCTATATTATATAAGCTAGTATATTAAAGTTATTTATAAGTAATTTTAATACAAGACAATTTACAACGATTTATTGTATGAAAAATGTCTATATTTTTAACTGCTTTTTGCATGAACCCTAAGAAGATATAAGGAGATTACCTTGTATTGTATTTTTACTATTGTATTTTATTTGAATTTTCTAATTTGTAATTGTGTAATTCTTTTTTTGCTGCAATAAAGAGCATGATATATGTATATATCATGTACTCACTTTTTCATGTAGAGATTTTTTTACCAAAATTTTTAACGTTTTCGTTCGATTTTTAGATGTCCTAGTAATTACAAATAAACAAGAAAAGTTGTAGCCAAATTGATGCAGCTGTTTTGAATTGATGTGTTTACAAACATTTGATAATTAAGTTTTATTTACATAGATTAATAAAATAGATTATTTTTATACTTCATTAAATTACACTTTTAAATTACAAAATAGTAAAAAGAATATTGTAATAATTTTGGAATTTACAAGGCTAAGTTACATAAATGTATGTAAATAATAGAAATAAAATGTTACAGTAAAATGAATTGTAATTTTTGTAATTTAAATCTATGTTTTTGTATGTAAAACTGGCACGGTAAAAATACATATTGTCATAAAACAATAAAATAGAAATATTTTTTTATTACATACTATTTTTTTATTGATTTATTTAAACTTTAATACACAGTAAAAGGGGAGGTGGCCCATTTTGTGCTAGGACCACACGGCAGCTATACTGATTGATCAAGATAAAACATTGACCTGGTTCAACCTATGGATATACAAAATTTTATAAACATTAGTCGTACCGATAAACCATGAAAAAGGGTAACAAACAAACTTACTTTATTATGTATAGACGGCGACAAAGGAAATCAGAAATGGAGATTAGAAATGTTTTTATTTATTTTATTTATTTAAGGCAAACAAACAGCTAAAATAATACATAATTATATACTTAAATAGTAATTTGGTAGCCACTAGAATTTGTACAAAATAAAATACAAGTAAACGAAACACAAAATTAGGCAATATTAAATTAAACAAATATAAACAAAATCAAACAAACAAATACTATTGAAAACCACAGCAACATTGTCAATAATAATGCTCAGAAGTTAATAAAACATTTTTTCAAAAAAACTTTTATGTTATATTATAAAAGGTAACTTAGAAAACTAGGGCCGTGACGGGGAGTCAAAGGAAACGATAGAAGGACATTCGTGGTTCAACCGTGAAGCAGTTGTGTTTGCATGGCTGTGTTTCGGTTTGAAGGGTGGGATATGGCGTGAATTTACTGGGTACAGAGGAATAACACCTGAGTCCCCATTAATGGCAACGCTTGGGGGAGAATCATGGGCGAAACAGTATACTCTGTTATGTCCATGGTACTGCTAATGTCTATAGGCGACGGTTACCACTTTCCGTCATGTGAGTCGTCAGCTAGTTTGCCATTCTAAGTTGTATAAAAAAATGTCATTTCAAATTTGATAAATATTAATAAAAAAATTGTAATGAATGTGGCCCGTATTTCTCATGTATTATCTCATAAATAAAATGCTGATGTACAATGATTGTATTTTAAAAAAATATATAATTTATATGTAATCATCATCATCCGCTACCCTTATCCCAATGATTATTTGGGATCGGCTTAATATGTTTTTTATCCATATTGCAAAAAGATTTGGCTCATAGATTTACATTCGGCCGCCTGCCTGATGTGAACCTACTTTGGGAATTATAATTTATATAAAAAAAAAAAAAAAAAAAAAAATAATTAGACGATGCCCATACATGGGAGATATTTAAGAGAAAATGATAGGATATTAAAAAAATAACACAAAAAACAGTATGTAACCCACACGGGTTACATATTTTACTTGCTATTTTATCAGTAATATTACTCACTCATAATATTATATATATATATATATATATATATACACTCATAATATTATATATATATATAGGTAAGGGAGTTTAGTACATTAATACATTATATAAGTAAGAGATTTTTTGAAAGTAGTTGACTACTTTTGGAGCTTATCCGTTACAGACAAATTTTTTTCATATTTGTCTGTTTGTATTTTCTTTCTGCTAGTACGTAAATATTACTACACCAAATTCGATGTGATTTTGACAATTATATTTCTCAAGGTTGAACATAAGTCCGTTTATGTTTCGAATTTTGCTAAAACCATTTAAATCATCATTCAAAAGTGGCCAATTTCATTCGTTTCCAATTTTTTAAATCCACACGTACCAAGTCGCGGGCAACAGCTAGTATGTAATACGTATGTGTCACACTTTAGCTATATATACAGAGAAGAAAGGATTTTTTTGTAATAGAGTCAAACAGCTTCATTGCTAACAGTATACTCTATTAGGTAGCCCTCCACGCGGTGCATCCTGGAAACCATCGTTACTGTTAATTCCTGGTAAACAAGTCAAGACGGGGATAACTGGCCTACTTCATCCCCGCCTATCATCCATCACAACTTCCCCTCCAGCATATGCGGGTAGAGTAGATGAGGTTACTATTCGTTTCTCACCCACAAAAAAAGTAACATATATCTTGTCTGTATGTATGTTGGTAATAACCGGCGGTTTTGTATGAATAAACGGAAGTAGTTGATGTGCGCGAATTCTGGCTCACTCGGGGGTTGCCTCCCAAAAAAAGCTCATTCGACAAGATTCGTTCCAATTGAAGGCGGATTGAGTATATATAGTCTGATTAACTGGTGTCCGAGTGTCTAGTGTCTTAGTGTCTAGTGTCTAGTGTCTCAGTGTCTAGTGTCTCAGTGTCTAGTGTCTCAGTGTCCAGTGTCTGAGTGTCTAGTGTCTGGTGTCTGAGTGTCTAGTGTCTAGTGTCTAGTGTCTGAGTGTCTAGTGTCTGAGTGTCTAGTGTCTGAGTGTCTAGTGTCTAGTGTCTGAGTGTCTAGTGTCTAGTGTCTGAGTGTCTAGTGTCTAGTGTCTGAGTGTCTAGTGTCTTAGTGTCTAGTGTCTGAGTGTCTAAGTATCTAGTGTCTGAGTGTCTAGTGTCTAGTGTCTGAGTGTCCAGTGTATGAGTATCTAGTGTCTGAGTGTCCAGTGTCTGAGTGTCTAGTGTCTGGTGTCTGAGTGTCTAGTGTCTAGTGTCTAGTGTCTAGTGTCTAGTGTCTAGTGTCTAGTGTCTAGTGTCTAGTGTCTGAGTGTCTAGTGTCTGAGTGTCTAGTGTCTAGTGTCTGAGTGTCTAGTGTCTAGTGTCTGAGTGTCTAATGTCAGTGTGTTTAGTGTCTGAGTGTCTAGTGTCTGAGTGTCCAGTGTCTGAGTGTCTAGTGTCTGAGTGTCTAAGTATCTAGTGTCTGAGTGTCTAGTGTCTGAGTGTCTAGTGTCTAGTGTCTAGTGTCTGAGTGTCTAGTGTCTAGTGTCTGAGTGTCCAGTGTATGAGTATCTAGTGTCTGAGTGTCCAGTGTCTGAGTGTCTAGTGTCTGGTGTCTGAGTGTCTAGTGTCTGAGTGTCCAGTGTCTGAGTGTCTAGTGTCTGGTGTCTGAGTGTCTAGTGTCTAGTGTCTAGTGTCTAGTGTCTGAGTGTCTATTGTCTAGTGTCTGAGTGTCTAGTGTCTAGTGTCTGAGTGTCTAGTGTCTGAGTGTCCAAAGTCTGAGTGTCCAGTGTCTGAGTGTCTAGTGTCTGAGTGTCTAGTGTCTAGTGTCTAGTGTCTGAGTGTCTAGTGTCTAGTGTCTGAGTGTCCAGTGTCTGAGTGTCTAGTGTCTGAGTGTCTAGTGTCTAGTGTCTGAGTGTCTAGTATCTGAGTGTGTCTAGTGTCTCAGTGTCTAGTGTCTCAGTGTCGTAGTGTCTAGTGTCTGAGTGTCTAAGTATCTAGTGTCTGAGTGTCTAGTGTCTGAGTGTCTAGTGTCTAGTGTCTAGTGTCTGAGTGTCTGAGTGTCTAGTGTCTAGTGTCTGAGTGTCCAGTGTATGAGTATCTAGTGTCTGAGTGTCCAGTGTCTGAGTGTCCAGTGTCTGAGTGTCTAGTGTCTAAGTGTCTAGTGTCTAGTGTCTGAGTGTCTAGTGTCTGAGTGTCTAGTGTCTGAGTGTCTAGTGTCTAGTGTCTGAGTGTCTAGTGTCTAGTGTCTGAGTGTCTAATGTCAGTGTGTTTAGTGTCTGAGTGTCTAGTGTCTGAGTGTCTAGTGTCTGAGTGTCCAGTGTCTGAGTGTCTAGTGTCTGACTGTCTAGTGCCTGAGTGTCTAGTGTCAGTGTGTCTAGTGTCAGTGTGTTTAGTGTCTGAGTGTCTAGTGTCTGAGTGTCTAGTGTCTGAGTGTCTAGTGTCTAGTGTCTGAGTGTCTGAGTGTCTGAGTGTCTGGTGTCTAGTATCCAGTGTCTGAGTGTCTAGTGTCTGAGTGTCTAGTGTCAGAGTGTCTAATGTCTAGTGTCTAGTGTCTGAGTGTCTAGTGTCTGAGTGTTTGGTGTCTAGTGTCCAGTGTCTGAGTGTCTAGTGTCTAGTGTCTAGTGTCTAGTGTCAGAGTGTCTAGTATCCGAGTGTCTAGTGTCAGTGCGTCTAGTGTTTGAGTGTATAGTGTCAGTGTGTCTAGTAACTGAGTGTCTAGTGTCTGAATGTCTAGTGTCAGTGTGTCTCGTGTTTGAGTGTCTAGTGTCAGTGTGTATAGTGTCTGAGAGTCTAGTGTCTGAGTTACTAGTGTCTGAGTGTCTAGTGTCTGAGTGTCTAGTGTCTGAGTGTCCAGTGTCTGAGTGTCTAGTGTCTGAGTGTCTAGTGTCTGAGTGTCTAAGTATCTAGTGTCTGAGTGTCTAGTGTCTGAGTGTCTAGTGTCTAGTGTCTAGTGTCTAGTGTCTAGTGTCTGAGTGTCAAGTGTATGAGTATCTAGTGTCTGAGTGTCTGGTGTCCGAGTGTCTAGTGTCTGAGTGTCTAGTGTCTAGTATCTCAGTGTCTAGTGTCTCAGTGTCTAGTGTCTGAGTGTCTAGTGTCTGAGTGTCTAGTGACTGAGTGTCTAGTGTCTCAGTGGCTAGTGTCTAGTGTTTGAGTGTCTAGTGTCTGAGTGTCTAGTGTCTAGTGTCCAGTGTCTGAGTGTCTAGTGTCTGAGTGTGTAGTGTAGTAGACATTTACACGCACATACACTTAGACACTCAGACACTAGACACTCAGACACTAGACACTCAGACACTAGACACTCAGACACTAGACACTCAGACACTAGACACTCAGACACTAGACACTCAGACACTAGACACTCAGACACTAGACACTCAGACACTAGACACTCAGACACTAGACACTCAGACACTAGACACTCAGACACTAGACACTCAGACACTAGACACTCAGACACTAGTAACTCAGACACTAGACTCTCAGACACTATACACACTGACACTAGACACTCAAACACGAGATACACTGACACTAGACATTCAGACACTAGACACTCAGTTACTAGACACACTGACACTATACACTCAATCACTAGACGCACTGACACTAGACACTCGGATACTAGACACTCTGACACTAGACACTAGACACTAGACACTCAGACACTGGACACTAGACACCAGACACTCAGACACTAGACACTCAGACACTAGACACTAGACATTAGACACTCTGACACTAGACACTCAGACACTAGACACTCAGACACTGGATACTAGACACCAGACACTCAGACACTAGACACTAGACACTAGACAGACTAGACACTAGACACTAGACACTAGACACTAGACACTAGACACTAGACACTAGACACTAGACACTAGACACTAGACACTAGACACTAGACACTAGACACTAGACACTAGACACTAGACACTAGACACTAGACACTAGACACTGGACACTCAGACACTAGACACTGAACACTATACACTCGGACACTAGACACTAGACGCTCAGACACTAGACACTCAGATACTAGACACTAGACACTCAAACACTGGACACTCGGACACTAGACAGCAAGACACTAGGTGTTATCTATCCAAATTGCGAATATGCCGTACAATTAACACTAGGCTCCGATCAGAAATCTAATAATTTGCCTCGTTTAAGGGTGAAACACGTGCGCAAAACGTACGTGAACAAAATGGCAGTCGGAGTTTGATAGCTATAGCTGTGAAATTTCTGGTAGTAATAGTGGTGGTCAATCTTCGAGTGTTGGCAGTTACACACATACTAATGGTAGCGAAATTAAACAAAATAATTCTAATCGAATTACCAGTAAAAGTGGTCTGTTTTAATAGAGGTTTTTTTGAATTTGACGTTTCACTGTCTCTGCCTACCTCATCGGGCGACTGGCGTAATGTTATATAATTCATTCTAATGCTGGATTACAGTAGTTTTATTATCATTACAGTTAACATATTGTTATTATGAATTGAACGGAAGTTATGATTTGTCATGCAATTATTCATTTTATATTAAAAGTTTTCAGTGATTTATAATAGGATATTATAGGGTGACAACCAATCATGTGTGGCATTTACGGACAAAATTATTGACTTTTCAAATGAAGTGAAAATTAAAAATGAATTTAAATGAAAATTGGTTAAATTATATATTAATTAATATTATATACGTGAAAATTCATAATGATATTTGAATAGGTATTAGTTTAAAACAACATTACGGTAAAACAAATCAACATATTTTAATGAAATTTGGCAAACAAAGAGACCATAGAAGACTTTTGTGATAATATTAATGCTAATAAAAAAATGAAATCCAGCTCGAAATAAGACATTAGAAAACAAGTAATTTCTTTTCAAAAATTTTTGTGTATTTTGCTCCGTACAAAAATATACACTACTAATATACTACAATAATATATGATCACCCACAACACCAATGGCATTGCAGGTGTGCTGCCGGCGTTTTAAAAAGGAATATGCTTTTTTCTTGAAAGTTATGTCGTCGTATCGGTTCGGAAATACTGCTGTTGGATGTTGATTCCAAAGAGTGGTTGTACGTAGAAGAAAGTACCTTGAAAAAAGCACGGTGGAGGACCGTCACTCGTCTAGATGGTTGGCATGAAATTTTAGTTTAGCTCTATCAGAATAACTTGTTTCTCCTTACACTTATTACGAAAAACAGAGATATTTATTTTTAAAGTTAATTAAAAAAAAAACTGCAATAAAGTGTCCTTAAAAAGTGTATTGCGTGAACACTCTAATATTTAATACATATAATTATCAACAATTACGAGACAGTCATTGTGATAGTGATGCTTGTTGCGAAATAATTTGGTCCACTGTGTAGAAGGACGGTTCTGTTTGTGACAATATGAAGAAACGGTGTTTGTTTATTTGTGTATTCCTTTTTATATGTGTTCAGCTAAATGTCGAGTGCCAAGTATGCACAAGAAGCGTTAAGTGAGTAATTTATAATCGACATAAAAGATTGCATAAAGAATATATTTATATGGGCTATAATTAATTAAATTAATTAATTACAATAATAGTGGATAATTTATATATTTTTTATTGCACTTGTAAGTTACATATAATATAATGCATTTATAAATGTTGTAAGCAAGGGCCGACTTATCTCTGACAGAGATCTCTTCCAGTCAACCCAATACAGCGAGAAAGCATTTCGTTAGCGTGCAGCTGAAGTGCTAAAACTATTAATATATAAACAAATATACAGTTATATTGTGTTTTAGGAAATTTGTTCCTGTACGAAAAACATTTTATCGGACTTATGTAGCTACTTATAAGAAAGCAAATTGCTGGTTTCGGTGCACCAGGACTATGATTAAATCTTACATAGAACACAGGGACATAATTGTAAGTGTTAAACATTTGGTATATATTTTTTTTATTATTGAAGGCTCACCTGATGGAATGCGATGATGAATGTCGCGAGCACACGAGTAGTCTGTTCGATTTGCTTTAAATTGTTGTAGATTATATTTGGATGGAAAAACATAAGTAGGGAGAGTGTCTAACAATGGGGTCGGTTATGAAGTGTTATTTTTCTAAATTTATCTCTTAATTTAATAATAATAATAATAATAATAATAACAACATCTCAGACGGTTGGGATTCCGAGGCGGCTCACTCCCGGGAAAGATGCAGAAAGCTCTTAGATACTGCCCGCATTGTACGCCGGTTTCTCTCCCTGGGGCCTTGAACCTCGGCCGACTGTACTTCTGCCGGGGCTTAGTTGCCATCCCCTCTCTTTAAGAGGGGAGATGAGAATTTGTGTAAAATTTAAAATATAATAATAAACTCTTTATTGCGCACAGTAGAGATGTATACAAGGAGTATTTATATAGAATATGCATATACAAAAGGCGGCCTTATCGCTAAAAGCAATCTCTTACAGACAACCTGGCATAAAGAATGGATAAGTACAGAGAGAATGGTAGATGGCGCAAGTCAGACACAGTAAATACATAAAAGAAATAAAACAAAATGCATAATTTTTTTTCAATTCAATTATTATATATTTTATTGCACCAAGGAAAAAATAATAATTACAGTAAATATTATATATTATAATATATTATATATTATAATAATATAAAGAAAAGTGGTAAATACAAGTACATAAAATTATCGATATTTTAAACAAATTGTAATTTTATTTCCAGGACAGTCGAAGGGAAACTGTAAAATATTGCTGTTCAGGTTACATACGTAATGATACGGTCTCAGATAAAGAGTACGTATAAAATTAATTACTATATTTTTTTTACAACACAGGGGGCAAACGAGCATGCGACTCACCTGATGGTAAGTGACTACCGCCGCCCATGGTCACCCACAACACCTACGGCATTGCAGGTGTGTTGCCGGCCTTTTAAGAAGGAATATGCTCTTTTCTTGAAGATTATGATGTCGTATCGAAATACTGCTGCTGGAAATTGAAAATTGAAGTGACAAATTTTATAAGTCGGTTTTAAAAAAGTTTTCTCCTGCTCAGGCTGTGGATTTATTCCCTGCTGAGGTTTTCCCTAAAGACTAGAGTATGGAGTTCTTCAAAAAGGGTATATTTAAGTTTCTTCAGGGTAAGCAATGCGCACGTGACACCCCTAGTGTCGCAGGCGTTCATAGACTACAGTGACTGTTTACTATAAAACAGGTTGTGTGCTTGTTTGCCATTTTTATGGTATATAAAAAAATATTTCAATAAAAATATACAATTTCAAATGTTCGTGATAGAAATAACGACATGGACAGATTTAATAATAAAATATATACCAGTTTTTAAGTTAATCATCAGGAACATAAGAGTGAAAACGGAAATCAATTTGGTGTACTTTGTGATGCCAGAACAAACATAAAGACAGACAAAAAGACAAAGTAAATTCTAAAAATATTGTTACAATTTCTATCGCTCCTATTAAAGTTGCTTACATTAATTTGTTTTCCTTCTTAAATTAATCCATCTTCCATGAATAGACATCGATCAGTTACAATTTTATTATATTAGTAAAATTATATAGTCTATTAGTTATTGCAAATATACCAGTTATAAGGTTTATCAGAGTATCACGAAAGGATCAAGTTCAATGTGAAATGAATAGAAAATCAATAGAATGAAATCTCGTGTCCTTTTTTTATCTTTTGCTCTTTGTCTATTCTTACAATGTTACTTCAATTGTAGATTTGACTTTAAAGAAATTGCCATTGTTGCTTATTTATAAACGTTCTTATTTATGTTATTTTTTATGTTAAATGATAAAAAAATTATAGAAAGCATGTTCTCATCTTTTTGTATGTTTTTCAGTATAAAATGTATACCGAAATGTTCAACCAAGTGCGAAAATGGCTACTGCAAGGAACCAGGAAAATGTGAATGTAATGATGGTTACTTAGCTGATTTAATTATTCCCCACTTATGTCTCCCAACATGTAAACCGAGCTGCGTGCATGGCACGTGTATTAAACCTAATGTTTGCAAATGTAACTTCGGCTATGAGTTACGGGACGGTATATGCCAACCAGTTTGTACTGAGCCGTGTGTTAATGCAGTGTGTGGTGCTCCAGAGACTTGCATTTGTCATAGTGGGTTTAGAATGTTGGAAAACAACGTGTGCAGCCCTTATTGCTCAAGTGGTTGTACTAACGGGAAGTGCATCAGTCCCGAGACTTGCAGCTGTCAACCGGGCTGGCGCTTAACTACTCCAAGTACTTGTGAGCCAATTTGTAGTAGACCATGTGGCAATGGAACTTGCACAAAACCAGATACATGCGACTGTTACAAAGGGTATGAAGCTGATTTGAATGGGACCTCGTCTGTGTGTGTGCCAGAATGTGTAAACTGTGGAGGTGTATGCGTAGCGCCTGGCGTTTGTGTTTGTCATCCACCTTATATAGCTGCAGCTGTGAGAGACGATGGCGGAGAGTGTGACTGTATTTACAATTGTTCAGATGCAAATAAAATGTGTGACCGCACTATTTGTTATATTCCGACTACTACTACCAGTACTACTTCTATTAGTACTACCACAACTCCTACTACTATCCCTTCTACTACTACCGAAATAGATGATACAACTATAGAGAATCTCGACATATCCATTTCCACTACAGAAACGACGGAAATTACAGATCCGAATTCCATATCTTCAACTAGTAACGACAATAACAGGACAGAGTTATTTGATATTATCATTGAAAATTCCACATTGTATACCAGTTATGTAACAATACCTGGTAATATAGATGTCAAGTTTAATATTACAAAAGAGGCTATACATAAAACAAGGTGAGTTTATTTTACACCATAAAGAGTACTGTGATTTTATTATTTCGAATAGAATAACATTAAACAGTAACTTTTTCTTCAAATACAAAGTTAAGTTACACTATGTATTATACACATTATTTAAGACACGTAAAAGTAAACTAATTTGGATACACTGGTAATCGAATAAAAATGACTCAAAAATCTACTCGCCACATTTTAGAATTGTCCTTAATAACGATAAAGATAGGTGTATAAATGTCTTGTAACTTAAAAGAATGTTTAAAAATTATTTAGGCCATGATGAAATTGAAGTAATATAATTTCAGCTCGCTAACATTATGGATGCTGATTGCAATTGCTTTAACAATATTGAACAGTATGCTTATTATTATAATTCTATTCATAAAGAGGAAGGCTTTGTACAAATACTGCAAAGGTGATAGTTACGCTGTCAAAGGTAAGAATCATCATCATCATCCACATCATTAACTGTCCACTGTTAAATATAGGTCTCCACCATAGATTGCTATAAATAACGATTCCAAGCCACCTGCATCCATTGACTCGTTGCAATTCATTTAAGGTCGTCGCTCCGTCTAGTAGTAGTTGTTAGCTCTGTTTTTAGATTAATTCGAATATTCTCTACCACCTGAGCTACTGACCGATTTGGTGTTTCCATAGTTTCTGCATATGACATAGTAAACAAAAGTGCTTCTCTAGAATCTTTTGCAGTAAACAATAATGTTATTTACTATTTTTTCGTACACATAATTAATATAGACAATTTAACTTGTTATTGTCAAGTTTTCGGTTAATACTTTCATAATTTACATTGAATATAGTTCAGGAGCACTTGTGTAGAATTTAAACTTAGATTCTAGACATTTATAGCTTGAGCAGCATTGATTGTAAATTGATAGATCATCCAGTTAGTAATTAGTATTACATAGTTGTAATTGAAGATAGGATCGCCTTTTGTATCCTGATTGTGAGTTCAAGTTCTAGTTCACTAAGGCACCATTTTTGTGTCTATCTTATTTGTATTCTATCCTACTGTGTTATAATTTTTAATCTGTGGATCCTGATTGTGAGTTCAAGTGAACTAAGGCACCTTTTGTATGTCTACAATTTCTTTTGTATTCCATCCTACTGTGTTATAATTTTTAATCTGTGGATCCTGATTGTGAGTTCAAGTGAATTAAGGTACCATTTCTATGTCTACAATTTCATTTGTATTCCATCTTACTGTGTTATAATTTTTAATCTGTGGATCCTGATTGTGAGTTCAAGTGAATTAAGGCACCATTTGTATGTCTACAATTTCATTTGTATTCCATCCTACTGTGTTATAATTTTTTATCTGTGGATCCTGATTGTGAGTTCAAGTGAATTAAGGTACCATTTCTATGTCTACAATTTCATTTGTATTCTATCCTACTGTGTTATAATTTTTGATCTGAGGATCCTGATTGTGAGTTCAAGTGAACTAAGACACCATTTGTATGTCTACAATTTCATTTGTATTCCATCCTACTGTGTTATAATTTTTTTTTTTATTCCAGCTGAAGTAAGCACGACCGAAGTCAGTGAGCAGTTTGATTTCAATCAAATAAAATTTTCTTCTATAATGAGGAAGAAGCAGAATGAAGAACGAGAACAGGAAGAGTGTAATAACAAGGCATAGAACAATATTTTGGATGTTTTGTTTCTATGCTATTACATAATGCAGAAATATAACTACTTTTCGTCTTAGCCTAAATTTCAGTATTATTTTCTTGTTATGACCATAAAATTTTATATATTCATATGGAAAAACGAAAGAAGATCAGTGACATTTAAATAAGAAATAAATGGATTTTAAAAAATAAAGAATAAATAATTGCAATCTTCAACAGTGTTTCAATAGAATTTAAATGAATAATTAAAGATTGTGTCCTACAAAAGAAAACCTACTTCAATTAAGTTATTTTGGTTTAAAAACTAAATAACTGAACCTATCTTAATAAAACTTTTATGGGACCAATTTATAAGTATATTTCCTTAAGATAAAACATGTACCAGTTTTTAAGTTAGATCTTCAAATTACAATTGTGAAAACCGCATCCAATTTGGTGCAGTCGTTTTGCGTGATGCTGGGAAAAACATATACATAAACACGAAAGACGAAATGTCTAAAAATTACTATTTTTGCTTCTATTGCTTTTATTAAGACCCCTCATATTAATTTTTTCTTAAATATCTTGCGTGTCTGATTATAATTTTATTATATTAGTGAGGTTGAGTTAGAATTTGCTGCATGTTTAGGAGGTTAGCATAAAAGGAACACAAAAAAATATATATTAAATTTAAATTCTTTTATTATAATGTATTATAAAAAAATATTATATTCATAAACTAAGTATATATTTGTCTTATCACAAAATAGTTAAATTTGTCATAATCAGGTAATTATAAATAAATGTTTAATGTGTTTTTGTATAAACAAAATAAAGTCTGTCCTATTAAAAAATAAACTTGTTTAAAGTAATAAATATTATTATAAGACTCTATAGATTTTGATGCATAAAATTTCAAGTTATTATGACTAAACAATGTTTAACCAATTAAACAGAGTTTTGTTTAAACAGTGTTTTAAATAAATTTAAGAATTTAATGTAACTTTAAATTAATAAGTTAATTAATTTTTAATGCGATAACAAAATGGTTTTGTATGAAATAATGGATTTTATATTAAGAACATTTTGAATCATCGATGACTGACGTAATTCAGTGGTTAATAAGACATAATATTATATTCTATTGTATTTGAAGTTATAATTAGGAACATCAGTGATATTTAAACCGACAGACAGATATGTATGTACGTATGTAGTGGTATTGAAATAAAATATGACTTAATCAAATACTCAGTACATTTAAAGATGAAAAAAAAAACAGTTCATCTGATTTGTTTAATACAGATTTGTCGGCCTTTCACGCTGGTGTCTTTGTAGTAGCCAACTTTGCAGAGGCACAGATGTGGAGCCGAGCAGACACCATTGGGACATCCACCTGGACAGTTTGGCAAGCACCTGGAAACAACACAAGTGTATTAAAGTGACATTTTTTGAATTGATTCCATAAAAAAACCCCTATGGAGATTTTATACAAATACTAGCTGACTCGGCAAACGTTGTTTTACCATATATCTACATTATTTCGAGAACTATACATGAAAATTTATCCTACTACAATTATTATATTCGATTGCTATCTTGTAAATCTATTGCGGCATATAAAATAACAGGGATTGATCTTAAAAGCGTGAAAATTTGAATTTGTATGTATTTTTCAATGCTAAGTCATAATAAAATAAAAAAAATTGTTAAAAAAATAAAATATATTTAGAGGTGGGTCACCCTTATCATTGAGGGGTATGAAAAATAGATGTTGGTCGATTCTCAGACCTACCCAATATGCACACAAAATTTAATAAAAATCGGTAAAGCCGTTTCGGAGGAGTTTGGTAACAAACACCGTGACACGAGATATAAAATTCTCGTACAAGTGAAACTTGTATCCAAATATTGTATATATATATATATATATATATATATATATATATATATATATATATATATATATATATATATATATATATATATATATATATATATATATATATATATATATATATAAAACATAAAAAACATCTTTTAATATTTTTGATATGGATTTTATTCTTTTATTACGAATCGTTCTAGCAGTGGACGCAATATTATAGAATTTTCGTCGGCTTCGATTACATTTATTGTGATTAATTATTGAAAAATATATATTTATCAAAATAAAAAGTAATCTATTACACTCAGGGGTAATATACCTTCATAACAGTGAAAGAATTTCCAAAATCGGATCAGTAGTACCGGAGATTACCCCGAACATCCAAACTCACAAACTTTACCTCTTTATAATAGATATATAGATTAATAAAGATTACCTAGTGATACTTGTATTATAAAAAAAAAAAGTCACCTGCTAGGATCACTTCTATCTGGAATGTATCCAGGGTTGCATCTACATTCATTTCCTTCTACGCAGTGGCTGTTGATACAAGGTCTTGAGCATACTGGCACGTATTCAGCATTCTGTTGATCTTCATATTGGTTCGATTGATGGAACGATCCATGGTTTACATCCTGGGAGCCGTTCCGGGCTCGGTTGTGATCAGACCCCACTTGGTTGAAGGAATTAAATGGACGGTTATTACGGTCACGCGTTGGATTAGAGGGACTGTAAGATTCTTCAGGGTAACCATATCCTGGATAGGGTCCTTGGTTAGAATTTGGATAATATGGTCTACCTTGTGAAGGACGATTGTCTGGATGCTGCGGATTATCAGATCTTTGGTTGGGATGGGAGGAATTGTTAGAAGGGCGTTGTCTATCCGGATTGTATCCTTCTGACACGCTTTGGGGGTATTGTTCAGTGGTTGTATCCTGATTTGACGGATGATTTGACCCGTATCTCGGAGACGATGCTGGATAAGTGTGTCTTTGTTGGTTTGGATTTGGGTTATTTGAGTGTTGGCTATTTGGGTATTGGTTGTTTGGATACCGATTATTTGGGTATTCGTTATTCGGGTATTGATTGTTGGGATATTGGTTATTGGGATACTGGTTGTTGGGGTATTGATAGTTGGGATACTGATTATTGGGATACTGATTGTTGGGATTCTGGCTGTTGGGATACTGATTATTGGGGTACTGATTGTTGGGATTCTGGCTGTTGGGAAATTGGTTATTCGGATTAGAGTATTGGTTTGAAGAATATTGAAATTCGTTACTTCCATTGACTGCTTGACTATCTGAATTGTTGTACCTGCCATATGTGGTAAGAGAATTAGGGCCTTGTGATGGATACTGTGAACTATAAAATGTACCATGGTTGGAATAATATTGAGAATCATTTGAAGATTGTTGTATTGTACTGTGTTGGTAATCAGAGTATTGACCTGGTCTTTGGTTAGTTGGATATCTGGAATTATATGTTTCTACATCCCCTCTTCCATAGTCTGTTTGGGAGTATTGGCCCTGATGATATTGGTGGTTGTCAGTTTGATTATATGGATATGGGGCTGAGCCATTTTGGATTTGATTTAGAGGATATAAGGGCCTGACCCTAATAGGCGTAACGTGAAGGTGTGAATCATCGTCAGTGTTTGAACGGCGCGAGCAGGTATTAGGCGCAACACAGCTTCCAGAACTACAGGCCCTATAAACAGAAAAAACCATGATGAGTGCTTCTTTAGTCATTATTGATATTTCGTAAAGAGACAGTTACTTACGGATTGCATTGAGGAACACATTTGCCTTGTTGGTCTTTGGCGTATCCAGATCGGCAACGGCAGTCATTCGGAGCTACACAATCGCCGTTTTCACAGCGATCGCAGACAGCTCGGCAAGAGCCTTCATGTGTAGACTTGTAGCCGGTTTTACACTCGCAGGTATTTGGTGCTGTACAGTTGCCTACAAATTGTAATTCCATTAGTCAATAGATATAAACGTAACGGTTCATTGTCTGGTGAAGCGTTCTATACAGAGATTAATTTGGCGTTCTAGGTAATTATGTAAATGATTATTTACAGTATTTTTTTGAGATATTTAAATCACGTGATTTATTTAAGTAATACAGATTAAATTGGATAGATATAAGCCTCGGGGTTTCGGCTTCTAAAAAACTGGTAAATAGCTGTATTTTAGTATCAAGTAAAGATTATGATAGCATAATTAAAGTGTACTCATATAAAGTAATAACACTATAGTTCTCAAAAACGGCAGTTCATGAAGGATACCACAGAATCCAGAATACTATTGATATTTATAGGTAATCACATCATATCAGATAGATCGTCAGCTAAGTAAAATTTTATAAAAAAAGTTACACAGATTTATTTTATCAAAACTTTGACAAAGTACGAACCTAATCCACCACAGTTTTCTCTACAACTAGGTATGCAAAATTTGCTGTCAGGATCTAATTTGAAGCCATCATTGCAGATGCACTCTCCTCCAGCACAATGGCCGTTTTGACAACCAATTGGACAGGTGGCTACACAGACTCCAGCCAAGTTCTTTACATGGTCAGGGAAACATTTGCAGGTGTCTGGCGCTACGCACAGTGCATTGACGCATTCATTTGTGCACACCGGCTCGCATAGCATATAGTTGTGTGCATTCCTGATGTAGCCTTTACAACAGGTTCTAATTCGACTGAGTTCTGGCCGAGACTGGAAAGGAATAAAGTACAGTTACAGACATTTTATATATTTTGATATTATGGACATTCGATTTAATGTAAAGGAAAATCTTTAAATCCCCAATCTTAAAGACTTAAGGCTGATAATCTTCCAAGTCAATGAAACTGATTCGATTATGAGTTCCAATTGTGATTAGCCATACAATGTAGATAAAAAAATAAATATTTTCAAGACTATAATTTCCGATGATTTTATCGGAAATTATAGTCTTGAGATCTCTGATTGATGAATTAGACATTTTATATATAGTGGGTCATCACCCACATTATAATTATTGTAATTTTTATTAGTAAGTATTGAGAGTATGTAACATCTTACCCCATTTCCAGCTGGTACATGAGAGGGATCAGACACTAAGTTTATTGTTCTGTAAAAAACAAAAAAAAAAAAAAACTTACTAATTACTTAACTTACTTGGTGTCATGATGAAAGGTTATGGGGGCCGGGATTGTTAATAATTTATAAGTAGATAGACAGATACTCTTTATTGTTTCCTCCATAAGATTACTATAGTAAACTTATTATAAATACAAACAATTATAAGAAAATATTATCGCTAAGAGCGATCTCTTCCAGGCAACATTTGGATGGAGAAGAGTAATTATAAATAATTTGACTGTACGCAATGAATTATGTAATGTATGTATATTGAAAAACTGTAAAGATCACCTAGTCAATTAAATGAATAAACAAAATAATATATGACCATTTACTACGAGCCAAAAGTATACCTCGTCAAAAATAAGAACACATTTCTTACAATACGAGGTTTGTCCGGAAAGTACGTATAAAAGTTTTTTAAAAATTTTATTTTACAATTATTCAGGTAAATCAATTTTATCCCCTTCAAAATACTCCCCCTGTGACATAATGCACTTGTGCCAACGCCGTTTCCACTGTGAGAAGGCTCCTTGAAAGTCCTCTGGTTGTAGGTTTCTCAGCTGCCCCGTCGTAACTTTTTTTATCTCATTTATGTCCCCCAAATGCCGCCCCCGAAGTACCAATTTGGTTTTTGGGAACAAGAAGAAGTCACACGGGGCCAAATCCGGCGAATAGGGGGGGTGTTCGGTCACCGTATATCAAAAACTCACGGACAACAAGAGAGGTGTGGGCAGGGGCATTGTCGTGGTGAAGAATCCAACGCCCCTCTCGCGCCAATTCTGGACGAACTCGTGCCACACGAGCTTTGAGGCGTCTGAGCACATCGACGTAGAATTTTCCATCAACTGTCTGGCCTGGAGGGACGAATTCTTGATGGACAATCCCCCGAACATCGAAAAAAACAATCAACATTGTCTTGACATTTGAGCGGGATTTTCTTGATTTTTTTGTTCGTGGTTCCCCGGATGTCTTCCACTCTTTGCTTTCACGGCCATTCTTGCCGAGTTTCGAGAGAAACTTGATTACGACGCGCTGCTCTTCAACGGAAGCGGGCTCCATGCCGACGGGGTTTCGTTAAGAGGTAACTTCACAGATGGCGTGACAAGCCATTCGCACCGCACGGCGGTCAGACCAGAACTGAAGCATTGTTAGGGACATAAGGAAGGGGTCCTGCGCTTACCTGGCCTCCCCACTCCTCTTTCTCGCATTCCAGAACACTTTTATACGAACTTTCCGGACAGACCTCGTACTTGTATATCGCGGACCCAGTTACTATTCCAATTTCTTCCCATTAAACCCATGTATCGTGAATGGTATATCCCTATATGGGTAGTGTTAGATACAATAGTAATAAATACTCCGGTTGGTGCAGTAATAGTCCTAATATATATTTAATAGTTTCCATTTTACTTTAAAATAGATATATTACCATAGATTTACAGCGAAACAATAAGACAGTCTTGTAGTAGTCAAGTGTAGTGTCACACAGAGGGCGTCTCAACCGAGCGATTAATATAAAATTTGCAGGGTAGTATGGTGACCGTTCCGTTGTAATAATTTACACGGCCTACCCACTACGTTTATGCCGGTCCGCCATTGTCTACGCATGTATCAGTGTTAACAGGTATGGTGCAAAGGATAGCTGTGTGGTCCCGTCATAGAATGTGCCACCTCCATCTCTCCCGCAGACGTCATAAGAGGCAACTAAGGAAACTTAATAGTCGAGGGATGAGTAGCAGCGTCCCTCTTAAAACATCTCTAAAAATCTAACTACAGTTGCCATTCCGCCTGTATTCAAACCTGTGTTCAGCAGTGGACAGTTAATGACTGATGGTGGTGATAATATGGTATGGTAAGCGGATGAAGTCGGGGATAAAAACAAATTGAAAATACTTACGGAACTTCAACATAGCAAACGCCGACGTCTTCCGCCGGGTCGTGTCTTGTGGTATTCACTTGTGTATTGTTGTAAAATCTGAAATTATTTTATACCATATTTAATTTATATTATTTTAGTTTGCTTAGACACCTATGTCCCATTCGTGTTTCAACCGTGAAGCAGTTGTGTTTGCATGGCTGTGTTTCGTTTTGAAGGGTGGGATATAGCAGTGAATTTACAGGGTATGGAGGAATAACACTTGAGTCCCCAGGAATGGCAACGCATGGAGGGTATCATGGGCGAAACAGTATACTCTGTTATGTCCATGGTACTGCTCAAGTCACTAGGTGATGGTTACCACTTTCCATCAGGTGGGCCGTCAGCTTGTTTGCGATTATAAGTAGAATAAAAAATACGGGGTTTTTTGTTTGTTACCTCATAATTTCGTCAATTGTAAACGGAATTAGAGAATTCTTTTTCTGTCTAAAAGAACACACTTACAAATTTAATCCATTCCATAGAAATTTAATCAAAATTGGTTCTGTAGTTTAATTTTGAAACACAAAATAACTGGTTTTATCACAATTGAAGACAGTTTATTATAGAATACAATCTTATTTGAAGTCGGTTAAGAATTCAAACAATTTGATTAATTATCGTCAAATACATTGATCAAAAACAAATTTTTGATATTACATATCTGTCCGATTACTTAATCTAGAACAAAACATATTACTTATTTGTCTGGGGATGGTGCCTGGTGGCTGTAGCATAGGTTTTCCTAGTTCAACCATCAGTCTCCACAATACGTTACACTGAGTATTCTTAAGTAAATATTTATTTTTTTATTGTACACTTTATTGCATCAAGTAAAAAGAAAAATAAATATTAATGAGAAGTGATACAAAAGGCGGCCTTGTCGCTAAGCAATCTCTTCTAGACAACTAGTTAAATATGTTTGTTCATACAGTATTGTGGAAAAAGGAATGTCGAAAAAGGAATGTTGTGTTGGTTTGGTCATTTGGAGAGGATGGATGAAAGAAGAATTACGAAAGAGATTTATCGAGCAAGAATGAATGGAGATGTCGGTACGGACCGCCGGTAGATGGACGTATGTCGACCAAATAGGCGACGTGCTGAAGAAGGGCCAAATTAAAAGTATCCGTAACCGGCGAGCGTGTATGAAGGGATTGATGAATGTGGAAGAGGCGAAGGAGGTTTGTTTGAATCGAAGCATTTGGCGTTCCATTGTTTCTGCCTACCCTAATGGGAGACAGGCGTGACAGATATATGTAGTATTGTGGAGAATGAATAGATATTTTGAATTTGAATTTGAGGATGTTACTCACCTTAAATAGTTTGTGTCGCCTTTGTACTGGTAACGGCTGCCGTAGCCACCTTTTACGCCCTTCACGTACTGCACGTCAGAGTCTGCGCGTGCGCATCCTACGAGGAGTGCGCCCAGTAATAGAAATATACGCATTTTGATCTGAAATTGAGTATAAATTATTTTATTACAAATGCAATGTGCAAACATCTATGAGTTGTGGTGAAAACTTACCATCAGGTAAGCCAAATGCTTGTTTGTCATACTTTCATATGATAAAAAAAAAAGAAATAGATGGATAGAAAAATTAGAAGGAGGCCTGAATTAGTTAAGTTTATAATTTAAAACTATTTTTCTTATTAATTTTGATCATTAAATGCAGATGGAATGATAAAAAAAGTCGAATGTCTAATACAAAGAACGGGGTGAATCTGCACCCTTGGGAGGTTTAACCGTCACCATCAAGGTCAAAAATTAATATTATCAATCCATTTCAAAAAAAGAAGGTTCTCAGTTCAGTTGTATTTTTTTTTAATATTTGTTACTTCATAACTCCGTCAGTTATATATGGATTAGGAAAACTATTTTTTTTATTATTTTAAAAATTTACTTACAAATAAGAAGGAATTTTATGAAAATCGGTTTTGTAGTTTAGTTTTTAAATTAAAATAACTGGAACTTTTTCACAACTGATGACTTTTTTGTGAGACACAATCTTTATTTAATTACAAGTCAATATAATTATAATTCCATTAAACTTAATATTATTTTAATAGGATAAAATCTACAGTCCCTTTTTTTTTAATTATTTATTATTGATTATTTGCTATTATATATTATATAACATAAAAAAATAGAATACAATAAATTATTATATAAATTATAATAATTAATACTTTATATTATTAATATTTATTTAAAGTTTAATTTAATAATAATTTTATTATTACCTTGTAATTATATTTTAGTCAACACTCACCAGCAACAGAATAAATAAATGAAAATAAATAATTCACTTCCGCATCGGACCCAATATATCAACAGAAATAAGTAAGTAACAATCAAGTAGGTATAACTCACTCGTACATGGTCACTTTATCTAGACAGGGTCTTAGGCCAATAAGATGACACTTGCATGATAATAAACGTTGAATATGTTTGTATGGTTTTTGTATATTTGCATTCTATAATGTAAGCAGTAGGTGTCTGCTCATAGCGAGCACTATGGACCCTCTTGGGTGTAACAAGTAACAATTGGGGAGAGAGCCTTAATGCTTAATGATTCACGAATTATTTTATACAATATAAGTAATAAATTTTATTATAATTTATATTTATATAAATTAATTAATTAATAATTAGAATACCTTATTATTAATAATAATTTATAATTAATTTAATAGTAATTTTAAATTTAATCGTACATTACTTACCGAGTGACTATTTCGCGTAACGTTCCTCTTTGTACTGGCAACTGGTTTCTGTGAGATCACTTAGTTAGCTTAGTTAGATGTGTAGAATTTAAATAATGTGGTGGGGTTCTGTTAATAATATAATGTATAAAAATAATAGTTACTAGCTATTTGCCCGTTACTTCGCACGCGTGGATTTCAGAAGTAGAAAAACCAATGAAGGAAAGTTCCTTCTTAATGGTGTTTTAACATAAAACATATATCAGATTTTAAATTATACCTGCAGGAATATAACTGTCAAAACCGTATCCAGTTTGGCGTAGTAGTTTTCGAGTAACAGTGGAACAAAATACATACAGATAGACAATATTTTAAAAATATTTATTTTGACTTCTGTGTTTTATTAAGACTTCTGATATAATTATTTCTTAAATATCTTCTATTTACACATCGTTTAGTTACAATTTTCATCATCATATCATCATCTCTTATTTCAGATACAATGTACATTGTTTTTTGAATAAATGACTAATGACTATCAGCCTTTAACTATCCACTGTTAAACATAAGCCTTGGGGGGATTTTGCTAGTAGTTCCCACGCTTGGCAGGCAGATTGGCAACCGCAGTCAGGCTTTGGAGATATTTTAAGAGAGACGCTGCTGCCCATCACTCGCCCTCACTTAGTCGCCTCTTATGACACCCACGGGAAAGGAAGGGAAGGGCTGTTCTATGCCGGGACCACACGTACACTTTCTTATTATTAACACAGACAATATAATATTATATTAGTATTATTAATTAAATATTATGAAATTAAGTTCTTGTATGTATGTACAATGTTCATGTAACGGATTTACGGATTTTGGTACCTTTTTCCGGAAATAAATAACTAATGTACGGTATATACTAATTTAATCCATGTAAAACAGAGGAACATCGCTAAATATAATACAACTACAACATACTGCTCTGATGAATTACGTGTTATTTATGAATAAATCATTATATTATCTGATTCATAATGTTTATATTTGCGGCAAGGTCACGATATATATACAGCTAGGTATAGTTAAAGGACATTATTTTTTTCTCACACATTTGTCTCAGTTGTTTTCCTCAATGATCTCATAGCGCAATGGTTCCGTGAACACGCGAGCGGGTCCCTAATTCCAGTAAGTTCATATGCCGTCATATAATCGGAATCGGTGAGATAATTTGACTCTGTTTTGCATATTTTGATTGAAAGTTTATCATCAAGTAGTTTGTAAACAAATTGTGCATAGGTATATTATATATAGTATATATAAGTAAATAATGATATATTAGTCTATTTATATGTTTATAATATATTAAGTATTACTTTTTATATTCTTTCAATTTAATAATGCTCCGCCTATTTATTTTTCGGTTTGTCCAATGGTTGATTGGTAGAGAACACCGTCCGGCGTTAAGCCCGCCATATGTACATAGTTTCACTGCGCATTCAAGTTTAAATAAATAAATATGTGATCTCTGTTTATCTTAAAAAAGCTTGCTATCCTTTATATACTTTTTTTTTTATAAATACATTAAATATTTTCACAAATTTGTCGTTGCAGTAAGTATATAACACATATGAGACCCAGTAGGGAAAATATTATAGTAAATAATGTTTTTATAAAAAAAAAAAACTTAAAATTATAAATTCGTATAGAACATATTCCTGCCAGCAAAAAGTTATAACTAAAAATAAGTGTCAAGAAATTAAACTGTTTTTATTTTGTTTTGCTTACATGGCTGTGTTTCGGTTTAAAGAGTAATATGTAGCAGTGAAATTACAGAATACAAAGGCATAACAGCATCATCATCATCATCATCATCATACCAGCCTGTGATTGTCCACTGCTGAACTAAGCTTCCCCCTAGTGGGAGTTTTGCCAGGCTTGGCAGGCAAATTGGCAACCGCAGTTAGGCTTTGGAAATGTGCTGAGAGCGATATTGCTTTTCATCGCTTGCCTTCCTTAGTCGCCTCTTACGAAACCAACGGAAAAGGAAGGGATGGCCTATTCTATGTCGTGATCACATGGGGCATCATCATCATCATGTCAGCTTTAAATGTCCACTTTTAGAATGTTTTAATTTATAATTTCTTGCTTGTTTGCTATATAATATATATTCTCTGCTAGAATACGTGTTTTCATCACTTATCTTTTTCACTTACTTCATCACAGTCCACCGCTCTGCAATAGTCGGTATACTTAATTATATCTCGTTATGTATGTCAGGCACTTGGTATGTAACATTTATATTATTATCATGTATCAGTGAACATTTTTAGACATGTTTACTCGTTATTACTTATAGGTAATGAGATCATGAGGCTAAGAAAAAATCTTTTAATTATAATACAATAAGATTTACATAGCAGCTTGGGTTTGTATTTGCAAATTTGATGCCTCATATCAGACATTTTTTGTTCACTGCTGAATATAGCCTTCTTCCATTGACGTTTTTTATGGGTGAAGATGGCATGGTAAGGTAACCTCGTCTGCGCTATCGGTATACGGTGACGGGGCACCAGTGAAGGGTGACAGATGAGAATGATAGCAGGTCAGTTGGCCCATAATGATCAATTGAACAAGAATTAACCATTATTATTTCCAGAGGGAACCGCGTGAAGCTCAACTTGATAAGGTATATTGCTAGCAATGAGGTTGTTAAATCTCATTACTAACAATCCCTTTCCCCCCTCTCCCATAGACTGCCATAAGTAACGGTTCTGAGCCAACTGTATCTACTGACTCCCTGCAATGCATTTGAGGTCGTTACTGTATGTAATGTTATTTTAAGGTCTAATGAGAGATGATAGGTGAGGATGAAAACAAAAGGCCTACCATAAAATATTTTCGAAATTTTAAGACCGAACGAAACACAAATTTGATGTTAAAATTACATAATACATACTGTCTATGAATATTAAAAATTAAAAAAAAAATCTTTTCCTTTCAACGATTGTGATAGGATTTATGAGGAATGATAATCGAATATTCGGATAATCGATGTTTGGATAATTGAGATACTAATATAGTATAGTTTTTAAATCGAAATAACTGGGTGTCATAATTGAGGTCTATTTTTTTGTGGAACACAAATCAATTATTTATTTAAATTATTTAATTAATTATTTAATTATTATTCTTTAATTATTCATATATGTACATATTACTGAATACCAGCAGACTGTTTTACGATCGGGTCAAGCATTCGATTGTTACATTTTCCATGAGTTCTATCAAAACAGAGCCTTAGCTTATAGCGCCAACTCCAAATATGGAAAAGGGCAAGGTCAGAGATAATGGTGATGTGACGTACTGTGGGACTTACTATTCTTGGTCTATGGATGACGTGTTTGTAGGCAATATAAAAATAAACGGTCAAGTAATGTTGTATTAACATTAGAGATAGATATTCAATTGGTATTTCTACCGTGAAGCAGTTGTGTTTGCATGGCTGTGTTTCCGTTTGAAGGGTGGGATATGGCGTGACTTTACTGGGTACAGAGCAATAACATCTGAGTCCTCAGGAATGGCAACGCATGGGGGTATCATGGGCGAAACAGTATACTCTGTTATGTCCATGGTACTGCTCATGTCTATAGGCGACGGTTACCACTTTCCATCAGGTGGGCCGTCAGCTTGTTTGCCATACTAAGTTGTATAAAAAAAAATCTGAGTACTTACTTATACATAGTTTACTGAGCTAAGTGTTTGTGGAAATCCATATCACTGGTTAGTTGATTAGAATTATTTCGTTTAATTTTGCTACCTTGACCTCAATAGTTGGTGATAAAATTGGACCTACTGTACCTGAATTACTAATAAATACTTAAGTTCTTGAGATATATTTTAATGAAAATAAAGCGAAATATTACTTAATTATTATTTATTTAGGTACATAGTCTTGGAACTTACTAATAAAACATTGTTAACATTATCCACACAAATATGAGTCACTTCACAAAGTCTTTGATTTAATAATATTTCTAATTATGTTCTAAGTAATAACATTCACATTACATTACTTATTAGAAAACATTCATTTTGAGTTATAGCGCCATCTATTACTTATACAAGATATTAAAATTTACGCAGTCATAATTCGGTAACAGCTTCGCCATTTGTGTTTATTACTTCGATAGCATGCTCCGAAGGCGGCCTCCAACAAGGAATTTCAGCATAAAGAGGTTCAGCAGTTGTAGTATCAATAACATCTAATTTAGCTTCGCATTTCAATGCTTCTATGGTAGACTCGGTTACAGAGTAAGCGCGTTGTGCTCGAAGTTCATTGCTATAGTTAACAGATGTCGCTGTACCGCGAACGGGCATAGTTCCGAAATCGTGGTCTCTTCGTGGTAAATGGTCATAATGACATTCTAGAATACCTAAAAGATAAAAATAAATAAATATTATTTATGAATTATAAAAGTCTCTTTTATAAAAAATAAATATGCGGTTTGAAAATACCTCTGAAGTTTTCTAGCATGATTGGTGAAATTGTTTGTACTACAACAGGCCTCATAAATTGTTTTAAGTTTCGATCTAATGTCGATATTGGTTGATAATGACATTTTTCTGAAGTTGGTGGATCTGAAAAAGAGAAAAAAAAAGAAAAAAACTATGAAAATGTGCAAAAAGACAGTGTGGCCCATGAGAGGATCGAACTCATGACCTCCGCGTTATTAGCACGGCGCTCTAACCAACTGAGCTAACAGGCCGATGTTATTTTATTTGAAATATCAGTACACTATATTTTATGTTAACAGAGTATAAAGATTAAAAGTTAATACATATTAACGACTATGTTATCAGCGCGTCTACCATGAAATGAAATTCCGAAATTTCGGACTCAATTTCGAGTTTATGTTTATACCAAAATCTGATCAATAAATGGAGTTTAACATTTCGTTCGTCATACATCCTATCATAAAATTCCAAAGGAACAATATTTTAACATTTTTAATATTTCTAAACGGCATGTATTATGTAATTTTAACATCAAATTTGTGTTTCGTTTGGCTCCGAATTTTCGAAAAACATTTCATGATAGACCCTCAGATATTTAAAAAAGTAATTGTTGACTTTCTTGCGGGTTCTTCTTAGCAGATAATGACTTTCCAAACCCTACATTCATAAAAATGTGATGATTTACAACTCGTTAACAACTCTATTTGAATAAAGATAATTTGAATTTAATTTTTTTTTACCTGGTAAAGGCGTATGGAAGATACTTCGTACATAAGGTGGAGGGACGTCATTGTTATCGATCATGACTTGCATTCTGATATCATTTAATTTACGTACATCCTCATATCTAGGCCGCTTACATCTTTCTATCATCACTACAATTACTGCTACTGTAATGATTGCCATCATCACTCCTCCAGCGATGCTTATCACCGAAACGAGATCAACTGACGTTCTATCTGTCCCTTTCTCACCCATTACCGCAGTAATATGCTCCGGCTCTGTCAAAATATGAAATACTTCTTCATCTTCTTTTGGTTGATCGGTTACTGTATTAGTTTTAGTGTTAGAAACATTCGAAACATTCAGTTTAGTACTGTTACTCATTCCGGGTGCGTTTTTTATAAATTTTTTTCTTTCTTTCGGATATTCTGCTTTCGGGCTACTTAATTCTTTTTTATTAAATGTTTCAGTCTTATTTATTTGCATACTTTCTGTTTGTTGATTTACGTCCGATTTCGTGGTAGTCTTTAAAGCCATTTTTGATGATTTTGTCGTTATCACATCACGATGTTTAGTTGTTGGTTTGGTGTTAATCGAAGAGATCGTTGTTAGAGAAATAGGAGAGTTAAGATTAACAGAGAACGTGCTTGACATGCTGTTAGTTTTACTTTTTACACCGAGTTCTTTTGCAGTCCTTTTTGTGGGAGCTAATGTAGTTGGTGCGGATTTAGTCACATTTCGATATGAAAGGTTTGTAGTTGTGGACAAACTAATTTGCTTTAGCGATAATGTATTCAACTTATTGATGGAAGGAATGGATGTAGACGTTTGAACTGACATAGAGTTTGTGAACCCTTCCACTGCATGTCTATGTGATTTCGCAGTAGTACTATTTTTTTGAGCCATGTAAGGTACTGTGGCTAATGCTATTTTCTTAAAAGTTGCATATGAAACCGATGTAGGTATTATAGAAACAATAATAGTTTTTGGCGTTGTACTTTCAAGTTCTTTCTTTGTTATGTGTTTGTGTTTCACATGATCATGATTGGCATTCGATTTTATTTCTAATATAGGAGATTCACCTTTCTGTGCTGGTCTTATCCATATTTCTTTCGGTTTAAATTTTAATGTAGTTGGTTGCACTCTTAATGTTGTATCAGGTTTTCTCGTGGTATCGACATTTACTTTGGTTTCCTTGTTTGATAATATAACGTTTGTTTTAGGTGTAGCAGACGATAATGGTTTTATAGGTGAACTGGTAGTCTGTAAAGTAGGAAGTGTTTTCAATAATCGCACTGTTGATGTTGTTTCGTAAGTAATATTGCTTTTAGTTATTTTAGTAGTCGACTCTGTTCTGTTGTAAACTGAATTATCAGCCAGGAATCGTTTTGTTACCTCCGTTGTAACTGGTTTTGTAGTTTTATGCGAATAATCCAGAGTATTATTGTTGTGTGCAGTTTCCCATTTTGTAGTTAGAACTGGCGTAACATTTGTCGTTATTGTTTCAGTGGTAGAAGTAAAAGGCGATGTATTTTTCACTGTTAAAGTAGTAACAATAATTGAGGTTGTAGGCCTTATTGCCACAGTCGTTGTGTCAGGCGCTAAACCGACAGTTGTAATAGTTGATTTAGTAGTAGATGGAATTGTTTGAATAGTTGTTTTTATTGTTGTTAGTAATTCTTTCATCACGGGGGTTGCAGCTGTGGTGGACATGCTGATTTGACATCTGTAACATAAAATTAATGAGTGAATAAATTATTAATTAATAAATACGTATATACGTACAGTTATTTTAAGAAAAGAATTCACATAGATAAAATTTTGTAAACACAAGTAAAAATATTGGAAATATAGGAAGTTTAATTTTGCTGATGCGTTATATAAAGCCATATTAAGACTTATTTATTTATTTATTTCATCAATAGGATGAGATTGATAGTCTATCAATACGTTTACTAAGGGAAACATAAGTACAATAACACATACATATGTATAAATAAAAGAAATAATATTATTAAGATTTTTTTTGTGTTTTTGCTTGTGTATTGAATATAATTAGGTATTCGATTTGCTCATATTTAGATGAGTATAATCGGAACCATAGCAACATGGCAGAAAGAGCAGCTACATTTCAGATTAATTAATAACATTTGTTCAGACATTGTACTACATTGGTCGAATATAACTATTACTTACTTAAAATCGAGACAATTTTTGGTGTCAGTCAACTTTTTTTTATACAACTTAGAATGGCAAACAAGCTGACGGCCCACCTGATGGAAAGTGGTAACCGTCGACTATAGACATGAGCAGTACCATGGACATAACAGAGTATACTGTTTCGCCCATGATACCCCCCATGCATTGCCATTCCTGAGGACTCAAATGTTATTCCTCTGTACCCTGTAAATTCGGGCCATATCCTACCCTTCAAACCGAAACACAGCTATGCAAATACAACTGCTACACGGTTGAAACACGAATGGGACAAAGGTACCCAAGCAATCGACTTTTATACAAAGTCTCCCTCTGGTAAAAACCAACGTAGTGAATTATCACTAAATCTTAAATTGAATTAGACTGATACCAAAGATCTCTCGTTAAGTAGTATCGTTTAAGATCTCCCATACTTAATTTAATTTGCTCTCCACAGATAAAGAAAAAAATTTACACTGTCAGATATAAAAACAAAAGTATAATTCGAGAGAGACGAAAGAGTCCAATTGATATGGTTTCTACAAAAAAAAAATTACTTCAATTGTGGCAAAAGTTATTTTCATTTAAAATCTAAACTACTGAACCGATATTGATTAAATTTCTATGGAACCAATCTATAAACATATCCTTTCGGATAAAAATGTAATTTTGGAAATTGGTTAAAAAACACAACTGAATTGAGGACTTCCTTCTTTTTAATGTCGGTTGAAAATAGGCTTAATACACGTTAGTGGTAACCCACCTCTCACCTTGCCATCCGTCCCTGCAAACACACTGCCCTGTCTCAGGAGAGCACGTACCATGATCACACTGTTTACAATCATGTACACAGTTCGGACCCCATTTGTTGATTGGACAATCTGGAAATTTTTTAATAATTTCTCTTCTGAAGAGGTTAATGTAACAATTGTGATTTATCAACTAAATCGACGTTTTTATATATACATGAAATGAAATTCCGAAGTTTCGGACTCAATTTCGTGTTTTTGTTAGCACCTAAATCGAGCCAGTAAATAGAGCTTAACATTTCGTTTGTCATAAATCCTACCATAAAAGTCCGAAGGAACGGTACTTTAGCATTTTTAATATTTTTAAACGGTATGTATCATATAATTTTAACATCAAATTAGTGTTTCGTTCGGACCCGAAATTTCGGAAAACATTTCATGGTAGGCCCTCATATTGAAATAAAATAAATTGGAGCAAACCTCAACGCATTAGTGAAAACCGCATTAGTCAAATCGGTTAAGTCATATCTGATATTAGTTTTGGGTTTTATTGCATTTATAAAGCCTCCCTATAGAGAGGGGGGAAGGGATTGTTAGTAATGAGGAGGTTAGTTCCCATTGCTAACAATATACCGTATCAGGTCGACCTCCACGCGGTTCCCCCTGGAAAGTATCGTGACTAATTTATCATTGAATTCGTTACGATGGGCTGACTGACCTGCTTTTTTCATTATTCACTTATCATCCCTCACTGGTGCCCCGTCAGCGTATCCCGTTAGCGCAGGCGGGGTTACCATTCCATTAATCATGCATTAAAAAAAAGCCCCACTATAATAATTTTTCATATCATATCTTCCATGTACAGACAGCGACCAATTACGATTTTATTATATATATTGATCGACGATATAAGGTATATTGCTAGCTGTATGTAGGCTATATGGAGTCGTTCGATCTTTTTACCAACAATTCCTTTCCTTTCTCCTAGAGCATGTTTTTTTTTAAATGGTTGATAATGGAATGGTGCGCTATCGGTATACACCCGCGGGGCACCAGTGAAGGATGATAGGTGAGGATAAAGTAAGTCAGTTAGCCCATCGTGACAAATTCAACAAGAATTGTTCACGATGGTTTCCAGGGGGACGTGGAGGTCGACCTAATAAGGTATATTGCTAGCAATGGGGCTGTCAAACTCCATTGCTAACAATGCTCCCCCCCCTAGAGCATATTAAAATCATCTACATTAAGTAAATACGGAAAATCGGATATTGCCCACTGTCATTACCCTCGGAGCACTTGTGTCCGGTTTTCCCATTAGGACAGATCGGGATGCACGAGACGTCCTGCATTTTGTAGCCGGGACAGCAAATCGCCACTTCTGCTACACGTTCTTCTGTCTGAAATTACATTTTTTTATACAACTTAGAATGGTAAACAAAATAACCTTGATGGAAAGTGGTAACCATCGCCTATAGACATAAACAATATCTTTGACATCTTATCTTTGACAACTTAGAATGGCAAACAAGCTGACGGCCCACCTGATGGAAAGTGGTAACCGTCGCCTATAGACATGAACAGTACCATGGACATAACAGAGTATACTGTTTCGCCCATGAATGCCTAAACACTTAGCTGAGTGGTGACCATTTTAGTCACATATTCTCTAATTAGAATGTAAATTTATTTTTGTATTTCCTTTTTTGAAGTTTATAACTGTTTATGTTCGAGCTGTTATTGTTATTGATATGCGGCAAATAATAATTTTTTTTCTTTCTTACTTTCATTATCATATCAGAAATAAAAATAAAAAGCGAAATTAAAGTACCCGTAACCGGCGAGCGTGTATGAAAAGATTGATGAATGTGGAGGAAGCGAAAGAGGTTTGTTTGAATCGACGCATTTGGCGTTCCATTGTTTCTGTCTACCCTAATGGGAGACAGGCGTGACAGATATCTATGTATGTATGTATTATCATATCAGCCGTTTATTGTACACTATTGAATATAGGCCCTCCCAATAAGAGAGGATTTTGCTAGTAGTTGCCACGCTTGGCAGGCGAGTTGGCAATAGCAATTAGGCTTTGTTGATGTTTCAAGAAATCCTTGTGTCCATCCCTCGATTATTAAGTTTCTTTAGTCGCCTCTTACGATACTCATGGGAAAGAAAAATGTGGCCCATTCTACGCCGGGACCACACGGAAGAAAGAAACGGGGGATACATAAATAGAATTGCAAAATGAAAGTTCTAAATTTAAACGAGATAGCAAGTGATTTAGTGCATGTAATTATTAAGTTAGTTTAGTCCGTGTTACAGTAATGGATCGTAAATAAACAACAAGAATGCTACTGCAACAATTAACGAGAGACAGTCACTTCGTAACTGATCTCGTTTTTCTCAAGGATAATCCTAGTACGGTAAGTAATTTCACGATTTACTATAATAATGAATATTATATATATATATATATATATATATCTAATATATAAATCTGGTCTGAGAATCGGCCAACATCTATTTTTATACCCCTCAATGATAAGGGTGACCCACCCCTAAAAATTTTTTTAATTTTTTTGACAAATTTATTTATTTTTATTTAAATATGATTTAGCATTTAAAAAATACATACAACTTCAAATTTTCACCCTTTTACGATCAACCCCTGTTTTTAAGCGCGATTTTTATATTCCGCAATAGGGTTTCAAGATGACAATCGAATATAATAATTGTAGTAGGATAAATTTTCAAGTATAATTCTCGAAATAACGTATATGGTAAAACAACGGTTGCCGAGTCAACTGGTATATATATAAATAAAGAAATAAAGAGTATATAACTCTTTATTTCTTGCCGCGTAGTTCCGGCATAGATCCACTCCTTTCTTTCCCGTAGGTGTCGTAAGAGACGACTAATGAGGGCGAGTGACGGGCAGCAGCGTACCTCTTAAAAGATCTACAAAGCCTAACTGCAGTTGCCAATCCGCGTGCCAAGCGTGGCAACTACTGGCAAAACCCCTCGAACAAGAGGCTTATGTTCAGCAGTGGACAATTAAAGGCTGATATCATGATGAAGACGATTTCTTCCTAAAGATTAGAGCAGTAAATTTAATATAAATACAAATAATTATAAAAAAAGCTTACTTAAAAGGAGACTTTATACAAAAGTCGATTGCTTGGGTACCTCTGTCCCATTTGTGTTTCAACCGTGAAGCAGTTGTGTTTGTATATGTTTGTGTTGTTTCGGTTTGAAGGGTGGGATATGGCGTGTACAGGGTACAGAGGAATAACACCTGAGTCCTAAAGAATGGCAACGCTTGGGGGGTATCATGGGCGAAACAGTACACTCTATTATGTCCATGGTACTGCTCATGTCTATAGGCGACGGTTACCACTTTCCATCAGGTGGGCCGTCAGCTTGTTTGCCATTCTAAGTTGTATAAAAAAAAACATGGAGGAAACAATGGACGGATTCATCACTAAAAGCGATCTCTTCCAGCCAACCTTTGAATGCAGAGACATATTAGTCAAAAAAAAATGGATGCCAACCTCGAGCCTGGTAAGATCTCTCATCTCTGTGCTCCAGCGGGAACAACGTGGTGGCATGTTGAAGCACCACTCGTAGGTCCGTACAGACATCGGCGCGCGGTACTTCACGCGTTTTGTTATGTTGTATCTATAATGAGAAATTAATGGGATAATTAATAGGTTATAGTAAAATTTACAGCTCAAAAGGTACTATTTAACAAAGTGATACAGTGATCGAGACCAGCGCGTCTACCATAAAACAAATTCCGAAATTTCGGACTCAATTTCGTGTTTTTGTTTACACCAAAATCGGATCAATAAAGGGAGTTTAACATTGCGTTCGTCATACATCCTCTCGTAAAAGTTCAAAGGAACAATATTTTAACATTTTTAATATTTTCAAACGGCGTGTGTTATGTAATTTTAACATCAAATTTGTGTTTCGTTTGGCTTCGAAATTTCAGAAAACATTTCATGGTAGGCCCTCAGTACGTTTCTATCTAACGTTTTTACATAATACAACTTTGTACAAAACCTTTGCAACAGTCACTGTAATCCAGACCGCTATCTTGTAAGGCAATCGTCATAATTTACAATGAACTTTCACCCCAGAGAGAACGAGCATGCACTGTGTGGTTACAACTCAAGTTTTATTTCAACTACCGTCATCAACTTGACAGATAATTGTAGGCATAGGGGTGGACTAACTGATTTTATTTTATTAATTTAAAAAATACTAGCTGATTCGCCTTGCTTCACGTGCATTGGTATATTTATTATAATTACTACACGTGTACATCTTAAACGTAAGCGAAAATAATTACAAAGTAAGATTAGAGTCGGCAACGCGCACGTGACATCCATAGTGTTGCAGGCGTCCATAGGCTACAGTGACCGTTTAATACCAGATGGAATGTATGTTTGTTTACCACTATTGTCAAAAAAAAAAAACAATTAAAGCCCTTTTATCAAGTAAAATCACCTTTAAGGCCATATTATTAAATAAAACCATAATTTAAGGCCATATCATCAAATGTGATCACAGTTCAAAGTCATAGCATCAAATAAATTAAAATCCAAAGGTTATTTTACCTAATATAATCACATCTCAAGGACATATCACCAAATCTAGTCATTTTTCGAAGCTATATCATCGAACAACATTTTAAGGATATTGTTTATTAAAAAGAAACTCGAGACTGTAAACTATCAAAAAAATTAAATTCCTAAGACCATATCATCAAAATGAATGGGATTTGAAAGCCATATTATTAAAATCAATTGTTTAGTAAACTTACTTCTGTTTGACCATGCATACGTTGGCTCCATTGAGGCTGGCCACTTCCACTAGCACAGCAATGGTCACCACCGTCACCACACACCATATCTTCGACTTTATTGTCCATGGGGACACTGACACACACATTTTTACCACTTACGACGGTCCATTTTTGATTGTTTTAGTATTTTTTTTCGTTTATGAACTCATGGTAATCAGCTATTTTGGATTCTGTAAAGATGAAATTGTGATAAGAGTGATACTCGTATATATTAAGGGTGCTTTGGAAATGAACAGAAGGACAAATCGTATTTTATATGTCAAATCAAGATATGCTATCTTAGTAGGTACTTTTGTTATAAATTTAGTTTATTTTAGTCATTTGAGCATAATTAAGTAATAAATATTTAAGTAATTTATATTAATAATATTATTTAGATATTACAAAATAATTAAAAAAAGAATTTATTCAAGATGTGTTGTTCAGATATTCTCGATGTCAGAGGAATAAAAGGATATTCTGATTTTAATACAAAAACAGTCTAAAATTGATTTCTAATATATATGGAATTATATGAAGTCATTTAATTAAAACTTCTTAAAACATCACCCAAAACTTAACTGAGGTTACCAATCTGCCTACGAAGTGTGACAACTAGTGGCAAAACTCCATGTCCAGCAGTGGACAGTTAACGGCTGATATGATGATGATAATTTATTTAAAATTAAATATTATTAAAAGTCAACTAATTTTACAACAGATATCATATTCTTCGCTTCCTTTTTACATTATTCAAATTTTATAAAATGCCACATATAAGGGTACGTAATACAAAAATAAAAAAAATTAGAACCTTAGATTATACTGATAACCCAATCGAAACTGTATTTTTTATGTAGCAAGTTGCAAAACCTTCTCGTAATAGGTATAGTCAACTAAGAATGTAAGTATAGTCAAAGAAGAATGTTTACATTATTACCTAAGAACAAGGAATTACATAGAAGGAATGATAAAATAAAAACTGTAAATCATACGGTTGCCTCCTTTCTTCTTATGCAAATATAATTAGTAAAAAGAGTACGAAAGATACACCATCAGTTGCTATTTGTCTCAATTCATAGCAGGCTAGTGTATAGAAAACGTTATACGGCCGTATAACCCTACCAATTTCAGATACAACCTGCTTGCATACTTTCTACATAAACTGTGTCGAATATATAATTTAGTAATATAAAATTTGTTACTGACAAATAATTGACACATCAAACATTTTCTATACACTAGCCTGCTATAAATTGAGAAAAATAGCAACTGATGGTGTATCTTTCGTCCAATTTTTACTAATTATATTTGCATAAGAAGAAAGGAGGCAACTATACGATTTTCAATTTTTATTTTATCATTCCTTCTATGTAATTCTTTGTTTTTAAATTATTACAAACATCTGAAATTAGAGCAGCACCGTGCAGCCGTTATGACAATTAATGCCGACCCCCTGTGGAGCCCTCATCCTGCACAGTTGGTTGACCCCACTCGTGTGTTATTAACAGAGGGAATATTGTATTTAAATTTAAAATAAACTTTTGTTTGAGTAGGCTTTTTTTTTATTAAAAATAATAATTTACTGTGATTGTACATTTCGTTACAACATATAAAATAACACGTTGAATGTTACGTACAAGCTAACATACAATATTATTTGTAACTTCTGAATTTAGATTATATAGAAAGAGTGTCTCCATACAAATGCTTCCAGTAAAGTGTGTCAATATTTTCATACAATTTTGCGTGATAAATAGTTATGAGTGTTTCCTATATATCTTCTATATTTATTTGTTTTATAATTTTTGCATCTTTTTAATGATTAAAAAACTAATTTTATTTATTAATTTATTAAATATAAATACGTCAAGATACATTATGTGCGTAAATGTATAGAACATTAATAAAAAAAAAAAAACGAGTCAGTTAATTTGATAATTAGCTGACAAAAAGTTGACCCGTTTTTGAGACTCGATGTTCTAATATAGTCTAAGCTTCTGAACTAGACAAAGTATACTGTATCTCGGAAGAGGGACCATTCACCAGAGGGAGATTTTGTACAAAAGTCGATTGCTTGGGTACCTCTGTCCCATTCGTGTTTCAACCGTGAAGCAGTTGTGTTTGCATGGCTGTGTTTCGGTTTAAAGGGTGGGATATGGCGTGAATTTACTGGGTACAGAGGAATAACACCTAAGTCCTCAGGAATGGCAACGCATGGGGGGTAACATGGCCGAAACAGTATACTCTGTTATGTCCATGGTACTGCTCATGTCTATAGGCGACGGTTACCACTTTTCATCAGGTGGGCCGTCAGCTTGTTTGCCATTCTAAGTTGTATAAAAAAAAAAGAATATCTTCGCTAAAATAACTAAATGTAATACCATTTACAGAAACAAAATTCACAATGTACAATTTAGAAAACAAGAAATCTAATTTAGGTTCGTAAATTCAGTACACAAACTGAAATCCACGCAAATCTACTATTATAATTAAGATATAGGTAATATTTGTTTTTTTTTTTTTTCAAAAAGTTTTCCATTTTATCGCATGTTGGTTAGGCTTTTTACACTTATAGATAAGGTTTTAAAAAGTATTTTTTATCATAATTGTCTATTTCGTGGATCATTGTGTACACTGGACTGCACGAGAGTGACAGTTTATGAGGTTTTCGCGCCATTTTTGTTTGTCAATTACTTTTATTTGTATTTTTTCTTGTCTATGGACTAACTTCCATATTGTTTTTGTTTCTTGTGATTTATATAGTACCTATCTAATAAGCTAAAATAACATTTTTATTTATCATTTTTATCAATTAATGATCCCAAATTTTAAATGATCTATCAATAAACCTATCCAACGGATATTTAAAACTAAATTTTTTTTCGAATGAATAATGAAATTCAACCCAATTTACTATATTAATAAAGTTTACATTCATTCAAATTTCAATGACGTATAACGACTTCATTTGTGTACGCGTACTAGGCGAGATGCGCGCGCGAGGATGCGGCGAGGGCGTGCCGTTTCGCATGCGAGCGCACACCAATTGTGCGCTACGACAGGATGCGTCGATTGGCGTCACAGTTTATCAATAGTGCCGACGACCTCTCGATGAAAGTCGAGTGCGATTTACAACAAGAATAACGTGTCAGGTCTATCTCATTCATGAGACTATAGCATGTATTATAAATTGTATATATTCAAGCCTTGTGTTCAGATCGTGTTAACAAAGCATAGAATAGGCCATCCCTTCTTTTCTCGTGGGTGACGTAAGAGGCGACTAAAGGAACTTAATAGTTCAGGTATAAGTAGCTGCGTCCCTCTTAAAACATCAAAATCTAATTGCGGTTGCCAACTCGCGTGCCAAGTGTGGCAACATTTTTTTTATACAACTTAGAATGGCAAACAAGCTGACGGCCCACCTGATTGAAAGTGGTAACCGTCGCCTATAGACATGAGCAGTACCATGGACATAACAGAGTATGCTGTTTCGCCCATGATACCCCCCATGCGTTGCCATTCCTGAGGACTCAGTTGTTATTCCTCTGTACCCTGTAAAATCACGTCATACCCCACCCTTCAAACCAAAACACAGCCATGCAAACACAACTGATTTACGGTTGAAACACGAATGGGACAGAGGTACCCAAGCAAACGACTTTTGTACAAAGTCTCCCTCTGGTAAACTACTAGCACAACTCCCCAAGTAGAAGGCCTACTTTCAGCAGTGGATAGATAACGGCTGATATCATCAATATCATCACCATCATTATTCATATCTTCACATTAGATACCTTAAAGTCCGAAGAGAATAGAACAGAATAGAATAGAATCTCATTGCTTACTGTGTACATATAGCAGTAAACATTGCTTCGCAGCAGCATTAGCACTTTACATTGATTTGACATTAGTATCAACAGTTCTAAGTATAGAGATGAAAGTGTTTAACCAGCATGTGTTGCCAGTAATAATTAACGGATTCGAAATATGACTTTACAAGGCTATCTTCACCAGGAAGCTATAGAGATATGCTTGGAGTTTCAATTCATGATAAAGAATATAAATGGTAAACAGAACAATGATATCCCATTGCTAGCAATATACCCAACCAGGTCGACCTCCTCGCGGTTTCCCTTGGAACTTATCATGGTTAATTCCTGATGAATTCATCATGATGGACTAACTGGCCTGTTTTCATTTTTTTTTCATTCTCATCTATCACCCTTCACTGGTGCTCCGCGAGCAAATCCCGTTAGCGCGGGCGGGGCTACCATACTATTTTCACCCATTAAAAAACAGAACAATGATATCTGTTCAGGTAAGGAATATATATATATATATATATATATATATATATATATATATATATATATATATATATATATATATATGTATATATATTTGGCAATGTGTATGATATTGTGTTTAAATTTCTGTTTATTTTTCAATCTTCTTGTATATTTCCCCATAATACTAAAGGGGGTTAGGGCTGTGGCCTCTTAACACAGGTTGTTTTATTAACCTATTTAGGAGCCCAGTTCTAAAACCATAACTACTGTACCCATTTAAAATTTTAATATTAATATTTGTACTGTGACTTATGAAACTACAGTTATGTTTTTACGAAATAAATCTCATTTCATTTCATCTCGTCTTCAAGTGAACTATGTAATGAAATATAAGAAAAATTATATAATATGGAACATTTGAACCATTTGAACTAACACGGAAGTAAATCCTATCTATTTAAAAAAAAGTTATGTAGCAAGCAGCTTTTGGTTCCGCAAATAAAATTATTTGCGTGGGTTTATGATAAATATTGATGATTGTTTTTTTTTATATATTCAAGCGATTACATGCCTCGCCAGAATTAAAATCGGTATGTAAAAACTATTTAATATAATGTTAAATATGGAACGTTTGAACCACTTGAACTATTTGAACTAACACGGTAGCAAATCCTGTCTATTTTAAAAATTATCAAAATTAATTCGAAATTGACCGCTTGCCATCAGTAGAGTTCGTATTTGTATCTAGTGTTAAGATTATTAAGATCGCTGTTTTTTAAAAAAAAAAAAAACAATTGAAGATTCTTGCTTATATACAAAATGTTTGTTTAATAAAAATATACTATGTATGTTATCACTCATTTCGGATTATAATAAAGACAATATGTTGAGACAGCCCGCAGTTGCCTACAGTGAATACTCGTGGTGGACCCCTCCCTGAATTACATCCTTCCGTCACGCAATTGGTATAATATGAATCGAAAATAACATCACTGAATGATGATGTAACAATTTTTGGTGTCTGTTACGTCATGTACCCTTGAGACAGTTACTTTACAAGTAACTGCAGTAAGCAATGATTTATAACAATTAATCGTTTATGTCTTGCTATTTTTTATGCAACTTAGAATGGCAAACAAGCTGACGGTCTATTTAACGGAAAGTGGTAACCGTCGCCTATAGACATGAACAGTACCATGGACATAACAGAGTATACTGTTTTGCCCATGATACCCTCCATGCGTTGCCATTTCTGAGGACTCAGGTGTTATTCCTCTGTACCCTGTAAATTCACTGTCATATCCCACCTTTCAAACGAAACATAGCCGTGCAAACACAACTGCTTAACGGTAGAAACATGAATGGGATAGAGGTGCCTAGGCAAACGACTTTTGTACAAAGCCTCCCTCTGGTAATGCTAAACGCTAATATTCCAGAAGGGTTGGATTAATTCTGTTAATTATTTTTTTACTGTTAGGAAGGAAATCAAGCAGACGGTGCACCTGATGGAAAGCGGCTACTGTCGCCCATGAATGCATGCTTGTGCGTTGTCGGCCTTTTAAATTTTCACAATATTCGTTTAAGTCTAGGGAAGCTTCTTATAATGAAGAAAATTTTTCCCGGAAAGAAATTTAATTTCCAATTTTTTTTTATTTATTTCTAATAACTTCTGATAGAAAGACGTCTGTCAGGTCTGCTGATTTAAAATAATTATTAGTTTTAATAACATAATATAAAGAACTTTTATACGGAAATCTAAAAATATCTATATTATCGATTAATTTTTAATAACCATTTTCAATTTTTAATATTTTTTTAATGATAATATTAAATTTTAATAAATGTTCTCACAACGAACTTAATCGTTAGAATTACTCATATGATTGTTGATTATAAATTTTACGTCATTTTATTTTATACTTTATATTTCGCTTTGAAGTTTCCAAAGTTTTTTAATATCAAAATAAATAATTTCGCTGTTTTAATTATGCAATACATGATAATAATGATAATCCTAAGTAAAGTAATAAGAACATAGGAGCATTAATCTTCCAAAAATATAGGAAAATGGTCACTCAAAACAATTTAGATACGTTGCTATACGCTTTTAATTTGTATCTACATTGCAATTTGGGATTCCATAGCAATATAGACATTTTCATATTGTGCATTTTAGTAAATTCGTGTAAAAGAAGCACTTTTCCAAATTCCATTAGGGCACTTTTACGAATTCCATTAGATGTGACCAAACGAGATAAGCTTTGAAAATAAAACGTACCTAACGTTAAAATAAATAAAGGAAGGAAAGAAAATGGAGCAGTGGCGGCAACAGGGTCGTTTCCCGGCTATAGTGGCAATATTGGTGGGTCGAGATGGCAGGAAGACATTGCAAAACTCCATTGTGTACCTTTCTGAATGTTCTTTAGATATTATCTATGTTCCATTAGGAAAGAAACAGGTTTCGTTATTTTACATTTTATTCAAATAACTTTTTATAGAGGATAGAAATAAGAGTTTTTTTTTTATTTTTTTATTTAGGGTAAGGTAAAGGAACTAAATTCTTTATTTCTTACTTCCATATTTGATAATGTCGCGGTACTGTTAACGGTAGATAGCAGGTATTCGATATTAGTCCATTGTAGAAATTCATTCATTCATTTATATCAAACGTCAATTGTCTAATGTTGAACATGTGCCACCCATAGGAAAAGGTTTTCTCAATAGATGTCGCGCTTGGCAGGCGGGTTGGCAATCCACAAAATATAGAAATAAATAAATTAAATTTTATATTTTACATTTTGCTTTAAAAATATCTGTCCAAATTCAGTCAAAGTGAATTTGTTTTTTGTTTACTTTGAATTCTGTAATTAGTAAATAAAAAAAAAAAAAACATAATTTCACAAAGAGGTATAAGTCATGTTTATGGCCAAACCCCATAGCAGCTGGCGAAATAGAAATGTGCATTTAATAGTACTGTGACTCGAAATTATCATAACGTGGGTCGACAACGTGCGACTGATGGCTTTTGTGTCGCCATAGTTTATGGTATGCGGTGACCATTTACCATCAGACGGACAAATTAATTGTTCACCATAGTAGATTATCTGTTTATATGTATATATATAAAATAGAATTCCTGACTTACGTACAGCCGAAACCGCTGAATAAAAAATTTTTAAATTTTAAAGATAGTTTCAGTGAGTCAGACAATGTGAGGAATGGGCAGCAACGTAACCTTTTAAAATATCACTAAAGATTTACCGCAGTTGCCAACCCGCTTGCCAATTGTGGCAATTACTGGCAAAACCCATGTATGGGATAGCTGATATAACGATGATAATGGCAAACGTACGAAAGAAAAAAAATATGATACTTCTTTTATGTATTATGTTTTTTTTATATGTATGTTTTTTTTTCGTGTGCTATGCTATAATGCAAACAAATTATTTATCTATCTATCTATTAATAATTAAAAATACGTATTTCTCCTATTAGAAATCGCTTAAAAATTTCAAACAAATCGTTCCTACATATTATTCGACGATGCAGCGTCGTGCGGCCGTTAGCTAATTGTTTTCAAACAGCCGTAGAGGATATTGTGATCTATTTAGATAAAGGACTGATAATTTTTTTTGCGTCGTTTCCTTTTACAGATTCATACTTTTATTTGTTGTCATTTATTTTTATTTTATACATGTTCATTTATTTATTTATTTTTTTAAATCATATACTTTTGTATATTCACTTATAGTATAAATTTTTTTTAATGAGTGATAATGGTATGGTAACCCCGCCTGCGCTATCGGGATACGCTGGTGGGGCACCAGTGAAGGATGATAGGTGACGATGAAGCAGATCAGTTGGCCTATCGTGACGAATTCAACAAGAATTGTTCACGATGGTTTCCAGGGGGAGTGATATGGAGGTCGACCTAATATTTACCGCATTTATTGCTAGCAATGGGGCTGTCAAACTCTATTGTTAACAATCCCTTTCCCCCCATATAGTATAGATATTAGGTGATAACAAAAATGTACACAGACGGATCTTATTTAGTTATTGTCATGTTATATTAGTTGTAATTTATTAAAATACTAGCTTCTACCCGCGATTTTGTCCGTATAACCGTGATATGTTTACTGGCTAGGATAAAAAGTAGCTTATTTGTATATCCTTTCCCATTCCATATAGTATACCAAATTTCAAAGTGATTTGTTAAACCGTTAATATGCTGTATGGTAACAAATAAACAAACTCACTTTCACATTTATACCCAATATTAGTAAGGATTACGTTATTCGTTATATATGTTATTTTTTATGTGTTGAGAACATTAATCTTTTAAGGCAGAATAGAACAAAATGTTTATTTATTTACAATAAAGTGTAAATAAATGCACTATTTTTTTATAAATATTAAATACATTTAATTTTGATGAGAAGTGATACAAAAGGCGGCTTTATCGCTAAGCAATGTTACTATTTAAATGGCTCGTAAAATTAAATATATAAATATTATATAATATTGATGATTGAGTATAGATTTCAACTATTTAATTAATGTCATATTAGTTTTTTCTTAGTGGAATTATTAAGTAAAAACAAAGCGTTTCTTACAACTCGCATTTAAACATGAAAAACTATGCACGCAGTTTTGTTTCTGACCAAATATTATATTTAATTTACATAAAAGTGCTCCATGAATTAAATTTAACATGTAAATTTGTAGAATTTACAACTTATTGGGTATTTATGAACACAATCCATTGTAAACTGAATATTAGAACAATATGAGATAGTAATTAAAATTATTTTTGTTATTTTACGCTCAAAGTTTGTTCCGTTTATAAAAAAAATATATTTAATTTATTTGAATAAAAATAAATAATTAAAAGTTATTAACATCGAATTATTAATGCATAACTATAAGGGGCAATACTCAACTTAGAATAAACTTCCTAAAAGAGATAAAAGTCCATTGAATTAGTTAAAGTCGACTCGGTCGGTACATATGTCACATAGCTGTTTAGTTACGATTAAGAATCCTTTACATGACCCTATTATATAATGGTAATTAACAAACATCTGTTATGTTCACAAGAGAACGGACGAATATTCAATTGGCTTAATTGATGTAGCATGCACTCTTTGTATTACCGAATTAGTCAGCTCGGTTGCTTTCGGCTCTGCATAACCGTCATTATTACTTTAAACTTTATAAGGCTTTGTTAAGTTTTCTAATTTTAAAAATTTTATCGAAAATTTGAATTTAGAAGAGCGCAAGCTACACGATATTCTAAATAAATACATATTATTTCTGTGTTCCTCTTTTATTCTAAATAATGACTTTTAATTTAAACATAAAGAACTTGAACAAAAGTCCGGTTTGTTTAATGCTTGTTTATGATTTCTAATAATTTTTTACCGAGTATTTACTTAATTATTTATTTTAGTAATAAATTTATTAATTTGCAAATCACACGTAATTAGTACTTAATTAATCATCACTCACATATTCACAGTTCGATAGTCACTCACTGTTTTAAAGTACTAGGCGAACATGAATGCGGGAGAGTCCGCGTGTTGCCCGAATTACAGTTGAGACGCGACTGGGAATTCGGGATGGGAATAGGATGAATGATACAACAGATAAGCAAAGTTTGTACAGAAAAAGACTGATAGATGGCTTCATTTCCCGAGACAAAACACATTTAGATGTAAAATTCGACGAAGCACTATTTCCTAGTATATATTTTTGAGATAGTTTTTATAAAATTAGTTTTCAATTTCAATTTTGTTTTGCTGTTGTTAAATACATTGGTAAAGTTACGGTTATAATCTACGAATTTATGTTGCCCGGATTTTATAACGTTCGCAATATTAGTGGAAATTTACTTAAATATGTGTTTTTTTTTATGGATATTAATAGAATGGTAACTCCGCTTGTGCTGACTGTATACGCTGGCGAAGTACCAGTGAGGGATGATACATGAGAATGAAAAGGTAGGTCAGATGGCTCAGCGTGACGAATACACCTAGAATTCAGCACGATTGTTTCCAGGGGGGACCACGTGCAATTCGACTTGATAGAGTATATTACTAGCAATGGGGCTCTTAGACCCCATCACTAACAATTCCTTCCAGAACATTTGTATTAGAAGTATGCAAACTTAAAGATGATAAATCTTGTCATATCATTATTTATCCATTACATAAATTGTAGTAGTAGATTTATGTGCTACTTGTACCATGATTCGACATTAGAGCAATTTTTAAATAATCAGAAATATTGTAAATATTTCAATTGTTTTTAGAAAATAAATAATTATTTTGATAAATTAAATCTTTTAATTTATTTTTCCTGATACAAAGAAGAGAATAAAAGAAATTAATTAAACATACCACGATGACATAATATCGTATTTAAATGGAAGACACACCAGATTGCAACAACTTTTAAAGCTGGCGTCACATTGGCGCTGTAGCAGCGAGGGGATGGGAAACACCCCAGTCCAATATTTGAGTGTTTGTTTAAAACTAGAAACGTCGTTACCGAGACATGAGACACACTTAGAATATTAAATAAGATTGTTTTATTACGTATTTGTTTACAATAATGTTAGCGTGAAATTATGTTTTTTTTTTACAAATAATAAAAATGTTAATTTACTTACTTCCATAAAATAACGTTAGTTCGATCATATTTTTTGTAATGTAATCAAATTATTTAATATATTTCGTAGAAATATTAAAATTTTTATTTTTAGTCGATTTTAAACTTTCTTTTTATCAATACTTAGTTCTCTCTTGCTACAATACAAATTTTTGCAAATTTGAGGATTTTTGGTGGAACGATTAGATTTTTAAAATGGTACCAACTTAATTGCTTACTTCGTTTATTGTTTTGAAATTTGTTTTAACTTGATATTTAAAATTTTTCTTTTCAAACTTACTTATTTACTTATTTTTGTTATTCAGTTTAGATTTCAAACGAGGAAGATAGAAGGGTCTCAGTGTTAACCAAAGTTAACTCTACTTTTCGTTGTAGTTATGATTTTGTAAGGAATTCATCATCAAACCTTGACTTTGACCTTAATGGATTTAACAAGTAGAGTCATTAAGTTTTGAAATGACTTTATTCCGTTCAGAAATCGGGCTATATGATCCTATTGATACAGCTGTCGAATCAATTAAGTTACTTCTTTTTTTTATATTTTATGTATTAAAAATATATTTGGAAGAAGCGAAAGAGGTTTGTTTGAATCGAAGCATTTGGCGTTCCACTGTTTCTGCCTACCCTAATGGGAGACAGGCGTGACAGATATGTATGTATCTATGTATGTAAAAATATATTTTAAATTTATAATGATTTTATTTTAAAGTTTGTATAATAAATGTAATATGAGTTTTTGAAATACTCCCTAAGGTACTTCACTAAGAAAACATGAAGCGACATACATAAAGATGTGTTGTAGTTGTGTACCAGGATTCAATAAAAACAAAACTGCATTAATAGTATTACAAGAGTGAGTGGCGACAGTGGCGACGCGATGGCGCCGAGAATGGCGGAACGGTGGCGGGTGGCTGCCCCTAACATACTTACTGTTTACGTACACTATCAGAAAACCATTATAAGGGATGTACAGTGTAATGTTTATCTACGAAATGATTTCGTCATATCTATTTTTGTGTACAATTTTTGTACAAAGGATAATTTTGTACAAAGTCTCTTTATAGTAAAAGTAAGTTAATTAGATTAATTAGTTTTTATTATATATATATTACTCAATCTTAAACAATAATCAATAAAAGTTTCTTAATTAACTTTTGTTTTGTTTTTTAATTTAACTTTCTTTTTTATGTTTAATTTTTATCAATAATAGTTGCAACCGAATGGCTTTGTTGCAGTCGTATTTATTATTGGATCATGCTGTGTGCACATGTTGTGGCAAGTTTACCTGATCAATACATTATAATGTACTTGCATGTTATAATTTAAGCTTGTATTTGTAAACTTCTGTTATGTGCGCCAAATATTTTTTTTTTTATATAATTATACCACAGTAAAATAAAGGAATTGAGCAGTCTATATGGAAGGCTTATGTTCAATAATGAACGTATAATGATGACGATGATGTAAGTAAAGGAAAACCCAGTGGCCCAACTTAGAGATTCAACAAGTTTCGAATGATTATTAACATTTCGGGACGCTTTCTTTAAACTTTTCCATTGGACGAATGGTAAAAAGGTTTTTTTAGACTGCGACTACTACACGCTGATGATAAAAAAAACAAACCCTCTATCGTAGAGCGATGGATAAGCCGATGTGATTGTTTTGGCAAGCGTTTATTTATCCACGTGTACTGCGAAATGTTTTCACATGGACGCTAATGTATTTTTAATAAATACATCAAACTGTCAGTGGATTAAAGTTGTTTATTGACTCGTGTTTATCGTAAATACACCTTGTATTTTAGTAGATTTATATTCTACTCTTACTAGTATGATAAAATTGTAATCGGACGGTGTCTGTACATAGAAAATATTTAAGAAAATTCGATGTAAGAGATTTTAGTTGGAATAGTAGAAGTCAAAACAATATTTTTTACAAATTTTGTCTCTCTGTCTATCTGTATTTTTTGTCAAATTGAATGAGGTTGTATGCCCGAAAGTCTAACTTAAAATCTGATGTATGTTTTATTTATTTATACTTTTTTTTGTGTAATATTAAACTGTGTACAAAGCAGGGGCCAAAAAGCTAGTAAACATTGGGATTTTATACTATTATATCTCTAATATATAAATTTCTCGTGTCGCGGTGTTTGTTACCAAACTCCTCCGAAACGGCTTTACCGATTTTTATGAAATTTTGTGTGCATATCGGGTAGGTCTGAGAATCGGCCAACATCTATCATACCCCTCAATGATAAGGGTGACCCACCTCTAAACATTTTAGTTTTATTTTTTTGACAATTTTTTTATTTTTATTTTATTATGACTTAGCATTGAAAAATACATACAAATTCAAATTCTCACGCTTTTACGATCAACCCCTGTTTTTTAATCGCGATTTTTATATGCCGCAATAGATTTACAAGATAGCAATCGAATATAATAATTGTAGTACGATATATTTTCATGTATAGTTCTTGAAATAATGTATATAGTAAAACAACGTTTGTCGAGTCAGCTAGTTTTATATATATATATATATATATATATATATATATATATATATATATATATATATATATATATATATATATATATATATTAATTTGAATTATGGATTTGGGGCGAACGAATTGTCCTCTTCAATAACAATTAATTCGTTTTAGTACCCGCATCATCTCACCCTAGAGGTTTAATAATTATATTGGACGGTTTATTGAATAGCCAAGGGTCAGTTAAAAGTTAACTCATAATTTATCTTCGTACTGATTTATGGTAACTGATATAATAAGATCTTTCCACATGTAGAGTTTCAAAACTGTATATGTATGACATAAAATATTTGTCCAATTTTCTTTCTTGGTAACAAATAAAAACTTTTTCTATACCACTGAGATGGCAAACATACATACGGCCCACCTGATGGTAAGCGGTTACCGTAGCCTATGAACGCCTGCAATACCAGAGGTATTACACGCGCGTTGCCGACCCTGAAGAAACCTCTTTACCCCCTTTTGAAGAACCCCATGCTGTAGTCTCTTGGGTAAACCTCGGTAACTTAATATTTAGTATACACATAGTACTACTATTTAGGAAGGTTATAAGACATACTTTTTTTTTTGGCGAATCAACGTTATCCAGTCAAGCGAATAAAGACGCTGAGAATAACTAGTATGTATGTACATAAAATGTATTTTTTGGAAGAGAACGGCTGAAAATAGGTAAATTAATAAGTAACAAATATTTCCATTTCATTTATTTTCACGTTATCACAATTATCAATGATATATTTGTATTATTTACAAAAAACATTAAATATAAAACTACAACTTATTAATAACATTTTTCATTTCAATTACATAATATACATTTATATTGTATATTAAAAATTATAACTATTTATTATATAACAAAAATAGAGAGACGATAAAAAAATAAATTGAATTTTTTTTTATACAACTTAGAATGGCAAACAAGCTGTCGGCCCACCTGATGGAAAGTGGTAACCGTCGCCTATAGACACGAGCAGTACCATGGACATAACAGAGTATACTGTTTCACCCATGATACCTCCATACGTTGCCATTCCTGAGGACTCAGGTGTTATTCCTCTGTACCCTGTAAATTCACGCCATATCCCACCCTTCAAACCGAAACACAGCCATGCAAACACAACTGCTTCACGGTTGAAACACGAATGGGACAGAGGTACCCAAGCAATCGACTTTTGTACAAAGTCTCCCTCTGTTGTATACTTTAAATAACATACATAATTCATATTTGTAATTAGATTTATATTTTAAAATATTCAGAATTTATAAAAATTATTAAATATTTTTTGAAAAGTTTTCTATTAATGTAAAATTATTAGTGTAATTACGGAATAATTATTATTATTAGGTTGAAAAAATTGTATCTTCAATCTCGATGAGTCAGGATTCGAACTCGCATCTGTTAATTATTTGGATTGACTGTAAACGACGAGTTACACCATAGAAGGAAGAAAGTTCTAAATTTTCCAAGTTCGAAATTCTACCTTGAATAAATAACTATATATTTGTTAACCACTTTTTTAAAGGTCATTCAGTCATTATGGAGTAAAAATATAAAATATCAACACTCCTATTATATTTCCAGGATATTATGGAAATTAAAAATGATGATGGAATAAAGTCCTTTAATTTTAACATGCAAATATGATTAAACCCTGGATTAATATTACTTATTTATTGCATTTTATTAAATAAAAAAATATTAATTAAAATTATATATTATTAATGGAGTCTTATTCGATTTTAATATTTGACATGACAAAAAATAACAATAAAAAAAAAATAACATTTGTAAATTATCATCGCCAGCGTAATGCAGCTACTGTGGCCAGTGTTGAACTGAGTAGTATTGTGAAGAAGCTGGTCAGGTCGAAGTTCCGATGGGCCGAGTTGTAGAATCCACCGTACACTTGGAGACCAGCTGTTTCGATGCTGAAGAAAAAAAAATATTACTAAAAAAAATCGAGTTCATTTATTTATTCACACTTTACTGTACCAATATTTTTTTTTTAATAGGTAATAATGGAATGGTAACCCCGCCTGCGTTATCGGAATACGCTGGCGGAGCACTAGTGAGGGATGATAGGTGAGGATGAATCAGGTCAGTTGGCCCATCGTGACGAATTCAACAAGAATTGTTCACGATGGTTTCCAGGGGGAACCACGTGGAGGTCGACCTGACAGGGTATATTGCTAGTAATAGGGCTGTCAAACTTTATTGCTAACAATCTCTTACCTCCCACTGTACCAATATTACATGTACAGTACAAGAGGTAGTCTTATTGATAACCAATCTCTTTCAGACAACCTTTGAGTAGTAGGAATTAGAGAACGAATGGATACGTGGCGCTTTAAAAAAAATTAATGTAAATTATACTTATACTTTTCTATATGTATAGCATGTAGAAAAGTATAATTATATCCATATATAAATATAAACGTACCCAATAGATATTTATTTATTTATTTATAGGATTACCAACATAAGATACAGCTAGACATTTTAATACAATACACTGGTAGATTAGATCTTACTGTTCTTACATTTATAGGCAACCACAGCGTGCCTTGTGTTTGATAAACATAAAAATACAATTAAATTATTAAATGTCTTTATATGAGTAAAGATATTAACAATATGAATAATAATATAACATAAATAATGGAAATTGCATTTAAATTATTATAAATTATAAATAAATATAATGTAAAGAGGAGGTACATCAACATTTTAATTTAGTCATGAATACAGAGTGACTATCGTTGTTAATGTACATACATAACACTAATAATTTTGGTGGGAACGACAATTGGTAATTTAAATTAGCTCGTAAAAAATGTGGAGGGAAGTTTTGAATTTAGAACGTACCTATTTTTACTTATAAGTAATCATATTTTTAAATAAATTATAACTGGTCAGTCTCACATACATAAAAACTTTTTCTCGCAATACTTTCTAAGTGACCTGCTACATACAAATATACAACACTAACACACATATATATAACACACATAAAACTGGAAATAAGGAGGACTAAGTGATTATAAGGATAAGTAGTGTGATGTAACTAAGTCTTTAAAATGAGTGCAATGTATAGAGATAGAGGGGTTCCATAAACAAACTGCTTGTACGGAAAAGGATTTAGAGTAAACAGAGGAAGAATGAGTAAGAAATTTGCAATGGAGGTTTGCCAATATTATGTAAAGAATAAGTATTGCTCTTGCCAAAAAATTCAAAACGTTCTTATAAATATTGGGGTGTAATTGGATTAAAAAAAAATGAGTAAAGAAGGAAGAGTAAAACAAAAATTGGAAATTACTTGTTTCCTGTAACGTTGCTGTCGTCAACGTGAATTATAATAAAAGAACCCTATATATAATATTAATGTAATCTAATGTCTGTGTAGCAAATTTCACTGAAATCTGTTCAGCAGTTAAAGAGTAATCGTATAACAAACATACAAACATTTTAACATCTATAATAATTAGAATTTTTTATTATTATTATGTTTCTATACTAAACTGCCTTCGAGTATCTCTGCACTTTCCAAAAGATGGCTGCTTGCATCTTTCTACTTTTATCCTAATTATTATTTGAGGTCGACATAATATATAGTCAATAGAGCTTAAAATAAATAAATAAAAATAAATAATCTCTTACCTGAATTTGCAATAATCTCCGTCATAACTCCAACCCAAATATTCCCCAGTCCTTAGGTTCTCACTTCGGAGCCAGTCTTCCAAAGGTCTGAAATAGTCTCTAAGAGCTTCTCCACTTAGCCGAGTTTCGCCGATGGCATCCTGTAGGATCTGGTTCCACGGCGCTGACGAACCACGCTCCATTATACGCCTGGAAATGGAAATTTTATTTATTTATATTTATATAATAAAGAAACGGGAGGCCCATTAATTAAGGTGTGGTCCTGGCAAAGAATAGGCCACTTTTTCCTTTCCCGTGGGTGTTGTAAAAGGCGACTAAGGGAATTTAATAGTCGAAAAATGGACATCAGCGTCCCATTAAAAAACCACCAAAAGTCTAACTACAAATACTAACCTGTCTGCCAAGCGTGGCAGCTACTGGCAAAACCTCCTTTACAGAGGAGGCATAGAGTAGGCGGAGATACGATTAGCAGCGGACAGCTGATATGACGCTGATGAGTTATTTCTATATGTTTGAAAAATATATTTAAATATGTCTATAAGTTCTTCAGTTCAGAACAAATTCCGAGTTTTGTTTTAAATTAGATAGATCCAATAATATTAATTTATTTACTAACTTTTACTTTCTATCCTGTACTATATATAGTGTGTATATACCAAACCTCATAGCAGTGGAGGGAAAGGGGTCTAATTTCCCCATAACTAGCAACAGCCTATCAGGTCGACCTCCACGCGGTTCCCCCTGGAAACCACCGTGGTTAATTCCAGTGGAATTCGTCACGATGGGCTAACTAAGCTGCTTTCATCGTCACCTATCATCCTGCACTGGTGCCCCGCCAGCGTATACCGATAGCGCAGGCAGGGTTACCATTTCATTATCACCCATTAAAAAAAACTCATAGTAGTTAATCAAGTCGCTGCGAGGTAACAAAAAAACTCGCTTTCACATTTATAATATTAGTAAGGAAAAAAAATAGTAGTTATTGCTTAGGTTATATAAATAAATAACCATGAATATATTGTTGCAATACGAATGAAAACAGTTTGATATATTTGAATTTATAGCAACATTGTATAATATCACAGTCTATAATATTGTAATACAAATGCATCGCGTCTAAATACTGGCAACAAACAATACGTGAGGCGTGATTTATGATTTTTAAAGTAAGTAACGAGATATAACGTCCAAATATTTATGTCATATTGGTTAAGGTTTTATTGAGTATATTAACATATTTGTCACTGGCAACTTCATCAGCCATACTTTTATATTATTCTATTATATTTTTTTTTATACATAGAAATCTTGTTTTGATATATTTTTAACATTGTTTTGTGGAAAAATCAATAATTTCATTTTTTTTCACTTTTTACTCAATTTTTTGTTTTTAAAAATTCATTATTAAAAAAAAAATCGAAAAAGCGATGCATTATTGATTTGATGAAGTCATTCATATTTTATTTTATATTTTATTTTATAATTATCTATTGCTTTGACAATTTACTAATATTGTCAGATATAACTTCTAAAAACACGTTATTAATTTTAATATAATGTAATGTACAGTATGTCAATTATTTAAAATCTATTTCTTAAAACTAGCGTTAATATTAATTCCTTTCTTTGCTATCTATCGGTACTTAAGGTAATTTTTGTGATAATTTAATGGTCAAGGGATGGGCAGCGGCGTCCTTCTTAAAACGCCACCAGAGCCTAACTGCGGCTGCCAACCTGCCAGCCAAGTGTGGCAACTATTAACAAAACTCCCCAATAGGGGGAGAACTATGTTCAGCAGTGGACAGTAAACGGTTGATATGGTATGGTACGTACACATGAAAGAAAAGTGATTAAGACAAGAATCATCGAGATTGGCTTTCAACCAATTTCAATTAAGATGAAATTAGTAGTAATTATCAAAATAGTACAGAACTAGCAAAATAACCATACAGATACAAAATATATATACTATTTAAGAACTTAATAATTTTTAATAAAAAAAAAAAAACTAATAGTATATTGGACGTATGAGTCTTTTAATTTCGAAACAGAGTTTTTTTATTCAGAAAAAAAATTGTTTACAATGTACAAGTTCCAATCGACATGCACTAATTCTTCTTAATTACTAACATAATTGGGGTAGAGGGGTGTTCATGTTATGATTTGTGGTATGCGTGTTGCAATAATTTGCTTGGTTTCCCAGTTTAATTTCTGTATTGAAGTATATATGTAGTGGAACGGAAACGTTATAACAAACTGAAATCTAAGCCGACATATACAAAGTATAGTTTCGAAATAGTATCTACAACAAATAAATCTAAGTCGATAAGTATTACAAGTATTACAAGGTGCTGTTAGTGGAAAGAGAAGAGCCGAAATTTAAACCGATAATATAAAATAAACTTAATAGAGTATAATAAACCGAAATATAAACCTATAAACAAGATGTATTTAGCAAAACGGGTATACACTGAAACATAAACCAATAATACAATATGTATTTAGCAGAAAGAGTATTTGATAAACCGAAATGTAAACGGATAATACAAAATGTATTTAGTAGGAAGGGTATCAGAATAAACCGAAATATAAACGGATAATACAAAATATATTTAACAGACAGGATATTACAATAAATCTAAATATAAACCATATAATATATACAAGATATATTTAGTAAAAAAGGTATTATAATAAACCGAAATGTAAACCGATAATACAAAACATATTTTATTCATATTACAAAAAAGATTTGGCTTATAGTTTTTCGACCGCCCGCCTGCCTATAATAAACCGAAATTTAAACTGGAAATACGGGATATATTTAGTAGACAGAGTATTATAATAAACTGATTAATAAAATTAATCATCCATGTAAAAGTGTTGTGGCAAATAAATATTCATGTAGTTTAATTTAATTTCAAACTGATATAAAATAAACTTAACAGAAAGAATATAATGAATAAACCCAATTTGAGGTTTATTTTATTTATTTATAAAAGACACACCAACAATATGCTCACAAAAATTAAGCAGACAATGTACAGTGATATAAGTAAGTAAAAAGTGAAAAACTACTATTAAAAATGCTTAAATCTAAGTTTACTTGAACAAAAACATCTCATGTTAGTATAAGGTGTATCTAATAAAAAAAATATTTTTTATAAATCTAAATCTAAGAAGAGAATGAGATTAATTAAAGGAATTATTATTACTGTATAAAGAAGAAATGTTAGAATAAAAATAAAATGTTTAAGTAAACTTTTAGTAACCTCTCAGGTTAGTTAGAAATATCAACTATATTACGCAATTATAAAATGTCTAATCTTAAAAAAATAGTTTTTAGTTATTGTCAGAATACTACAGCTTAAGGAGGGGTCTTGATGGGAAGTATGACAGTTTGTTGTCCCATTCACAAAACAATTTATAACTGTATCCACATGATATATGGCTCGATTGGCCCTCGACCCTCTCCAGGATGAGAGCTGTATCCTACTAGTAAATAATGTGACAGACAATGTACAATTTAGGTTTAAATATATATTAATTTAGTATCAATAATATTAAATATTTATGTGTTTGCTTATTGCGTTATCCTATTTAAATAAAAATTAAAAAAAAAATTGTAAAGAACTTTTTACAAGTAACTTCCAAAAGTTAAGGTTTTAACTTTAATAGAAATATACTCAACTAATTACTATTAAAGCTTGTTTATAAGAAATAAAATATTATTAAACATGTGCATTGCATTTTTAAGTAAAATTAAACATGACGTAAGACTATAAAATAAACTATCTACACGTTTTCCAGTTGGACAATCTGTCCAACGGTAGGTACGAGTATGCTGGGTGCCGGAAAACTTCACGACATGATAATAGTTCGAGAGACTGTTAGTTAATCATTAAGGATCGTATCACACTAACGGAAATTAGCGAAAATATGAAAAGACATAGTCGAGTAACTGCACAAAGTAGAATATTTCTCTCTCATTTATTTCTGACAGTACATAATTAGTGTGCTGTTTCGGTTTAAGGATCAAGCAGTGAAATTAGGTAATGAACATTGTATAGTTCGACGATAGCACAGTATTCAGTAATTGTGGTTTCATTAATTAATGGTCTGAGGAACCTACAATCGAGTCCCAATTTAAGCTACTGAATTTTTTTTAAGAAATAATTATTTTGTTACTTTTTTTAATGGATGAAAATGGAATGATGACCTAACTTGCGTTTACGGTATACGTTGGCGGGGTACCAGTGAGTGATAGCAGATAAGAAATGGATGCAAGCTCATCACGATGAAGTCGACAAGACTTAATCACGATGGTTTTTAGGGAGAACCGCGTGGAGGTAGACCTGATAGGATATAATGTTAGCAATAAACCTGTTAGACCCCATTACTAATAATCCCTTTCCCCCATTTTGTTATTAAATAACAGAGACCAGCAGCTCCATTGCTAGCAATATATTGCATCAGATCGATTTACATGCGATCCCATATACCCAATATCTCAATCCTAATATCCCATTACCATCGAGGTTAATTACTGTTGAAATCATTATGACGTACCAACAAACTTGCCATCATCACCTACCATCCGCATATTCTCTATCAGTGCAGAAGAGGATATCAGTGCATTATTATTGATTTACAAAATGCCACTGAATACCAATCACATTTGGATTATTTATAATGATTGTCTTCTGTTTCGTTCTTCGTATATCACGTAAAGTCATTACGCACAATGTAAGTAGCATAGAAACTCTTGTCATCAGATGGCATCGCATTGACATGAGTATTAGTGGTAGTAATTTGACCATATTATCTGACATGATTACAAATACCGGACGTATGACGATACCGACAAGACAGTTTCGACGAAATCCGTCGACAGTGTGATAAGTAAAATACAGGATGACTGTTATTCATAGGTTTTGTAAAGAACAAAGTTGGAAGTTGAACTTTAAAGCTGATGCTATCACTATTATCATACCAACCATTAATTGTCCACTGCTGAACATAGACATGCCCCATAGACTGCCATAAGGAATGATCCACGACAATGACTTCACGACATGATAATAGTTCGAGAGACTGTTAGTTAATCATTAAGGATCGTATCACACTAACGGAAATTAGCGAAAAAATGATCCCGAGCTACTTGCATCCACTGATTTTGATTATGATAAAACACATTATATATTAGATTACAATATTTTTGAATCCAATGTGAATTGTTTCGTTTATGTAAAATTATTTACAGACGCAATATCTACACATTGCTGTGCAACAAGCAGGATTTTGCCTAAAAATTAAAACATAGTTACATAAAACGGAACCAATGTGGGAATAAGTTTTATTTATTGCAAAAATAATTATCAAAATCGATTCATAATTGACGACGTAGTGAACCTATCATCGCTCTGCCTTTTCCCATTTATTTGGGGTAGGCATAGTATGTCTTCTTCCACAAATCCCTGTTAACGTTCATGCGATATATTATAAACGTAAAAGTAAAAAAATAAATGAATTGAATAATCGCTCAAAAAATCATTGTCGTGTAGAAAAATAACTTGGTTTCAAGAACATTCAATGTGAATAGTGCTTTAAATACCATGTATTGATACATGATATTAGGCATTGTTTTACGGTAGTAATGTATCTAGGCCGTTATGTAATCTCGGTCTGGATTAAGTCACGGCACATAAACTAGGTATTTGCTTATTTCTTAGACAATAGTTACCCGAATAGACACTAGTATTTACAGATATAGATTGTAGGTATAGATGGTTGATACCGTTTGTGAATGTATTTTCGAAATTTTTTTTGAGATACCTGTTATGAGGGGATATCAGAAACATGCTCATATTTAGCCCGCTTTTACCTTCATTTATTTATTTATTCATTAGTACATACACGTATGTGTATAAGGCAGACTTAATGCAGAATAAAAGCGTTCTCTCCCAGTCAACTTTAGGGAAGTGTCAGAAGTCAGAATACTCGAATGCGGTAAAATATAAACAAATATATATATATATATATATATATATATATATATATATATATATATATATATATATATATATATATATATATATATATATATATATATATGAAAATGAAAAACAAAAAAAAAGGCAAAATCGCAAAAGAATACCAGTGTTTTGCTCTTTTGCCCTTAAAAGAGCAAAACACTGGTATTCTGTTGTGGCCAAATATATATAAATAACAAATATACTTACACATATATAAGATATACTATATTATATATGACGATGAGAATAATAGTACCTACTGCTCGAATAAAACATAAAAATGAGTATGAACTTTTTTTTTGAAAGATGGTTTCATGCTTAGACATTTTTGTTCGTTTACCATAGAGTGCAGATTGGTTAAAAAAAAAAACAAAACTATTAAGACACTAGAAATTAACAAATATTAGAAAGGATGAGTGAAATATTAATATAATATCTAATATTCTCCTTTTTTAATATTTATTAAAACAATTTTTTTACAAAAAGCCGTCACGTAAGTAAATAAAGCCATAAAGTTACTTTTTTATATTCTAAAACGAAATGTATGAGTCCGTAATGAATGTAGATAGCACCCATTCAAGCTTAATAAGGATTTACAAGCTGTAGAATTTATCGAGGGCGAGATTACCGCAAAGAGCACATTTTATGGGTCCACCGCTGCGTGTTGTAACGTCTACGATTGTATAATAGATTTGTGCTCGAATTTTCTATAGTTTGTCAACCGACTTCAAAAAGAAGGAAGTTCACAAATTGGGTTGTATTTTTTTTATGTTTGTTACCTCATAACATCGTCTGTTCGAAACCGATTTGGATGTATTTTTTTTTTATTTAAAAAGGTATAATTATTGGTTTCATAGTTTTTTTTTTTAAATCAATTCGGTAGTTTAGTTTTTAAAGCAAAATAATTGGTTTTGTTACAATTAAAGTAGATTATTTTATTGATTTTATTTTACCTTTCATTCTATCTATTATAGAGTTAAGATTGATTTTGCTATAGCAGTCTACAGAATAGTCAAGATTTGTTTATATTTGTAATTATTTGAGAGTAAAATTAAATAAATATATATATTTAAGGGTATACTAAAGTTTCTTCAGGTTCGGTAACGCAGACGTGACACTCCTAGTGTTGCAGGCGTCCATAGGCTTGCTTGGTAACCGTTTACCATCAGCCGCGCTGTATGATTGTTTGCCACCTTTGTGGTATAAAAAAAATTAATAATTTATTTTGTTTGATAAATTACATTGTTACTATGTTTTTAATGTAAACGAAGTCCATATATTGTTTTTCTAATAAAAATATTTTTTTTTTACTGATAATTCTAAAATTTAACGGAAAGAGAGGAAATAATAAAAGGATATTTTTTCCATTATAATAAATCTTTTCTTTTTATTTAAGAGTTTCCTCTTGTCGGTGCAACTAATTCATGCATCTTCCTCCAGCCAGCTCTATCCCAGGCCATATCCTTTATCTCCCTATACGACATGACGCCTAGTGTTTCTATAATATAATATAATAAATAGTAATTAGAAAATAAAAAAAGACAGTTCGAGTATTAGTCATTTCATAATTAGTTGAGGCATGTAACATTAAGCGCACGAAGTCTGTTAGTGTGCTTAATAAGGATTTGCAAGCGATAACACTTTGCGGGAGAAACGCTTGCAAACAGTGCATTTTATGCGGCCAGTCCACTGTGTCGCAAGTCCATTACTGGCCTATTTACCTACTGCTTCCTACAGTACGATTGTAATTGGGCCCAACAAGGAGTCACGTTTGTGAATCAAAAATGTTTTACACCGGCGTCTTTTGGATGTGGCGTTTTAGTCTGTAGTCTGGTGAGGGACGATAAACTTGTTTTATCGAATCTCCTACAGTTCAAATTAATTTCAAATAGTAGTAAGCACTTAAAAGGAAAAAATAGGACTTTATTGCTTCATATAAAATTGTGTATAATAGTATAAAATATAAGAGAACGAATTGGGAAATTTTGGTGTTGCACTTAAATACACATATACGCACATACACACACGCACACTCACACGCACACGCACACACTTACTTATACACGTACTACAGCTTGTATAAATACTAATAAATTTATTAGTCGTGAAATCTTATTGTAAAAATAACCGCTTTATATAAATGAATACGTAAAACCAATGTAAATTTCTGTAGGAATGTAAGAAGCAATACGATTTTTGTTTTTTACAGGGTAGGCTTAGCCTAATGTAAGAAACAATGTTAAACTTTGCGCAAAAACTTCTTACCTCTTTTGACGAAAATTGCGCGGGCGAAGGAGTATGAAATTTGGCACAATTATAGTTATAGGAGCAGACTTATAGATATATATTGCAGTGCAGATTGATAATTATTTTTTTAAATAATGCATAAAAAATACATTAATTCAATAAAAAAAAAATTACACACACTACCATGTATTTTTTTTTTTTTTTGATGGGTGAAAATGGTATGGTGACCCCGCCTGCGCTAACGGGATACGCTGGCGGAGCACCAGTGAAGGGTGATAGATGAGAATGAAAACAGGCCAGTTAGCCCATCATGATGAATTCATCAGGAATTAACCATGATAGTTTCCAGGGGGAACCGCGAGGAGGTCGACCTGTCTGGGTATATTGCTAGCAATGGGATTCTTAGTCTCCATTACTAACAATCCCTTTCCCCCCTCGACTACCATGTATTTGACACACACACGCATATATACTCTTTTATTTATTGTTAAAGTCTGTAGTCAAATTGAGAATAGATTAATATTGTTTGACTTTAATATTATTTGTCTATAGTTTTACTGAATGTCAAACATAACCATAACAAATTCATTTATTACAATATACGTTATGGTCGAATTTTGACCACTGGACGTTCAGTAGTTAAGATTAATTATTAACATTTTTACATTTACAATGTCGAAGTGAATTATTATACACTAGCGGCCCGTTCCGGCTTCACACGGGTGGACATTTTTACAACATTCTAAAAAGTGATTATTGTGACATAACGATAATAGTTGGATATATAGTATCGTGAAGTTTTTTGTAGTTATTCATGTTTTCTTCAATATTGTAGAACATACTTTTGTTCTATATTAGATAAAGATATTTTATAGCATTTTTTTTACGTAACTCAAGATACGTTACTAAAGTTTTAGTAAGGATCCCTAATCTTTTCTAGCAATAAACATAGCCTATGTTACTCAGGGTGAATGTAGCTTTCTAATGGTGATAGAATTTTTAAAATCGGCCACATAGTTTTTGAGTTTATTCATTACAAACAAACATATACACAAAAATACAAATCTTCCCTCTTTATAATATTAGTGTAGATGTCACTTACGTATTATGTCAAAATAAAACTTTCGATTCAAAGGTTTTTTTTATGCGTTTAAAAACGCCAATGTGTAATGCAATAAAGTGATATTATGTAAGTGTAACAATATCGGCAGAGCCAGCGGCTATCGGCGTCCACAGTTGCGTTGCCGTGAACGCGTCATTTCCCGCACGACGTGTTCTGACGCCTCGTTATACCTATATCGGCAACATTCAGTATTATGTTACTATGACATGAAATACCGATACAGAGACATCGAAACCATATTTTACCAGAGAAAGACAGCGCAGAAATCGTAGGGGAAAGGGATTGTTAGGAATGCGAACTATCAATTTCATTGCTAGCAATATAATAAAAATATAATATAATAATATATATATATAATAAAAATATAATATAATAATATATATATATATATATATATATATATATTCTGTTTATTTGAATGAATGAATGGTTTATTTTCTCTTCACAAAAGGTAGTATAAAGTGACAACTTGAGGTATAATTTGATATGAAGACCAATTTTGTGAGAGACTGGTGCTTGCGGTAGGTTTTAAAGAACCTGTGTTTGAATTAAATCTACCCTCCAAAAATAGACATAATTTTGTCTGGTATACAAATTGGGAATCTATAATTGGCTAATGTATGTGTATTATAATATAATAAAATAGATAAAAAAAAATATATCTTGTCAAGTCGACCTCCTCGTGGTTGCCTCTGGAAACCATAGTGCTGGATTCCAAGTGTATACATCACGATGGGCTAACTGACCTGCCTTTTCATTCTTATCTATCATTCCTCACTAGTGCCCCGCTAGCGTATACCGTTAGCACAGACGGGGTTACCATTCCATTATCATTTATTAAAAAAAAAACAGAAATCGTGTGTGCGCTAAATTAATTAATTTTACAATTATTTTTGTATGGCTATTTCGGTTTAATTTATTTATTTATTTAACTCTTTATTGCACCATAAACAAAAAATATACAATGACAAGTGAATAATTTAAGTGAAATACAGTAACATAAATACAAATTGTAATATACACATAAAGGTACAAAAGGCAGTCTTATCGCTAGGGTAATCTCTTACAGATAACCTTTGGTTAAAGGAGAAGAGATAGAAACAGGTTTAATCAGAGGTATAAGGCAGTGAAATTATAGGGTACAGAGATATAGCGATTCGGGAATAACAATGCATTTTTTTTAATGGATGATAATGGAATGGTAACCCCGCCTGCGCTATCGGTATACACTGGTAGGGCACCAGTGAGAGATGATTGGTGAGGATGAAAAGGAAGGTCAGTTAGCCTATTGTGCCGAATTAAATGATTTTGTCACAATGGTTTCCAGGGGGAACCGCGTGGAGGTCGACCTGATAGGATATATTGATAGCAATGAGGACTAACCTTCCTATTACTAACAGGCCCTTGCCCCCCTGATAATGCATTAGGAATACACCATGGGCATTATATGTATATTTAATGGCGACCATGGTGCTGTTTATGGCCATAGGCGCCATACCAAGTGGGCCGTCAATTTCTTTTTTATTCAAATTACATATAATAAATATAAATAATAAAATAACACTTAAAGCATTTAAATACTTGTGTCAATGTCAATTATAGGTTATTTTTTATTTCGATAACACATCTGATTTTCAAGGAAAATATCAAGAACTTGTTATAATAGAAATTACACACAATATTCGGATTTTAGAGGACCTACCATGAAATGTTTTACTAAATTTAGGGGTCGAACGAACCACTAATTTGTAGTTACATAAAAAAATAAAAATATTTTTTATTTAACTTAATTAAAGTAAGCATTTTTGTATAGTCATTTTTTTATGAATCCACCGCCCAGTTCGGAATGCAATTTCAGTTGAGAAAAACGGACAAGAAACATAGATGTTGCATTAAAATTACATGATACTTTTAAAATAATTAAAATATCGTTCTTTAGACTTCTAGTATAAAAGAAAGAAAAGAAAGGATTCATGACGAACAAAACGTTAAGCTCCAATTACTGGATCGATTTCGGTAAGAACGAAAATAGGATATTGAGTTCGAAAATTCGGAATTTAATTTCATAGTAGGACCCCTTGTAGTGGGATGTTTTACGTGAAGTAGCAGGAATAGTTTATTCAATAAGTGCATTGTGTAGTAAAATTTATCTACTTACAAAACTAATCCGTATTGAATGGCAACGACCATTGAGTGACATTAGCCGTCCATCGCGACACCCGCATAACACAAGTGGCCATTTCCTGGACATCAGACGACGACAATTGTGCACGCTCCTTTATTTTTATTCTATCCCATTGAATTTTAATTCTTATCCCTTTATGTTAAAGTTCATAATTGGATGCAGTCAATGGTGTGATTTTAAGAAACGTGCACTTGTGTTAAAATTGCATTATTACAGAGTCTTAGAGTCAATTATGTAGACTATATTACCGTAACAGTGGCAGTGAAATTATAGGGTACGAAGCCAGCTTAGTCAACAGGAAAGAAAAATGGTCCGATAGATTTGAGAAGAATCGACTAAAGATATTGGAAGAGGATTTACGCCTGCTAGACTTATACTAAACGATCCTACACATATGATGAGAATACAGTTGTTTTTTTTTGATGGGTGAAAATGGTATGGTAACCCCGCCTGCGCTAACGGGATACGCTAGCGGAGCACCAGTGAAGGGTGATAGATGAGAATGAAAACAGGCCTGTTATCAGGGGGAACCGCGAGGAGGATGACCTGGTTGGGTATATTGTTAGCAATGGGATTCTCAGTCTCCATTATTAATAATCCCTTTCCCCTCGAATACAATCGTTAGCTGTCCACTGCTGAACATGATCTCCCTCTTTTGGCAGTAGTTACCAAGTTTGGCAGGCAAGTTAGCAAGTTTGGCAGGCAAGTTAGCAAGTTTGGCAACAGCAATTAAACTTTGGTGATGTTTTAAGAATTACACTGCAGCTTTTCCGTCGAACATTAAGTCCTCTTAGTCACCTCTTACGACACCCACGGTCTATATCGTTCCTGTAGGGGTGGCTTACTCTATGTCGGGATCATACGGCCACCATCCTCTTCACCAGAGGGAGACTTTGTACAAAAGTCGATTGCTTGGGTACCTCTGTCCCATTCGTGTTTCAATCGTGAAGCAGCTATGTTTGGATGGCTGTGTTTCGGTTTGAAGAATGGGATATGGCGTGAATTTACTGGGTACAGAGGAATAACACCTGAGTCCTCAGGAATGGGAACGCATGGGGGGTATCATCGGCGAAACAGTTTACTCTGTTTTGTCCATGGTAATGCTCATGTCTATGGGCGACAGTTACCACTTTTCATCAGGTGGGCCGTCAGCTTGTTTGCCATTCTAAGTTGTATAAAAAAAAAGTCCTACAATGACTATCTATGAAGGAGGTCTGTTTTCAACAATGGATTTAGAATGGCTAAAATAATGATGACAAATACGATATTCAAGTTTTAATATTAATAAGATACTTACGTTAATATTTTGCCGGCTTCGGGATTCCTGTAGATGTCACACTTGTGCAGCGGCCTCGTCGAATCCCCTGGGATAAACTGGCCGGTCCTTTCGCATAATACTCGGTGAATTTGGAACTGAAGTATGGTGCTCACGAAATATCTGGAGATAAAGAGAAAACGTGGTTAATTCAATATTAACAAAGTTTCGGGATTCGTTAAAAAAAAGTCCAGAATCTATATTCACACGGTGAAAATAAAGGGTATAAAGTAAGCAAAGAAAAGAGAGTAGGGTAGGTACTAAAGGCTTTCCTACGTTCTTAAAACTTCATGTTTATAACGTTCATGTCCAAAAAATTTAAAAATTCTAATGTTATATTTATTCTTTCTTCGCAAAGAACGTTGATTCTTTCGAAGTTTTTATTTTAAATACGTAATGCCTACACTTTCTTTTTCTCTAATAATAAATAAAATAGAATTATCAAGCAGATTCTTTAAAAATATCAGAGAGTAAAATAGATTCCCGCCAATTTCTCTCCTAAAGAAAAATTCTAATCAAAATAAGAATTCAAACAAATAAAATTAAACGTTCCATATTCAAATTTTGTAGAAATCGGGCTTTTACAAATTGCCAGTATCAACTAAACCAGTGTAAATAAATATACACTACATCAGGCCCGCGTCACTACAAACAAAAAAATATATATGAAATCTATGCAGCCAGTTTATTGAATTTGAAAATGTTACGTCATAAAATATCTGTCTTTTATGTTCCTATTGATATCAGTATTTTTGTCAAAGACAAATCTATTATAAATACGAGTAGCTAATTGTACAATACAATTATTATTGTAAAGATACATACTTCTAGTTGATCGCATAGATAAATTTTTAGTTTGGTTAATTTAAGAGCAATGTTGACTCTTAAATAGCGTAGTGATTAATTACTCTGTAATGATTGCTTTCTTTATGATATTTATTTGCATCGTAATAGCTATCCCTTATCTATGGCACACATTAATTTCTAATTATAGAATAAGGATAGATAGATCTGCGGCCCCACATTCTATGCTTCGAAATTATATGTAATATTTTTTTTTTTTTTTTTTTTTTTTTTTTACAACACAGGGGGCAAACGAGCATGCGGCTCAAAGTGACTAATAATAATGCTGCCGGCTAAAAAGGAATATACTCTTTTCTTGAAGTAAAATACTGCTGCTGGAAGTTGATTCCAAAGAATGGTTGTGCGTGGAATATATCACACAGTACTATCTAATCCCAAACTAATCTAATAAGTAATAAATTATTTTATGACTTACAATAGACATACTTGAGTGGGTGATTTATGAGGATTGAAGTAAATAATATGCTTTGATAAATAATTAAAATTTGATCTATACAAACAATAGCATAACCTCGATTGCTAATATTTCTCACGGGAAATTATCAAATGTAAAGTACTAGACGTACATTGTCATTTCAAAGGTCAGGTGTCAGCAATAATATCAAATTGTCCAAGCAGTGTACATACTGGCGATCACAGATCAGCCGGTGCGAATTAATGATGGATTCCATAACCTTCGAGAATAAGGAAGTGATAGCTATGGGCCTAGTTAGCTGGATCTGAGCGATCTCCCTTTTTAGGGATTGAATAAAACTTTGGGCTGGCATTGGTCAGAATCATATACCTCAAGATGGAGCATTGAACGTAAAAACGGACGTTTCTATATTGCAAGTAATTTAATTAAAAATTCTCCAAATCAGGTGGACTTTTAAAAATTTAATTGTGCACTATCCCATTGTCATGTAGTAAAAGTATTAATTAAAATAATATAATAGTTATGATTTTAATGTCGTTGTTTAGGTATCATTCAGAGTAACTATGAATCATTATGCTCATTGTTCTGTTCTTTCAAATATAGTAAGCATCCTTTTTGTTTTTCAACTTAATATTTTTTTAATTTATATCTTAAATCGAGGTTTTTTCAAGAGTCTACAACATAGGAGTCTTTCAAAAAAGGGGCAAGGAGGTTTCTCCAATTGACAACGCACACGTAATGTTCTTTGTATTGCAGATGTTCATAGGCTATGGCAAGCGCTTGCTATCAGGTACTTGCTACCTTAGTGATATAAAAAAATATATATAAATTTCACCTACATATTGAATAATAACTGTATATACTAGTATTCCTATTCACAGATACATGAATAAAAAAGTTGCAATGTTTTTGACAAAGCGTTTATATTGCAAGTAATTTAATTAAAAATTCTCCAAATCAGGTGGACACTATCATTGTCATGGTATTAATTAAAATAATATATATGATTTTAATGTCGTTGTTTAGGTATCATTCAGAGTAACTATGAATCATTATGCATTGGTTTTTTCAGAGTCAAACATAGGTTTCTCCAACTGACAACGCACACGTAATGTTCTTTGTATTGCAGATGTTCATAGGCTATGGCAAGCGCTTGCTATCAGGTACTTGCTACCTCAGTGGTATAAAAAATATATATATTTCCCCTACATATTGAATAATAACTGTATATACTGGTATTCCTATTCATAGATACATGAATAAAAAAGTTGAACTGTTTTTGACAAAGCGTTTATATTGAGACACTTCATCTGGACGTATTTAATCTACTCTGGGTTTCTCATGACAGCATTGGTTTTAGCAAGGTGAGTACTTACAACCGCAGCTTACAGGAAAACGATAATTAATTCATTTTATTTATTGGAAGTTATAATTCAAATAATTACAACCCAGTTGCATGTTACATCCTCTTCAATAACCGATTAAAGAATTCTTTTATAATTATTTGTAGTTTGAAATAATTTGTTATATAGAAGCCGTTTTTGTATCTTTGCCAGTAGTTGCCACGCTTGGCAGGCGGATTAGCAACCGTACTTAGGCTTTGGAGATGTTTTAAGAGGGACGCTACTGCCCATCTTTCGCCCTCTCTTAGTCGGCTCTTACGACATCCACGGAAAAGGGGTGGCCTATTCTATACCGGAACCACACGGCAATGCATTGCTATAGCATGTTGCGTAAAAATAATAGAAATAGAATAGAAATTTATTATTTGATAAAACCACAAAGTTACAAACCCAAGATACAATGGCCTCCACACTAGGCGAACCTGTATCGTTGACACCTGACAAAGATTAACAATACACAGTCTATTATAATAAAAACATTGGTACATAGAATAGATATTTATTATTTGATAAAAACACGCAAACATAAGATACAATGGTATTAATATAAATAAATAAAAAGTACATAGGGAATATAAAAAAAAGGAATTTTCATAGTGATCATTACTGATCAGGCAATCCCAAAAATAATCCAGCAGTATTTTAGACATGCAATTAAAAATGGCGATCGAATTGCAAGATTATAGCTGCACTCCAATTAACTTCGCTACCATTACATGGGCGCGTAATGGTTTCTTAGATACATCGATACATTTGCATAAACCACAATCTCAACTTGTTACCTTACGGCAACATTCGGCAAATGTACTTTGTTAGAATTAGTATTTGAATTCATTTATTGGCTGGAATAAGGCACTTTACCAGAGGGAAATTGTACAAAAGTCGTTTGCATAGGTACCTCTCACCCATTTGTGTTTCTACCGTGAAGCAGTTGTGTGTGTGTAGAGTAAAGCATCATGTTGATGATCCTGTGATTTCATCCACATGAATCAGTACATAAAGTACCCTATGTACTAAGTTAGGATATAGCCAACCTATTTATTTTTATTTATTTATTAGTACAAATATGTGTACATTGCGGACTTAATGCTAAAAGCATTCTCTCCCAGTCAACCATAGGGAAGTGTCAGAATACTCGAGTGCGGTACTACTAATTATTGATATACATACATACTAAAATTACATATATAAACGAATAAATATATATGAATAACAAATATATTTACACATATATGACATATACTATATTATACACGAACTTGAGAATAATATAAAGCACTTATTGCTCGGATAAAGTAAAAAAGTGAGCGTGAACTTTTTTTTGAAAGACGGTTTAGTCGGTAGTCTCTAAATGGCATCAGGAAGCGCCTTCCAGAGACGTGAAGAATATAGGAAAAAAGAGTTTGAAGCGTAACCAGTACGATGAGAGAGGAAAGATAATAGGAAAGTATTATTGGAACGAAGGTTACGTTCGTGAGTTTCAAAAAGATACTGGAATTTACTGCTTAAGTAGTTAGAAGACTGGGGGTTTCGAAGAAGAGCGTAGACGGTACAAAGAGTCCTAACGTTTCTACGTTGACAAATGGAAAGCTACTTGAGCTGAGACCGATATAAAGAAAACCTATTCACCAAATTTCATTCAAATGTATTCAGTAGTTGAACCGTGACAGAGTAACAAACATCCGTCGTTATAAACTTTTACATTCATTATATTAATAGGATCTGTTTATTTGTTCCTACGTTCATTCGTTGATTCATTTACAATTTATTGCACCAGTTACAATTATAATAAAGTTTGAGGGGAAACAATTGATTTTACATCATTTAGTCTCTCTAGAATTCATCGTAGTTAAATTCTGGTAAACTAATTATGAAAGAATAAGAATAAGCGTTTTTTCAAATAGCATGTATATTGTAGTCATTAACAATATATATATATATATATATATATATATATATATATATATATATATATATATATATATATATATATATATATATATATATATATATATATATATATATAGTAAGGTACAGTTATTTTACATTATGTCGTGTACACAATAATCCCTTCTACATTCTTCGAAGGTGTACAGTCAGCATCAAAAATCGATGACGCTTACAAATTTCTCAAATTAATTTTTACTATTTTTTTTATAACTCTAAGGTGGCATACAAGTATACGGCCTACTTGGTGGTAAGCAGTTAAAGTAAATTCATTGATTGTACTCACGATTCATTAACAAACAAGTAAAAAGTTTGTTGAGATTTATATATATGCTTAGATTAACAAGGTTAGCCTCATAATTTGATATACATCGTATGAGGTAAAAAATTAGGTGAATATGTAAAGTAAAATTGAAGTCGTTGGTCACACATAAAATCAACTCATAGAGAATCAACTCATGGTTTAAAAATAATATTTAAATAGAAAATTTGTAAATAAAAGAGTTATTAGTATGCCATACTTAGCCCTTCTTTGCATGATTTTTTTATTGGTGAAATAAATCAAGGTGATATAATTCATGTTCCAAATTAAAGAAAAAATGGTTAAAAAATAAATTTGACAGCTATGTTTTTTTTCTGCAGTGGACATTAAAAAGGTATCCAGACACGATCAATTTAAAGTTAACTTGGTTTTTTATATAATTTTTGGGCATTTAATGTTATGATGGAAATTTCCACCATTATGCACAGAAGGGTTAATATTATATACTAAACTGAATATTAGCTGAACGTACCCTGTTAGTCAATCATATTTTTTTGTGGTGAAAATCTTCAATTTTACTGGCAACACTCACATAAAAGAATAAAGAATTTCGATTAAATTATACATAATGGCATGTATACACATGTTTACATTTTATAGTTTTAATATGCTACAGTTTTAATAATAATAATTTCCAAATTCATTTTTTTAAATTCATTATTTTGTATATTTTTTCCGCTTCATTATTTTCAGAACATGGACTAAATTTGACTTCAGTTACCTCTTTATAACCATCCCTTTGTGATGAATTAGTAAATATATTTTTGTATGTATGTAATACAATATCGTTAATTAGTACATGCTTGAAACCTATAAGTTATAGAGCTACACAGTATAGAGCAGCCTTTCCCAAAGTGGGCGATAACGCCCCCTTGTGGGCGCTGCAGGCCTAAAGGGGGGCTCAGAAAAAATTGATTAATTTACATAATTTAAACAATAATTGATTAATTTAATTTGAAGTAATGGTGGTTTTTGAGTAAGTGAAAAAATGGGGGCGCTAAAAAATAATTTATTCTCAAAGTAGGTAGTAGACAAAATAAGTTTGGGAACCTCTAGTGTAGAGTTTTTGTCCATGATGTGTCCATCGCCTTTTGTTGCCGACCGTACCGTCACGACGTGGGCATAAGAAATTAATCAATTGTCCTATACTTCATAAATATCTAGTAAACTGTAACATAGTAACGTCAATCAATAAATAGATTACTCAACTAGTTAGCGAATAATGAGCACAAATTGTAAATTATTAACTATCAGGAGTTTGATGTAACATAGGGCGGGTGTCGACTGTGAGCGGTAAACGTCAAATGGCGTGCACAAACGAATTGCGGAGAGCGGGTGGTTATTGCCAAATAAAATTCGTATTAAAAATATTTTATAAATTTTTTTATTAAAGATTGTGTTTCACAAAAACAAAGCTGACTCCTTTTGTGATAAAACTGCTTGTTTTGATTTATTAAACTACTAAACCAATTTTGATAAACTTTCTATATAAATATAACCTTTCAGATAAAAAAATATTTTTTCCAAATGGATTTAGAAATGGCGGAGCCATAAATTAAGAACAAAAAAAAAAAGACAACTGAATTGAGAATCTCCTACTTCTTAAAGTCCATTGAAAATATAAGTATTTTAAATAATATGATTCAAAAGAGTTAAAGTATACTGTTTCGCCCATGATACTCCCCATGCGTTGCCATTCCTGGGGATTCAGGTGTTATTACTCTGTACCCTGTAATTCACGTCATATCCCACCCTTCAAACCGAAAAACAGCCATGCAAACACAACTGCTTTACGGTTGAAACACGAATGGGACAGAGGTACCCAACCAATCAACTTTTGTACAAAGTCTCCCTCTGGCTTCAAATGATGTTTTAATACTACTGCACCAAAGCTATAACAATTGCATATTTGCTGCAAATATGATAACATATTTTACTTTCCTAAAAATTCAATCTAAAGTCTTGTCTATGTTTTATCTTCATACACTATTTAGCAGTAGTCTATCTCATTAGTTTTCAAACAAACAAACGCATAAGCTAGTCAAATCTTAATAAATTAATTCTTTATTATTATTAAACAAAATTTAATTAATTTTATTACGTAGTATTTTTTTGATGGGTGAAAATGGTATGGTAACCCTGCCTGCGCTAACGGGATACGCTGAAGGAGCACCAGTGAAGGGTGATAGATGAGAATGAAAACAGGCAAGTTAGCCCATCATGATGAATTCATCAGGAATTAACCATGATAGTTTCCAGAGAGAACCGCGAGGAGGTCGACCTGGTTGGGTATATTGCTAGCAACAGGATTCTCAGTCTCCATTACTAACAATCCCTTTCAAACAGTATTCGGCGTGTGATCCCGGTATAGAATAGGACATATCCCTTCCTTCATAGAGCCTTCCTTTCCCGTGGGTATCGTAGGAGGTTACTAAGGGAATTTAATAGTCGAGGGATGAGTAGCTCCTTTTAAACATCACCAAAGCTGCGGTTGCCAAGTGTAGCAACTACTGGCAAAACACTTGGGGAAGCCTATGTCTAACAGCGGACGGTTAACAGCTTATATGACGATGATATAACAGTATTCACACGCTGACACTAGCGCCACACTACCAACTCGTAATGTTTGGTCTCACGCCATTAACTTGATTTGTGGACGCGACAGACAGAAATGCGGCGGTGCCGGATCTCACTATTTTGTTGCGAGCACTCCGGTCCGACTGGCTCTGAATGAGTGCTCGGTTCTACCACGTCCACCTAGAATAATTAATTTGGCGGTGTAAGGGTTTAACACGGTGTTTCCCAAATTAAATTAAAAAATGGACTCGAAGTGATTTTAACCCTCTTGCTCCGTGCCATTTAAATGCAATGTTACGAGTAGATATCGGTGCCTAATTTAACAAAAAAAGTAAATTAAAAAATAGCTGTAAATATTTATTAGATGTAATTTCGTTTGCCATTACCAAAATATCAACTGGGCGATTAGAGTCCTTAAGTAAACTTTGACGGGAAAAATGTATGGGAGCATAAAAATTTTAGATATGTTCAAGTGAGGCATGGCACAAAAAAGGTTGGGGAACACTGGTTTAACACTACCACGCCTCCCAATAGCCTAGAATATCGAGTTCGACTGCTGTAAAATCCAAATATTTACAACACAGGGGGCAAACGAGCATGCGGCTCACCTGATGGTAAGTGACTACCGCTGCTCATGATCACCCACAACACTAACGGCATTGCAGGTGTGCTGCCGGCCTTTTAAAAAGCAATATGCTCTTTTCTTGAAGGTTATGTTGTCGTATCGGTTCGGAAATACTGCTGCTGGAAGTTGATTCCAAAGAGTGGTTGTGCGTGGAAGAAAGTGCCTTGAAAAACGCACAGTGGAGGATTTGTATTCATAATGACAATAAAGGCGGGAAAATGATGATGATGGTAATAATTATGACGATTTGATGACCTCGGTGGTTTAGCGGATTAACACACCACTTTATCTTCCGTTGGGCAGGTCCGACCAATGTATGTAAGTCAGTGAACTAGTATCCATAGTGTAACCCTCTGCTTAGTTCGAAAATAGATGGCGCTCTGTGCACTACATCCAGTGGTATTATTAATTTATATCTGTTATAGATGAAGGGCAGCCTATTCTACACAGACGGCGTTATGTTTTTTTTTTTATACGACTTAGAATGGCAAACAAGCTGATGGCCCACCTGATGGAATGTGGTAACCGTCGCCTATAGACATGAGCAGTACCATGGACACAACACTACACACACATACTGTTTCGCCCATGATACCGCCCATGCGTTGCTATTCCTGAGGACTCAGGTGTTATTCCTCTATACCCTGTAAATTCACGCCATATCCCACCCTTCAAACCGAAACACCGCCATGCAAACACAACTGCTTCACGGTAGAAACACAAATGGGACAGAGGTACCCAAGCAATCGACCTTTGTACAGAGTCTCCCTCTGTATATATATATACCCATATGGCAATATCTTTAAAGTGGAAGTACAGAATAGGTAATAATGAGGACTAGCGACCCACTATTAATAATATACTCTTTCAAGTCAACCTCCATTCGGTTCTTCTGGAAGTCAATCAGGTATTTTGTACCAAAAAATATAACTTTAACTTTCCGACTCCTGCATGACATAAAGACAAATAAGCTTAGTTAAAAGTCAAAAACGTGATTTGTATCTGAATATTTTTATGACGAAAAATATAAAGAAATGTGAGTTAAGTTTACGTAACGTTATTCTTTTAAATCGAGAAATAAAAACAATATGTCGGTTTTTAACAGTTATTTTATCTCTCACTAGAGGGAGACTTTGTACAAAAGTCGATTGGTACAAAAGTCGATTGCTTGGGTACCTCTGTCCCATTCGTGTTTCTACCGTGAAGCAGTTGTGTTTGCATGGTTGTGTTTCGGTTTGAAGGGTGGGATATGGCATATGCGTGAATTTACAAGGTAGAGAGGAATAACACCTGAGTCCTCAGGAATGGCAACGCATGAGGGGTATAATGGACGAAACTGTATACTCTGTTATGTTCATGGTACTGCTCATGTCTATAGGCGACGGTTACCACTTTCCATCAGGTGGGCTGTCAGCTTGTTTGCCATTCTAAGTTGTATAAAAAAATTTAGATAAGTATATACATAAATCTGCAAGTGAGTTTGTTTGTTGATAATAGATAATAAATCCAACCCCCCAATAGGGGGGGGGGGGTGTTTAGCTGTAGATAGTTTTTATTGGATGATAATTAAATGGGTTACCATACCGTCTGTGCTATTGGCATACGCTGGTAGGGCATCAGTGACGAATGATTAGTGAGGATGAAAAGGTAGGTCAATTAGCCCATTGTGGCGAATTCAATGACAAATCAGTCACTATAGTTTCCAGGGGGAACCGCGTGGAGTTCGACCTCATAGAGTACATTGATAGAAATGGGGATTAACCTCCCCATTACAAACAATCCCTACCCCCCTCCAGCTGGGGATAGTTAACGGTCAATATGATGACGCTGACGTGATGAAAGCACAGAATCTAGCTCTTTTTTTTATACCACTGAGGTGGCAAACAAGCATACGGCCCACCTGATGGTAAACGATTACCGTAGCCTATGAACGTCTGCAATACCATAGGTATTACGCGCGCGTTGCCGACCCTGAAGAAACCTCTTTACCCCCTCTTTTGAAGAACCCCATGCTGTAGTCTCTTCGGAAAACCTCGGCAGGGAGTTCATTCCATAACCTGAGTGTTCGTGGGAGAAAACATCTCTGAAACCGCGTTGTACGCGACCATTTAGGCTGTAGGGTATGAGGATGAACTCCCTGTCGATGGCGAGCCGTACGATGAATAATAATCCAGGACAGAGCGTCCTGGCGCCATTGTACAAGAAGACCTGATCCCAAATAGTGTTAGGCTTAAGAGCTGGAAGAAAAAGAATGAGAAAATCTAATCCATTAAGTCTCCAAGCAATAACTTAAAGACTTAATGTCTTAAACAGTCATTATGAGATTTGACATATACATACGTAGTATTCGAGATATAGAGAACATAGCGAAAGTAAATTACCGATATCTTCAAACTAACGTAATATGTAGTTCTAAACATTTTTTCAAACAAATCTCAGTCACGCAGGCGAATTCGCGGGTAAAAACTAGTAAAAAATAGGGTACGGTAAGAAGGTATCACGTATCGTATTCCGAGTGTATAATATTCATAATATTATAACGAAGTCACGTCACGGACCTTCGATAAACGGAAATAAGATTTTGCTTTCCTTTTTATAAACAAGCTGTATCTCTCTGCTTCGTCTGTAGTCTTATTGTGATATTGAATAGCATATGAACTTCCTTATGAAACAAGATAAATGTAAAAACGATGTAAATGTATTAAATATGTTAATATTATTATTGTTTTGGCTTCAGTCTTGCACTAATTATTACGACGACGACCGGGGGAAAAAACGACATTTTATAAAAATTAAATTAAATTCTATTAATAAAAAAATATTAAATTCATATATCTAATTATAATTAAAATGACTACCCAGTTCGAAGTGTGAACTAGGAGTGCAATTCCTATATCTAATTATTACTAAAATGAACGTCCAGTTCGAAGTACGAACCAGGTGTGCAATTCCTATATCTAATTATTACTAAAATGAACGTCCAGTTCGAAGTGTGAACTAGGAGTGCAATTCCTATATCTAATTATTACTAAAATGAACGTCCAGTTCGAAGTACGAACCAGGTGTGCAATTCCTATATCTAATTATAACTAAAATGAACTGAAACGAACCAGTTGAATGAATATCTAATTATTACTAAAATGTTACGTTCGTTTTCTAATGAATAATATCATTAATAAAATGAACGTCCAGTTCGCCTGCGCTATATCTAATTATAATTAAAATGACTACCCAGTTCGAGAGATGTGAACTAGTGCAATTCCTATATCTAATTATTACTAAAATGAACGTCCAGTTCGAAGTACGAACCAGGAGTGCAATTCCTATATCTAATTATAATTAAAATGACTACCCAGTTCGAAGTGTGAACTAGGAGTGCAATTCCTATATCTAATTATTACTAAAATGAACGTCCAGTTCGAAGTACGAACCAGGTGTGCAATTCCTATATCTAATTATTACTAAAATGAACGTCCAGTTCGAAGTACGAACCAGGTGTGCAATTCCTATATCTAATTATAACTAAAATGACTGAAAGGAGTTGAATGAAATTTAGTACACTGTTACGTTCGTTTTCTAATGAATAATTCATTGGAATAATAACCTCGCCTGCGCTAACGGTTTTCATTGACGAGGCACCAGTGAGAGATGAGAAGTGAGAATGAAATGGCAGGTCAGTTAGCCCAACGTGATGAATACACCTGGAATTCAGCACGATGGTTTCCAGGGGGGCCATGTGGAGATCGACCTGACAGAATATGTTGCTAACAATGGGACTAGTAGTCAGCATTACTAACAATCCCTTCCCCCCACACTGGTAGGTTATACCTTTGTACATAAGACACTGTATGTACTGATTCAGTCGGGCAGAGCCCCTTATAGTGGAAATATATGTTCAGCAGTGGCCAGTTAATAGCTGATATGATGAAGTTAGATTGTAACCTACCCTTTTACCAAATTTCATTCAAATCTGTTTTGTAGTTTTTGCGTTTTTTTTTTCTCATTTAAGACCCGTTTTATATGCTTCTTTTAATGGCCGTGACACTTTTAGCTGATTAGAGTCTGCTTAAAATTCTTCTAACAAAATAATGTCCCTAAGGCCGATGGTAATTAAATATTCCGTTGTTAATTTGTTTTTTAATGTTTCTACATCTTTTTTTCCTTCTCAGGTACTTTACAGAGTTTGAGAATATTTTTTTATGTACTTTAGAATGGCATACAAACGGACGGTGCACCTGATAGAAAGTGGTATCCGTCACCTATAAACATGGGCAGTACCATGTATATAATATAGTATACTATGTCACCCATGATACCCCTCATGCGTTTCCATTCCTAAGGACTAAGTAAGCCTTTGTACCCTGTAATTTTACCGTCATATTACACCCTTCTAATCATTAATTCCAAATCGCTTTATAAAAAACAATTTAAAACAAGTCTTTTCATTTCAGAGGAAAGATTTAATTTTTTTTTTTATACAACTTAGAATGGCAAACAAGCTGACGGCCCACCTGATGGAAAGTGGTAACCGTCGTATAGACATTACCATGGATATATATATACCCCCCATGCGTTGCCATTCCTGGGGACTCAGGTGTTATTCCTCTGCACCCAGTAAATTCACCCACCCTTCAAACCGAAACACAGCGTTGCAAATACAGCTGCTTCACGGTTGAAATACGACATGGCAAACTTTGTACCGCGTAACAGTCTGAAATATTTTTTTCTTTATATTTTACGTGAATCTTTACGATATTTTAATAGTTATTCCGCTATTCGGGGCGGAGATGAATCCAACAAATTATAGGCCATCAAAATATGTCTAGCCGTTTTGAAGTTACAAATTTAATAGCCTTAGTAATACGGTATACTAAATCTATGGGTAACTATGGTAACTGTATTTGTTTTATTTATATAGATGTAGATAGTCAATATTAAAATGTTTGTAATTGTTTATTTACAACAAATTTAATTTTTTTTACCGCAAAATTACATTTTTGTTTTGCCAAAGGGAGAGAATGCTGTACAGGATTAAGCCCGCATTTTGTAACAAACATATTTTTTATAACGTATATTAATAAATTAATAAATAAATTATTAAGTGTAATTATATAGTACTTAAAGTGTGTACCTAACAAATTAAAATGTCCTTGGACCTTTCGCGACAACTTGACTCTTAAGTACTGTCGCCCTGTCATCTGGCTGTGATATATCCTTGTGTATAACTATTGTATGATTAATAATGAATGTAATAATTATTGATTAACATCCGGAATCGAATTGGAACTGATTGTTTATCTTTTAATCTTGACTATATATAATTAACGGTAAAAATTTTTTATTTGATTTGATACATAGATAATTTATTTGCATTACTTACAGCACACAAATAAACACCAGAGGAAGACTTTATACAAAAGTTATGGGCACCTCTGTCCTTTTTGTATTTCTACCGTGAAGCAGTTGTGTTTGCATGGCTGTGTTTCGGTTTGAAGGGTGGGATATGGCAGTGAATTTACAGGGTACAGAGGAATAACACCAGAGTCCTCAGGAATGACAACGCATTGGAGGTATCATGAGCGAAATTGTATACTCTGTTATGCCCATGGTACTGCTCATGTCTATAGGCGACGGTTACCACTTTCCATCAGGTGGACCGTGTGTTTGCTATTCTAAGTTGCATAAAATAATACATTGATAGATATACGCAGTGAAAAGAGATAAAAGAATACGTATACAAAAAAAGCAAAATACGTAACAGAAGTAATAATTTTTCCCTTCATGCGCGTGTCACAGTAACACAAAATGGTCACGACTCAGCTTATTGCTTTGCCCTCAAAAGAGCAAAAGACTGATATTTTGTGACTATCACTAATATATTGTTACCAAAAGCCAGTCGCGAAATTACTTAATAATAATAATAAAAAAGAAATATGTGTAAAATACATTATGTGTGTCCATTTACTATTATTTAATATTTTATTCTAAACTAGCGGCCTGTCCCGGCGACGCACTGGTGGACATTTTTAACATTTCCCGTACTAAAATGATACAAGGGACCCTCAAACTGCAACTTCGTCTGTCCGTCTTGATTTTGACTGGTTTTGATAGGAGGATGCTTTCAGTCTATCGGAATTTTTTTCTGCGGTTTTGTTACCCAATAACGTTACCGATTCTGGAGCGTTCTTTATTACACTTTAAACCAACGTACCATTTATTTAACGTTAATGGGAAATAATAAAATTTCATATAGTTCACTTTTAAAGTGTATGCCATCAAAATATTTGGATCATATTACTCCAAAAAAGGTGAAGACTACACGCCTTTAAAAAATAAAAGTTGTACTATAAGTATTCAAAATGCCATAAAAGTCGATGTTTACACAATTTCCCTACTTATACGAATGACAGTGACACTATTAAAGTTATAAGGCGACAAGTAATAAAGTGTACATCTGTAACAAGTCGCGTTTTACATAATTTTGCCAGCAGTACAAGTTTCGAGAGCCGTTTACAACATGCGACACGATTTTAACTTTGATTGCGACATTTTGAATTTTGAACGGACTTCTGACTAAGTGGATGATAGAAATTTCACAAGTCTATATATATTTATTTATAATTCTATAATCAGTACAATTTGCTTGGTTGCCGCCATGATACGTTCCGTCTGATAACTTACTGTTACCGGGGGGAAAAGGATTGTCAGCAATGGAGTTTGATAGCCCCATTGCTAGCAATATATATTAGGTCGACCTCCACGTCGTTCCCCCTGGAAACCATCGTGAACAAATGCGTCACGATGGGCTAACTGGCCTACTTCATCCTCACCTATCATCTTTCACTGGTGCCCCGCCAGCGTATCCCGATAATGCAGGTGGGGTTACCATTCCCTTATCACCCATTAAAAAAAAAAACTTACTGTTACCGTAACGTATGGATGTTTGTAACAAGGAATATACACAGAGACTGGCGTTGCTTTGCGTTGATTGGGTATTTGTTTCGCAATTTTAGGTAAAATTCCAAATTTGCATCTGGCAACTCTCACAGAGTTCACATATACGCTTTGTTAAGAAAAGAAATATTATTAAGTCCTTTTAGAACTGTGGGTGATGCGGGAGGAAAATCTTCTGAAACCGAGCAGTTCATTTATTTACATTCTAGAGTATAAGAATTTATTCCTATTTCTTGCCCTTTTACACAGACGAACTTATTCCAAATAGACATATCTTCAAGTCTACTTTAGGATAATTTAAAGCAGTTTCAGACTAGGGTATATACAATAAAAATGTGGAATAAATTTCGGTTAGGTTTAAAAATAAAAATGTTTTATTTTAGAAGACAGAGGCAAACAAGCATGCTGTTCACTTGATAGTAAATGATTATCGACCCCCTTGAGCATCCGGAATATCAATGGAATTAAACTTGCGCCGCTGGCAGTAATATATTTTTATACAACTTAGAATGGTAAACAAGCTGACGGTTTATGCCCTTTTTCTTATAATAAATAAATTCATGAAACATAATATATATATTATATATTAATGAATATTAAAATAAAATTATACAACTGAATCATAATCGTAAACATATCGTAATCGCATCGTATCGTACGTTGTAAACAAACCGAGTAGCCGAATTCCCGTTTAATGGCGACCGACGATTATTTCTTAACAAAAATGTAGTAATAATTCAAATTAAAAAGATGGAACGAAGTATTGGATAAGCGAAGGCCGGTGAAATTCTTTGGTCCACATTTTTTTTTTTATTTTTTTTTTTTTTTTTTTTTTTTTTTTTTTTTTTTATTTTCTACAAAAATCCACATCTCTTAAAAAATAACTTACATGCTAAGTCTCTTATGAATACAGCCAATAACGGATTTTACTTATACAAACAAAAATTTTGATTCCATAGCGAGGTAGGCAAGTTAGAGTGGGTGTATGCAAGCAATATAATACATGTATGTAAGGAACCATATATAATAGTGAGTGTCCATAAAGTTAAGTTAATTGATATATAAAAATTAAACTCATGTTGTTAAAGTTCAGATATTGACAGCAATGATTAAATAATACAAAATCATGGTCACCAATTGTAAAGATGGTTAAATGTATGCGTGGGTGTATGTGTAGTGTGATATAAATAAATGTATAATAGTATGATATAAATAAATGTAAATATGTAGTGTATGTATATACGTGCATGTATGCAACATAGGTAATTATGATATTATTTCATCCATTATCACAGCCCTGAATTTATATCTACTGAGGTGGAATAAATCCACTGTTGAAAAAAGTTTGTTATATGAATTCATTAGACGACAAACTATTGAGTTCTGAGAGTAATTGGTATGGTTGGTTGGAACTGCAAAAAGAGGAGGATTTCTGGTACGGATTTTAGGAGTACGGAGACGCAACACGTTACACACAAGATCCGGGCAGTCTATACCATTATTACAAATATCTCTCAAGAACATCATATCAAGAAGAGAACGCCTATCTTCGAGAGAAATAAAATTGTACTTCTTACACATTTCATGATAATCAGTACTAGTGCTTCTTGTTTTATAATTTAGATGTTTTAAGAATTTTTTCTGAATGTTTTCTAACGTCTGCTTATAAATTATATAGTTTGGGTTCCATATTATGCTGCAATACTCTAAAACGCTTCTTACATAAGATAGATAATATATTTTTATACAATCAATATCCGAAAATGGTCTGGACACGCGAAGAATGAAGCCTAAATTTTTGTATGCCTTATTAGAAATCGAATGAATATATATAATATATATAAGTTTTGAGTCGAAATAATACGCCCAGGTCACAAACAATTGCAGATTTTTTTATTAGTATACCATTAATTGAGAATGAATATTTCACAGGTTTTGTTTTTCGTGTAAAACTAATATGCTGACATTTAGCTACGTTGAGATTGATTTTGTTTGTTCTGTAGTATAAGTTCAAGCGGTTAAGATCATCTTGTAGTAATTTACAATCATGACTATTATTAATTTTCATATAAACCTTCGTATCATCAGCATACATCAAAAACTTACACATTACAAAATATGATTCTTACGCGCTGAGTATCGCGACCTTGCGTGAGAGCTTACAAAATTAAATATCTCCGCTGGAGAAGCAAAATGCGTTAAGCGCCATAAATTGCATTTTATAGGAGAGACAAAAAAAAAAAGAAATGAATGATGATAGGTAGTATAGTACATGTTTAATATAACAGGTGAAACAGTTAATATAGAATTTTATATTTTTTTTTTAATAATAATAATAAATTAATCTTTTTTCAAGTTAGCGGGACCTACACTATTTTAAAGTTACATGTTAAGAGAGAGACTGGCTGAAAACCAGTGCTGTGCAGCTTTACACACTGCACTGGGGCACTCACAGCATCGGCTGAGCTAGTTCCTTTTGCCTAATATGAGACACTTCTTATATTACCAGAGGGAGACTTTGTACAAAAGTCGATTTCTTGGGTACCTCTGTCCCATTCGTGTTTCAACTGTGAAGCAGTTGTGTTTGCATGGCTGTGTTTCGGTTTGAAGGGTGGGATATAGCAGTAAATTTACTGGGTACAGAGGAATAACACCTGAGTCCTCAGGAATGGCAACGCATGGGGGGTATCATGGGCGAAACAGTATACTCTGTTATATCCATGGTACTGCTCATGTCTATAGGCGACGGTTACCACTTTCCATCAGGTAGGCCGTCAGCTTGTTTGCCATTCTAAGTTATATATATATATATATATATATATATATATATATATATATATATATATATATATATATATATTGTATTTTCTGTTGTAATTATATGTTTTTCTGGCAATTAATATTTTATATTTTATTCTATTTTTGATGATTTAATGATTTATGTAGAAAGAATCCAGCCTATTTGCCGTCATGGCTGGTACGCGGTTTATTTGTTTTATATTAATAAAATTTTTTTTATTAATTTAAAACATGTAAACCGAAATTTCGGTGCCGATCGAAACCCAATTTTAAAGTCAAAAGGACATACTACAGACTATTAAAAATATTAAAAATCTTAAAATATTCTTTCTTCGGACTATTAAGGAAGGATTTATGACGAACGTTAATGTTAAGCTCCATTTACTAGGCCGATTTCAGTACGAACAAAAATACAAAATTGAGTTCGAAAATTCGAAATTCCATTTCGTGGTAGACCCGCTGGCCACGCGGACAAAATCGCGTGTAAAAGCTAGTAAAACATAAGCGTAAACTTGTTTACAGTTTTATCATTTTCTGTCATAACCTAATATTGAATTAATATGTGATTAGGCTCGAATATTAATATATGCAAATGGTGAGAGGCATTCAGGGGCAGTGTCATCATTGTTACATAAGTGGCCGGTCACAGAGCACGAGTCGTGTCTACGAAGTGGTACTCGGTCAAATGTTAATAGGCATATCATAAAAACACGTTGGTACAATAAAATAATAAAAGCTGAGATCAAAAACTAAAACAATTGAAAAATTACGCCCTAAAAAATATGAAACAAAAAATATATTATCATCTGATATTGTCATGTATAAAATATAAAAAAAATTTATACCACGAAGTTGACAGCAAACACTGCCTGATGGTAAACGATATTAAACCATATTTTATTTGCTATAAAATAGCATGTTTAATAGCAACTATTATGCTATTAAACATACAACTATATGTATTACAACATAATAATTAATAATAAAGTATTATTATATTTAATACATTTTAATGTTTGTGTGTGTTTGCATGTGTGTTGTGTGAGCTGTGTTTCGGTTTGAAGATTGGGATATGGCAGTGGATTTACGGGGTACAGAGGAATAATACCTACAAACCACATGTCTATAGTCGACGGTTACCATTTTCCTCAGGTGGGCCGTCAGCTTGTTTGCCATTCTATGTTGTATAAAAAAAATTCAAATTTTCGTAATTTTTAGGTAGCTTAAAGTATTGAATATTAAAAATAATTGATGGTTTTGCTCTATCTGAGTGTTTCGCCTTAAACGATGTTATAATACTAATTTGAATTCGATAAAACATATATGTAAGTGTAGGCGATTTATAATCCGATATGCACTATATCGTCATATTTTTTTTTGATGGGTGAAAATGGTATGGTAACCCCGCCTGCGCTAACGGGATACGCTGGCGGAGCACCAGTGAAGGGTGATAGATGAGAATGAAAACAGGCCAGTTAGCCCATCATGATGAATTCATCAGGAATTAACCATGATAGTTTCCAGGGAGAACCGCGAGGAGGTCGACCTGGTTGGGTATATTGCGAGCAATAGGATTCTCAGTCTCCATTACTAACAATCCCTTTCCCCCTATATCGTCATATTAGCCATTAACTGCCCACTGTTGAACATAGGCTTCCCCTTTGGGGGTTTGTCAGTAGTTGTCACGTTTAGCGTAGGAGTTGGTAACCGTAGTTAGGTTTTGGTGACATTAAAAGAGGGACACTGCTGTCCATCCCTTGACTATAAATTTTCCTCAGTCGTTTCTTACTACATCCAGGGGAAAGGAATGGATGGCTCATTCTACGCCGGGACCACAGGGCTAACGGATAAGTACGATATACGTAAATCAAATTGTTTTATATACAGGTTGAAATAGAAAATGTCAGTATTCTTTTAAAAGACTGCTCTATAAGTGATACTGTTTTTTTTCCCTTGGGTCGCAAAACCATGAGAAAATTTGAGTCGTCAACCAGCTGTAGAGTAAGTATGGTATATGCTTAGTTTACACAGATAGAGCGTAGAGTATCTAAAACGTATCAATATTCTGACTGTTAATTGACGTTTGGAAGTTTTTAAAATCTATACAAAACGCGTTTTTTAAGTGAAGTTGCAAGTAATTGGATTAAAAATTTCCCAGATCAGGTAGACTTTTTGTAAACAAAATTGAGAAATATTTTTTTCTGATTACATATTGATATTAATTATATATTAAAATATAAATATGATAATATTAGAAACAATAGTTTTCAATTTAGTTACATGTACAAATGTATATACAAGTATTAACTAAAAAGGAAACATATTTTATGTATATACTCAGATATAAAAATCAAAGAATTCAGCAAAATCATCATTGTGTGATAGTTGGCCGTGTGGTCCCGGCATAGAATAAGCCACTCCTTCCTTTCCAGTGGGTGTCTTAATAGGCGACTAAGGGAACTTATAGTCGAAAGATGGGCAGGCCTAATTACAGTTGTCAATCCGCCTACTAAGCATGGTAGCTGGCAAACCCTCCCAAAGGGTACGCTTATGTTCAGCAGTGGTCAGTTAAAGGCAGATATAATGATGATGATGATGATATATTTGTCTATTAAATATAAACACATTAAAAGCTTTCTAAATTGTATTTTAAATTGTTATTCAGATAAAATATTAAATAGGAATGCAAGCATTCACTATACAGAAATAATAATAAGGCAATTTCTTTATGTGACATATACTGATAAAGTGATTGGCCCTTATTTGTTATGTTAATAATCGTAATATAATTAGTCGGCATGTAACAACATGTAAGGAGGCGACATGATTTATTACCCTTTCATTATCTAAAAGTTTAATCGCATTAGTAAGAGAAGAAATACATGGTGGTTCCCAAACTTTTTTAATTTATGCCGCAAGCCACATCAGGTGAGTCTTTAAATTGATTGTCATTCCAAATGATTTATAATTAAAAAAAAATATAGTCATATATATTATATAATATAAACATGTTTGGTTAAGTACAAGGAAGAAACAGTAGATATACTATTAAAAGAGAAAAAAATCTTTAATGGGGATGGGTCTTTTTTAATAACAATACCGTTTCAGTATCGCTGTGTGGTCATGAAATATAATGAGCCACCCCTTCCTTTCCCGTGGCTCTCGTAAGACGCGATTAAAGTAATTTATTGGTCGAGGGATTGACAGCAGCGTCCGTCTTAAAACGTCATCATTACAGCCGTTACCTGTCCACTGCTGAACATAAGCCTTCTCCATAAGGGGAGTTTTGTCAGCAGTTGCCACACTTGGCAGAGACACTGGTGTCCATCATCCTTAAAACATCACTAACTCTAACTGCCAACCAAGCGAGGCAAATACTGGATAAAATATGTACACTAATAGGGCGAGGTCTATTTTCAGCAGTGGGCAGTTAATGATATAATAAAAATATCGATATACATTGACGGAGTACTAGAGAGGCATGATAGATTTTTTTATGCAACTTAGAATGGCAGACAAGCTAACGGCCCACCCGATTGAAAGTGGTAATCGTTGGCTATAGACATGAACATAACAGAGTATACTGTGTCATCCATGATACTCTTAATTCCGTTCATTAACAGGATGGTTTCGAAGAAGACTGCGCGAAGGTCGATGTGAGGGTGCATTGTTGTTTTTTGTTACAATACAGATACTAATGGGTCCATTAATCCCCATCACACAAGTTCTTCCTCATGGAGTGGGACACATGCCCAATAGTGGGACATTGGTAGGTTGTTAAAATAATGAATTTTCATGCACAGCGCAATATTATCAGTACAGGCGTAAACGATTCGGTCCTTGGCATATAGCGCATACGGTTCATTGACATTTAGATAACACGCACTCACATCAAAGGTCATTAAAGTGCACAAAAGTTGCACTTGGTGGCGCATTGTGTGCACGAGGTAACGATTTCAACGATGACCTACCCGTGTTAAAGGTCGGTGACCTCATAGTGATTACCATAGGATCTCAGCTTGACGTTAATTTAAGGGATCTATATCAAAGTAGTTTAATGTTACCCTTATGGTGGTCTCCTTATGGTTATCGTGAATTTACAGGGTACAGAGGAATAACACCTGAGTCCTCAGGAATGGCAATGCATGGGGGTATCATGGACGAAACAGTATACTCTGTTATGTCCATGGTACTGCTCATGTCTATAGGCGACGGTTACCACTTTCCATCAGGTGGGCCGTCAGCTTGTTTGCCATTCTAAGTTGTATAAAAAAAATCTGTCTGTCACAGTGCTTTAAGCGTCTTTTCTACTATTAATGTTCGTTCTCTCGTTCCAATAATACTCTCCAACTATCTTTCCCCTCTCACCGTACTGGTTATGCTTCAAACTCTTTTCTCCTACATTCTTCACGACTCTGGAACGCGCTTCCTGAAGCCATTAAGAGACTACCGACTAAACTGTCTTAAAAAAAAAAACGTTCACGCTCACTTTTTTACTTTATCCGAGCAGTTAAGTGCTTTATATTATTTTGAATTTCGTGTATAATATAGTATATATCATATATGTGTAAGTATATTTGTTATTCATATATATATTTATTCGTTTATATATGTAATTTTAGTATGTATGTATATCAATAATTAGTAGTACCGCATTCGAGTATTCTGACACTTCCCTATGGTTGACTGGGAGAGAATGTTTTTAGTATTAAGTTCGCCATGTACACATATTTGTACTAATGAACAAATAAAAAAATAAAATAAATATACTAGAGGAGGCTTTATACAAAAGTTAATTCATTGGGTACCTCTGTCCCATTCGTGTTTCTACCGTGAAGCAGTTGTGTTTGTATGACTGTGTTTCGGTTTCAGTGGGATATGGCAGTGAATTTACAGGGTACAGAGGAATAACACCTGAGTCCTCAGGAATGGCAACGCATGGGCGGTATCATGGGCGAAACAGTATACTCTGTTATGTCCACGGTACTGCTCATGTCTATAGGTGACGGTTCCCACTTTCCATCAGGTGGGCCGTCAGCTGGTTTGCCATAATTTGTGATGATGGAGGAATGATTAGATGGATGGATGTTTGTTATTTTTTTATGAAAAAAAAATACTGAACTGATTTGATTGGAAAACTGGTACTGGTACTGGATAGATTATATCTTACTTTAGCACTTAACCGACATTTCAACCGACTTAAAAAAAAGGAGGTTCCCAATTCAGTTGTATTCTTTTTTATTTTTCTAACTTCATGTAAACCGATTTAGAAAAATATTTGTTTGTCTAAAATACTTACAGATAGGTCCCGAAGAGATTTTATCAATATCGATTTAGTGATTTAGTTTTATAATCAAAACACCTGTTTTACCACAATTGAAGTCGACTTTTTTGTAAAACACAATTTTTGTACTTTCCAACTACATATTTTTATTCATAATTATAATATTATTTCAACAATAAACTCATTAGATAAAATCATTAACAGTAATAATTAATGAAGAAAAAAAAAAACAAAACAATTGCATTCAATTAAGTATTGGATGTTAATCATTAACAAAGTTTCATCAGAATCCGTTTAGACGGCAAACTCGAAGGTCAGACACCATGGTACAAACCTACAATAAACCATAACCTTTCTTATTCGAAGTCGAGAAATATAATTTGTCCATATACAGTATCGGACCAGATAATCTATGTATGAATGAAGTTTTAATTAGTTAGGTATTGCAGTGTGTCACACTAGTACATGGATTTAAGAACTCATTGATTAAACATATGGATGTGGCATAATAATTCTACCAACATTTTTTTTAATGGGTAAAAATGGCATGGTTACCACGCCTGCGCTAACTGTATACACTGGCGGGACACCAGTGAGCGATGATAGGTAACAATGAAAGCAGGTCAGTTAGCCCATCCTGATGAATTCCACTAGATGATGGTTTCCAGGGGGAACCACGTGGAGGTCAATCTAATAGGATGTATTGCTGGCAATAGGTCTATTTGACTCCATTACTAACAATCACTTTCCCCCCATTTATTTTTATTTACACTAAATAATAAATAAAATTTGGTACACGGATAGATTATATCCTAATTTAATTTAGCAAACAGGATATTTTATGTACTGATTCACGCGGGGAAAGCTGTGGGATACAGCCAGTTATAGCGAAGGATGCAAAATTGTTTATCATGCCAATAGATATAGCATCATATAAAATATATGAATTCGATGAAGGTATTTTGTACATCATAGTAATAAAATTTACTTTATTTATTATTTCTTTATTATTATATTATAAATATTAAACTGTAAATATGAATTTAAAATAAAAAATAGAAACGTTAATTATTGTCTGTTCCACATAGATATTTATTACTAGCCGTTTTCCGCGGCGTTGCCTGCTTCCCGTATATCATTCCCATTGGAACCCTTCATGAATCCGGTCTTATATTGTATTATATACTTAAATGATAATTACATACCTAATACCTTCATAAACTTTCAGCCAATTTAACTGATCGGTTATTTTATATAATTTTATATGTGATTCTTTAAATTAATATAACTTTTTATTTATTAACCGATTGAAATAAAATAAACATGAAATGTTAAGTAGAGCCAACCGTAACGCATTAGTGAAAACCGTTTTTGAAATTAGCGTTAACAAACATACAGACAAACAGACATAAATTCTAAAAACCATTGTTTTGGGTTCTATTGCATTCATAAAGCCTGTATAATAGTTTTTCTTATATCTTGTACGAGTATGTACAGACAGCGATCAGTTACCATTTTATTATATGTATTGATTATAAACAAAACGGAATCTTTACTTACGCTGTTTGTAAAATAAAGCAGTTTCATTTATTACGCTATATGACAACATCATCAATAAACAGCTAGTTCAAAACATATAAAGTATAGACTCTATTCCTTGCCAATAATATGATAAATGTAATATTTTTATGCAACATTGAATGGCAAACAAGCTGACGGACCATGTGTTTTTGTTTGTTACCTCTTAGTGGTTTAACGGTTTAACGGATGGAGAAGGACATAGGCTATATTTTATCCAGGTCAGTGAATATATCCCAGTCATATGGACAAAGTCGCAGGTAAAAGCTAGTATAATTATAAGTTCGATTTTACACATTGTCTGGTGGTATTAATGCTCCTTTCCACTTAGTATTTGCTGGAAGAACTCTTACAGAGTTACCTGTTGTATATCCAGGATTCTAAATAAATTGTAATAACGTAATTATTGTATGAAATAGTGTATAAATAAATATTTATCCTATAAATAATCCCCGAATAATATATAAAGTTTCTGGTAATCGCTAAAGTAAAAATAATAATGAAACAATCGACTCAATGCCGTATCCAATCGGAAAAGAGAATATTCGTGTAAATCTGTATCACGTGGCGGAACTAGACACGGAGTCGTTTGAAGGGCGTGCTCCCTCTCTCTGGCCGCTCGTTTGTGCGCTTACTATACGATTTTTTTACCGATTCTGTATCGATTAAAAAATCGGAATCGAACGGTCGGCGGAAATCCGACATTGACATACGAACTGCATTCGGTGGCTGGCCATTGACCTTGAGCTTTGTTTAATTCATTAATGTTGTTCATTTTAGAATAATTTAATTTGTAATTCATAAGTGGTAAATATAAAATGAAACTAGGCTAAGGGGCCAAGTCAACGGTGAAGTAACGAATCAACTCATTTTCACATATTTTTATTATGTCTAGAATGGCAATCAAGCCGACTGATGGTAAGTGGTAACCGTGGACTATAATATGTATTTTATTTATTTATTTATTAAATACAAGAAATTTACAATACGAGTACATTGGACCCCGCACTAGGCGAACCTGAGGGCCTACCATGAAATATTTTCCGAAATTTCGGGGACGATCGAAATAAAAACTGGATGTTAAAATTACATAATACATGTCGTTTAAAATTATTATAAATATTATAATATCATTGCTCTGCACTATTAGGATAGGATTTATGATGAATGAAACGTTAAGCTCCATTTACTGGGTCGATTTAGGTACGAACAAAAACACGAAATTGAGCCCGAAAATTCGGAATTTCATTTCATGGTAGGCCCCCTGTATCGCAGGAGTCCATAAGAGATTACCAAGACACGGTGATATATATATATATATATATATATATATATATATATATATATATATATATATATATATATATATATATATATATATATATATATATATATATATATATATATAATCAACATTTAATGCCGAAATGAAGAACAATTACTAGATATCTAATCAGTAGGAATAGGAATTTTTACTTTTTTTTTTTATTATATTTCAACTCCTGTGTGCGTGCTGTTGCATATTTGTACAAAATAAAGTTTCTATCTTCCATTCATTTCTTATACACACTAGTACCTGTGCGTACAATGTTTATTGGTCAAATTAAACCACTTATTATAGTGCGGGATAATTATTTCAACATTGTCAGAATCATGTCGATGGCACGCTCGTGCCTCTAATCGTCAACGCATGCAACCGGTTGGGCAACCAGCGACGGAACCCACTTGGTTCCGAGGAAACCGCCCGTTAAAATGCCATTCAGTTGCAAAACGGTGACATTGCTTCACAATATTATAACGCATTGCTATAGAAAAATATTTCATTATAAAAATTAATGAAAATAAATTGTTAGTAATGGGGTCAAATAGACCCATTACTAGCAATATAACCTATCAGGTCGACCTCCACGTGGTTCCCCCTGGAAACCATCGTATTTAATTCTAGTTGAATTCATCAGGATAGGCTATCTGATCTGCTTTCATCCTTATCCGTCATCTCTCACTGGTGCCCCGCCAGCGTATACCAATAGCGCGGGCAGGGTTACCATACCATTATAACCCATTAAAAAAAAGTTATGATTCTAGGCCTGAACTAGATTACTTTAGATTCACTCTTCAAAGACAAAGTCCTAAATATTATGTCTTTGGCCGAGTTTTTATAGTTGCTTAATTTATTTAGGTATGAGGAAAGAAAGTGGTAAACGCAATTAGTGTTCCAAATTAGTTTATTCGACGTAAGGTCCCGGAATAGATAGGGTCCTTTTCTCTCCTTGGGTGTCGTCATTTGGAAACAGGAATTTGCCTACGAAATAATTTTTTAGGTAACATTTTCTTATGGGGAATCGATAGCCTGTGGAGAAAAAAGTCTTTGATATTCAACAATTTTCTATTTTACCAATTAGGGTATTACATATTGGTGACATTTTTTTACAAAATCTGTTACATTTGAGCTTTGCCAGTCGTGATTTGAATAGAGATTAATAAATAAATTATTTTTTAAACTAAATTTTACATTCAGAATGGTTCCATAGTATTTTTTATGATACTTAGAATGGTAAATGAGCTGACAGCCAATCTGATGGAAAGTGGTAATCGTCGCTTACAGACATTAGAACCATGGAATGGAGATTGTAGAATATACTGTGACACCATTACATTCTCCCTGCATTGTATCCTCGAGGATTTATATACTTATATGCTTTTCTACATTCACGTATAATATAGATATTAGGTTATAACAAAAATGAAGAGGCAGACTTATTTCTTAATGGAATTTTTTCTAGTCAACCTTGGTATTGGCATATGGTGTTATGCCTCTGTATCCTGTCATCATCATCCTTGCCTTGCTTTTTCCCATTTATTTCGGGTCAGTCCAGTATGCCTTCTTCTATAATTTATATAAATTAAGGATTTTTCTAAAAGCAATTTCACACATTTTATTCTGTCTCTCTCACGATGACCGTTACATCACTTGCCCACATTACACCGAGCATATTCGACTTCGAGATGGCAATGGGCGAGCCTAACGGCGCCTTTATATCTATATAAAACCTGTCTGCACAGACTGGAAGCGATTTGCAATAGCATCCGGCCTGTGACATGTCCTTCGTACCTTTTACTACATTTGAGATCTGCGAACAGTCAGCTACGTGCTGAGTTAACTGGGTCATATAATGTACACAACAATCCGATATTGAGTCTCTAGGACGCTTACCGTGAACTCAAATCCCCTTGTTTATAAAAACTAAATTCTCCTACAGATCTGTTTTCATTATTGCACTTTTTTGTCACTGTGTTTAAAATAGGGAATTTATTGTAAAAAAAAAAAAAATATTTCAGCCGGTAACTGTCCACTGCTGAACATTAGCCTTCCCCATAAGAGGAGTTTTGCCAGTAGTTGCCACGCTTGGCAGGCGGGTTGACAACCGCAGTATGGCTTTTACAGATGTTTTAAGAGGGACGCTGTTGCCCATCCATATGCTCCCTTGGTCGCCTCTTACGACACCCACGAGAAAGGAAGGGGTGACCTATTCTATGTCGGGACCTACACGGCGAAAAGAAAGAAATAAAACAGTTCAAAGAGTAAATTATCAGGGTGATTTTTCTATTTTTTTTTCTTCAGAGATACTTTTTTCTGACATCAAAGAATATATGAAAAAAGCCGTTTATAAGTTTTGCTTTTAGCAACACATTTGGATACTCAATTTATTTATATGGACGAGTAATAAAATTTATATAGATAATAAAATTTATATAGATAAAAAAATTCACAAAATTAATTTAAAAATAAAATTAGATTAGATAATTTCGAGTTCACGTAGCATTTAATTAGTATTATATTATAATGACACGAAATTATTTCACGCAAAATGTCAGATTTATTATTTACATAGGAATGTCAGTTTTATAAAGTCAAGAAAAAACATTGAATACCTAATAAGTTGATGGATGCGGAAAATAATTTGTATCGCCTTGAAAATTATCCTTTCAACACAGCGCGAGTATATGGTAGGTATACCTACCTACCTACCTGCTATATTACTCGACTAATAGCTGTTAGTACCGGGGGTGACCTAGACTTTGTACAAAAGTCGTTTTGAATACCCCTTTCCCAGTCGTCTTTCTGCCCTCAAGCAGTTGTGTTTGTTTTCAAATCGATTTAGAACTTACGGAGTTATGGAGGTGACAAATATAAAGAAAAATACAACCAGATTGAGACCTCTTTTTTTGAAGTCGGTTAAAAATGCCGAGCATCTGAGAACATCCTTTTTTGGAAGTCCCTTAAAAAATAATTAACACAGTAGCGTTTTACGCGTTCTTGTTTCTTATAGTTATTGAAGTAACATTTATTTATCCATGGATAAACAATCAGATGGCAACGCTGGGAAATTATTTAAACAATAAAAAAAAAATACATTTTATATAATAATTTAAGAATGTATGAACGAGTGCAAATATGTTTCTTTATTTCTATACGAGGCTACAGTATGCCAATAATTCAGAATACTAGAGGTATCGAACTCAACAAGTTATATCTGGCTTGTACTACGTTGGATATTGCTTCATTACTGTATGAATCGAACAATTTGTCTATTTTTATATTTTTATAGTATTTTAAATAATATAATTAAACCAGGTGACTCATATAATTTATTTTTATTAGAGTCTTTGAATTTTATGATCCGATATTGTTTATTTATTTATTTAATTTATTTATTTATTCATTAGTACAAATATGTGTACATGGTTTAATAGTTTGTTTATTTTATCACACACATTTATAAAATAAAATTAATCTTTTTTATAAAAGCGACAGCTGAGTTTCTTGCCCTTTTTTCTCAGCTGAAGTTGCATTATGAAGGGCTAAAGAGTAATAACTATCGTGAGTCATACTGAATTGTAATCATTTATGCCGTCTTTACTCATATTTTAAATTTGGAGATGCTCGACTAGCTTCAAAGTCAATAATACGTCGACGTGCCCAAGCAATCGACTTTGTACAAAAGTCGATTGCTTGGACACCTCTGTCTCATTCGTATTTCTACCGTGAAGTAGTTGTGTTTGCATGGCTGTGTTTCGGTTTGAAGGGTGGGATATGGCCTGAATTTACAGGGTACAGAGGAATAACACCTTTGTCCTCAGGAATAGCAACGCATGGGGGGTATCATGGGCGAAACAGTATACTCTGTTATGTCCATGGTCCTGCTCATGTCTATAGGCGACGGTCACCACTTTCTATCAGATAGGCCGTCAGCTTGTTTGCCATTCTAAGATGTATAAACAAAAAAAGAAAAAAAAAAGAGTTACCCCGAATTTAAAACGAGAGTAAAGCCGCCATCATCATCATCATCATTTCAGCCATTATCCGTCCACTACTGGACATACGCTTCTCCCATAAACTGCCATAAAGAACGTCTTTAATCACCTGACGGTCTGACTGACTTATGGCCGTCACTTCATTTAGTGAGGGGTCATCCTACACTGCGTTTGACCGTATGAGGTCGCCACTTAAAAGCCTTCTTCCTCATCTGTTGTCGGTTCTACAAGTTATGTGACCAGCCCATTGCCACTTCAGCTTGTCATCCTTCGGGCTATGTCTGTTACTTTGGGTTTTTTGCGGATATCCTCGTTTCGGATTCTATCACGCAAAGAAACTCCGAGCATAGCCCTCTTCATAGCCTACTGAGTAATGAGAAACTTTTGGATACAGGCAATCGTGTAGGATCATGTTTAAGTTCAGTAGGTTCACTTTATGATGTGTGGGAATCGAACTCGTGACTGTCGGACGATAAGACAAAATGTTAAAGCTTTACACCACTAAGGTCGCCGAATGTGTTTGAGTCATAAAAATAATATAAAAAAAAATAAATACTATAGTTAATATTCATTGACATTTCAGTTGAAACTGAATATCAAATATAACAAAGTTTTAATTAACCTTAAACGATGAAAAATGAACACGACATTGAATTAAACAAAAATAATCCAGTTAGCTCTTAATTTATTACAGTTATTTATATAAGATAGCCTCAGCCTACAGCCTCAATGGTCGCGTATTGCGTGGTTTCAGAGATGTTTCCTCCCACGAATACTCAGGTTGTGGAATGAGCTCTCTGCCGAGGTTTTCCCAAGAGACTACAGCATGGGTTTCTTCAAAAGGGGGGTAAAGAGGTTTCTTCAGGGTCGGCAACGCACGCGTAATACCTCTGGTATTGCAGGTGTTCATAGGCTACGGTAACCACTTGCCATCAGATGGGCCGTATGCCACCTCAGTGGTATAAAAAAAAAGATATTTTTGATTGTTTCATCCATAAGATTACAGTAATAAACTTATTATAAATACAAATAAATACAAGAAAATATTACACTGAGAAAACAATGGGTGACCGTATTGCTAAGAGCGATCTCTTCCAGGCAAACTTTGGATGGAGAGGAGTAATTATAAACAGTGTAACTGGAAATAATAATATAAGAATATATTTATTTTTTTATTTTTTTCCTTTCCTGTGTGTGTTGTAAGAGCGATTATGGGAACTTAATGGTCGAGGAATGAGCAGCTGCATCCCTTTTAAACATTATCAAAGCCTAACTGCGGCTGCTGATTCGCCTGCCAAGCGTGGCAACTACTGGCAAAACACCAAAGGAGGTGGCTTATGTTCAGCAGGGGACAGCTAACTGCTGATATGAGGAACTTAATTATAAGCATTTTTGAATAGTATTTTTTTTATAAATATTTATATTTAAAAAATACTGTTAATTAATTTAATTTTTTTATGTAATTCTATATTCGGGAATTCTAAATTATGTATTATGGGTTGTAAAATTATGTCAGGTATTTATTTTATTTATTTAATTCTTTATTGTACACACTAGTTATAAGAATAAGACAAAGGTAATCAGAAATATAAAGGCGAGCTTAACTTTGATAGAGTTTTCTTCCAGCAACACCCAAAGTGGAAAGGAGCATCAATGTCAGCGGATACAGCAGTGTAATTATTGTGACAATTTTTAATAAGACAAAATTAAATTAATTACATTATATTTATTCGTACAAATATACATATACATACCTACATCTATTCATATACTTACATACATATACACACACACATATATATATATATATATATATATATATATATATATATATATATATATATATATGTTCATAGAGTATTATGACTGATGAAAAATGATTTGAAGAAGCGGTTGAATTTACCAACTGATAGTGATTTCATTAGCAATAAGGACTACTTGTGTTTCCAACTGCTTTTATTTTTTTCCATTTATATACCTTATTAATTATTCGTTTATATAATATATTTGTTTATATTATATATATTGGTAATATTATAGGTTGAAGAGTTACAAACATAAAAACAAAAATGTTTATGGCGAAATGTCTGTTTAGTTAATTGTTGATAAAATCCATTGTTTCATCATCATTAAATTGCATATAATCATTAAGATAATGATTTATTTAAGGTATAGCATATTTGTAACCTTGATAATACATCAATGAAATCAATAAGTATTGATTGTATTATTTTTGATAAATTATAAATAAATGATTACGTAGGTCATTAAGTAGGTAGCAGGTACATTAATAATGCTTTGTTTGGAAATGTAATTACTTTTCCAATGTGTATGTATGTCGGTATGTAGGTTAATGATTCTATACTAACGAATAAATAAAGGAATAACCTGCAATTTAATTTATATTCATACAAGAAGTAGGAAAGATAAAAAAATATAGTAAATTTTAATTTATTTTTATTGATTAAATTTTGTTAAATTGTTATAAAAGTAGGTGCATATTATGGTTCTTCAGAAAAACTTTCGACACGGTCTTTTTTATTTTTTTTTAATAGGTAAAAATGAAATGGTAACCTATTAAAGGTGAGGATGAAAACAGGCCAGTTAGTCTATCGCGACGAATTTCACAAGAATTAATCACGACGATTTCCAAGGGGTACCGCGTGGAGGTCGACCTGATAAGGTACATCAGGTACAGGTATCAAGGTAGAGAATAGGTTATAGGTTACGGTACCTCTTATCATCAGGTGAGTAATATGCCTAAAAAAATACATAAGCCTTCCCCATAGGGGAGTTTTGTTAGTAGTTACCACACTTGGCAGTTAGGCTTTTAGCTATGTTTTAAGAGGGACGCTACTACGCATTCTTCTACCATTGAGTTCCGTCAGTCGCGTCTACAACACCCACGAGAAAGGAAAGGATTTATTCTATGCCGGGATCATACAAAATTTACAATCTCATATGTCATCAAATTCTACTCTCTAGATTTACAAACATGTTCATGAATGTAAGGCGATCTGAACATACAATTATCCGCATACGATTATAGATTGTGTACGTTCACACATCAACATTTATCTCATGCTCCAATTAATATAGTTACAGCATCTGTAACAATGGCATTGTAAATTTCTTTGTTATAAAGTTCTCAGGCCGTTTGCTAAAATCTTATCAAACGTATTGAAAGGTTCGGTATACATATTTTGCAAGGTGATCGTAATCTACTAATGCATGATGATGGGAAAGGGATTGTTAGCAATGGAGTTTGAGAGCCCCATTGCTAGCAAATTGTGTTTTTTAATACAACTTAGAATGGCATACAAGCTGACGGTCCACCTGATGGAAAGTGGTAACCGTCGCCTATAGACATGAGCAGTACCATGGACATAATAGAGTATACTGTTTCGCCCATGATACCTCCCATACGTTGCTATTCCTTAGGACTCGGGTGTCATTTCTCTGCACCCAGTAAATTCACGCCATATCCCACCCTTCGAACCGAAACACAGCCATGCAAAAACAACTGCTTTACGGTTGTCTTATTAGGTCGACCTTCACGTGGTTTCCCATGAAAACCATCGTGAACAATTTTTGTTGAATTCGTCACGATGGGCTAACTGACCTGCTTCATCCTCACCTATCATCCTTCACTGGTGCCCCGCCGGTGTATACCGATAGCTCGGGTGGGGTTACCATTTCATTATTATCCATTAAAAAAAAATATGATGTTTGCGTTAGCATAAATTGCATATTAAGTGGTCCTGCCGTTTCTTACGAGAGCAGTAGTCGGCCGCCAATTTGTGTACTTTTCGGAAACACCAAAACAAATATGTTTAGTTGTTTGTAATTTTTTTATTCTGTGGCAATGGCAAACAAACGGCCCACGTGTAGCCTGATTCTCGTAAAACTGTTCAAATATCATTGAAGTTAAAAGTTGTTCGAGCGAAGTCTTAATAGAATCATTCGTGATGGTGTGGTTTATTTTTTTTATACAATTTAGAATGGCAAACAAGCTGACGGCCCACCTGATGAAAAGTGGTAACCGTCACCTATAGACATAACAGAGTATACTGTTTCGCCCATGATACCTCCCATACGTTGCTATTCCTGAGGACTCGGGTGTCATTTCTCTGTACCCAGTAAAGTGTGGTAGGTTGGATCGTTGGGCTCCTTATAATATGGTTGAACACAACGATGGCTGGCTCATCCATCATACTCCTGAACGGATGCTTCTAGTTTTAGTTTGTTTATTCTAGTATATTTTAGTTTGTTATTTTCTTTTTTTTTATCAATATGTTTGTGATAGTCATTTTATCAATTTGCTTTTTTATTTTAAACTTCTATTTGTAAAAAAGCAACAGTTGTGTTTCTTGTGCGTTCTTCTCAGCTGAAATTGCACTCCGAATCGGGTATTGTACATAAAAAAAGATAATTCAGATGTGCTTATAATTAAATTTACTTGAATATTTTATATATATATATATATATATATATATATATATATATATATATATATATATATATATATATATATATATATATATATATATATATATATATATATATATATATATATATATATAGATTTTAAATATTGTTTCCCATTAAGAATGACAAATTTACTAAATATGAGAACAACAACGTGTAAATAAAATGAACTTGATAAAAAAAAACGTACTTTAGAGCATTCACAACGAAGTATAGCAACGTCGCATTTATCTGTCATTTTACAAAAATAATTAAAGATTTTTCAATGTTTCTGTTTGATTATTTAAAAAGTTCTTTGCCTACAAACAAAAATCTTAGATTATATGGATGAAACATCGAGTATGAAAAACTTGTTAACATTTATGATATTGCTAAACTGACATTTGACTGACTCAATTTTTTTTTAATTAAAACAATGGGCACCATTTTTTTGGTGTTGCAAGTAATTGGATTAAATATTTCCCAGATTAAATCTATTTTTAATTTGAATACGGAAATATTTATTCTAATATTATATAAATATACATATGCTCGTATTGGTTACAAATTAATATACGTGTATTAATTAAAATGGCGGTCATTTTCAATGATTTTTAGACGAAAACATATTATAAGTTTATAATGGGATGTAAATCAAAATAATCGGTAAAGATAAGCATCACAATGAGTCATCACCATTATGCGCTGTTTGTTTTATGCTTTTAAATATATTTCTAAGAATTTCGTATCGTTTTTATTTTTCGATTTTTTATACTTTTTAGAATTTATTTAAACTTTAATGCATATAAGTAAGTATACATATGTCAGACTAAACACCTAATGGCTTTCTTTTTTTTGATAACACTGAAGTGGCAAACAAGCCGTATGTTTGTTTGCCTTTTTTATATTAAACGAAACAAGCCATACACCATCAAGTGGGCCGTATGGCCCACTTGATGGTAAGTGATTACCGTAGCCTATGAACACATACAATACCAGAGGTATTACGCGTGCGTTGCCGTCCCTGAAGAAACCTCTTTACCCCCCTTTTGAAGAACACCATGCTGTAGGCACTTGGCAAAACCTCGGTAGCTCATTCCATAACTTGAGTGTTCATGGGAGGAAACATCTCTAAAACCGCGCAGTACACGACCAGTCAACTATGAGGCAAGCAGAAAATTAAGTAGGCGGTGTATTTAATATAATTTCTCTCTTATGCTGGTCCACGCGATTAGTATATGAATATACTAGTCGCTTTCCTTTCCTGTGGGTGTCGTAAGAGGCGACTAAGGGAAGGCGAGGGATGGGCAGCAGCGTCCCTCATACGACGTCACCAAAAACCAAACGGTGGCCAATCATTGTTCTTTAACTTGTGATTTTACCACCATATCTTCCCCCTTCTAACTAGAAGAGGAAAGAATTGTTACTAAAACGCACTTCTTTTTACTTAAGAGTTTCCTCTTGTCGGTGCAACTAATTCATGCATCTTCCTCCAGCCAGCTCTATCCCAGGCCATATCCTTTATCTCACTATACGACATGACACCTAGTGTTTTCTTTATCTGTCTCACGTAGTTTTCTTCGGTCTTCCTCTTCCTTTTTTGCCCTCTATCTTTCCTTCTACTATACTCTTAAAAAAATCGTCATGTCGTATAAGGTGACCCAACATTTTGCCTCTTCTATTCTCTTCTATTTCAACCAAAGTTCTCTTCTCGTTCACTCTTTTTAGGACTTCCTTTTTTAGAATACGCACTATTGGCTCCATAATTACCATATACCTTATCAGGTCGACCTCCGCGCGGTCCCCTATGCACACCATCATGGTTACAATGAGCTAACTGACCTGAGGTCCTACCACGAAATGTTTTTTGAAATTTCCGGGCTGAACGAAACACAAATTTGATGTTAAAATGTTACACTCGTATGATAGGTGACCTCATTATCTCTTAGTATTGGTTTATCTCTGCCTATTCCGTAAAGGATCTGGTTTGAAGTTACAGATAGGTTAAACTATAATCAAGAAATTACATAATTCCATGACGAAACTTCAATAGCCGTCAACGTCAGCTAGCCGAGGATCATTTTACATCTCTGCTCGTAAATTGCAAGTTGGTAAGCATAATAAAACATGATCTAGTTTCCAGAGATCGAGTTAAGAAACATCATTGGAATTGCATTGGTTTCGAAAAGTTCTCATGTGGAAATATTAATATTTTTAATCTACATAAACTTAATTTTGATGGCAAACGAGCTGATAATATTTCTCGTTGATATGATACACGTGTATGGAAAAGTATTGCTAAATAAATTTACGATAGCAGTTATTATTCCATTGATTTTAGTCAAAATACACTTTTACAGGTATATATATATATATATATATATATATATATATATATATATATATATATATATATATATATATATATATATATATATATATATATATATTATATATTACATATTACATATATAAAAAGAAACTTGTGACGTCAAACGAGACAAAATTAATATTCCGATATAATATTAAGTTAGTAGTTAGTTTTTTTTATACCACTGAGGTGGCAAACAAGCATACGGCCCACCTGATGGTAAGTGGTTACGTAGTTAGTAATAATTGCAAAAGTAATCATGCAAATTATCTTATAATTGGCGAATATATCACACAATAAAAATTTTGGCGAATTGAAATTCTCCTTCCTATTGAAGTCATTAAAAATAACTTAAAATTGTGTTTCGCAAAAAAAAAAAAACAGGTCTCACTTGTGGCAAAACTAATAATGAACTGGTTTTGATAAAAATTCTACGTAAGAATATCTATTAAGATAAAAAAAAAGAGTTCTCCAAATCGGTTTAGAATTAACGGAATTACGAGGTAACAAATATAAAAAATAATATATCCGAAATCATGACTTTCTTCTTTTGAAGTCGGTTGATAAGTTCAATTTTAAATTCAGAATTTCTTTTCTTTTTAAATAACTGTCACTAAAATTTAGGTATTTTACTGGGTACAGAGGAATAACACCTGAGTCCTCAGGAATGGCAACGCATGGGGAGTATCATGGGCGAAACAGTATACTCTGTTATCTCCATGCTACTGCTCATTTCTATAAGCGACGGTTATCACTTTCCATCAGGTGGACCGTCAACTTGTTTGCCATTCTAAGTTGTACAAAAAAAAGGTAGAATTTATAAATCTAATATTTACATTATTTTATACTCAGAATTAACATAACATTTATTTACGATCTCTGTAATTTAATACTTTATATGATTTATGTTGCGGGTTCAGTTCTCGGTGGAATCAAATTCGCATGTAAATATATTTTAATTACCTTTAGACTCGTGTTTCTACAGTGAAGCAATTGTGTTTGCATGGCTGTGTTTCGGTTTGAAGGGTAGGATATGGCGTGAATTTACAGGGTACAGAGGAATAACATCAGACTCCTCAGGACTGACAACGCATGGGGGGTATCATGGGCGAAATAGTATACTCTGTTATGTCCATGGTACTGCTCATGTCCATAGGTGATGGTTATCACTTTCCATCAGGTGGCCATTCATGTATAAAACATTCTAATAGGTTATTATTCCTACGCATTACGTATGAGGTTGCAATATTCATTAGACATACATATATATATAATGATAATGAATGTCGCAGTGTCGTAAACATCTCATTAATATAATGTAAGTAATATAAAAATTTAATATTTTTCGTCACATTGCAAAATGAGATTCAATAAAATGTGTACAACGTACGATTGCCTATTTTATGTGACAAAATTGCCACCCTGACCTTGAATTTATGACCTTGTAGCCTTAAAGATTCCGTCATCGTTTCGGCACAACCTTGTGAAAATATTTTGAAAAAATTTATGTCAAATTTGTATGAACTAATTAATTGGTACTGAATTAATAAGTGTTCAAACTTGGTTCTCAAGTCAACTGTTTGTTTGTATGTTAGCAAATTACGTGGCGAATTCTTTACCAATTTTGGTAACTATATTCGCAGTCGACAGAGTTTACTCTCGCTGTCCCATATTTTGTGACGATGGGAGCAACCGCAAATTTGTTTGTTGCGATGAAAACTGTTTGCAAGTACAATAAATAATGTTTTCGTATTAAAAATTCAAATGTTTCGTCATTTATCGGTACATTTTATTAGTTCTAAAATAACACTAGTAAAAAAGTTTAAAGTAAAAGAAAAAAGACAAAGAGAAGATAAAATATATAAAAAAGATAGAAGATATAAGATTAATACGATTATAAAATTATTAAGTTACTTTTTTTGCTACTTATAATAAATTGTAGTGTTACTAGTGTTCCTCCAAATGATTACAGATACAAACAATTACAAGAAATGATCATGAATGATTAGAAAGCAATAGGCGGACTCATCACTAAAAGTGATCTCATTCTTTTTTTTTTAATGGATGACAATGAAATGGTAACCTTGCCCGCGCTAACGCTATACACTGGCGAGGCACCAGTGAGGGATGATAGGTGAGATGACTGACCTGCCCTTTTAAATTCCCGGTGTATCCATCACGATGGCGTGATGAATACACCGGGAATTCAGCACGATTGTTTCCAGGGGGGACCACGTGGAGGTCGACCTGATAGGGTATATTGCTAGCAATGGGACTACATTATTAAAAATCCCTTTTCCCTCCTAGTAACCTCATCCTGGTCTTTTAGATGGAGAGGAATAATTAAAATAAAACATTTATTCAGCTTCTTATTATGAGGATTATCCAATATATAATATAGAAATAAAATCGAATTGAATATAGATATCCGATTTTCATAAGCGATATTGGAAGGTTGATTATCTATTTTCCCATCGTAAAAGTCCAGATGTATCTAATATCATCATCATCATCATCATATCAGCCATTAATTGCTGAACATAGGCCTCCCTCATAAGGGGGGTTTTGCCAGTAGTTGCCACGTTTTAGAGGCGAATTAACAACTGTAAGTTTTGTCGATGTTTTAAGAGGGGCGTTGGTGCTCATCCCTCGAACATCAAGTTGACTTAGTCGCTTCTTACGACATCCACGGGTAAGAAAGGGAATCTAATATATTGATATTTAATCGATACTGCCATTACTCATGCGTAATTGTGAGCATGAAATCGAGTTATTATACTATTATTGCTTGAGTGTACCTGTGTTCAAGCAATAGTGATCAACGGAATCTATAAACCTTCAAATAATAGTATCACTTACAAAAATCATCTATCGTAACACGTGATGTACTAATCAAACATCAAACAAGTAGCCATTAAATATATACCAATTGCATCACAAACTGCAACTAAGGTGCGACACCCACGGTAGGTATGCGATAATATTTTATCATAAATTGGTTGGTCAATAAACGAAATTGAACACGAAATATTAGATGGCGCTGGAATCGAAACTTGTAATTTTTTGTTGATTATTTTGTAATTAAAAATAATTTAAAGCAAAATTTCTAAACTATAATAAAATATATTAATAATTTAATATAATTTCAAAGTAGATCACTAAAATACACACCAGATTTTAAGTTAGACTCTCAAGAATACAATTATGAAGTAGAATGTAATTTGTTGCCGCAGTTTTTGTTTGATATTAGAACAAACATGTAAACAACTAGACAGACGTTTCTAAAAGTCATTGTTTTAAATTCTAAAAAACCCTTATATTCATTTGTACAGACATAAGTTACAATTTTAATGTCTTTGTAATATAAAATATCGATCACTGTATATTTAAATTGAACGTCACTTACGATACAGTGTTTAATATACTGAAGTTACCGAAAAATTAGGTAAATATATTATCATCTCAGTTATTAACTGTCTCCTATAAACTAACTAACTGCCATAAAGAACGGTCCTGAGCCACCTGCATGCACTGACTCCCTGCAATGCATTTGAGGTCTTTCTACATTACGTTTGTATATTGTTAGATAAATATATCGTAAGATACTAAATATAATAATAAAATATCACCTTACGATACATAAGTTAAAAAGTATATGCGATACTTAGAGATTGGAACGATTTCAATACAATATAATATTTTATATTCATATATATAGATATTCAGATATCTTAAGATAAAATATTATAGCTTCTTTACAGTGAGTGATGCACTTAAAATATTAATGGGCCATAGTAAGTTCAAGACGAGTTTAGTCTCAATTTCTAGGTTATTTCACTGGAAGAGTTGTGAATAATGATGCAACTGTCCTTGCTACAGGAGTGTCGTTTAGTTATTCCGATTCTTGGGTAAGAAATGAAGGGTAAATAATATTTTTTACAATAAATCCTCTTTGTAACGATATAGGTTTATTCATGATAATATAGATTTTTATAAGTGAAAGAATTAAAAAAAAATGGTTATTTATTAGGAATATGTATGTAAAATATTGAATAAAAATGAATAAATCCTTACTAATATCATAAATGTGAAAGCGAGTTTGTTGATTTTAACCAACTTTAAAGAGAAGTAGGTTCTCAAGTAGCTTGTATTTTTATTTGTTATTTTTAAAATTTGTCATCTCATAACTCTGTCATTTATAAACAGATTTTGAAAATTTCAACCGACTTGAATAAGAAAAAGGGTCTTAATAAAGTGTAAAATAAATAAATACAAAATATACATATGTATAATTTTTTTTATTTTTTATACAACTTAGAATGGAAAACAAGCTGACGGCCCACCTGATGGAATCTGGTAACCGTCGCCTAAAGACATGAGCAGCACCATGGACATAACAGAGTATACTGTTTCACCCATGATACCCCCTTATGCGTTGCCATTCCTGAGGACTCAGGTGTTATTCCTCCGTACCCAGTAAATTCACTGCCATATGCCACATATATATGTATGTTAAAAGCTTTATCGTATTAATACATCCTTTATATACTCATATATACTACATATATATAAAATAATTATATATACATATGAGTGCGTTTTATATCTTGAATAATTAGAAGTCCGCGTTTCAATTCTAGGTTATTCCATCTCAAACTAGAAGAGTAAGTAGTAAATAATGATGCAAGTGACCTTGCAAGTGTGCCGTGTAGTTTTATAACATTTCATAGGTTCTAATATCTTTTACAATGATTGCTCTTTGTAACAACGAGAAGACCAAGGTCTGAAGTGTTGTTCTAAAAATGTGAATGAAAGATCGAGTTTCGCACTTCGCTGCTAATTTGCGGCAATTTAAATTTTTATAACAATATTTTGTTTTTGGTCGACTTCAAAAAGAAGATGGACTTCAAAAGTTCAATTCGGTTAATTTTTTTTATATTTGTTACCTCATAACTCCGTTAGTTCTAAACTGCATTGAAAAATTCCTTTTTTTTATCTGGATAAAAAGATCTACTTACAAATTGGTCTCAGTCTAATTTAGTAGTATTTTTTTTTGATAATATTCAAAAAGCGCTTTTTAATTTTGGAAAAAATAGTACAGAACTCAAAAAAGTTCTTTCCATATCGGATTACGTACAATAAAAAAACATACAATTGTAATAAAATGGGAATCTACATTTTTTTTAAACCGATTGTCAATTTCAAAATTTCTAACTCTAATATTTATAATGGTTATATGCCAATTAATTTGTGCCAATATTTCGATCTACCTCTATCTTCACGTCGGGTCCTTTACAGGTGGACTGACACCTACCTATTAATAATAATAAGTGCCATACAATCACACTAAGAGCCTGATCCTAAATATACATACATACATACATATCTGTCACGCCTGTCTCCCATTAGGGTAGGAACAATGGAACGCCAAATGCTTCGATTCAAACAAACCTCTTTCGCTTCCTCCACATTCATCAATCTAAAATATATCACATTATGTATGACATAAATTCATATAATACCATTATTATTTATTTTATCGTAACTGCTATCAACTGTTCAGTGCTGAACACAGGCCTTCCTAACAAGGGGAGTTTTGTCAATAGTTACCACGCTTGGCAAGCGAGTTGGCGACCGCAGTTAGTCTTTGGTGATGTTTTAAGAGGGACGCTGTTGCCCATCCCTCGTCCTCTCTTAGTTGTCTCTTACCTCACCCACGGGAAAGGAAGGGGTAGCCTATTCTATGCCGGAACCACACGGCCAAGGCAATATATCAATGTAAATTAATATTATGTATAACGAGGAATAATGATTAAATTTTTGTTTGTTACGATTTAACTCAAAAACTAGTCAATAAATCTTACCGAAAGCTACATGTACACGGAGTAACATAATCTATTTTATATTTTTCTGTAAAGAACCCGTGCGAAGTCGAGTCGGTTTACTAGTATCATGATAAATAAAGTCACTCTTAAGTCTTATACTCGTATTTAACATCTTCATTTCTAGATTATTCCGGTATAATATTGCTCTGGTTTACCTTCAAAATTAGAATATTTGTCTTAACATTGATACCTTTCAAATTTATGACCGATATATTTTGAGTTTGCATTATAAATAAATAAATTAACAAAATCAGTAAATAATAATTTAAGACTCAGTTTAATAAAAAAAACCGACTTCAATTGCATCAGAACTAGGGATTTTCATTTAACCCTTCTTAGCAGGGGGGAAAGGGATTGTTAGTAATGGAGACTGAGAATCCCATTGCTAGCAATATACCCAACCAGGTCGACCTCCTCGCGGCTCCCCCTGGAATCTATCATGGTTAATTCCTGATGAATTCATCATGATGGGCTAACTGGCCTGTTTTCATTCTCATCTATCACCCTTCATTGGTGCTCAACCAGCGTAACCCGTTAGTGCAGGCGGGGTTACCATTCCATTTTCACCCATTAAAAAAAACCCTTCTTTACATAATGGTGGAAATTTCCATCATAACATTGAATGCCTAAAAATTATGTAAAAGAACAAGTTAACTTTAAGTTGATCGTGTCTGGATACCTTTTTAATGTCCATTGCTGAAAAAAAACATAGCTGTCATATTTATTTCTTTTACCATTTTTCCTTAAATTTTAAATATGAATTATATCACCTTGATTTATTTCACCAATAAAAAAAACATGCAAAAAATGGTTAAAAACTAAACTACTCAACCGATATTTTATTACCTACATACCTGCTTGCTTATTGCCGACGTTGCACATCTGCTTTAATAGGCAAGTCCTGTGTCGTCAAGTTCTTTCGCGATTTTCCTGCTCTAAGAATTTCGTCGCGCTTCCCCCTTCTAACACACCTAATAACAATTGGTCTTGGCAATGATTTCCCTGTACCTGGAGCGCGCTTTAATCCAACTCTGGTCACCCAATCAACATCCGTTTCATTCAAAACAACTCCAATTTTCGTAGCAAGGACTGTTGCTATTTGCGACAAGTTTTCACTAGAAGTTTCGGGGATACCTACTAGTTCTATCTCATTGCGCAATGCGGCCTGTGCTTGATTACTAAGCTGATCTTGGAGCGTGTGTACCTGACATTGCAATGATGCCACTTCAGCCTCACGCTCCTCTAATAATTTTAAACGTTGATCAGTTCGTGTCATATGATTTTCTACTTCGGATAGCCTTTCACAACATTGGGTGAGTGCCGAAAATATTTCAGTTACTTTGTCTGTGAGTTGTGATACATCTTGCCTCAAGAATCGAATTTCAGCAATTAAAGATCCCAAACTACTATTCTCCAGTTCTGGTGATTTTTCAATGGACGTGCTAGCTTTATTTTTATTACGTATGGTAACATTCACGCTCGCAGAGGAGGCCTTAACCGGTGTCTCAGTGTTATCGCCTCCTTTTTTCAAACTGCAACGACATTTTTGACACACCCATTTACGCACGTCTTCTGGAGGGGATGGTCCTATACATAAGTCACGGTGAAACGGCACTTTACAAGAATCTATGCAACATTTTATGTAATTTTTGTCTATTATATCCTTTAGGCAGGCCCCACATTGCAACCCATTTTTAGAGGACATTTCTAATACACTGCAATATACTGCAATATACACTGCAAATATACTGCGACCAATCAGTAAGTATATCTTACAGACGCTGTATATTCATGAACAGTGGTAACCGTCATTTATAGGGGGGGGGGGGGGAAGGGTTTGTTAGTAATGCGAACTACCAGTCCCATTGCTACCAATATACCCTATCAGGTCGATCTCCACATGGTCCCCACTGGAAACCATCATGTTGAATTCCAAGTGTATTCATCACGATGGACTAACTGACCTGCGTTTTCATTCTCACCTATCATCTTTCATTGGTGCCCCGGCAGCGTATACCGATAGCGCAGGCGGGGTTACCATACCATTATCACGCATTAAAATATATACCCTAGACTGGTATACCACTGGCCAACAGCACTGATGACATAAATAAACACACACAACCTGTTTCATTTGTATTCTTCATTATAATAATGACATAACTAGAATAATCTTTTTTTACAAAGGAAACCAGATTTGCAACGCACGGTCAGTTACAAATCATATAACGTTGCAATGCACTTTATTGCATTACAATAAGGCTCATGTGTACGTATTCATTAAATTTATACATTCTTTAATAGAACTACTTTTGTTACCCACTGTACCGAAGTAGAACGTGCGAACTGAGAATTAATTTTGTATGGCGCATTGTTATTTTGTTGCTTCATTTTTTTTTATTAAATTCTATTTTAATATATATGATACACGTGTTCGTACTGTTTCTAGACTATTTGCAATTGATTACTAATAAATAAAAATGTTTTATACATTTATTTTTTAAAAGAACCCAAGTTTTATACATGAGGTAGATTTAAATGTTACCAGAGGGAGACTTTGTACAAAAGTCGTTTTCTTGAGCACTTTTGTCCCATTCGTATTTCTACCGTAAAGCAGTTGTGTTTGCATGACTGTGTTTCGGTTTGAAGGGTGGGATATAGCAGTGAATTTACAGGATACAGAGAAATTACACATGAGTCCTCAGGATTGGCAACGCATGAGGGGTATCATGGGTGAAACAGTATAATCTGTTATGTCCATGGTACTACTCATGTCTATAGGTGATAGTTACCACTTTTCATCAGGTGGGCCGTCAGCTTGTTTGTCATTCTAAGTTGTATAAAAAAATAAAATAAAAAACGTGGCACTTTTTTGACATTTTTGTTTTCAAGTTTATATGTTGAATCGCATAAAAATGTTGGAAGATTCCGGGTTTATGATGTATGCATGAAACTGGTCTATTAATTATATTAAATATACAAAAATATTTGAAATATATGTTTTGAAACAAATTTGAAAACTAGCTCTATTTAAGGCCATTTTTTAAACATTTAAATATGATGTAATTTATTACAGATTACCACTAGTTCTATAATGGTAAAATTTTTAATATTATAAATATTCTAATTCTTATTCTTTACGTAGTACTGACAACCTCCAACTCATAATTCCTACCCATTCTTCCTCTTTCTACTCCAAATCCTTTTCCGTGCAAGCAGTTCGTTTGTGGAACTCACTCCCTACCTCTATACGGTGCGCTCAATCGTTGCCCATTTTTAAAAACTTAGTTAAAGCCCACTACCTATCCTTATAATCACTTAGTCCTACGTATTTCCAGTTTTATGTGTGTTATATATATGTGTATTAATATGGTATATTTGTATGTATTTATGCGTATATATGTATATGTATGTATATATATTTATAAGTGTATGTGTATGTAGATATATGTATATGTTTGGTTGTATGTGTTTATTTATGTATGTATATGACTACGCTGTCACAGATATTATTTTTTACAAATCTTTTTTAACGCGCCACCTACCTACTTATGCTTTAATCCTTTCTACCCAAAGGTTGTCTGGAAGAGATTGCTTAGCAATAAGACCGCCTTTTGTACTTCACTATACGTATTGAAAATTGTTTTAACAAAACATGTTATGTTGGTGCAATAAAGTGTTAAATAAATAAATAAATAAATAAATAAATATTTTATATTATATTTATAATTTTTTTTTATATAATTGAGATGGTAAATAAGTATACAGCCCATTTGTTTGTAAGCGATTACCATAACTTATGAACGCCTAAAATACCAGGGATGTTACGCGTGCGTTACCGACCCTGAAGAAACCTCTTTATATTATTTTATTTTATCCTTCTTTCTTTACCCATTTATTAAAGAACCTCATGCTGTGATCTCCTGGAAAAAGCTCGACAGGGAGCTCATTCTATAACCTGAGTGTTCTTGCGAAAAAACATTTCTGGAACCGCGCTGTATGCCACCATCTAGGCTCTAAGGTATGAGGGTGAACTCCCTGTCGATGGCGAGCTGTACGATGGTAGAAAGTGGCTGCAACCATGACAAGAAAATGCATCTGACTACCCCATTAAGAATTATAGTCGTGAGCATATTTATTTTATTTTAGTAGATATCTCTAAAGGAAGAGGACGCTGATATATTAAACAAATTTTACATAGCTCAGAAATCAGGGACTTCACAATTTCATTGCTTTATAGTTTATGTCAATAAAGAGATATTATTAATAAACAATGGCCGTGTGGTTCTTGTATAGAATAGATTGCTCCTTCCTTTCCCGTGGGTATCGTAAGAGACAACTAAGGAAAAGAGAGGAATGGGCAGCAGCGCCCCTCTTAAAACATCTCTAAAGCCTAACAGTGGTTGTCAGGGGGGGGGGAAGGAATTGTTAGTAATGGGGAGTTTAGTCCCCATTGCATCAGATCGTATTTGTATTAGATCGACCTCCACGCGGTTCCCCTGGAAACTATCGTGACCAATTTATCATTGAATTTGTCACAATGGGGCTAACTGACTTGCCTTCTCATCCTCACCTATCACCGCTCACTGGTACCCCGCTAGTGTATACCGATAGCGTAGGCGGAGTTACCGTTACCATGCCATTTTCACGCATAAAAAAAAACAGTGGTTGCCAATTCGCCTGCGAAGCATGGTAACGACGGGCAAAACCCCCCAAAGGGGAGGCTTATGTTCAACAGTGGACAGTTAAAGGCTGACATGATGATAATGATTCTATGACATTGATTGCGTGTTTTATGACTTTACTAAAAACTTTTATCAACAATCTATAAATGTATTAAATAAACAATTAAAAAGCATTAAAGACAAAAAAACAAAGAGTGAAAGAGTATGAAAAATTTGCAGAAATAAAATAAAAAGACCCTAAAATAAATAGATGACGTAAGTGGTTTAAGTGGGCAAGGCGACCTCCTTACCCACTTAAACCAGATGTAAATTATAATGGTTAAAATGTAATACAATAATAATATCGAAACAGTCAGAAGTCAAAGTGTAAGGTCGTATCTGGGTAGACATGTTGTGTGTCACATGTTAATTTTAAAGCATCCGTGTCATTGAATTAGTTATAATACGATTATAAATTATGAAGTTAGTGACAAAGATCGAAAACAGAATGTTGCGTTGCCTCGGTTATTTGGAGAGGGCCAAAGAATAAGGAATTACATAGAAGGAATGATAAAATAAAAACTGTAAATCATATGGTTGCCTTCTTTCTTCTTATGTAAATATAATTAGTAAAAAGAGGACGAAAGATGATACATGATCAGTTGCTATTTTTATCAATTCTTAGCAAGCTAGTGTTTAATATGTCAATTATTTGTCAATGACAAATTTTACATTATTAGGTTATATATTCGACAAAGTTTATGTAGAAAGTATGCAAGCAGGTTGTATCTGAATTTGGTAGGATTATACGGCTGTATGGTATAAGATAGAATAGACTACCCCGTCCTTTTCCGTGGGTGTCGTCAGAGGCGTTTAAGGGAGCATATGGTGGAGGCATGAGCAACAGCGTCCGTCTTGAAACATCACTAAAAGCCAAACTGCAGCTGCCAACCCGCTTGCCAAGCGTGGCAACTATTGGTAAAACCCCTCTTATGGGGGAAGGCTATGTTCAGCAGTGGACAGTTCATGGCTGATACAACAATTGATTAAAGCCAATGCTTACATTAAGTAATCCAGTTCTTGATACTTGCGTATTAAGTTAATTCTGAAAACAGATATTTATTTATTAATTAGATATAATATTGATAATTCTAAGAAATCTTTTTTTTATTGAATTTCATGTTTACTGTTTGCCTTTTATTACATTATTTTGATTTTATTTTATGTAATGGATTTTTTTATTTATATCAAAATATTTCCAGAAACACTTATCTGATTTAAAAAATTATAAATCTACTTTGTTCGTGAACAGTATTATTTTTATAGGGACGGCTTTATACAGGCGACGCCGCGGTATATAGCAATCTACATGGCGCCTACCTGTCTGCACACAATTGGCTGGTGTATCTTTATTTTTTTGCAATCGATTGTCTTTATTAGGAATGAGAAGCATTAAAAATAGTAAATATTTATTTTTGTTGATTTGCTTTTTTTCGTTTGGTTGCTTGTTTGCAGATAAGTATTGTTAGGATTGTTAGTAATGCTAGCGACTACTATAGTATTCCTTCGTGATTATGTCCTGATGAATTTATACCGATGAGTCCACTAACCTAACTTAATCTTCGCTTAGCAACCATTCAGCTATCATGGTGTCCGCCAATGTATATATAGTTTATTTTTTTATGCAACTTAGAATGGCAAACAAGCTGACGGCGCACTTGATGGAAAGTAGTAACCGTCGCCTATAGACATGAGCAGTACAATGGCCATAACAGAGTATACTGTTTCGCCCATAATACCCCCATGCGTTGCCATACCTGAGGACTCAGGTATTATTCTTCTGTACCCTGTAAATTCACTGCTATATCTCACCCTTCAAACCAAAACACAGCCATACGAGCACAACTGTTTTATGGTAGAAACACGAATGGGATAGAGGAGCCCAAGCAAACGACTTTTGTACAAAGTCTCCCTCTGGTAAATATGTTTCAACAACGCGAAAGGTAAAATTAACTATGTCTAATATTTAAAATGAATACAACAGACAGTAACGTTTCACCTACTTATCAGCTATAAGATTAGAAAGGTTTACATAAGCTTTACTCCAAGTTCAAGTGAGTCTGCGCGCGCGCAGTGACCTTGCATAGCGCGTAATAATGTTGATTACGAACAAATGTCATTGTTAACGGTATGTGTGTTATTATTTTAAAAACGCCGTTCTCTTCGCAACATTTTTTTTTTATTAAACGTAATTATATTTGAGTTTGTAGTGATGTGTGTTAATAACTAACTTGTACCAGTCAATTTTTGTCAAGGATCGTATGGAATTTATTTGTAATTACGTATTTTAATGGGTTAAGGGCCCATTACATTGTCAAGTTTATATAACCATAATTTGCTTTTATTTTATCATTTATTTTCATTATGTGCTTCTATGATTTTTTAATTCTATTATGGGAATCAGTGGATTCAGATAGCTCAGTTGCTTATGGCAGTCTATGGGGAAGCCCTATGTTCAGCAGTGGACATAACAGCTGATATGATATTATGACGCATTTGTTTCTATTTAATAATTATAAATATAGCATAGAACTGAAAAGTGGTATATACCACTTACATATACCACTTTTCGTTTCACTAAGATTATCACTAAGATCTTAAAGATTATTTTACTGCGTCTTTTCTGCTTCTGGTGATAGAGATATACCACCTTGTTAATAAATAATAAATTCTTCTACAAACATATTTAGACTATTATAATGTTTTCTCTTTTTTCAAATTAGGAATTTAGTACAAAAGAAAGAGATGGAAGAGTCCAATAGTTAAAGTAGGTTTAACTATTTATGAATAAGGGGGCTATATCATACTTTCTATTTACAATAATGCTGGTAACATGTTTGAATATTTATATATATATATATATATATATATATATATATATATATATATATATATATATATATATATATATATATATATATATGACAATTCCAATTTTATAAATTGAAGTCATCATTACTGGTATATAGACACCATTATATCTTTCAATAATAATATAAATATAATCAATAATGTAAAAAATGATTAGAAGACTGTCATCATTGTGTTCTCCTAGAGATGCTTTAAGAGCGACACTGCTGTCCATCCCATGTACATATATACATATATATGAACAATTTCAAACTATCTTTGAGAGTAGATGTCATATAAACAAACTGACACAATCTACAAGTTATCCTAAATTATTCAACGTTGTTTTAACGGATCAAACCTTCGAAGGTTCTTTCGAGACCATTACTATTCTAATAACAGCTATTTATAAGATTGTGGTCAATAACAAAGTCAAATTGCCAGCCGGCTACTGGCTTGAGGCCTTGTTTGATCTAGTTACTGATATAATTAGTTTTATTTGTCTTAATTACAACGGCTCTGGCATACTGTGGGCGACTGTCATCTGTCACGTACACAGATTAAATATTTCTAGATAGAGTCGAGTGTAAAAAGTCTAACAAACGGTCTACCAATTGTTAATAATTGCTTTAATGAGTGTCTAAATATTCTATCTCCTGTCTTAAGGTATTTTTTTTTGATGGGTGAAAATGGTATGGTAACCCCGCCTGCGCTAACGGGATACGCTGGCGGAGCACCAGTGAAGAATGATAGATGAGAATGGAAACAGGCCAGTTAGCTCATCATGATGAATTCACCAGGAATTAACCATGATAGTTTCCAGGGAGAACCGCGAGGAGGTCGACCTGGTTGGGTATATTGCTAGCAATGGTATTCTCAGTCTCCATTACTAACAATCCCTTTCCCCCCTGTCTTAAGGTATTAGGTATATCTCCTGTATTAGGGTGTGTGAAAGTGTGGAAACATAATCCTCTCACTGATAATATAAATGGTTGTGTTTCGGTTTGAAGGGTGGGATATGGCGTGAATTTATTGGTTTGAATGGCAACGCATGGGGGGTATCATGGGTGAAACAGTATACTCTGTTAAGTCCATGGTACTGCTCATGTCTATAGGCGACGGTTACCCACTTTCCATCAGGTGGGCCGTCAGCTTGTTTGCCATTCTAAGTTAAATAAAAAAAAAATTTAAAAAAAGACTTCAATTGTAGCAAAACCAGTTATTTTCATTTAAAAACTAAACTAGAGAAAGAATTTTGATAGTATTTCTATAGGATCCATCTGAAAGTATAGAAAAAAATATTTTTTAAATCGATTTATAAATGACCGAGTTACATGGTAACAAACTTAAAAAAATAGAACCGTATTGAAAACCTCTTTTTTTAAGTCGGTTTAAAATAAAATGACGCTTTTTCATGATAGTAATTACAAAATATTTTATATAACACAAGAGGTAAACGAACACGCAGTTCACCTGATGGTAAGTGACTACCACCGCCCAAGAGCACCCGCAACGCTGGAAAAATAACAGCTGTACTACCGGCCTTTTGGAAAGGTATACCTATATGCTGTTTTTTAGATTAATGCCATCAAGTTGTGACCAGACAATGTCTGTACATGGAAAGTTTAAAAAGACTCGAGTAGATGCCAAAATAATATTTTTTAGGAATTTTATCTCACAGTCTGTTTGTTTATATATTTGTTCCGATATCACACTAAAACTACTGCTTTAAATTAAATGTAATTATCTCAGGTATATTCTTGAAGAGCTAATTTAAAAACTGGTGTATCTTTTATCTTGATAGATGGCATATTAAGCATTAAGAATGATATTTTATTGGTTTTTCTACTTTCAAAATCCACGTATTTCGTAGGAAATTGACCAAAAGGTAGTATAAAGTAACAATTTAAATCAAAATTTTCATAGAGAAAGCCGCGGAACACAGAAGGGTCTAGACAAAATGGAGACTAGACAGTTGCTGCGAATACAAATGATTCATCTAACGTTATTTGCCTTAAAAAACAATAAGTATTCCACTTGAGTTATTTGTTTCCTTATTAAAATACATTTACATAAATACATCAATTCGCTTCGCCGTTTTTTGGCATAATGCGATCAGTGCACCCATTTTAGGGCAAGTCGAGTCGAGTTCAAGGTTGCCAACCGGTTGCGAGTCAGGATCGATTATCGACTCGATTATTGCCTTTCGAATATTACGTTTACATGACTTTTACTGCGGTGTTGTCCGTGCAAACTATAATGAAAATATATTACATATATATTGGAAAATTTAAAGGTAAATCGTACGTAAGTGAACAAAAGTGATTTTAATTGTTGCCCCATAAACACACCGACAAAGGACGAGATGATTCATAGATATATTACTCGTAGTTTGAATTTAGAACTGTACGGATGTAGGTACCGGAAGATACCTGAGCTAACCTATTATGATCGGGGGGAAAGGGATTGTTAGTGATGGAGACTGAGAATCTTATTGCTAGCAATATACCCAACCAGGTCGACCTCCTCGCGGTTCCCCCTGGAAACTATCATGGTTAATTCCTGATGATTTCATCACGATGGGCTAACTGGCCTGTTTTCATTCTCATCTATCACCCTTCACTGGTGCTCCGCCAGCGTACCCCGTTAGCGCAGGCGGGGTTACCACACCATTTTCACCCATAAAAAAAAAACCTATTATGATCAGATAAACCGTGTTATCTAATCCTACCTGACTGACCTGACTCTTTCCTTTCCTGGGAGTGTCAAAAGGCGACTAAGGGAACTTAGTAATCGAGGGATGGACAGCAGCGTTGCTCTTAAAACATCATCAAAGCCTAACTGCAGTTGCCAACTCGTCTTCCAATCCTGGCAACTACTGGCAAAACCCTTTTTATAGGAGAGGCCTATATTCAGCAGTGGGCAGTTAACGGCTGATGTGATGAGAACTTGAAATATCTGAAGAAGGAATCAAGGGTCTCTGTAACCGGCGTTCATGCATGTGACGAGTTATAGAAATGCAGGAAACAAGAGATGTATGCGAGAATAGAGATTTTAGGTTGTCGTTTTTTTTATACAACTTAGAATGGCAAACAAGCTGACGGCCCACCTGATGGAAAGTGGTAACCGTCGCCTATAGACATGAGCAGTACCATGGACGTAACAGAGTATACTGTTTCGCCCATGATACCCCCCATGCGTTGCCATTCCTGAGGACTCAGGTGTTATTCCTCTGTACCCTGTAAATTCACGCCATATCCCACCCTTTAAACCGAAACACAGCCATGCAAACACAACTGCTTCACGGTAGAAACACGAATGGGACAGAGGTAACCAAGTAATAGACTTTTGACCCTCTGTCTACCCCGCAAGGAATTAGCGTAAAGATAAATAGATATAAAATTGTATGAAGGTTTTCTTTGGATATTGAAACAGTAAACTGACAGCTTAAATTGTCACAATTTTCTTTTTTATTTATTTAGCTCTTTATTACATCAAGAACATAAACAAAGGTATATAAACAATTCAAGTAAAATACAGTAGCATGAAGTACAGGTTAAAATATACATATAAAGGTACAAAAGTATGGTCTTATCGCTAGGGAAATTACTTACAGATAACCTTTGGTTAAAGGAAAACAGATAGAAAATTAATGTGTTCTGTAACGGAAAATTGCATTTTTTTGCGGAATAATACGTATTTGTTAAAGAGTAAAAATATTTTATAATCAAATTTAAATTCCTTATTGTACGAATATGCATACCAATATTGGATGAAAATTTGAAATTATAGCATCTTCAACCGACTTCAAAAAGGAGTTTCCCAATTTGGTTCTATTTTCTTTTATGTTTGTTACCTCATAACTTCAGTTCTAAACTGATTTGGAAAATTATTTATCTGAAAGGATATACTTACATATTGGTTCCATAGAAATTTGATCAATATTTGTCCAGTAATTTATTAGTCCTATCGAAATTTTATCAAAATCGATTCAGCAGTTTAGTTTTTAGATCAAAATAATTAATTTTGTCACAATTGAAGTCAGTTTTTTTGTGGGATACAATTTTTATTACGTATTCGTATAGAACTTTATATTTGCTGCTTTGACAATTTACCTAATATTTTACCTATAATTTATTTATTTTTTGAATTTAATATCAAGTAAAATTGTCGATAAATATTAAAAATCACTGTCTGTCTGTACAGTTATTCTTTTGTATATGTTGTTAACGCCACTATTATTGACATTAAGTTTTTCTAAGTATTTTTATACAATGCCTTTCAAATATTGCTAATTATAGATTGTTCTTTTAGAATCGATTGAAGGATATTGATATTTGTTGGCGGATATTGAGAATTACTTATTCGATAAGTTGGTAAATTACTTGTTAATTAACTCATTTTAATCCCACAGGAAATCAACCTTCTCTTTTATAAGTAAAAAGTTAATGTATCTATAGATCTGAGTACTGAGTAGAGAGTGAGTGAGTGAGGAATAACACCTGAGTCCTCAGGAATGGCAACGCATGGGGGGATATCATGGGCGAAACAGTATACTCTGTTATGTCCATGGTACTGCTCATGTCTATAGGCGACAAAAGCCGATTGCTTGGGTACCTTTCCATTCGTGTTTTACCACTTCCCATCAGGTGGGCCGTCAGCTTGTTTGCCATTCTAAGTTGTATAAAAATAGTCTTGATAGACAGTCGGACGTTTTTCCTTTGAAGGTAGGGTAACTTTAAAAAAGGTAGTCTCTTTTTTTAACTTTTACAATTAACATTACTGTTGCACTCAGAACCAATAATACAAAACCTTGACTTTAATGTCAAATGTTGAGCACTGAACGAGTTTTTTTTTTTTTTTATAATAAATCGATAATAAAACCAATTATTAACGGCACGTTTCCGCGTGGGCACAGATTTTATCATGCGAGAACTTGAACTCAATCTTGAACTGAATTCGAGATTGGAGCGGAAGAAATATTATAGTTATTTCCTGAATAAAAGTACACTGTTCGCAAGTTAAAAAAAACAGGTAATTCTTCTAATCATCATCATCATCATGTCAGCCTTTAACTGTCCACAGCTTCCCACTTGGGGGTTTGCCAGTAGTTGCCACGCTTGGCAGGTGGGTTGGAAATAGCAGTTAGGCTTTAAAGATGTACGAGGGACGCTGCTGTCCATCCCTTACCCTTCCTTCGTTGCCTCTTTTGACACACACGGCAAAGGAAGAGGTGGCCTATACTATGCCGGGACCATACGGCCAATTTAAATCTAATATAATAATTTTTATATAAAATTTTAATTAGATGACGTATGTACATGGGAGATAAGAGTTAATGAATAAGTCTTACATTATATATAATATTCTTTCTATAGAAATAGCATCGAGCCTTAAAAACCGGTCAACTTTTTGTCAGCTAATTGTTAAGTCAGCTAGACTTGTTAATGTTGTGTAAACTTATGCATACAATGTATCTTGACGTGTCTATATTTTATTATTAAATAAATTAAATGAGTTTTTAACGCATAAAAAAGACGCTAAATTTATAAGACAAAATAAATTAATATAAAAGTTATAAAGGAAACACTTATAACTATTTATCACACAAAATTGTAGCAGTAAGTGCTTTATATTATTCTCAATTTCGTGTATAATATAGTATATATCATATATGTGTAAGTATATTTGTTATTCATATATATTTATTCGTTTATATATGTAATTTTAGTATGTATGTATATCAATAATTACTAGTACCGCATTCGAGTATTCTGACACTTCCCTATGGTTGACTGGGAGAGAATGCTTTTAGCATTAAGTCCGCCATGTACACATATTTGTACTAATGAATAAATAAATAAATAAAAATTGAATGTTGTTGAATCTGTTGTAAAAAAAAAAGTTGATCCGTTTTTCTCGAAGCATTTGTATAGAGACACTCTTTCTAAATAATCCAAGGAATGAGTATACTTTACACGCATTTGCATTATACAATATAGGGAATAAGCAAGACAATTAATAAATATAACAATACAGTTGTATAACTACAGTAAGGCGGTCGTAGACTAACTAGACGATATCGGTACAAAGGAGTTATTTAAGAAAAAATAATATTTGAAGTGTTAATAAGAGCAATAGTAGTCAAAACAATAATTTTAAGAGATTTTGTCTGTCTGTCTATATATCTGTTCTAGCATCATACAAAAACTACTGCTCCAAACTGTATGTTGTTCTCTTAGATGTGTACCTTTTTTTATACCACTGAGGTACCTTCAAGAAAAGAGTATATTCCTTTTTAAAAGGCCGGCAGCACACCTGCAATGTTGGTGTTGTGGGTGATCATGGGCGGCGGTGTCACTTTTTTTTTGCCCCCTGTGTTGTAAAAAAAAAAAAAAAAAAAAAAGAGAGAGAGAGAGAGGGCAAACAAGCATACGGCCCATCTGATAGTAAGCGGTTACTGTAGCCTATGAACACCTGCAATACCAAAGGTATTACGCGTGCGTTACCGACCTTGAAGAAACCTCTTTACTTCCCTTTTGTTTTACTTCAATACGCTTACTTTATTGGTTATTGCCCTATCTAATTGGTTCTCTATTTTCGAAATCCACACGTGGGAAGTAGCGGGCAAGAAGCTAATTTTATTAAACTTTATAACAATATTTTGTCACGATATTTGTTTACGCTAATCTCCGAAACCGCGAACCGATTTTAATGATATTTTGCGACCAACCAACCTGAGAGTTAGTTTTTATTGCGGTAAATTACCTATGGGAAGCCGAACAAGATTAAAATTTGACGTATTGTACCGTATCATATCAGACATTAATTGGTCACGTTTTTCCGTGAAATAATTCCAGTTTTTTTTTCGGTCTTTATTTTTATTTTTATACAATAACTCTCCTTCCCCCCATTCATAAAAACGCCAAATGTCTTACAAATCCGTTTTAGCTATTGATATGTTTGTATCTTTCTTTTGTACAAATTCTCAATTTGAATGAAAGTGTCATAAATATTGCAATTTATTTTGTTCTGTTATGTTGTAACTGGTTACTAATATTATAAATGTAAATGTGAGTTTGTTTGTTATCTCTTGTCCTCTTAACGGCTCAACCAATCGTCTTGAAATTCGATTTGTATTATTTGGAAAGAAGAATGACATAGGCCATTTTTGTTCTCAATCATCGACATATTGTGGTCACACAGACGAAGTTTTCAAACGTCGATTGCTTGGGTATCTCTGTCCCATTCGTGTTTCAACTGAGAAGCAGTTGTGTTTGTATGGCTGTGTTTCTGTTTGAAGGGTGGGATATGGCGTGAATTTACTGGGTACAGAGGAATAACACCTGAGTCCTCAGGAATGGCAAACCATGGGGGGTATCATGGGCGAAACAGTATACTGTGTTATGTCCATGGTACTGCTTATGTCTATAGGCGACGGTTACCACTTTCCATCAGGTGAGCCGTCAGCTTGTTTGCCATTTTAAGTAGTATAAAAAAAAGTCACGGAAAAAAATTACCTGGTAGGTCAATGATCAGCCGTTGACGTATTTATGAAGTTGCAATGCACTTAATTTCCCATGGGTATTGTCAAAGGCAACTAATAGATTATTGCTGTGGGATAGACAGCAGCTTCCCTTTTAAAAAAATCACCAAACCTTAACTGCGGTTGCCAAACTGCCTGCCAAGTGGCAACTACTGGGAATACCTTCCTTTATGGGGGAGGTTTAAGTTCAGCAGTAGACAGCTAACGGCTGATGACGACGATGATAATTATTTTAAATTCTCGATTGGAATCTAACGTGATGTGATGACAGGTAACTCTGGTATGTAGATACTATTTACCTACAATCGCGTCGGTTTAATTTACGGCCATTAATTTTAAATATGTATAAATTACGCGAAAATTTAAAATTAACTATTCCAATACATTGTTACAGATTTATTATAACAGTAGGTCTTATATTATATAGATAGAGTGTTTCCATACAAATGCTTCGAGAAAAGCGGGTCAACTTTTTCATACAATTTTGCGTGATAAATAGTTATGAGTGATTCCTTTATAACTTCTATATTTATTTTGTCTTATAATTTTTGCATATTTTTAATGCGTAAAACTAATTTTATTTATTGGTTAATTAAATATAGATACGTCAAGATAAATCGTGTGCGTAAGTATATAGAACACTAATAAATCAACAAGTCAGCTAATTTGACAATTAGCTGACAAAAAGTTGACCCGTTTTTGAGACTCGATGCTTTATCTATATAATCTAAGAACCTACTTCTTATATATATATACTTCAGTTTACTAGTATTTTTTTACTTTATGTTAAGTTTCCACTTTAACTAAAAATATATCCCATGGTTATAAATACCACTGGAAGTTATTAACACTAATCCAAATAATAAATCCAAATAATAACATTTTTTAATTTTGTAAAATTAAACAAATATTAATATGTGAAATATTTAAAATTTGATTTTAGAACTAATATTTTTTTTAATTTCATTTAAAACTAAACTAAAGACTGTTTCGATAATAGTCAACACTAGTTGCGATTTTGTACGAAAAAAAAATAATAAAGTTGGAACGCGAGGCGCGTCTATCTCCCGCCAACGGCCGGCCAAATACGAAGGACTTTGCACGGAATCAAACGAGACGCATATTCCAAGTACTAGGGGGGCACTGGCGAAAGTGCTACCAAATATCCACCTATAAAAACACACGACACTATTCGAATGGCATCCAGTCCGATTCCCGACTTCAACCACCGTTCAAGAGGCATTATGAAAACGGTGAGTGACGTCTCTAGTGACATAGTGTTGTGCAGTGCAGTGCAAGTGATGACTTCAAAAAAGTGTTACGGAATTCCCAGTGTGTCCCGTGCCTATGGCTAGTGTTAAGAAAGTGTTACAATTATTATCGATTGTGAATCAATCGGTACCGATTGTGTTTTCATAGCGGGATGTGACACACTTTTTTGAAGTCAACGCTTTGTTTGTTTTTAACATAATCTTACACGTACTTATTTATTTAACATTTTATTGAATTAATAGAAAAAAGTCAACAAATTTAGTGATTGCTCTATCTACTTATTACGATTAAACATAGTCTAACGTTACAAACTGTTTTAGAATTCAAAGCATGAATAACAAAATGTCTTTTCATTTATAACTTATTTTATAATACTTACCTATTTACATGTAAATGCATAATACTTAAAGCATTTGCTAGCATTCAATTTAATAGCGTTTAAATTACATTTTAATGATGCAAAAGATTAAAACAAATAAAAGACAACAATAGACTCTGTTAAGTTCATTGTAATGAACAAATCAATTAAAAATTATTTACATAGATAGATTAAAAAACAACAAATCTTATTGTATTCTTTGTGAGTAATAGATTCATACTCGATTGTATCAGATTGTTAAAAATAAATTGGCATTATCTATGTCTTTATGGACGCATTTAATCTTAGTGAAAATATAATAAATATGCACCATGCTATCAGACCAACTATTCATGTTCTAAGAGGCAACGAACATCTAGGAACACCACTTAGAATAGCCGAATTCTAGCTAATTTAAAAAAAAAAATCGAGCCAATTAAAAAGTCACGATAAAAGTAGCACCTCATTCGAAAAACACAATAAATGTTTCGTTCCCATACACTATTGCATCACAATACCTATTTTCACTGTTAATCTAGACAGACTCGTTTGCTGGTTTAGAACAAGGAAGACAGTACAGGAACTTAAACGTTAAACATTTTCCAATACAATCCTCATCAAACGGGTTTAGAGATTCCACAGTATTGTTATGTAATTTGCAAACGCTAAAAACAAATGAAACGCATCAATTATTATATTAATCAATGAATTGTTTTCGCTAGTTACACTTCACTATGTGTTATATTTTCGGAACCGGTTATTTCGTATAAAATATTGTTTGGTTACATCACTAAAATAACTTCACTAAAAATATTTATGAGGCTCATAATTATTATATTAATATTTTTTTTTATTAATACAAGTAAAAATATGCTGATTGAATAAATTATACCAACAAATTAACTAAAAAATTAAAAAAATATACATATATACTATTATATATTATTCGGTTTTGACTTCTTTTAGTGTTTGTGATCCATTTCTTATATCTTTTAACTCTATTCCATTTTTCTATATTTCTAATGTTCTTGCAAAAAAATCAAAAACGTCTCTAGATATATTAGTATTATTCTTTTTTTACGATATCATCTATTAAATTATCGAATCATCTATAAGGAGATAGGTGCAAATAAATATGTCGATATGTGAACAATCTTCATCACCTTTGATTAATCATAGCAACCAATTGCCCTCCCCATTAAGGAAATAGCGAAATGACATATTACAAAGAATCGAGGACAAATAATTGCGTAAAATGTCCTGCATCGGCTGGCTCGCCTTAAAAGGGCTATGTTCAAAACCTGTACTCAACCCAGACTTTGCATAGAAAAACAGGTAGACTTCATTGAAACTCGGCTTAATACGTAATAAGTCAGGATGTTGGATCACTACTGGTGACACTATATACATATTTTTGCATTACATTTTGCTAAAGATTTGCTAATACATACAAAATAAGATATAATTAAAAATTTAATCAAAAAAAAAACAAAATTTATCATCAAAAATCACCTCGACTAAATCCAATTTTTAATAAACAAAGCGCATTGGAATCAATTTATCATTGTGAGATAATAAACGTAATCTCTAAGTAATATTCTTTTTGGCTTAAAGACTGTAATATATTTCTGGTAACAATAATATTTACCTTTCGAACTATTAAATTGTGCATATTGGACTAACAAAATAATTTAATCAAATATATATAACAATAAAAGACAACAAAAAAAAAAATCGGAACAATGAAAAATTAAAGATACAAATGATACTAATTTAAAATTATATGAAAGTCACAAAAAAAAATCAGTAGAACTTTTAAATTTTCTATCTGTTCTCCTTTAACCAAAGGTTGTCTGTAAGAGATTGCCCTAGTGATAAGACCGTCTTTTGTACCTTTATGTATATATTTCAATCTGTATTTATGTTACTATATTTTACTTGAATTATTCACTTGTCATTGTATATTTTTATTTATGGTGCAATAAAGAGTTAAATAATAAATTTATAAATTCGAATTTCGACAAAACATTTACTGAGAATTTTATTGCAATAAAAATGCTATTTAATATATAATTAAAATATATAAGGTTAATATACTATGACTATCAATTTAAATAATTAATTATAGTTATTCTCTCAATTTAGAAACAAGCAAAGACCTATGATGTACTTTAACAGCCAGGCAGTTATTGCTCAAGTACCTACAGTATCTGAGGAAACCTAATGTAATTGGTATGCTATGCAAATATGTGTCGTAAACCAAATGAAGCCATTTCCCTGATATCGATAGTGCAAGAACAAATTACTCAAAAATTATTGTGACAGAAACTTATATTGCACTTATATTGTACAAATAAATTATGATAATTTTATTAATATGTTAATTAGAAATGTGAAGAAATTATTTTTGTTAAGGCGTAATAATTGAAATATCGATGTTGGATATAATCGGAATTGTCCCATCACTAATTAGAGGTACGTTCTATTATTTGATCACACTATACAAATAGCACAAGTTTATTACATAATCATAATATTTTTATCGATATATATTTTACATGTAATCGGAGATTCGCATTATGTTTACAAAAATACGACATTTACGCTACACGTAAAATCATCGTTATTATACACAAATGTCCTCAAAACAGCTAACTAATCGGATTCTAGTATGAAAATCAATCGATTCATAAGTATCGGTGGCCGTTAGGTAAGCAACTGTGATCGTGTTACGAAATATCGGCCTAAGAAGTAACCGTATCCCACGAGGCGACGAGGCAACCCGATCTGTGGCCTGGCCTCGTTCAGTATACATAATGATTAGCATATTTACTGTCAAACAATAATGTAAAATTTCAACAATTGATTTTGAATAAACACCTAAATTAGATATAAACAAGTTTGAATCGTTAATTATGTTGAAAATTTATAGAAATATTTGTTGTGAATTAGTATGAATTTAAAATGGCGTACGCTTGATCAATTGAAAGAAACTATTCGCGTGTTACTGTAATAGTTAAACGCAACGTTTATATCATTTCGTAAACATAAAAAAAAAAAACTATAAATGTTTATAATATGTTAAATATAAAATAAAAGCTTTAAGGTACACATATATAACATAGTATTTTTATGGCGGTTACCACAGAAAGTTTATTATGATGTCACAATTTTATTATGTTGTCCGCTTTGAGAATAACAATGAGATTTTCACCCGGGATCAGGATTTGAGGCCGTGTTAACGTGTTCACCTCAATCCGTGATATAAATTTCTTATTTGTTGCACACAAAATTATGTTCTTGCATTGACGCCTCAGCTGTTATTTAATCACACGATTACTTACCCGCACGCGTTCGATTGTACGATGTATGATTTGAAGATTTTATAATCGATTATAAAATCGGTAAATATATGATTTTAACGTGCGATTCAGTTCATATGAACTTTGGGTCATTTTGTTATTCGCATTTGATCAAAAAAAAAAAGAAATAATATCACTATGGAAAAAAAATTCGCACATCACACATAATTCTAAGAGAATTTGGTGTACACATGCGCAAAAATGTGTGTGTGATGACACGTATTAATTACTATAAGCACTTTTTTAAAGTCGGTTATGAACGTAAAATTATGTTGTGCAATACACTCAAGTGTAAAGGTTGTATGTATGGCGTAGAATGCAACCTTCCTAATTATCGCGGTAAAGCAAAAATGTATGTGGGAGTATTGTGAACTAAGATAAACAAACGACTTTGTTATGCCAGAAATCTTAATTCTAGCCTATAGTAACATAACCATTGATTTTTTATTACTTGGTTTGATATACCTCAATTTGATATACCTTAGTTTCTCTGGTTTAGCTATTGTAACTTTGTCCCATTCGTGTTTCAACCGTGAAGCAGTTGTGTTTGCATGGCTGTGTTTCGGTTTGAAGGGTGGGATATGGCATGAATTTACTTACAGAGGAATAACACTATATAATTATCATTTTCTGTTATGTCCATGGTACTGCTCATGTCTATAGGCGACGGTTACCACTTTCCATCAGGTGGGCCGTCAGCTTGTTTGCCATTGTAAGTTGTATAAAAAAAAAAAAAACAAAAAAAAAATAGTAGCTATTGTAACTGGTAAATTTTTTGGTCACAATTTATTATATCACTATATAATTTATTTTTCCACTTAGACTTCGGTACCAAAGTTATTTATTTAGTTAATTTTCTATAGTTTTTTTAAATTAAGTTTTTGTCGTTATAAAAAAAATCCCAAATTTTAATTTTAGATGACTAGTTTTTGATAAAAATTTCAGACCGTTAACGATAAATTTAAATATAACCTTGTGAATCCTGTTCATCTTGTTTTTTAAACATTATATATAACATATACTTGACATTTTATGAGAATATAGATACAGCAATAATTATAATATTAATGACAGAATGCTTTTAATTTAAGATATATATGTAAGTAACTTTGCATATATTTTGAATTTTATGTCATTCGTCCCCAAAATAATGTATGCCGTAATGATACTGTGCAACTGTCACATGTGGCACGTCAGTGATGACTCTGTCAAGTGGTATTTCGACATAATCTGATATAATACTTAAATGATGCAACCAGCTACAGTTTTAACTGAACTGGATTTGTAACCATAATGCGTTTACGTGAATAACTTAACATTTTGTTCTACCAAAAAACAAACATTTACTTTATTTATTTTATATTTCAAAACTTTACTACTGAACGGGTTTTAATTAAATATGAAATCAATATGAAAGTATATCCACTCAGAAAAAAAAAATTACTATATGGATTTTCAAAGGTTGGAGTTATGAGGTACTTGTAATAAACAAAAAAAATTCAACCGATTTGAGAACCTTTGAAGTCAATTGAATATAATATCAATCTATCCATCAATTCGCAATATAAATAACTAAGATTATAATATGCAAATTTGAATATAAGTTTCTTTTATCTTCTTCTTTTTATTTAACAGTTTCCTCTTGTCGGTGCAACTAATTCATGCATCTTCCTCCAGCCAGCTCTGTCCCAGGCCATATCCTTTATCTACCTATACGACATGACGCCTAGTGTTTCCTTTATCTGTCCCATGTAGTCCCATTCTTTTATCTACAAAAAAATAATTCCCCGATGTTTTCAAATAAGGGATTACATATGGTAAAATAAATAAATAAAACATATTTTACTAATAATAATAATTCTTTCTGTAACATTATGATATAATCTATCTATATATTAAGTGTTATTTAAATACGTTAATTTTACAGAAGAACTTTGGTATAGTTTAAAAAAAAATATGAAATAAACAGTCGAAACTTCGAGAAGTAGCCATTTTACATATTATATTATTCGACAAACATCAATGGACCACATATGAATGAAATACTGCAATCAACACTATGGTGCAAAGTTTTCCTACGGGGGTTGCGCTATGTGTTTACGCTTACACAACCGGCCCACTGTGTTTTGCATGTGCAATAATATGTTTACCGAACAGTAACGCCTTGGGAATCGAACTTATTATTATCCAAACTGACACAGTTACAGTCATAGTTGTTAGTACCACTAGACTAAGTTTAATGTCTTCATTGAACCTAAATTAGTTTGAAAGTGTTAAGTACCTAATATATTATCTATGAAACAGATGTAATAATCTGTTGATATTAGACTATGCTTTGTAATCTACTCTATGGTCTCTCTCTCTGCTGCGCTGCGACTCGGAAACTTAGTTGTAATAAAAAGTAAAAAGGATAAAATATTAAAATAAATAGATATTGCATTTAATGTTACAAAAAAAGGTTTTTAACCCGCCGCTACATTACTACAATATCAGAAAGTTCTCACTCAAAGTTTAAATTTACTCTTTATAATTGCACAAGTTCTTTTGTTGCCAAAAATTTATTGATTTAAATTTGATGGGTAAATAGATAAGTGGATGGATGTTTGTTACACTTTCACACAAAAAATACTGAACGGATTAAATTTAAATTTGGTACACGGATAGGTTATTTCTTTAGCACATAGAATACTTTATACACTTCTAATTCACACAGCTAAAGCCGTAGGATATTACTAGTATATAATAAATTTACAAGACAAATCTGGTTACAATATGCAGACAATTAAAACTATTATCTTTCTTTTACAGTTCTGCTTAGTTTTCCTGCTGGTAGCAGCAGTTGCTGCCAGCGAAAAGAAGTCAGAGCAAAAGGCCGAGCCTTTGGAGAAGAAGTTAGACAAACGTGGGCTTCTCAATCTTGGATATGGATATGGCATCAACGGCCTTGACGTCGGATACATTGGAAACGCCGGCGCTATCGGTGGAGCATACAACGTCATCGACAGCGGAGTCCTCGGTGCTTCCAGCTACGGCACCATCCCCCTGGGTGAACGCACCGACGTCACCAGGACAGTTACCCTAGTCAAGGGCGTACCAGTCGCCGTGCCCGTTGAGAGACACGTACCCTACCCCGTGGAGAGACCCGTACCTTACCCCGTAAAGGTCCCAGTACCCCAGCCCTACGAGGTTATCAAACACGTGCCAGTGACCGTGAGGGAGTACGTTAAGGTCCCCGTACACGTACCAGCTCCCTACCCGGTTGAAAGGAAAGTACCTGTCCCAGTCCAAGTGCCCGTTGACAGGCCCTACCCCGTCCATGTGCCAGTTCCTCAGCCCTACCCAGTTGAGAAGCACGTCCCTTACCCAGTTAAGGTCCCCGTGCCACAGCCCTACCCCGTGGAGAAACACGTGCCATACCCAGTAGAAGTTAAGGTGCCTGTACCCCAGCCTTACCCCGTCGTCAAGCACGTTGGCGTCCCCGTCAAGGTCCCAGTCGACAGGCCCGTCCCAGTGCATGTGCCTGCCCCCTACCCAGTCGAGAAACCAGTGCCATACCCCGTGCACGTTGAAAGGCCCGTGGCCGTCCCTGTCTCCGTCCCTGTCGACAGGCCCTACGCCGTCCCTGTTGAGAAGCCCGTCGCTGTCCCAGTGAAGGTGCCCGTCCCAGAGCCATACCCTGTCTACAAGACTGTCCCATACGCGGTCGAGAGGCCCGTCGCCGTACCAGTCAAAGTACCCGTCGACAGGCCCGTACCTATTGCGGTCGACAGACCCTACGCCGTTCCCGTCGAAAGGCCTGTCGCTGTCCCAGTGAAGGTCCCAGTCGTGGTAGGACACGAATATCAAAGCCAATACAGCCTTGGAGGCAACTACTACAGCCATTAGGATAGAATAGTTTAGTATGAGTGTTCTTCTTCCAACAAAGAGAGTAACCTTCGAATCTCGCCAAGCACATGGCCGGGACGCAAGCAACAAAAGTTTTCTATATTTATATAAAAATTTCATGTCATGCATGTATGGACATATGTACATGTGTGTACGTAGTGATATAAAAGGTTACCAATTCCTTAGGCTAAGTCGACTGTAAAAATAATTAAAGACATGAAAAATAAATAAAAAATAAAAATCTGAAGTTTTTCTGTTTTATTTCTGTTTGTGAAAGAAATGCGGAAAGGTCGATGAATGGGTAAAAATAGATAGAGCTGTGACTAAATGGTCACAATAAATGACCTTCGATTTTTTTTACGCCGCTTGTTGTATAATGGTTATTATTACCGGCGCATGCGCAACGCTATTTTAGGAATTACTAAAACTACGAACCTCGGCTGATTTTACATTTAATAATTACACATGTGCTTAATTTAATTTATTAGCTAAATCGATATAGTAGTGATGACAAAACAATCGTTCTCTAAAACCAACTAAAATAAAAAAAAAATGCAAAACTTGTGCACGAGAATATTTCTTAGTAGTTTTTGCCCATGTATTCGTTTACATAGTAGAAATGTCCACTGATTGAAATAAAAAGTAGCCTATATCTTTTCTGCGACTTATGTAGTACGGCATACAAAATTTTACAGTAATTGGTTAAGCCGTTAAGGTGCTAAGAGGTAACAAAGAAACAAACTTGCTTTCACTTTTATATTATTAGAAAGATCCTAACATACACTCAACAGTACAATGAAATGTATTATATAAAAAATTTTACATGTTATATATTAACTAAATCAATTTTTTAGTTGGCTATTAGAGTCAGTATTTGATAGTATATATGTATAATACGTAAATATTTTTTTCAAAAACCTATTACTGTCACATTTGTACGATAAAAGTAACAATAACAACAACAACACACAATAAGTAAATAAATAATATATATTATTGAATATTACACAAAAAATATTAACTTTCTAGAAAATTGTCTCAAGTCGAAACTTACCTGAGTTAGTTACGAGATACGGTTTGAACTTTACGTAACTATTCGGTTAAGGTTAAACTTAGTGGAGCAAGTAATGTTGGTAAACTTTTGTTATGCATGCACGTGGAATGTTCAAAACATTTATTATAACCTCTTCTTTACGTTAAAGTTTAGAGTACCTGAAGGTACTCAAATGTTACCTAATCCATGGGATATAATAAACGCAGTTTTCTATGATACTCAGGATGGCAAACAAGCTGACGGTCTCCCTGATGGAAAGTGGTAACCGTTGCTTTTTAATAGGTAAAAATGTAATGGTAACCCCGCCTGCGTTAACTGTACACAAAGACGGGGCACCAGTGAGAGATGATAGGTGAGGATGAAAGCAGGCCAGTTAGTACATCGTGATGAATTCGAGAAAAATTAAGCCAAGAAGATTTCCATAGAGAATCTCATGGTGATTGACTTGACAGGATTTATTGCTACGAGTAGCTATGGGGACTAACAACCCCATTACTAAGGATCCTTTTCGTCCCATGTTTAACAGATTAACAATGGAACATTGAAGAGTTAAAAGCTACTTATTATCATTGATTCCATCCATGTACCACATTCGCTGCAAATAAATATAATTTCATTTAATTGTTTTATGTTTTATACAACTTAGGACGGCAAACAAGCTGACAGCCCACCTGATGGAAAGTGGTAACCGTCGCCTACAGACATGAGCAGTACCATGGACATAACAGAGTATACTGTTTCGCCCATGATACCCCCATGCGTTGCCGTTCCTGAGGACTCAGGTGTTATTTCTCTGTACCCAGTAAATTCACGCCATATCCCACCCTTCAAACCGATTAATTACAATAGTAAACTTATTATAGATAATACAAACAATTACAATTACAGGAATGGTTTAGTTAATCCATTGTATTGTACCTTTTAACAGTTTCAAAAACTATCGTAAGTACGCTTTAATTCTACTAAAATTATAAATATTAGATATCGTGGAATGAATACAGTACAACCTAAAGTTTATGTTAATTTCTGGAACAAAGAAAGAAAGGAAGGCAGAAAGGAAGAAAGCAAAACCGCGGGATACAACGAGTCACACAACATATACACGCAACTTGCTAAATACTAAACAAAGCATGTATTGTACCATTGTTTAGTAGGATCACACGCGATTGCTTTTCTTCTGTACGGACAAAGTGGCTAAGGCACATTACTGAGTATATATAAAAAATTTGGCTGTATACAGCTTTAAGGGATTATGTGAAATAAATTAAAGAATAAAGAAGACAAATAAATAAATTAATTAAAAAAAAAATTGTTCAATTATTATCCGATTTAAAAAAAGAAGGTGATTCTCATTTCGGTTGTATTTTTTTTTTATGTTCGTTACCACATAACTCCGTCAGTTGTAAATGTATTTGGGGAATTCTTTTTTTTATCTGAAAGGATATATCTATTGGTTATAGAAATTTCATCGAAATCAATTCAGTAGTTTAGTTCCGAAATCAAAATAACTGTTTTTCCATAACAGAAATCGATTTTTTTTTTTACTAATGAAAATCTCATACATAGTATTAATTTTTAAAGTGTATTATTATCTTAATTTTTTAAAGTCAATTTTTATTACAAAAAACTACAGCATGGAGTTCTTCAAATAAGAGATAAAGATGTTTTTTTAGGGTCGGCAATGCGGACGTTAAACCCCCGGGCCCTTACGTCGTTCTTGGGTTACGGTAACCGCTTACCATCAGGCGGACCGTATGCTTGTTTGCCACCCCAGTAGTGGTGGTGGTAAGTTTTAATTTTATGAATACAGTGATTAATATAACAGAAATAAAATATTTTTATATTTTACTTCATGAAAAAAGTTTGAATCTTTTCGATAGAGACAAAATGTATAAAGGAGTAATATAATGTGTAACCAAACAATGAATAAATGTATGAACAAAATAACCATCGAAATCGGTACAGAATTTGCTAAATAGTAATTGAATTGAGTACTTGGAAAAATCCAAATTTGGAAAAGTCCAAATTTGTTGAATAATACAGTAGGTATGAGAAACTTCTAATTTAAGCACCTCATTTTTCTTTCTTTTTTAATTCTTTTTTTGTGTGTTCATGTTACAATACACTTTTGGCAATTTTAAACCAATTTACATAATACTTTTTGGAATCCTCAGGTTTACATAATCCCATGTTGGTCCCATAATAGAGACATAAGTTTACCAAGGTTCATTTTCAGCTTACGAAAATATGATCATATCTCGAAATACTGCGCTCGTTTACAGTGGCTCACAATCAGACAGCGTCATGAGACACATGTCCTAGCGGTCCTCTATAATGTCCTTAATAATCCCAATTCTCCTTCCTACCTTCGTTCCCGGTACCAATTGTTACCTCCTCCTCCCAGACCTAGACGTCTTTCTTTGAATCAGTCCATGGTATTGAAGATTCTGTCGCGTGGGCAGCCTTAATGGCCACTTTTTAAAATGTAAAAATGTCCACCTGTGCGAAACCGGGACGGGCCGCTAGTCATACATAAACCTTATTGTTGCAGCTATTTGCTTTAAAAAAGCTTAATATATAAAAACAATACACCGCTTAAAATACGTGATGTTTCACTTATAAATAGCATGTTCGTTAGAAAGGGTACAGCGCCATCTGCAGTTCCATATATGAAATTATTAATGATCGCTAATACGGATAACGTCGATATGTATAGCGAACGGCTTAGAAAGTATAACATGATTATATTTTGATTCTCAATACCACCGCTAGAGGGCCGAACGATTATTATCTGATTATCGCTTTATCGCTACATCAGTTCTCGTTCTTAGTACGATATTTTGATAACGCTTGTTAGTTTTGAGCCGACTTCAAAAAGGAGGTTCTCAATTCTGTTGTATTTTGTTTTTTTTTTTTTTTTGTTTTTATTTATTATCTCATAATAACTATAATTAATTTTTACTTTGTATTTTATTCATCATTTTTTTTTTCATTCCTCTTGTTTGTTCATATTTTTTTTTGTTAACTCCTATTTTTGTTGCTTTGTGTACAGCGCCTTGTATCTATATTGTTGCTACTTGTGAAAACCTATTAGTGGCTTATTTTGTGATCCTAAACTGTATCTTTTTGCTCTAGTGTAGCCCTGATTTTCCTATGAAAAAATAAATAAAATAACTCAGTCAGTTGTAAACCGCTTTGGAAAATAGTTTTTTTTTATCTAAAAGTATACGTAGTTTAGTTTTCCGTGTGGTACCGGCATAGAATGGGTCACTTCTTTTTTTACCGTGAGTGTCGTAGGAGGCGACTAAGAGAACTTAATGGTCGAGGGAAGAGCAGCAAGAAGAGAAAAGCAGCTTTTTAAAAATTACCATTTTGCGATCATCGGAACTCGTGGAGAAACGAAATGTAATAGTGTAATACCTATTACCTATTTAAAATAAAACAATAAAATATTCTGTTTTAGTATTAGAACACAAAAAAGAGGAATTTCATTGGTGGAATAGGAAAAAAATAATGTTAATAATTTCAGTTCCACCCTGAGTTGTTCCCCCTTGTTGTTGTCCCTTGTTCCCTATATTAATAAATATTCCGGGAAGTTGTTCTGTTTAAGTATTAGAATACAAAAGTGGTATTTTATTGGTGGAATACAAAAAAAAAGAATACTAACTATTTCAGTTCCACCTTATATATTAAATAAATAAATAAAAATTCCAGGAAATTGTTCTGTTTAAGTATTGGAACACAAAAAGTGGTATTTCACTGTTAGAATACAAAAAAAAATAATGCTAATTATATCAATTCCATTCCGTGTATTAAAGTGGGTTCACATTCCATGATAATTGAGTTGCATAATACCATTGTTTTTAAAGTAAACAGTGCATACGTTTTCGGTCCACTCACCCCAAGTGTCGATTGAAACTAGTGGAGCTGGTTTTATCGGATCAATGCTCTGTACATTAGTACTTAAAATGGTAGAGGGGGCGTCTACCATTAAATTAAATTTAAAATTTTCGGACTCAGTTTCATTTTTTGTTCATAACAAAATCGGTCTATCAAATCTAATCAATCCTACTATAAAAGTCCAAAGGAACGATATTTTAACATTTTTAAATGGTGTGTATTATGTAATTTTAATTTGAAATTAAATTTCGTTCGGCTCCGAAATTTCGGGAAACATTTCATGATAGGCCCTCTGATCACTTATCAATTCTGACATGATGAACATATATATATATGTCTATACATAATGGAATTTTGTGTAATATATGGATTAGATCTTAATAGATTATATGCATTTAGGTAGGGTGTCTAGTATCAGAAAAGTTCGCAAAAAAGTCGCAAGAGTAACGATCTCCAATGAATTGCAGGAAGTCAATGGATGCAGGTGGCTTAGGACCATTTCTTATGGTAGTCTATGGGGAAGGCCTATGTCCAGCAGTGGACGGCTGATGACTAAAATGATGATGATAATAATGATGATATGATTGCTTTATGCTTCAACCTTGCTTCAACATTTCAGATGGCAAAGAATTAGACCGGCTCCCTGCTAACAACATCCCACGTAGCATCTACGAGCCTACTTCAGCCAAAAGTAATTGTTATTGACTGACGCCTATTTTTTTTAAACAAAACGCGCCATATTTGTTTGTCACAATTTTTTTTTTATTTCCAAATATTTTATTTTATTCCATACGCACATTTCATAAAAATTTATAGTTACTGTTGGTTTTACTTATATGTATATTATTACAGATAAATTTAAGGCATCTTAATTATTTATTTATTTATTTATTCTTCATTGACCCCATTACAGAAAAAAAATATCTGGTACAAAAGGCGGACTTAATGCTTTATATAGCATTCTTTCCCCATCAACCTTTGACAAAATAGACATGTTTTATACTTCATCATCTTCTCAGGAAAGAAAAATAGTTTTTCTGTGTGTAGACATTGGCCTTGTTTCCTTATAAAACAAACGAAAAAAAGTCTTTACAAAGAACGATATTGTATAACAAATTCGCATTAAGCCCAGACACTCTCTGAATGTCAACGAAGAGTTAAAAATAAGACAGTTAATTATAGTAAAAGTAAACATTAGGTATTCACTAAAGCACGATAGCTAGTTATATTGTTACGTCATTAGACGCAATTCTGTTAAATTGTATGTATTAAGAAAAAAAAACAGTGGTCAATACTAGAAAAAATTCCATTCCAAATAAAAACAGCTGTTAGTAGTAGTACATATATAGTACATTAGTTTTATTTTTTTGTAAAAGAATATATATATATATATGTGTGTGTGTGTGTGTGTGTGTGTGTGTGTGTGTGTGTATGTATGTATGTATATGTATATATACCATAGGAACTTTGCTAGTAGTTACCAAACAGGGTAGACGATTTGGTAACCGCAGTTATTTAGTGACGTTTTGTAAATAAAGAAAAAAAATTAGTCAAATAAGTGCTAGGATGCAATAACATATATTTGTAAATTGATTTTTATTTATATACATAAATAAATGTTAATTTAGCTTAATCACCTGACTACAAAGGAGACTAAATTTAGATGTTTGTTTCATTATGCATTCATCAACATTTGTTATTCAAATCATGTGTCAGATCAAGAAACTGCAAGTGAGTTCGTCTTCTAAGTAATCGTTAGATGAGTTAAGCTTCCAGTTATTTCTCTATATTAAAATTACAACACGCCGATTCTTAATAATATTACAAATGTGAAAGTGAGTCGGTTTATTTCTTTGTTACATTATAGCGTCATTTTTTTTATTTAAATATCTTTATTAACCAACAGAAATTATGGTACAAAATGCGGACTTAATGCTAGTAGCATTCTCTACCAGTCAAACTTTGGTTAAAGGAGAACATATAGAAATGGGTAGATATATTTAACTGTACTTTATATTACTGTGTTTCACTTGAATTGTTTATATATCATTGTTTATTTTTATGTTTTTGGTGTATTACCAGAGGGAGACTTTGTACAAAAGTCGATTGCTTGGGTACCTCTATCTCATTCGTGTTTCTACCGTGAAGCAGTTGTGTTTGCATGGCTGTGTTTTGGTTTGAAAGGCGGGATATGGCATGAATTTACCGGGTACAGAGGAATAACACCTGAGTCCTCAGGAATGACAACGCGTGGGGGGTATCATGGACGAAACAGTATACTCTGTACTGTTATGTCCATGGTACTGCTCATGTCTATAGGCGACTGTTACCACTTTTCATCAGGTGGGCCGTCAGTTTGTTTGCCAATCTAAGTAGTATAAAAAAAGCAATAAAGAGTTAAATAAATAAATAAATATCCGGCTACGGGGACCAAATCGCGGGTAAAAGCTACTATTAAATATAACAGTACACGTATGTGTTGTAATTGATACAAATCCGAATAGATTTTGTTTCCAATTCGTTTTGCAACTAACGAATGTGTTTCAGCCGTACATAGGTTATTATTACTCACAATTAGATTGTTCTGGCTTTCACTTACAGTTGGTTGTTTTGTTTGATTTGTACGTATGTACGGTCAGTGAAAAGATTGTTGTATTACCACTCATATATGTGAATTTCAAAATAGGCTATATACTGTGAAATTTTAAATTTCATAGTATATTAATATTATTATATATTCTTTATTGCACTTAAACATACAGTAACAACAATAAGTTAATAACAATGTTAGCAAAGGCGAACTTATCTCTAAAAGAGATCTCTTCCAGTCAACCTAACGCAGTAGCATAGGAAGAAGTAGTGAGTGGGCAGTAGTAGTGCTAAACAGAAGTTAAAATAAATATTTACATAAATAATAAATCTTTATATATATATATATATATATATATATATATATATATATATATATATATATATATATATATATATATATATATATATATATATGTTAAATACAACATAGTCTTCTAATCATTTTTTATAGTTATTGATTATATTTATATTATTATTGAAAGACGGGCTTTTGTAGACAGAAAAACCTGTGATACTGCGACTTTTGTACTCGCCCTTTTTTTAAAGTTCGCTACTAATTCCTATTAATAATAAGTACTTTACAGTATAAAAAAAATAGTTGATATGATGATGATGATGATAAAAAACAAATCATCTATATTGTTGACTCGATTAATAGTTTAGTAACGTAAGAACGTTTTAAAATTAAAAAAAATCAGAACTTTGTAATTTTTTTTAAACTACATGATAACAAACAAGCATACGGCCCGTCTGATGGTAAACGCGGTTACTGTAGTTAATGAAAAAGACAAATTTAGTATAAAAAAAAATTTGAATACTATCATGAGTTAAATTTAGTTTATTTCGTTTACTTACAAACTACCAATAATTCGTATGTATTTTTTGTAATGGCTGATAATGGAATGGTGACCCTACCTGGGCTATCGGTATACACTGGCGGGGCACCAGTGAGAGGTGACAGGTGAAGGTTAAGCAGGTCAGATAGCCCATCGTGACGAATTCAACAAGAATTGTTCACGTTGATTTCCAGGGGGAACCACGTGGAGGTCGATCTAATAGGGTATATTGGAGGGGGAAAGGGATTGTTAGCAATGGAGTTTGGCAGCCCCATTGCTAGCAATATGCCCTGTTAGGTCGACCTCCACTTGGTTCCCCTGGAAACCATCGTGAATAATTCTTATTGAATTCGTCACGATGGGCTAACTGACCTGCTTCATCCTCACCTATCATCCTTCACTAGTGCTCCGCCAGCGTATCCCTATAGCGCAGGCGGGGTTACCATTCCATTATCAGCCATTAAAAGAATAGGGCATATTGTTAACAATGGGACTGTCAAACTCCATTGCTAACAATTCCTTTCCCTCCAAGATGATATATTACTATGTATTTAATATCTTACGATATATTTATCTAACGATATACAAACGTAATGTAGGAAGACCTCAAATGCATTGCAGGGAGTCAGTGCATGCAGGTGGCTCAGGACCGTTCTTTATGGCAGTCTTCAGGGATTATGGGGAAAGCCTATGTTCAGTACTGGACATATAATGATTGTATCCGCTGTAAGTGACGTTCCATTTAAATATATAGGGATCGATATTTTATATTACTAAGACAATAAAATTGTAACTAATGTTTACCCATCGTGACAAATTCACTAACGAATCAATCACGACGTTTTCCGACAGATGGATGGATCGTCAGCGTGATAGGGTATATTCCTAGTGATAGGGTTACTAAATTCTCCACAGAGACCGTGTGGAGGTCGACCGATTAAGCTATACACGCTGTATTGCTAGACACTGTTATTGACTAACAGTACTCCCCACCTCCCAATGTCGTTTTTACTAAAAAAAAAAATATTGAAACCTCTTTTTCAGTTGTTTGCCAGTTTTTTTTTTTATGGATGATTAATGGAATAGTAACCCCGCCTGCGCTATCGATATACGCTGGCGGGGCACCAGTGAGTGGTGATAGGTGAATAATGAAAAAAGGCAGGTCAGTCAGCCCATCGTGATGAATACACATGGAACTCAGCACGATGGTTTCCAGGGGGAACCGCGTGGAGGTCGACCTGACAGGGTATATTGCTAGCAATGGGACTGGTAGCCCGCATTACTAACGTTCCCTTCCCCCCTGTTTGCCAGTTTGTAATCAAACACGTAATATTCTGTTCAAATCCACCTGTCCACGGCTTGACACGTCGATTAGCTATGCAGGCCAATCGCATTAGCCACAAATGGCCCAGAGCTGTGTAGCTCCCAGTGCGATTATCTGTCGCAACAGACGGTCGGACAGATCTAATTATGATATTGATGTATAAATAAATCACGTATCAGTAGTTTCTGAATTATCACAAATGACCATTCCATGCATACGTAACGTACTTACTCTTGGTATTTTCTGTTCGCCTGGTATTTGATTGAATGAATTTTATTTTTAACTCATATTTTTAGGTTGATTTTTGTATTTCATTTAAATTTTTGTATTTCATTTAATGTAATTAAAAATTTACATATTATTATAATTTATTTAATTATTTCATTTTCAACACGAATCATATTGAATAAGTTACTTTGTGATATATATTTATTTTCAGTAGAGTAATAAATATGTAGATAATATTATATTAATAAAATACCTGAATGGAAATGCAAACATGACTAGACCTATTTATATAAAAATACTGAAAAATAATATTACAATCTTATTAATATTACCTCCACATATAAGTATTTTAGTCACAAAATTGCAGAAATACAAAAAATATTGATTTATGAGATAAAGTAAATATCTAACTCAATACAATATATAATTAAGACATTAAAAGTTTATAGTACATTACTGCAGCGGCCAGCAACTGAGACATTGATGGACGAACGTACAAATGTGGGCCGAGGTGCAGCCGAGGCACAAATACGTGAGTCCTGAGTGAGAGAAAATAATATTTTCTCAAACATGCTTGGAAATGTGAGCATTATTTTGACAATCTTCTTCGAGATAAATCAAAATTACCGTACTGGCCAAGATACATGCAGGCAGCGGCCAGCAAAAGTTGTATGAAAATCCATATCTGTCATGTTTTGCGGCCAAATAAATTACTATGTAAACTCATATCTGTCCTGTAAATAAAAAATGGAATGACCTTTTACTTCGAAACATGGCTACCAAGGAGGTAACTAATAAAAGGTTTTATTTAAATTGCGAATGGGCTTGCAAATAGAAAGCTGTTTATTGACAAAAAAAAAAAAACTAAAGAACATTATGGTGCGTGAAAAATTATTATTGTTCGTTATACGTCATTAAACATAAAAAGTAAAATTGTGTTTTTGATTTCCGCGCATTGTTTGAGAAAAGTACTATACAAGCCTTGGCCACAACTAGGCATTGATGGACTCACGTACGTGTGCCTCGGCTACGCCTCGGTCCACATTTGCACGTTCGTCCATCAATGCCTCAGTTGCTGGCCGCTGCAGTAATGTATTAATAAGGGATACTATCACGTTCCAAACACCGAAATAATTACTTTTAAAATTCTTTACATAAGTGTAAGTAATATTAATTTATTAAGATGGAACTAAATATGGAATTATGAAGGATCCCTTTTATGGCAGAAGCCTATATCCAGCAGTGGGCAATAAACGGCTGATATTATAATAAAGACTAAATATGGAACATATTCACTTCCATTCCACATTCTACAATTATATACAGAGATGAATTTCAACATCGAAATTGACAGATGCATTTGTCCGTCTGTCCGCATCGGTATGTTAGAGAGGCCGAAAATGATAGTCCTTAATGTATCCATTCACTAAATGTAGAGCGCCCGCCATTGTCACTTTTTGCTCGCGTGTTTGATAAATGATAGACTTCTAAATCTTACTTATTTGCACTGCAATTTGAAACCTCTTATATTATATATATATATATATATATATATATATATATATATATATATATATATATATATATATATATATATATATTTGTACTTCTATGAAATATATTAGTTTTATATTTATGTACTATATATATTAGTTCATAATTAATTTGACTATGTATTAATTTTAATTAGGCTGTCATAAAATTATATAATAAGACATAGTAACAACAACTCTATTCCCATTACATAATTTACTAGCTATTTACCTAGTTTTTTCAACTATCTTAAAAAAATGAGAATTTTCTCAATTCTGGATTTTTTATAAAAACTCGTACCGTTTTTGATGATTCTTCTTTCAGTATATAAAATTTATTGCTATTGGTATCGTCCTTATTTGGCGTCATTGAAATAATTTAAAAATAATTATCTAAAAATTATTAAAGTCATTATTACACGCCAGCTAAATGCATGTGAGTCATTTTGAGATAACCGCTGTAAAAGTATGCAAGCAAATATATATAATATATAATAAAATTCATGTAATAGGTATTTTTCTTTGTAATAATTATAGTATTAATGTTCTACAATAAATAATAAAAATATATTTTTTTATGAATAACGTACCTTCATTGGACTGTCAACTTAGAGGTACACATTGTAGATAGCTATTAGATTTACCTGTAACAAAAAAAAAAAGAAACAAACATTAATATACAGTTTTCAAGTGAGACTGGTCTCATCAGAAATTAATTTCATTTAGACAGAAAATATTTCTTACATGTATATTACCAGAGGAAGACTTCATTCCTGTTTTTCTTGTGAAGCTGTTTTGTTTCGGGTTTGAATAGTGAAATATGGCAGTGAAATTACAGGGTACAGAGGCATAATACCTTAGTCTGGGGGAAAGGGATTGTTAGTAATGGAGACTGAGAATCCCATTGCTAGCAATATACCCAACCAGGTCGACCTCCTCGCGGTTCTCCCTGGAAACTATCATGGTTAATTCATGATGAATTCATCATAATGGGCTAACTGGCCTGTTTTCCTTTTCATCTATCACCCTTCACTGGTTCTCCGCCAGCGTATCCTGTTAGCGCAGGCGGGGTTACTATAACATTTTCACCTATCAAAAATCAAAAAAATCAAAATACCTTAGTCTTTATGCAACGGTTACCATTTTCCATCGGGTGTGTCAGCTTGTTTACCATTCTAAGCTGTATAAAAAAAATTAATTAAATCGTACACCGATTTATTTTTGATTTTTATATTATACAATTTTATAATAAATTAAATACACTATTATTTAGAGTTCAGAGTGTACAAAGGCGGACCATTTGATAATACTGTAGTAAACCAACATCGCCCTTGCGCGTGAGTGCGTGAAATAACATAATGGGTAATTGTCTTACAAACTGGGACACGTTAATTCTAATTGAAGGGCAAACTAGGGTTTTAAATAAATAATAAAAACGTGGCAAGTGTGAGTGGAATTGGCGATTTAAAGGTTCTGTACTTTTTAATAATTTCCTTCTTTTATCCTTTCTTATCCTATCTATTTTATTTTATAATGCTATCTATTTGTGTATTTTCACGCCATGCCCTTGCGAGGTAGGCAGAGATGCTAAGGAATTCAGTTAGTTTTAGTTTTTTTTTAATGTAAAAATTAAAATTATTATACACTAGGTATTTCCTGCGGCTTTGGCAGAGTATATTCGACCTGAAAGAGTATATTGCTAATAAAGGAACAGCTAGACCCCATCATTAACAATCCCTTTCCCCCCCTAGGATAGCAATTAGGTATTCATTGTTACATTTAGAAACAAACGCTTTAAAAAAATCATATAAATAAAAAGTTTTTTTTTTTTATATGACACAGATTCATTTTTTAATATTTTTTCTTTTCCCCTCAACCCAAAGGTTATCTGTAAGAGATTGCTTTAGCGATAAGACTGCCTTTTGTACTTCATAAGTGTAATATAAATTTATCATTGTATTATTCTATTTAAGTTGAAATAAAGAGTGAATAAATAAATAAATCCTAAAACGGCATCGTTAAATTAAATTAATAAATAAATAAATAAATACAAGTATCTATTAATCAGTGAGCATACTTCCTTGAAATGTAGGCCGAATTTTGCAATATCACAATGATTCCGACTCACATTATCTCTCAGTTGCACCTACATGTTACATAGTTTGGTGCGAGACACAAGCGGTGAGCGAGCACAGTCTATTTTTAAGTATAATTAAATTCAAATTAATTAAAGTCAAACGCACTATCTAATGTATTTAAATTATTTAATCATGGGAAAACTAGTTAATTTGGATAAAATCAAACTACTGGATAGATTGTGCTGAAATTTCTATAGAATCAATCAGAAAACTAATTTTTCAAATAAAAACAGTAATTTCAAATCGGTTTTTAAATAACGGAGTTTGAGGTATTATATATAAAAATATAGCCAAATAGAGAATTTGATACTTTTTTAAGTCGGTAGAAAATAAATAATTTTTTTTATACAACTTAGAATGGCAAACAAGCTGATGGCCCACCTGATGGAAAGTGGTAACTGTCGCCTATAGATATGAGCAGTACCATGGACATAACAGAGTATACTGTTTCGCCCATGATACCCCCCATGCGTTGCCATTCCTGAGGACTCAGGTGTTATTCCTCTGTATCTAGTAAATTCACGCCATATCCCATCCTTCAAACCGAAACACAGCCATGCAAACACAACTGCTTCACGGTTGAAACACGAAAGGGACAGAGGTACCCAAGCAATCGACTTTTTTACAAAGTCTTCCTTTTGGTAAATTCTAATCATAAAGTGGAAAATTGATTAAATAAAAGATAAAACAAAAGTATGGCGAAAGATAAAGTGGTTTTGCTTTTTCTGGAAGCTACATATATTATATATGTAGTCGTATGTATAAAAAATAATTATATTTACTGAATTATTCAAATTTTCAAGTTTATATATCAACTATTTAAAAGTAATGTCATCGCTTTCCAATTCGGTAGGCACATAAAGCCAAGATCCGGTAAACTATGTCAGACTCCTTCATATATCAATCAATCAGGGCATCATATCCTCTGGTGGAAGGTTGATCTGGGCCTCGAGGAGAATCCTTTTACCCTAGCTTCAACTCCAGGGTTAACCACCCCCAGGTCTCTAGAACCTTCTCTATATAATAAAACTATTCAGGAAACACGACACCAGAGGGCGCTACTCCTACATATGTAATAGTTTTATTACAACATTCAGCAACAACGCTACCGATTGTCGCTTATACCAAGACCATCCTATGAACTGTATGTCTGTCCGTTTTGCTCCACATACGCACATATAGTGTGGACATCTGCGTGACATTACAAAAGTGCGTTTTTTTCACTCATACCAAAGTGGGCCATGAAGTAATATGCATGCCAAGTTATTGCATAGCATATTTCGGTTGAATATTTTGTTATTGTCATTCTTTTAATCATTATATTCGTAAGGAGTGTAGAGAAAACAGTGCTGTGCGGTCCCAGCATAGAATGGACCACCACTTCCTTTCCCGTGGGTGTCGTCAGAGGTGATTAAGGGAGCTTATGGTAGAGAGACGGGAAGCAGCTTATATATGTTAATTTATGTTTTATATGTTTATAGAAATACATACTCCTTAAATGTAAGCGTACGAAGTAATAAACAAAAAGCTAATAATATTATAAACTAGCGGCTCGTCCTTTATATGGTGACAAAAAAGTTAAAGAAATTAGACTAATCGCTATTAAGAAAATCGTGTAAAATGTTTATAAATTTCGAATAATTTGTATAAGAACATTTTTAACATTTATATTAGATACCCTTCACTGCTCGTTCACGTCATTCTAATTGAATGGATCGTAGCGTGATGAAAAGTATACGTAAGTAAGTGTATGAAAAGATTGATGAATGTGGAAGAAGCGAAAGAGGTTTGTTTGAATCGAAGCATTTAGCGTTCCATTGTTTCTGCCTACCCTAATGGGAGACAGGCGTGACAGATATGTATGTATGTAATGTAATGTAATAAAAATGTTAATAATAAAAAATATTTTCATTTAAATAAATTTGATTACGTAAAATAAGCATGTAAATATCTTTTTTTTTTTAATTTTGTCGCTGGAATAAAACGAAAGTCTGATTTATTCTACATAATTAAAATATTATGTGTATATTCATATTTTTTTTTATTTGTAATTTAATTAAATAGTCCGTCACAATGACAGTATTATACACTGTTATTTAATTAACACTTAATTATCCAAAAATTTAAAAAATTAGTATAAAATATTTTTTTTCAAAATTAATAAAATTTCATGGCGTGTTTCCATGCATAAAACAACTGCACAAAGTGCATTAATTAGAACAATTATTATTATTTTTCCTATAATTATGTTAATTGATTATTTTCCATCGTTATGGTTGTAAATATATTTTTTCATTTAATTAAAATATTAATTACTAGGATTTTATATAAAAAAGCAATGGTTTCTCAGTGGTTTTAAGTCAGTAAGCAAGTCGTTTGTATCATGAAACTGTTGTGGGTTATATTTGTGGCAGCGGCAACGGTGCTGAGTTTCTCTTCGGTGAACGCTCACGACTACATGCGTTTCATGAGCATGCGTAAGGCGTCTTTTAATGAAGAGTTTTTATAATAGATTCTTTTGTTTAAAATGTATCAAAAATTAGGTTTTAGTTCCCAAGATACAGGTCTGACCTAGTTTGGGAACTGATGGTGATGCAGACTTTTTTTTTAAATATAAATTGTAAAATTGCATTTTCATAGTTATAAAATACTGTTTTACATATTTGTAAATGTTCAAATCTTGTGTGTATGAAAATGTTCAACTGTGACCAACTTGAACTTGTTCTGCGGTCGGTCAATAGTCTGACTGCGTAGTGTGACTGTTTTTTTAATGAATGATAATGGAATGGTAACGCCAGCGACTTAACATGTTTAAAGAAATAGGCATGGCATTAAAATATATAATATGATAGAAAAATTTGACCAGCACACAGTGAAAGCAGGTCTGTTGATGGTTGTTTCGTGACAAATGCAACAAGTATTAGTCTTAATAGTTTCCAGAGGGGGACCTTTTGTATTTATTGAATATTATTATATATAACATATACCTATATATAAAACTAATACATTTCACAGAATCACAAAAGAAATATTGTTCAGTCCCATTCATGATCATTATATTTGTCAATTTTAATTTTAAACTAAATTTTATATATTTTTTTGTAACCTCATCCAACGTGAAGGTTAAAAAAATATGTTCAACTAATAGTATTTCCCATATTAAATATGTCATGAATTATAAGTTATTTTCCTTTGTAATATATTAATATTGTACTATTTCGCGTTGTTAAATAATAATTAAAGATCGTGTCCCACAAAAAAAGACTTCTACTTTACACTTGTGACAAATTTGACAAAAAAATTGATAAAAAAACTAACTAAAATCGATTATTTTGATAAAATCTGTAAATAAATCTTTTCGAATTAAAATACATACATACATTTTTTTTTGTCGACGGGAAATACTTCATGCAGACCCACATAGCTCAGAGGAGATATGTGGGTACTTCAAAACAGTACTATTATCGACTAAAACTCCTTTCCATCAGTTCCTCGTCCACCTATCACCGGTTTATTTATACCTGATAGAGATATGAGGTAACAAACATCAAAAATACAAACGAATTGAGAATCTGCTTGTTTTTGAAGTCAGTAAATAAAACCAGTTACCCAATTATGAAGTAATTTGAAAAAGATATCTCTGTAGTGTCATATTAAAAGATTATTTATTTATTTAGATTCAAACGCAGAAGTAATGCCGATGGATGACATGGAATCTTCCCAGATGGAAGTGGATGATGAACGTTAGTATCATTTATATAACAGCCACAAGTAAGCATACGGCCTGAGAAATGGATATGAGAAAAAGATACATGACTATTATTTAATTATTTAATTGCTGTTAACATATATATATATATATCACTTATCATGTATTTTTTTTCCCTTCACTGTTTCGTAAAAATCCGTCGAATAATTTTATCATGTTTTTAAAATCCGTTTTTTTGTTTCTATGACGAAAATACAGAAAGACAGACAAAAATTTTACTGATTACATTTTTGACATCAGTATCGATCACTAATCACCCCCTGATAGTTATTTTGGAAATATATTTCATGTACAGAATTGACCTCTCTACAGATTTATTATAAGTATAGATTTATTAATTAATTAATTGTCATTACAGCTGGAGATATGATGACTGGTATGAGAGGAATCTATCAGCCTAACATAGAATGGATTATGTGAACAACGGTACATAAATGGTAAATATAATTTTTATGGGATGTGATATTTTTTTTAAAGTTTTCTAAGTTGTTTTTTTACACTTTATGAAGAAGTCGTCGTGTGGTCTAGGCATAGAATAGGCCATCCCTTCCTTTCCCGTGGATGCCGTAAAAGTCGACTAAGGGACGGTGAGGGATGGGCAGTTGTGTCCCCCTTAAAACATATCGAAAGCTTGCGGTTGCCAATCTGCCTGCCAAGTGTGGCAACTACTAGCAAAACCCCCCAAGAGGGAGGCTTATGTTCATCAGTGGACGGTTAAGAGGTGATGATGATGATGATGAAGAACTAGATGTTTACTGGGGCCCAACTAGCGTGAAACCTTACCACTCGCTGTTTGGCTCATTAGAATTATCTTGTCTAATTCCGCTACCATTAGTATGCGTGCCACTGTCAACACTTGATGATTGATCACTGTTATTAATGTTAGTGGTAGGCTCTACAACCTTCTATATTAGTAATTTTTTTTTTGGTGGTTCATCCATGATACCTTAAAAATGACCCTAATATGGCATGGCCGTAGCCGGAGTGGGGGGAGGGGCATTGAAGGGCAATGCAATACTTTAAAAGGCTTAATGCCCTATCTTAAAATGAAAGGCCCCAATAAAATTGAATAGATTCGCTTTTTCGAAGTCACATGACTTCTGCCGTACTAAAACAGTTTTTTTGCCCTACCTTAAACCTGGGTTTAGCTACGGCCCTGTATACATGTTACAGTTACACTGATAAAGCACTCACAACATGAACTTAATTTCATTATTAATATTAATTATCTTCTTGTTTCAGCTGACAACTGTTTCCACTATGACAACTCAACGTTATTTTTAGAACTATTCCAATTTCATACATAAACATAATAAATAAGGAATATATTAAAATACTTGTGTGAAAATAAATATATCTTAACTAAATTTTCAGCTGTTATTATTTATCTAATTATTATTTATTTATTTGTTTTCGTTTATTCACTTATAATACAGATAATAATAATGAATGTGGAAGAAGCGAAAGAGGTTTGTTTGAATCGAAGCATTTGGCGTTCCATTGTTTCTGCCTACCCTAATGGGAGACGGGCGTGACAGATATGTATGTATGTATGTATAATAATAATAATTTGTAACAAAAATGTAATGTAATGTCAACTTTGAGAACCCGTAAGGAGAAAGTGTTAAGTTTTGTTTTTTTTTATACCACTGAGGTGGCAATCAAGCATGCGGCCCACCTGATGGTAAGCGGTTACCGTAGTCTATGAACGCCTGCAATGTCAGAGGTATTAGGCGCGCGTTGCCGAATCTGAAGAACCCCCCCCCCCCCCTTGAATCTCATACTGTAGTCTCCTGGGAAAATCTCGGCAGGGAGCTCAGTTCATAACCTGAGTGTTCATGGAAGGAAACATCTATGAAACCGCGCTGTACCTGACCATTTAGACTGTATTACGAGAGTAAACTCTCTGTCGATGGTGAGCTGTACGATAGTGGAGAGTGGACATGGACATATAAAGCATAACATATATAATGCAAAAATAATATGATAAATAATATATTAGTAACTATAACAGAGTATAAATAAATACAATTATAAATATATACATATAGATGCATATATACATATAGATGCATATATAAATATAAACAAACATATATTTAAATAACATTTATCTAGTCCAACCTTAAGTGTTATGGAAGCATAAAACTTAATTTTTTTTTTATGTTCTCTATAAAAAAAAAATAAACTTTGTCCACAAAGTTAGATCGTATTGCCAATTATAGAATAACAAAGTCAATTTAGCTTTAAAGTGCAAGATTTCCTTTTGCTTTATTTTGTATTTCTTAATCGATTCCAAAAAAGGAGGTTCACAATTCGGCTGTATTTGTTTTATATTTGTTACCTCATAACTCCGTCAGTTGTAAGCCGATATGGAAAATCCTTTACTAAAAGGATATACTTATTGATTGGTCGAAACTTTATCAAAATTAATTCAGTAGTTCAGTTTTTAAAACAAAATAATATCTTTTACTGTAATTGATATCGACTTTTTTCCTGTGAGACATACTCTTTAATTAATGTATTTAAATTTCTACTTAAGATATTTAAAAAGAGTATTATAAAAGTAGGTTATATTTTTTTTTATACAACTTAGAATGGCAAACAAGCTGACGGCCCACCTGTTGGAAAGTGGTAACCGTCGTCTATAGACATGAGCAGCACCATGGACATAACAGAGTACAATGTTCGTCCATGATACCCCCCATGCGTTGCCATTTCTAAGGACTCAGGTGTTATTCCTCTGTACCCTGAATTTACGTCATATCCCACCCTTTAAACCGAAACACAGCCATGCAAACACAACCGCTTCACGGTAGAAACACGAATGGTACAGAGGTATCCAAGCAATCGACTTTTGTACAAAGTGTCCCTCTAGTAAAATATATGTATATGAAACGCAGTTTAATATTTAACTATAAATTTAATCAGTTTCGCATTAACGAGGCATTATCAAAGGTATAAATTCTTAAGTTTTAGATCGTCGTACACAATAAGGTCACGTCGTTATATGTAATTTATATCTTAATATAAAAATCCTGTGTCACGACATTCGTTCACGTTGACCTCTGTAATTGCTCAACCGATTTTAATGAAATTTTAGTAATATGTCCTCAACATCGTTTCAGCTATTATTTGTCCACTTCTGAACATAGCCCTCCCTCATAGACTGCCATAAGGATCACTCCTGAGTTATCTGTATCCACTATCTTATCTTATATTCGCATATGGGACCAGCTAAGCATGTCGACCCATCGGGACATCAACATGCCTTATACCATCATCAAGAACTTTTTATTAACGATATTTTAAGATATCAATCAACAAAGCAGTACATTTACGCATCTAACGAACTAAAAAATGTTCAATGGATTCCGATTTCTCCCCACACAGTCTGCACATCTTATTGGCATATGTCCAGTTAAGGCACCCATAATAAGAATGAATGCATCCACTAACTCTCTGCAATATATTTGAAGTTATCACTCCACCTAGTGGGCGGTCCTACACTGTTTTGGCCCGTACAAGGTCTCTACTCTCAAGAACTTGTCTTAGAGTAAAAACACTATACAAAATTGGTGTATATGCACATATCTATTAAACAGCTATCAATTACGTACAGAGCAAACGACATGTTTAGAATATGGATACCATCAAAATGACAATTCTATATTACGACACCAGGTGGCGCCTTATGGAACTTATGGAAATAGTACAAGTATCATATGGTGTTAAGTCTGCCATTTACGCTTTTTAGTTGTATTAAAGGTTAATTAATATATACAACTGTTATTACTTGTACAAATGATTTTATCAAAGGGAGATATTGTACAGTAGTTGTTCACTTGGGTACTTCTGTCCCATTTGTGTTTCTGGCGTGAAGCAGTTGTATTTTTATTTAAATAACAGGGCATGAAGGCATAACACATTAGTCTTCAAAATTGCAACGCATGAGAGGTACCATGGGTTTTTTTCTCTTTTTCCTTAAACTTTGTGTTCTGTTGTTAATTTTTATAAGACAAATTTTTTGCTATTTTAATTTTGCTATTGAAGGTTTAGCTGGTTTTTTTTCTGTCCTTTTTAGTATATATAATTATATAATATAATAAACAATTCAGATCTGTTTCAGTAAAATTGTCAATCACGATTCTTGGTTCCGTTCTCCTTTCCTACTATTTGGAGGGTGGTCTTTGCAAAATTCAAGAAAAACGGTCTTGTTGTGTTAAGAATCAATAGGTATCATGGGTATAACAGTGTATTCTGTCATATCCATGGTACTTTTCATGTCTATAGGCGACCATTACCACTTTTCGTCAGGTGAGTCGTTAGCTTGTTTAACACTTAAACTGTTATAAAAAAAAAATGAATTCTAAATTCATCCATTTACCAACAATATCCGGCATCAGGGGGGAAAGGGATTGTTAGTAATGGAGACTGAGAATCCCATTGCTAGCAATATACCCAACCAGGTCGACCTCCTCGCGGATCTCCCTGGAAACTATCATGGTTAATTCCTGATGAATTCATCATGATGGGCTAACTGGTCTGTTTTCATTCTCATCTATCACCATTCACTGGTGCTCCGCCAGCGTATCCCGTTAGCGCAGGCGGGGTTACCATTCCATTTCCACCCAGCAAAAAAAAAAATATCCGGCATCAACGAACCTACTAAACCGTTACGCCATAAGGTACACAAACCTCTAAATAAGTTACTTTCAACAGAATACTAAATAGGTTCTTTGAATTTAGTTACTTAATACTGATATGTAAATACGTATAGTAATGTTATAAATAGGTATTTACTAAGATGTAACCATAAGAAACGAAGCGTTCCATTTACATACATGTATTGTAAAACCTTTCTCTTTAACAAAGTACCAGTTTTGCAGTAATAAATGGACAGTAGTCGATATACACAGAGAAGGTTTCTGCTAGATTTTGTTTGTACTTCTGTGCTGTTTTTTTTTTTTTATTAGAGGTGAAAATGGAATGGCAACCTCGCCTGCGCTAACAGAATACGCTGGCGGAGCACCAGTAAAGGTTGATAGATGAGAATGAAAACAGGCCAGTTAGCCCATCATGATGAATTCATCAGGAATTAATCATGATAGTTTCCAGGGGCGAACCGCGAGGAGGTCGACCTGGTTGAGTATACCTAATGTTAGCAATGGGCTTCTTAGTATCCTTTACTAATAATCCCTTTCCCCCCACTTCTGTGTTGTTTATATCTTACTAATATAATTAAATTGAATTATATAACGTCCATATATAAAAGATATATATATATATATATATATATATATATATATATATATATATATATATAATATTGTATTGTATCAGCCGATAACTGCCTACTTTTGAACATAGTCCCCCCCATAAGGGGGGTTTTGTTAGTAGTTGTCACGCTCAGCATTTCATATCTTGAAGTAGATTCATAAAAAAATGACGATTTAAAAGTTCTTGTAAACAAGTCGATTGGAATAAAGGTGATTTGTGTTCTAATTTGATGGGACAGAGGTACCCTAACACCTTTTAATGATCCTAATGCGTTACTATGGTTACATTATATAAGTCCGTAAGGAGATTCAATAAGAAGCGTTACTTGGTACGAAATTTATCAATGAGAACTCTCATGGCGCTCTCAGCTAATTATTAGCAGTTAAAATTAACTGTTGTTGATTATTTCTCAGAACAACGCTTCGTATAATTTCCTACATCCTTGGAAACATAAAGGAAATTGTATTTTCGATCGTCGCGATAAACCCAGAAACGGGCGAAATGAAAAGCAAAGGGCATCAAGTTATTGGTATTTAAATATCAAAAGTCAAACAAGTTGTTTATCTAATTGAGATATTTTTTTTTTGCGGAAGTCCGCTAAGAATCAGAGAATATATATTGTTTTGTATTTAATTTAATAAAATTAATATTTGAAGATTTTGTCCCACAAAGAAACAGACAATTCAGTTTTGATAAACCTGTTATTGTGATCTAAAAGCTAAACTACTGAACTGATTTTAATAAAATTTCTATTGGACCAGTCTGTAAGTATTCAAATAAAAAAAGAATTTTCCAAATCGGCTTAAAACTGACGGAGTTATGGGGTAACAAACATAAAATAAGTAATAATCGAATTAAGAACATTTTTCTTTTAAAGTCGATTGAAAATAAGCATTCAATCTACCTCATGGTAACCTTTTTAGAGAATTGAGTACCTCTGTTCTATCATTTTTTCTATTACTTCTGCATCTGCATCTGTGATTCAAAGAATGTATTTTGGTTTGGAATATATGCCAATGGAATTATAAGGGTACCGAAATAAAATTTTTAGTTTTAACTAAAAAGTGAAAATAAATGTTTATAACGATAGAGGGATGTTTGTTACTCTTTTACGCAAAAAGTACTGAACAGATTTGAATGTAATTTAATACGCGGGTAGGTTATATCCTAACTTATTCATACGTGTGGAGCCACGGGATACAGATAATATAGTATACATTTAAAATGTAATATATTATGTAAATACGTTAATATAATTTGTCTTCAAATTTTTAAATGCATTTTAAAAACGACAAAATTTTATCGTGCCTCAGATCAAACTGTTTATAATTACTTCTCTACATCCAAAGGTTGCCTGGAAGAGATCGCTTTTAGCGATAAGGCCACCCATTGTTTTCTCACTGTGATTATTTCTTGTATTTGTTTGTATCTATAATAAATTTACTATTATAATCTTTTGGAAAAAACAATAAAGGGATATCTATCAAATATTTACATATTTAAAATTTATTTTCACAAAAAAAATATATATACAAATTTGTATGTAGGTATCCTGACCAATAAATAGTGACTTAATTATATAACATACGGATTGAACGCAAAAAAAAGAATAATCGAAATCGGTTCAGAACCGACGAGGACATAGCCTCTCTTTTTTAAATCGATACAAGTCAAGTATATTATATATGTACTTATCGAGCTACGTTTTATTGTAGCTCGATAAGTGCATACATACTCGTACTTGACTTGTGTCGATTATGTGAGTGTAACCATTTACAACTGATAGGAAAGGGATTGTTAGTAATGGAGACTGAGAATCCCATTGCTAGCAATATACCCAACCAGGTCGACCTCCTCGCGGTTCCCCCTGGAAACTATCATGGTTAATTCCTGATAAATTCATCATGACGGGCTAACTGGCCAGTTTTCATTCTCATCTATCTTTCACTGGTGCTCCGCCAGCGTATCCCGTTAGCGCAGGCGGGGTTACCATACCATTTTCACCCGTCAAAAAAAAAACATTTGCAACTGTTAATAATACAAGCGTTAACGTACACCGTATCTTATACGGATAAAAATAAAACAATACGCTATAAGAACAAAAAGGACCTTGGAGTGGTAAATGACAATCACACAAAAACGGCTGTGAGAGAACGAGCGTTTGCGAAATAGCGATTAACTGTAGCGCGTATCTATCCGGCTGTGGGTGCTGGCGCGGAAAAACGCGGCGGCTTAAACGCGACGGTTTTTATACAACTCCCCAAAAAAGTAGCTTCTAATATCTGTATTGTAAATAGAATGTACAATATAAATAAATAAATAAGGGATGTAATGTTTACAGGGTACATGTAGGTATGTGAGTTTTTTTATCTTTTTTCTTTCTTTTTTTATGTAACTTAGAACGGCAAACAAGCTGACGGCCTACTTGATGGAAAGTGGTAACCGTCGTCTATAGACATTAGCAGTACCATGGACATAACACGATCCATAATAACTTGTAAATTCATGCACAGATTTGGATATATGGGGTAAGGTTGAAAACTTTCTATTATCCCAAGTAAGCCTGCCCATAATTTTATTTGTCTATAATATTACAATTATTGTTACGCCCTGGCATTATCGTATTTTTATTTATGAGGCAAAATATACTTGTTAAACAATAATGAATAATATTTATTTGCACACAAACACGCTTGTAAGAGGCACCATTTACGAAAGCACATATCTGTCCTTTTCTCTGGGAACAGACGCGTAAAAACGTAGCGGTTTAAGAGCGTTTTTTTTTTTAATAAAAAATAACTAAGAATGCAAGTTGTAATCTATTCTACCCATGAAGTCGTATGTGTATTAACCTATTCATGGACAGAAGCTCGAAAAACGACCAAAATATACTGACACCGTACGTTTAGGTTTTCTAAATAGGGTAAAAGAACGAATTGTAAACCCACCTGTGCTATCGGTAGTTTGGGCGGGGTAAAATGCCATTTTCACCAATAAAAAAAAAACAGGTGCGAAAAAAAAAATACAGTAGAAGTACATACAAAAAAATTCAGACCACCATAAAACCCTTCAAAATCATTTTAACAATAATAATAATAACAAATGTAATATGTATAAAGATGTAATATGTATAATTTATATTATTCTTCTTAAGAGCAATTGTATTTAACTAATGATATTATTTAAATGAAAGGTTTGTTTAGTGTATGTGTAAATAAATAAATAAATAAATAAAAATGCCATACAGAATTACTATCGCATGATCCTCAAGTTAGGGTACTGACTATGTTATGAGGAATCTAGCAACGAGCATCTGAGGGCACTACCCATAACTGCCAGACCTAAACCAATTCAGAAAAGTTCTTTGGCCCGACCGGGAATCGAATCCGGAGCCACAATCAACTGAAGTAAACTGAATACCACTGTACCACAAAGGTCGTCCATCTTTAACTGGGAAAAAGACAATTTGAACTCAATAATTTCCATTTCAGCATCCAACATTACCTCCCATACAAATAACAGCAATCTACACTATCTAATTTGTATGATAATAATCATAATACCGTGAAGTTACATCCGAAAGTTTGCAAACTTCTAAAATATGCGAAGTTACAATACTGTAACTGCAATACGAAATAAGCAACTCGAATAATACCATGGCATTATCTGATAATAAATCTCTTGCGAAAAATAAAACCCTAACAGTCATAATGTCAATGACAAATAAGTGTTACTCCATAGAGAAAAAAATAGTGACTTGATTCGTCACAAAATACGATTTTTTTTTATACGACTTAGAGTAGCAAACAAGCTGACGGCCCACCTGATGGAAAGTGATAACCGTCGCCTACAAACATGAACAGTACCATCCATGGACATAACAGAGTATACTATTTCGCCCATGATACCTCCCATGCGTTGCCATTCCTGAGGACTCAGATGTTATTCCTCTATACCTTGTACCCACGCCATATCCCATCTTTCAAACCGAAACACAGCCATGCAAACACAACTGCTTTACGGTTGAGACACGAATGGGACAGAGGTACACAAGCAAACGACTTTTGTACAAAGTCTCCCTTTGGTCGTCGTCATAAATTGTTCGTGAATTTATCACAACACGCGATTTACTGACTTTTATCACCTATCAGTCACTGGTATCCCTCCAGCGTATATCTATAGCTCAGAGTGATTACCATTACATTTTCACCTAATAAAAAACATCCTACTGGAAGTTAGTACTAAGCTACAAATCGGAAAACAGTACTAAGAAAAAACTTAACGCATTGAATAATCCATTGAAACACAATATTACAGTGAGTTTAATACAAAACAGGATATTAACGTGGGAGAGAATCATGTTACGACATGGTGTAACCAATGCAGTGCGATTGAATAACGAAATAATACGTAATACAGTATCAATTGATCTTGAAATCAAACGTCTCCTGAGTTCTAAATTAGTATTCAATTATTCTTACTGGCTAGATAATTAACTATTTTTTTGTGCAACCTAGAATGGCAAATAAACTGACGACCCATTTGATGGAAAACGGTAACTGTCGCATATAGACATGAGCAGCACTATGTAAAATTTATTGTAATGATTTAAGTACCCTTCAAGCGTTGTTACTTGAAGACTTTGGTGTTATGCCTCCGTACCCTGTAAGTTCACTACAGAAGAAAATAAAATTGTACATACATTTGGCGGACTTAACAGATGGTATTCTCTGCCAGTCAAGCATTGGACAAACGTAGAAAATTAAATAAGAGTAGATGTAATAAATAAGGTAGAGTTCACCCTCTAGAATGAGTATTTTTTTTATACAACTTAGAATGGCAAACAAGCTGACGGCCCACCTGATGGAAAGTGGTAACCGTCGCCTATAGACATGAGCAGTACCATGTACATAACAAAGTATACTGTTTCGCGCATGATACCCCCCATGCGTTGCCATTCCTGAGGACTCAGGTGTTATTTCTCTGTACTCTATAAATTCACGCCATATCCCACCCTTCAAACCGAAACGCAGCCATGCAAACACAACTGTTTCACGGTTGAAACACGAGTGGGACAGAGGTACCCAAGCAATCGACTTTTGTACAAAGTCTCCCTCTGATAGTAGAGTAGGAAAGAAACAAAAAGTAATACTTAACATATTCATATATTATAAACATATAATAAATACATACATAATTAAATACATAAAATATTACTATATCAAATAATAAATTGTGTTAGACGGGTAAAGAAAACAGTAACCAGCAAGATTCAGTTTAAAGTAAGAACACAAGACACTGTACTTTATAAATCTCCCTTTTTTAAGCTGTAGACGTGCAATTTATGTTTACATCTGATACGTTTATTGATATATTATATAAAAGTCGGAAATTTCGGAAGTATAAATTCTATGATATAAAATTTGTAATTTCTTTTTTACCGTCGTGTGTTTCCGGCATAAAAAGTGCCACCCCCGACTTTCCCATAGGAGTTGTAAGAGATGAGTAAAGAAACTTAATAGTTGAAGGCTAGACAGCAGCGTCTCTCTTAAACCATCACCAAAGCCTATTTTTTTTATACAACTTAGAATGGCAAACAAGCTGACGGTCCACCTGATGGAAAGTGGTAACCGTCGCATATAGACGCCTATAGTCGCCTAACTACGATTGCCAAGCGTGGCAATGATTACCAAAACCCCCCAATAGGGGGAGACTTATGTCACAGTATACAGTTAAGAGCTGACATAATGATGATGATGTTGTATTTAATATATATTTTTAGATTGGCATGTATTTAGTAATGGCATTTAAGCAATACACATTAGCAATACACATAACAAGAAATATGATTAACTTTTACAAAATATCAAATACATAGTAGATATATTACGGTATTCTCTTTATACTCATTCCGCCCTTGAAAATCGGAATCCACATAATATTGTCATTTATATACATTGTGTTGCAATGAATTAGTAATATTTCGACATAACAGTAGGTCTGTATTCAGTATTTGTGGTCAAGATCAGGGCTGTTAAGTTTTATTCAAAGGTCAACATAAAAATATAGACATAAATAAACAAAATAGCCCAGTGTTGATAGATGCAATAGGATTTACGAGTATTACCGCACCTTTATAGCTACTATTTTTAATTTTGTAATATTATAGCCATTTGGTATGTTTAAATCGGTTATAATTAAAGATTACGTCCCACAAACTTTTTCCATTGTTACAAAACTTGTTATTTTAATCTGAAAACTAAATTACTGAACACATTTTGAATCTTTTGGAGAAAACAATAAAGAACATGTGTCTAATTAATTATATTTTTGTGAGATAATTTATTATTTTGTTTATCACCATACACTTTCCATCAGGTGGGCCGTCAGCTTGTTTGCCATTCTGAGTTATATAAAAAAACAATATTAAAATTTAATAATTTCATTTATTTATTTAATATATGAATAAATACATAAATAATAATTTGTATAACACAATGTATGAAACATTGTGTTATATTATTGCTGATTATTATTACCGTCCTGATATTTTTTTTAATAGTAACAACACAGTTTCTTACAAATTTTTTATGTAGAAACTTTTTTCTTTCTGAGATACAATATATTTATAAGAATAAAATTTATCCACATAATATGGATTTCTTTTATTTATATTTATAATAATTCCGCATTATGAAGAATCTGTCGAATGAAATTGTAGCAGACTGAATTAGTTCTGAAATAATAGGACAAGTACAGAAGTATAGTATCCATGTTCGATGATGACAGAAGGATGATCGATCCTTTTAGAAGAATCTGTCCTTCAAAAGAGGATTACTACTTGTAGTAATCCCCACTGATCCATTGAATACCACCCAGTGCCTTTTTTGGTGGGTGAAAATGGTGTGGTAACCCCGCCTGCGCTAAAGGAATACGCTGGTAGAGCACCAGTGAAGGGTGATAGATGAAAATGAAAACAGGCCAGTTAGCCCATCATAATGAGTTCATCAGGAATTAACCATGATAGTTTCCAGGGGGAACCGTGAGGAGGTCGACCTGGTTGAGTATATTGCTAGCAATGGGATTCTCAATCTCCATTACTAACAATCCCTTCCCCTCCCCCGCCCAGTGCCTTGTAACACAATAACTACATAGCGCACATCTGTTAATATTTACAGTAATTAAAGTTTCAGTTACCATTTAAGGTTATTTTAAAAAAAGAAAACTGTTATGATTATTATTGTTATTACACGTCAAATAAATATGTTATTACAAGTCAACTAAATGGATTATTAACGATGGAGAAGAGAAATAAAAAAACAACCTTTTTCAGTTCTGTCATTGACACACAAGAAGTTTTTTTTTTTTTTATTTTATAATACCATAAACAAAGTTAGGGTTGCTATATAAAGTTCACAATAAACTATACTTCAACACTACCCCTCAAACCAAACTTTGTTTCAAACATAAAAAAAAATACCATAAGCACAAACAGCACAATACAAAAAATAAACTTATAATTTCTGATACAGTGAAATATCTTTCATAAAATTACTTATTTTTACAGAACTCAGAGGCTTGGTGAACATATCAGCCACCATACACTGAGTAGACAAATACTTAATCTCTATTTTGTTACTCTCAACTGCTTCTCTAATAAAATGAAATTTAATGTCTATGTGCTTAGTCCTATTACTATTTACCTTGTTAGCAGCTATCTTATGACATGACTGGTTGTCATTATACAAAATAATAGGTTTATCTATCATCTCTACATATAGTTCTTTAATAATATTCTTTAAGAAAATAGCCTCCTTGGCACCCTGAGCCAGGGCAACATATTCCGCTTCAGTTGATGATAATGAAACACAAGTTTGCTTTTTACTTTCAAAGGCAATAAGATTATCACCAAGTTTAAACACTAATCCGGAATATGATCTCCTGTCTTCTGAATTTGCCCAATCGGCATCAACATATCCATATAAACTGAAGTTCTTTGACTTCTTATATACTAAACAATAATTAATTGTACCTTTCAGATACCTTACAATCCTTTTTACCTGTACAAAATGTTCTTTTGTATAACAATTATTATATTGAGATAATACACAAACTGCATGTAATATGTCTGGTCTGGTATTTAGAGCAATATACATCAAGCTTCCAATTAAATTTTGATATGGAATTTTTGGATCAACGGTGTCACTTTTACTCATCCTCAAACCTGGTAGAATTGGTGAATTTACAGGTTTGCAATCTTGCATTCCATACACACTTAATATATTTTCTATATACCTTTTCTGATCAACAATTAATTCTGAACCTACTCTTCTTATTCTCAAACTTAGGGCATGTTCTATGGGACCTAAATTCTTTAATTTAAATTTACTATCTAGTAGAGAAAATATATCATGCTTTTTCTTTTGATTATTACCAAATGCAAAAATGTCATCCACATAAATTGCTAAAATTAAATAAAGGTTATCTTGTTTGAGAATATAAATACATGGTTCATGAACAGACTGCTTAAAACCAATATTAATCAAAGCATTATGCAACTCTTTATTCCAACTTGAGGCTGCCTGCTTCAGTCCATACATAGCTTTGTTTAGTTTGCATACCTTAGGCACATTATCATTTTTACCTTTATCAATTAACAAGCCCTTTGGCATATACATAAAAACATCTTCATTTAATGTTCCATGAAGAAAAGCAGTAACAACATCCCAATGGTCTATAAACCAATCAAACTGAATTGCCAAAGAAAAAAGAATTCTAAGTGCACTAGAACGAACAACTGGTGAATATGTATCATGATAATCAATACCAAATCTTTGATTATACCCACGTGCAACTAACCTAGCCTTATATTTGACAATATTGTTGTCACTGTCTTTCTTTATTTTAAATACCCATTTGCTATCTATAGGGGTTACACCCTTTGGTAAATCTACAATAGACCAAGTATTATTAATATCCAATGATGAAAGTTCAGCATTAATAGCATCTTTCCAACAAGCTGGTAAATTATCAAAATCATCAAAATGTAAACATTCATCATCAGATTCCATGCACATATACACATGATAGTCTGGAAACTCCTTTATCTTTCTATTACGCAATGGATATCGTTGAGAATTTTCACTTTCGACATTTCCATTACTGTTACCACTACACAATGGATCCACATTTATCACTGACTCACTTTCACTTTCTGATAAATTATCACAGTCTAAGAACACAGGATCACTATCACATGAATTATGTATAAAATCTTTACCTGAACTTGGAACCTGGTCACATGCTTGAGCTGGATCAGCGGTGACAGCCCTTGGGGCCATAGACGATGATGCATGTCCTCTTGTCACTTTCTGAACTTTGCTGCTGTTGACTTCATCAGCATCAGGAATTAAGGATATCACAAAATCATGATTTTTCGAAGATTCCTTCTGATGTTTAGACTGCTGCTCTGTTAAATCCTGTTTAAAAATATCAACACATACTTGTTCTGGTAGGAATTTAACATCTCTAGATAAAACTATCTTTCTGTCCTCTGTCCATATTCTATACTCATCTTTGTCTCCACAATATCCAACTAAGTTTCCCTTTATTGCCTTTTTATCTAGCTTTCTGCGCTTTTGGTCAGGTACATGAATAAAACATTTTGTGCCAAATATCTTCAGATGACTTATATCAGCTTTTTTGCCAAACCATAAACTGTATGGTGTAGATGAGTCATCAACACCTGTTGGACCAGTCCTATTCAGAACATATGCAGCAGTGTTAACAGCTTCTGCCCATAGCTGCTTATCAAAATTATTTGCATGTAGCATACTCCGAGCTGCTTCCATTAATATTCTGTTTTCACGCTCCGCAGCTCCATTCTGCTGTGGGCTATATGGAATGGTCATGCGATGATTAATTCCAAATGATGACAATATGGCTTGCATTTCCTTGTTTATAAATTCTTTACCTCCATCAGTTATTAATTCTTTTATTGTATGACCTATTGTCTTAGCTTCCAAAATAAAGTTCTTTGTTACTTCTGAAACTGCTGTCTTTTCTTTTATAAAATATACTTTTCTGTATTTGGAGTAATCGTCTTTGAATGCAATACAATATCTACTACCTCCAACAGATACTTCAGCAATGGGGCCACAGACATCAGCATGAATAATTTGTCCTGGTACCTGTGCTCTGATATTTCTTGTATGAAAAGGCAAGCGAGACATTTTACCAAACATGCACCCATCGCAAACAATTTTTTCTGCTGGCTGGAATGGAATATTATTCAGTTTTAAGAATTTTTCAACATGTCTAATATTCTGGTGACATAGGCGTTCATGCCAGATATTTAAGTCTGCCGTATGACTACTAAGCATACAATAATTTTCAGGTAATATCACCCTCATCTCCAATCTGTACATATTTCCCTTATTTCTTATTGCAACTGCTTTTATGTTATTGCCATTTTTAAATATTCTTTTATTTTTATCACCTATTTCAATTAAATTATTTTTTAAAGCTGACCCTGAAGAGAATAAATTCTGTTTACAGGTAGGAACAAACCAAGCATCTTTTAAATGACCTTTCTCCCATTTTCCATTAACCAACATTTTTATGTCTATGATGCCAAATCCTACAGCCATCATTTGACTACCATCTCCGAGATAAACTGGAATTGGGTTATCAAATTGTTCATATGAAGCAAAATACTCTCTATGTGAAGTAATATGGTGTGACGCACCAGAATCTATTATCCAGTCCTCTTTAGTTATCACGGTACTATGTGCAACAAAAGCATGTCCATTTGTAGAATCAGATTTTTGTTTATTTTTAAATTTAAAACAATGTTTTTTGATATGTCCTTTTCTTTTACAATAATTACAAACTGGACCTTTATTATATATACGCTTTTCAGTCTTTGCAACTAGAGCGACTTCACTTTCAGGTTTGCTTTCATTCAATCTTTGCTCATGTAAGCGAAGACGTTCCATTAATGTGGTTACATTTCTATCCGATGCAGGGACAGATTCCCATGCATTTTTGAACTCAAGATAGTTAACAGGCAATGTATTCAGTATTCTGTTTAAAAGTAAGGACTGAGGCAAAGTACTGCCTTCATTTTTCAATTCTAAGTTTAATTGAGTATACAGTCTTTGTAACTTAGAGACATGCGTAGCTATACTGTCCTCTGGTAACTTTTTATACGTAAATAGCTCGCAGTACAAAAGATCCAGTCTTCTTTCATTTTTCTGTTCATACACAGCATGAAGAGTATCCCACATTTCTTTCGCACTTTTGCAGGTTAAAATGTGCTGTTTCGGCTCTCTGCCTACTGTTGAACCTATTAAATACCTTGCAATTGATTCCTTTTCATGGTATAATTTGAAAGACTTTGGTTCTTCTCCATCTTTTGGTTGTTGCGCTACACCGGTCACATGGTCCTCAACTCCATGTAGGGTTATTTGTAAGTTGATATCGAATTTCCATGAAATCCAATTACCTTCACCCTCCAACTTGTCCACTGTGATTTTATCTAATCGCACAGACATTATTGACAAGTACCTCAAGAAGTTCTGAACAAAAAACTTTCAACCGTAAAAAAAAATGGCGGCTGTGACTTGTGGAAATTGTTCTAGTTTTGTACGAATAATTACAATACCATATAAATGGAAAATCAGGCTGGGCCATAACCTGTTATGATTATTATTGTTATTACACGTCAAATAAATATGTTATTACAAGTCAACTAAATGGATTATTAACGATGGAGAAGAGAAATAAAAAAACAACCTTTTTCAGTTCTGTCATTGACACACAAGAAGTTTTTTTTTTTTATTTTATAATACCATAAACAAAGTTAGGGTTGCTATATAAAGTTCACAATAAACTATACTTCAACAAAAACAATATTAAAAAAGCAATCTCATCAGTAATTCAAATTGCATAATTACCAAGTGTTTAGAGTCGGTCACGCGGCATTTATTTGCGTCGATATGCAACCGTCGGTGGCGTTGCGCAAGCGCACCATACAAGTATATCGATAGAAATGATCTACATAAAATAAGCGATAGCCACCGCTTTACTATTTCTTCTATATGTTACAAGGAGAAATTACAAAGCCCGCGGAAATTAGACATTTCACAACACCATAAGTACTGAAATGAAGGTCTTTGTGAAGTCAATGTGACTTGAGGCGATGACGGCTTTGTTTTTTAAGTTACTTCCAGCAGGGTAGATCGTTAATAAGTCAGTGTTATTTACTTACTAACTTAACTTAATTTTATAATTTAACGGTCGAGAAATGGTTAGCAGCGTCTCTTTTAAAATATCGCCAAAGCGGTTGCCAAACTGCCTGCCAAGCGTGGCAACTATTGACAAATAAGGGAGAGGCCTATCATTAACAATATTTGAAGTGAAAAATACTTTCTGACACATACGAGTAAACCAATTAAAAATGCAATCAGAATGTTCACAATTGCTAATGTGACATGATTACATCGCCAATTTTTAACCGATTTTGTTAATTCTTTTTGCAACAATACAGTTTTCTTTTACGTTTCATTTCCATATGTATTTTATAATCATTGAATTTGTCCTTTTTCTTAGCACAGTAAAATACGAGTATTTATTTGCAAGCACTCGATTTTATGTCCTGAATTCGAATGTTTTTAATGTAATGTTTCTACATTTTTTAGTTTTTTTTTTTTTTTCTAATATCAAAATCTTATTATTTTTCATCTTACTATATTTAATACAACTGTAACTATAAACGACGTTAGTACGTAGTAGATATTTATGAAAAATTTATATTGTATTAATAAGACCAATAGATACTAGAACAATATTTTTTAGAAATTTTGTCTACCTGCCTGACTGTATGTTCGTTCTGGCATCATAAAAAATTTACTGTACCAAATTGGGTGCAGTCTTTACAGTTACTACTATATGTTTTTATTCGAAACACTGTCCAAAAATGGTCTATGTCATGTTTTCATACCGAAATCCACGTTTTTTTTTATACAACTTAGAATGGCAAACAAGCTGACGGCCCACCTAATGGAAAGTGGTAACCGTTGCCTATAGACATGAGCAGTACCATGGACATAACAGAGTATACTGTTTCGCCCATGATAATCCCCATGCGTTGCCATTCCTGAGGATTTAGGTGTTATTCCTCTGTACCCTGTAAATTCACGGTAGAAACACGAATGGGACAGAAATACCCAAGGAATCGACTTTTGTACAAAGTCTCCCTCTGGTAAATTCATCATTTATTCATCATTAGATTATTCATCATTCATTAGATATCTTTGTAATAAAAACTTTTACGATGATAAATCATCATATCGTACAATATCATATGAATTTACCAGAGGGAGACTTTGTACAAAAGTCGATTGCTTGAGTACCTCAGTCGTATTCGTGTTTCAACCGTAAAGCAGTTGTGTTTGCATGGCTGTTTTTCAGTTTGAAGGGTGGGATATGGCGTTAATTTACAGGGTACAGAAGAATAACAACTGAGTCCTCAGGAATGGAAACGCATGGGGGGTATCATGGGCGAAACAGTATACTCTGTTATGTCCATGGTACTGCTCATGTCTATAGGCGACGGTTACCACTTTCCATCAGGTGGGCCGTCAGCTGGTTTGCCATTCTAAGTTTGTAACTAAAAAAAATCTAAATAGTCAAGTTAATAATATATTACTATTAACAAACAAAGCTATTTTAATAAATCACTGTAACGTCATCGTAAAATGAACTGTTTTAATTAAAACAAATTATCATTATGGTGCTATACAAATGAGTAATAGAATTTATAATTGGCTTCTGCAGTGCCTTACTACTACATACATATTTGCTTTAACAGTGTTTCTTCAGGATAAGCAACACGCGCGTAATGTCCCTGGAATTGCAGACGTTCATAGGCAACGATAACCGCTTACCATCAGATGGCCCGTATGCTTATTTACCACCTTACTAGTATAAAACAAAAAGTAATCAATTTAGCTAATTTTACAAATGAAATAAATTAAAATAAATGTAGATTATTTAGAAAAAAAAAATTAAAAATTCATGATTTAACATTTATTTTGCTTAAATTCCAAGGTGATTGTTTCATATTTATGAGACTATTACATTTTTCAGTGATTAATAAATAAGATTTACATTAAAAATAAAAATACCGCGAAATGTCATTTACATTGATAATATAAATAAATAAATGGATAAGTTTTAAATATCAGCGCCATCTAGTTAAAAATAATTAAAGTTCGCACAACGGGTACTAGACAACTGTTAGAAATACTTCAATACTTTTTTCACACACTAATGACAAGCCAAATATGACAAGCCAAATTGTAGTTGCCAAACTGTTTGCCAAGCGTGGCAACTACTGGCAAAACCCGCCAATGGAGGCCTATGTTTAATAATAATAATTTAGTAACGGTTGATATACTATATTGGGATCATATTATATCAGTGATTAACCCTTGGAACCGAAACAGTCATACAAGCACAGCCGCTAGCAGAAATACGAATGGGACTAATGTACCCGTGACATCGTCATCATCATTTCAGCCGTTATCCGTCCACTGCCGGACATAAGCCTCTCCCATAGACTGCTATAAAAAACGGTCTTGAACCACCTACATCTACTGACTCCCCGCAATGCATTTCAGGTCGCCACTCCATCTAGTGGGGGGTCGTCCTACACTACGTTTACCCGTACGCGGTCGCCACTCAAGAACCTTTCTTCCCGTGTACCCGTGTAAGTGATATATATTCTACTCACATTTTTACCCCGTCACCACGGAAGTATGTTAATAGTTAAACAAATAATTACAACTAACAAATGTTTAGTCCCCGATTCAAACATTAACTTTCTGTCGTGATCAACTGTTCGGAACGTGACCCAATTCAGTTTACGATCTAGATAGAGCGTGCTACTAATGATCACGATAAACGTGTGTCCATAATAATATTTTTTTTTAAGACAACAGCAATAAAGTTTAATGATTTCGACCGATTGATTTTGTGATTTGAGACGGTCGAGAATCGATTTTACAGCAAGATAAAGATGAGACATCTTGTTTTTACGGCGAATATTTAATAAATAATTGTCCTATAGCAATGAATTGCTTCTGTATGACATGTATTTTGAAAGTAAAATTTTACAATGAAAAAACAAAAGAAGATCAGTGATAGCTAAAATCTCTATATTAAATACGTGAAGCAAAAATTTTGTTTCCCCTTTTAGGAAAATTGCGCGGACGGAGGAGTATGAAATTTGGCACACTTATATAGTTTATATAGAGAAAGAGTGCAAAATGATAATATATAATTATAATTATACACAAAAGTACATTAAATCAATTAAAAAAAAAAACATTACACACACTACCATGTATTTGACACACACACGCATTAATACTCTCTTGTTTATTGTTAAAGTCTGTGGTCAAATTATCAATAATGACATGATAAATTATCAACAAAGTATCAATAATCACTATGAGTATTATTCTTATATTGTAAATTTCTAGAAAATTCACATCTGCCCTCTTAAGGAGAGGAGATGACTAACTAACCCCCGGCAGAAGCACAGTCAGTCGGGGTTCAGGGCCCCAGAGAGAGAAACCGGCGTACAATGCGGGCTGTATCTAAGAGCACCGCTTTCTGCATCTTTCCCGGGAGTGAGCCGCCTCGGAATCCCAACCGTCTGAGATGTTGTTCCAGACTGGTTGGGATAAGACCGTTCACCGACATAACGATTGGAATGATTTCGGTGGACGGGGTGACTTCCACATTTCGGTCACCTCGTGAGCCAGGTCGAGATATTTTCTCTTTTATTATTATTACTATTAAGGACTTAAATTCTTCTTCTAATAAAATCTATCTATCTGTCTATCCAATAATACTATTTAACGATAAGGTCATCCATTGTTGCCTCTTTATTGTATGAACTCATTTGTTAATTTACGTATGTCATGAATGGCTCAAAAGTGTTTGTGAATGAATGAATGAGTGTACTTTATTTGTATTATACAATATAGGGAATAAGCAAGACAATTTACAAACACAACGACACAATTGTATAAGTACGGTCTTATTGCTGAGAGCAATCTTTTTCAAGACAACCTTAAGGTAATGGACTAATTGTTGTACAAGTAGGTATAATAGTGATGTATAATTAATATATATTATATATATATATATATATATATATATATATATATATATATATATATATATATATATATATATATATATATATATTTTTTTTTTTTTTTTGTTTGTCTATCTGTGTTTATCTATCTATCTATCTTTATCTTGCTTTTGTAATTAATTTTTTTTGTGTTATTGGTACTGTATCAGGCATGGCAGCCATGTTGGCAATCGCAGTTTGTCTTAAGAATAACGCTGCTGACCATCCCTTGACCATTTCTTGTGTACATATTATAAATCTTTGTAAACTGTCACTCTTTGAAGGAAACGTTAAAGAATTTTCATGCATTCATACTAAATCTAGTCTTAAAATTCTCAGGTATTAAATCCAGCAACTTTCGCATTATTATTATTTTAGCCGTTACCTGTCCACTGCTGAACACAAGCCTTCCCCATGAGGGGAATTTTGATAATAGTTGCCACGTTTGGCAGGCATGTTGGCAACCGTAGTTAAGTTTTTAGAAATGTTTTAACAGGGACGTTGCTATCCATCCTTCGATCTTAATTTCCCTTAGTCGCCTCTTACGACACCCACGGGAGAGGAAGAGGTGGCCCATTCTATGCCGGGTTACACACAGCAATATACCTCGGTATATATTTGTTTGTCAACCTTTCATTAACGAAGATATAATCATGGTAAATATCTAGTTCATAAAACGTGTAAAGTTGTAAACAACGTTCGTGTGATGTAATTTAAAAACCCAGCACATGTTTTATATGGAGCGTTTGCGACCTCCTTTCTGCACTTGGACGTTGCGATGTAAAAATTTATAAACAATAATGAAAGTTCTATGGCTCCGTTTCCTTTGCCTATCCTTTTTAAAAATAATCAACAAGAGAAAAAATATATAAAAGTATATATAGTTAGAGATTTTTTTTTAATGTATGATAATGGAATGGTATACCGCTAGCGCAGGCGGGGTGCGCTAGCGGTATACGCTGGCGGGATAGCAGTAAGAGATGATAGGTGAGGATCAAAAGACAGGTCAGTTAGCCCATCGTGAGGAATTCCATTCCATTCCATATAATTAACCACGATGGTTTCCAGGGGCAACCGCATGGAGGTCGACCTGATAGGGTGTATTGCTAGCAATAGTTTCATTAGGGGGCATTACTAACAATCCCTTTACTCCCTGGTAAACAAGGTTACCGTAGCTTATTGGCGCTTGTAATATCAAGTGCGTAATGCGCTTTCCCGACCCTTAAAAAACCTTAATACGTCCTTTTTGAAGAACCTCATTCTGTAATCTCTAGAGAAAGCCTCGGCAGGATTATAATTTCACAACTAGAGTATTTGCGGGAGGAAGCTATACTAGTTCATATTTTTCACCGCATCTGCCCTTCATACGCTTTCTGTTTTTACCTAATAGTTAGCTGGTATAAATGTCATGGCATGTATATGGCAGGGGGGAAAGGGATTGTTAGTAATGGAGACTAAGAATCCCATTGCTAGCAATATACCCAACCAGGTCGACCTCCTCGCGGCTCCCCCTGGAAACTATCATGATTAATACCTGATGAATTCATCATGATGGACTAACTGGCCTGTTTTCATCCTCATCGATCACCCTTCACTGGTGCTCCGCCAGCGTATCCCGTTAGCGCAGGCGGGGTTACCACTCCATTGATGACAATTTTTTTTTATTGGATGAACAATAAAAAAAAATGTCATATGGCATTAAGCTCGCCACTTGTAAAAAGTTTTATTGTGCAATAAAGAATAAATATATTAATAAAACTACCTGTGAAATTAATGTACGCGATCATTACAATTAGATAACTAAATTAATTCTTAATTAAACTATTTAAATCCTAGCGCATATAATCTGTAACGCACGTAAATATATAATGAAATACATAGAACTTCAACGTCTTTAAATATTTTTAAAGTAGGCTGAATTTCATTAAATTTTGCAATCAAAAACTTTATCATGAAGGTGAATTAGTGTAATAAGTATTTTTTTAACTAATTTCTCAACTAGATGTAATGTAATTGAATATTTTGTACATGATCTTTGATATCTAGATGGAATCCTTACTAATTTGTTCCTTACTAAGTTGGTTTGTTTGTTAGGTCATAGCGTATATAGGCTACTTTACTCGAGTAAAAGATAACATAAAATATTTAATTTTTTTAATATATAAATTGTGGGGGGAAAGGGATTGTTAGTAGTGGAGACTGACAATCTCATCGCTAGCGATATACCCAACCAGGTCGACCTCCTCGCGGTATCCCCTGGAAACTATCATAGTTAATTCCTGATGAATTCATCATGATGGGCTAACTGGCCCGTTTTCATTCTCATCTATCACCCTTCACTGGTGCTCCGCCAGCATATCCCGTTAGCGCAGGCGGGGTAACCATTCCATTTTCACCCATAAAAAAAACTGCGGTTGCCAGGGAGAAAAGGGATAGCAATATACCCTGTTAGGTCAACCTCCATGTGGTTCCCCCTGAAAACCATCGTGGTTAATTCTAATTGAACTCGTCAGGATGGGCTAACTGACCTGCTTTCATCCTCATCTGTCATTTCTCACTGGTGCCCCGCCAGTGTATACCGATAGCGCAGGCGGGGTTACTATATTATTATCACCCATTAAAAAAATAACTGCGGTTGCCAACCCGTCAGCCAAGCATGGCAACTAATGGCAAAACTCCCCTTATGGGGAAGGCTTACGTCCAACAGTGGACAGCTAATGGCTGTAATGTAGAAAAAAATGTCAGCTGATAATTGGCTGATCGTTTTTTGGACGTTTTTTGATCGTCGCTTTATCTAAATATATCTGATCTAGTTTTAAACCCGACACGTGTTAGCGAGATGATTCGCGTCTAGTTTCAAAATGAAAGTACATACACACGTCATACAAAATTGTTATATAAAAAAGATCTTGTAATTTATTAAGTTGATTTATTGAGTTTTTAATTAATAGATATATTTATAAATAATTTAATAAAATAATTGTGGCATTTATTTTTTAAATTATGAATACATATGAACTAACTAGCTTTTACCCGCGACTTCGTCCGCATAGCCGAGATATAATATGTTCACTGACATAGGGATACAAAGTAGGCCGTGTCCATTTCGACCCCGTACAGCAAATGTTTCGGTTTGAAGGGTGGGACATGGCGTGAATTTACAGGGTACAGAGGACATACCTAACATCTGAGTCCTCAGGAATGGCAACGCATGGGGAGTATTATGGGCGAAACAGTATACTCTGTTATGTCCATGCTACTGCTCATGTCTATAGGCGACGGTTACCACTCTCCATCAGGTGGGCCTTCAGCTTGATTACCATTCTAAGCTGTATAAAAAAAAAAATTAAAGATTGTGTTTTCCAGAAAAAAAAAAACTAAACTATTAAACCGATTTCGATAATATTTCTATGGGACTAATCAATATATCCTTTCAGACAAAAAAACACCAAACGTTTTAGAACAGACAGAGTTATGAGGTAACAAACATAAAAAAAATACAACGGAATTGAGGACGAAGTACGTCCTCAATTCCGATTTTTGAAGTCAGTTAAAAATACGATAAAACTTTTTTGTGGAATGAAATAGATGTTATACAAAAAAAAACTCCTTCATTAAATTAATATGACATCAATAATAGCTTACTTCTCAGGGATGCCTATAGTACTATGGGCGTCACAGTGTATTCAACAACAAAAATATTATCTTGATTCTTTTAAAATTGTATAAAAAAAAAAAACATTATAATTTAACATTTTGTTGCACAAAATAAATACATCACTCTTGACAAAATTGATATGAGATCAAAACGAAAGAATGAAACATGACGATTGCAAAAATAATCATCGAAATCGGTACAAAATTAGTGATGATATATCGCGTAACATACAACAAAATAGAATCAACAACAACACTCCGAACTCAGCAGTGGAATCATAAAAAAACAACCATTTAAAAGAGCTTGTAAACAAGTATATTTTTATAAAAAAAATATGTTATGCCCATGGTACTGCTCATGTCTATAGGCGACGGTTACTACTTTCCATCAGGTGGGCCATCAGCTTATTTGTCATTCTAAGTTGGGATGGACATAGCAGACTATACTGTTTCGCCCATGATACCCCCCATGCGTTGCCATTCCTGAGGACTCGGATGTTATTCCTCTGTACCCTGTAAATTCACGCCATATCCCACCCTTCAAACCAAAACACAGCTATGCAAACTCAACTGCTTCACGGTAGAAACACGAATGGAACAGAGGTACTCAAGCAATCGACTTTTGTACAAAGTCTTCCTCTGGTATGTGTTTGTATTGTAATTTCTGTGCTGTAAATAATGCAAATAAATTACCTATCTATCTATCTATCGAAATAATAATAATATGCGTTACTTGGTTAATAGTTGTGAAATGACAATCGCCTAACTTATCTAAAGTGCTGATCGCAATTGCAAGACACTTCTCTTTGTACTAACTTTTCTTATAATCGGTCTACAGTTTGACAGACCAGTCGCTTGGACTATGTATTGTTACTAGTACAGTATTATATTATCTGTGGTATTGTTTTCCTAATATTCTAAATGTAACAGTATGTTTGTTTGTTCGTTTATTTGATGGACTTCTACATGTCTTGGAAACTATCATAGTTGATTCTTAGTGAATCTCGTTTCAACCATAAATAAGAAAGTAAAAATGGACAGATGGATGTTTGTTAGTCTTTCGCGCAAAAACTACTGAACGGATTTGAATGAAATTTGGTACACGGATAGGTTGTATCCGACGCGAGTGAAGAAGTGGGATACTGCTAGTATACACTAAGCTTACTAACCTATTTTTATTCTTATCTATTACAGTTCATTAGTATCTCTCCAGTGTACATTGATAGTGCATTTAGGATTACCATTTCATTATCATTCGATTAAAAATATAAAAAAAAAACGATCACAAACAATGAGTTTTTGGAGAAAATTCCTGCCACAAAATGATTAAGGAAAGAGTTCTCTTTTGAGATATAATGTTATTAAAACATTAATATATTATACCTATTATTAACATTTTTTTTTTAAAACAGAGGCAAGCATGCGGCTTACCTGATGGTGACTACCGCCACCCTATACTAAAGCAAATTTTCTTAATTCAGTAATCGAACTCAAATATCATAATTTTTATTTATTTATTTATTCATTAGTACATATATGTGTACATAGCGGAGTAAATGCTAAAAGCATTCTCTCCCAGTCAACCATAGGGAAGTGTCAGAATACTCGAACGCGGTACTAGTAATTATTGATATACATACATACTAAAATTACATATTTATTGATATACATACATACATTATCTCGATTAAATAAATCTTTAAAATTGGATATATAAGACAAGTAAATAATCAAATAACATTCCGAACCGAGCAGAATAGAATCGTGAAAAAATACGATTTAAAAGAGCTTGTAAACAAGTCAAGAAAACAAGAAACGAGAAAAAAAAACATAATAAACAAGTAAAGATTTCTGTTCTATTCTTAACTCAAATTTTACTAAAACAAATGATATAATTGTAGGTATAAAATACATTAGTAAAAAAATTCTTAAATGTTAAATCGTTTTTTAATAACACATCTATTATTACAGCAATATCAGGATAGTTTAATATTAGTTTGTGTCTATAAATATTGAGCCTTCGCATGATTTATGCAATTCATCAACATCCGTTCTTTAATATAAAGTGTTCAATAAACTATAAGATAATAATACGTGATTTATGGACTATATATACAGTAACAGCATTATATAAATACATATTTAAAACCATTCTAACTGGCATAAAAGCAGTTTTATCTATTTTTAAATTTTATTCACTAGTATCATTGTTTGATACATTACATAACTGACTGTGTATTTCTTTTAAATTATATCCGTTAATTGTAAAATTATTTATTTATTTAAATAACTGAATTGACCAAAAGAGAATATGGTACAAAAGGCGGACTTAATGCTAGTAACATTCTCTACTAGTCCACCTTTGGTATGAACAGTGAATTACGAACAGGGCACTTCATTATTGAGATAGGTAGAGAAAACAACTAATAATGTATATCTATATAAAATAAATAATATATAAATAAATAAAATATAAATAAAATATAAATAAATAAATTATAAAAGATGCTGACTATCTATCTCATGGACTATACTTTATACGAACATGAATTTATTTGAAATCAAGAGATTACTGTTGAATCTTTGAATATTCTTTGGTTATTATAGATTATTTTTAAATTTTAAAAAATGGAATCAAAATTCCGTTTGTACTTTTAGTTTACACTGACCTAGTATCGATAAGCGATGCTAAGCGAGGATGAAGTCGGGTTTGTTGGTCTGTTCTGAAAAATGTATCAGGAATTAACTAAGATGGTTTCCATATCGACCATGTGGAGATCACCTTCGCTGGTTATAGCTGTTCCATGGTGGACTGGTAGAGAATGCGTTTATGTGTTATATACATCGTAAACGTTATGCGTCGTAAAGTCACAATTATGAAAGTTAATAAAAATAAATAATTAATTGTGTAACTATGGTGTTAACTATATTTGAAATTTAAATTAAGTATATTTTTATATTCATACAAAAATTTTAAATGGCATTTATGTAAATTCAAACTGTCAGAATATTTTCAATACAATTAATCAATTTAAGCTTATCAAAATTAATATAATTAATTAATTGATTACGTTATTGATTAAAAAAAAAAGTTTTTATACTTATTTATTTTGTCACTAATAATTGTCAACAAAATAAAAATTCCGATAATATATTGATAAAGAAAGCAATTAGCATTGTCGCCTTATTGGTATCCAAACTGGACAGATAAGAAGCATTTTGGTTTACGCTCGACTCCGAAAGCGAAAGTATAACATAGTCCTACAGTGCCGCCATTTTTTTTCTTCGCTCGGCCGCTCATACTGCATATATATAGCGAAGCTACGGACCAACACGCATCATTCGCATTCAGGACCTCGCTGGCTTCAGTGCAACCTACTAGTGCAGCATCATGAAGTTCATGGTGTGTTCACTTGCATAATTTACAATTCTTATGGTGATAGTGGTACATTTTCAAAGTGATAGTGCCGAGTGGTTGGAAAACGTGCAATTACCTGGATTTCGCATATTCCCTTGTCCCACTTTATTAAGTTTACGCAATACGGAAACATTGCGTGCGCGCTTTGTGTGTCACGGTGCGGGCGATTTAACTTGACCACTTATTAAAGCGCAAAGTCTTTAGTACTACTTAATTAGTCGCAATTAGTTACACTTGATCGTTGTATAAACTTTAAGTTATTCGAGTTCTGTATCTTTAAATCTTTTGTGTTTGTTTCAGCTCGTAGCCGCCAGTCTGGTGGCTCTCTTGGCCTTCTCACATGCCGAAGAAGCCAAGAAAGCAGAAAAGGAAGTGGCAGTGACCGACAATAAAGAGGCGGCGGCATCTGACGACAAAAAGCATGAGAAGAGAGGACTGTTCGACATCGGACTGGGCTATGGACACGGCGGTCTGGAGGGTGGATACGGCGGTGGACTGGGCGGCGGATTCAGCGGCGGACTCGGTGGCGGCTATGGCGGACACGAAGTCCACAAAACAATCACTGTTGTCAAGAACGTTCCTGTCCCATACCCGGTCGAGAAACACATTCCCGTCCCGGTAGAGAAGACTGTCCCCTACCCCGTTAAGGTACCCGTACCCCAGCCTTACCCCGTTGTTAAGCACGTGCCTTACCCAGTCAAGGAGGTCGTCAAAGTACCAGTGCACGTTCCCCAGCCCTACCCAGTCGAAAAGAAGGTACCTTACCCCGTCCATGTGCCCGTCGACAGGCCCGTTCCCGTTAAGGTCTACGTACCCCAACCTTACCCCGTTGAGAAACACGTGCCAGTGCCCGTCAAAGTCCCAGTGCCAGCTCCTTACCCAGTAGAGAAGAAGATCCCTTACCCCGTCAAGGTGCCAGTCCATGTCCCCGCTCCCTACCCAGTCGTCAAGGAAGTGCACGTTCCAGTCAAAGTCCCCGTCGACAGGCCTTACCCCGTGCACATTCCCAAACCAGTGCCTTACCCAGTCGAGAAACCAGTGCCTTACCCAGTCGAGAAGCCCGTGCCTTACCCCGTGAAGGTCCCCGTCGACCGCCCAGTGCCAGTGCACGTTGAGAAACCAGTGCCCTACCCCGTCAAAGTACCAGTGCCCGCCCCGTACCCAGTGGAGAAACACATCCCAGTACCAGTTGAGAAGCACGTGCCAGTTCCCGTCAAAGTGCCCGTCGACAGGCCTTACCCCGTACACATCGAGAGGCCAGTCCCAGTACCAGTCGAGAAACACGTGCCTTACCCCGTCAAGGTGCCCGTCCCGGTGGTAATCGGTCATGGTCATGACTACGAGTATGGTCATCATGGTAGCTACTAAGGCTGCAGGAGGCAGACGTCTGAATGTGATATATAAATATAAGCTTAGCACATAAAACGAACGAGGGCCGTGGAATACCCCATCAGAGCGGATAGTGGCTAACAACCAGATCCCTGGATCTCTGTATTGCACGACCCTCGAGCGATATGCACTGATACAATACTCTCAGTTAGACTATTTTGTTGTGAATCATTTATTTTAGCTTGTACAAGATCGGTGAATGTTACGTTTGAGTTGATGTACCTGTTATTTTATAAACAAATCCCTTGTGTTCCCTTTATTTTATTTTTTTGTGTTATATTATTATTTTTTTTTTTTTTGGATGCGAGTATTTTTATACGAACTGATGTAAAATAAAAAAAATGGCTCAGCCAATTAATTTAAAACTGTATTTTTATTGTTGCGCAATAATTATAAGGTTCACAATATGATATTAGCGATTGTAGGTAGTTATTTATTTGCGAAACGCAAAACAGTATGGCCTAGATTAACACAGTACGGACATGAGTAGCCGCCGGTACTCCGCATGGCGAAACTTGACGTAAATTTTCTCTTGACAATCCACATCTATGCGATCTTTGTGTCGAAACAAGCCTTATAATCACCATACTCATTATAAACAGTGTCTTGGACAATATTATCATTTGTTTTAAACGCATCGAATACATTTTAGGACACCACCCCACTACAAGTATTAACGTTTTGAAAGATATTAATTATTCTTTGCGTAACGGAAATACGAGTCGATTTATTATATTATTATATATTCTAGAAGTTTTTTGATTAGCAATCTCTTTAAATAGTAAACAAATAGTTTAATGCAATAGTTGATTTAAACAAAATACGTATTTAGAACGCGCTGTTTCTCAATACTATTTAAGATGTATCAATATGGCGGATGCTGAATGCATTTATTATGCAACGAACACGTCAATTTACTTTTTCTTTATTTTTTACTACATATTTTAGCAACGATGAGGCCTTGAATCTATTTTAAGTGGTAACAAATAGATTGCATTTTAGGAAGTGAGGGAATTTACATAAATACCTACAAAACACGAACAATTATGTCATTTTAGGATTGTGATACACTAAATTATGTGAATACATATGTATTTTGCTATTTATATCAAAGTAAAAAATAAGTTTTAATGTGTAATATGAAATAGATCATTATAATATTAAAATAATAAAACTCACGACTACAATACCTAATGGGATAGTCAAAGGCATTAAAAAATAAAAAAAAAATATATACTACAAAGGCTTTTTAGTGTAAAATTGTTTAAAAATAAAGAAATGCTTTGTTTCTAGATAATTTAAAAAATAATTTAGTCAAAGATTCAGGCAAACTTCGTCATGCAGAAAGAAAGCACGTGAAGGAAATGATTCATATCTTTCATATAGAGCATGATTTACTATCCATATATCATAATTATACCAAGTAATTTTATTGTGACGCGTGGAATCAAATAATGTATTTAAAATTATAGCTTTAGTATCTTTTAGCTTTCGTATTGAAGTATAGACAATACTTTATCGAAATACCAAGCTTGATGTATATATTACAAAATGGGTAAGTATATAATAGTGCAGACTAGTAATTTACTGTGTGACGTCACCGTGTCAAAGACAGTGGCGACACCTAACGGATTTTGTGTTACGAAAATGTGAAGTCTCATTCTAAATAATCTATGTTTGCTATATGACAGCAAATATTTATTTATTAATTTTAACATAGTTTTAACACGTAATACTTAATGGAAAATGTGTTGTTTTCATATATTTGTATCAGATAAGTGTGTACAATAGTCAAACAAAGATGGACAAATATTATTTTGTAATTAAATCGAGTCTGGATGTTTTGGTTTTTTCTTTTTTTAATGGTTGATAATGGAATGGTATCCCCACCTGTGCTATCGGTATACGCTGGCGGGGCACAAGTGAGGGATGATAGGTGAAAATGAAAAGGCAGGTTAGTTAGCCCATTATGATGAATACATCTAGAATTCAGCACTATGGTTTCCAGTGGGAACCACGTGGAGATCGATTTGACAGGGTATATTGCTAGCAATGGGACTGGTAGTCCGCCTTACTAACAATCCCTTCCTCTGGGTATTCAGAGTTATGCCTCTATATATGGTCTCAGGTGGCTCAGAACCATATTTATGACAGTCTATGGGGAGACGATGATCATGGTAGATAAGTCAAATAAATTAAAAGAATAATTATAAATGACATGATATGCATATAATAAATAATATCGCCTGTAATAAAATTAAAATTTTAAGTTACTGGCTATTAATAAATTGTTAAAAAAAAAACAAAAAAAAAACCTTACTAAAGTATCATGTCCTTTCTAACAAAGGTCTATTATAAATATGTTTCCACGTTTTGAATAACACGAAAGGTTCCAATGTCGTGTAAATAATTGTGATATTTAACCAACTTCACGGTCAAATGCAATCAAGCGATCGTTAAACATAATTCCTGTACATTTTGCAACAGAAACGGAATAAAATGTATGTATGTTTAAAACACCGTTTCCTTTAACGCCACTAACCTGATAATTAATAAATAGATAGATAGATAGATAGATAATTTATTTACATTACTTACAGCACACAAATTACAATAAAAAAAAAACATACACATAATACACAATAAAAGAGATAAAAGAATGAAAATAAAAAGCACAAAATTAAAAAAAAGAAAACAAAAAAACAAAATATATAAACTAACAATCTCCCTTCTTTCCCTTCCTTCATGCGTGTGCCATAGTAACATAAAATGGTCACATCTCAGTTTATTGCTTTGCCCTTAAAAGAGCAAAACACTGATATTCTGCTGTGGCCAAGAGTCAGTCGCGAAACTCCTCATTAAAAATAACAATAAAAAGGAATATAAATAAAATACAGTGTATGTGTCCATTACATTCACCACCATTTGATATTATATTCTAACTAAATAAATAAATAGTTATATATTATAAAGACAGCTTCTTTCTTGTATAGAATATGAAGGTTTGCCAACAGTACTTTGAATATATTTTTAAATAGATAGTCCTCTCGTGAGAATGCTTGTCGAAAGGACTAGATCATTATTAGTAATTAAGTATTAACATCGTTTTTAAGTACAAAAAAAGGCCCAAGTTATCTAAAACAAATTAATTAATTTAATTAATCTAAAGGGAAATTCCCGTTGTTCTAGAATAACGAAATTTGACCCGAAATATTATCGTGTAGTACAAGTAAAGAAAAAAATTCGACTACTATAAATTTACCAGAGGGAGACTTTGTACAAAAGTCGATTGCTTGGGTACCTCTGTCCCATTCGTGTTTCTACCGTGAAACAGTTGTGTTTGCATGGCTGTGTTTCGGTTTGAAGGGTGGGATATGGCGTGAATTATACTGGGTACAGAGGAATATACACCTGAGTCCTCAAGAATGGCAACGCATGGGGGAGAATCATGGACGAAACAGTATACTCTGTTATGTCCATGGTACTGCTCATGTCTATAAACGGCGACGGTTACCACTTTCCATCAGGTGGGCCGTCAGCTTGTTTGCCATTCTAAGTTGTATAAAAAAAATACTATAAATTTGTTTTAGTTACATTATAGAAAAAAAATCTTTTTCAAATATATTTATTTATTTATTTTACACTTTATTGCACCAAGTAAAAAGAAAAATAACAAATACAGTAAATACTAATGAGAAGTGATACAAAAGGCGGCCTTATCGCTGAGCAATCTCTTCCAGACAACCATTTTATAAATATAATTTATAGAGAACCCTCGGTGAGCGAGTTCAAATCGCACTTGACCAGTTTTTTAATATTAACTTCATTTGGAGTACACAATAATACATATTATACACAAACAAAATTACTGTGCAACGAAATCTTTCCGAGATAAGAATACAACTGTACTGGTACGGAACGAGTGATGAAATTGTGACGAAAGATGCAACAGCTTAATTAAAACTACACGTGGAAATGTACGTAAAACAAGTGAACGTAATATTTTAGCGGCCATTTTGCAAAGGAAGCAGTAAAACTGAAAACGTAAATTATATCTAGAACAGCAAAAAACAAAGTGACCGACGTAGCCCGAAGGATAAGCAAGCTGAAGTGGCAATGGGCAGGTTATATAGCTCTAAGAACCGACAACCGATGGGGAAGAAAGGTTCTTGATTGGCGACCCTGTACGATCAAACGTAGTGTAGCACATAGTGAGTTGGCGGTGGCAGGATTGCATGTTATAAAATTTTAACATAGGTCAAAGGCCTTCGTGCACTACGATTGGAGCTTGAAATATATCCATAAGTGAATTAGTAATAAAAAAGTTCGGACGGACGGATAAATATTCATAAGAATACAGAAAAATAAATTACAATAAAAGAAAAATAACAGAAAAATACATACTTACCAGAGGGAGACTTTGTACAAAAGTCGATTGCTTGGGTACCTCTGTCCCATTCGTGTTTCTACCGTGAAGCAGTTGTGTTTGCATGGCTGCGTTTCGGTTTGAAGGGTGGGATATGGCGTGAATTTACAGGGTACAGAGGAATAACACCTGAGTCCTCAAGAATGGCAACGCATGGGGGGTATCATGGGCGAAACAGTATGTGTGTGTTCTGTTATGTCCATGGTACTGCTCAGGTCTATGGTCGACGGTTACTACATTCTATCAGGTGCGCCGTCAGCTTGTTTACCATTCTAAATTGTATTAAAAATAAATTGGTTTTGTCATAATTGAAGTAAACTTTTTGTGGGACACAATCTTTAATTATATTTAGTTCGTGTAATTACACCTTCTTAACACAATCTACCGTTAATGAACAAAATTAACTTTACTTACATCCAATTAGTTAGCGATTTAGCGAAAAGTTTACGTAACATAAGAGAAGAGATCTTGCCAATCGCTCGGCAGAGTCAATAATAATTTATGGACCTCTAAACGGCCTTGTTGAAATGTTACAAGGACGCGGTAATAACGAGGCGTTACTACAGAGTACATTTTATTGGTTCAAATAAAAATATACGGTTATAATCTACATGATTAATATCTCTATCTATAATTGTTTAATCTTTGTTTTTATGATAATGGAATAGCAACGCCGCCTGCACAAACGGTATACACTGCCGGGGCACCAGTGAGGGTTAACAGGTGAGAATGAAAAGAGAGATCAGTTAGTCCGTCGTCGTGAATACAGCTGAGATTCAGCACGATGGTGTACTTTTATTATTTACATATGTAGGTATATAGAGCTGTTTTTATTGTATTATATATTCAATTTTTTTACTGGGTATTATTTAGTTTATCTTTAATTGTACGGTTATTACCCTTATACATTCAACAGTTTTCTTTCAGCTTCTCAAAGGTTGACTGTAAGAGATCCCTTTATGGGATAAGTCCGGCATTGTATATTAAATCATTTACCAGTGTTCAATCTGAGTTATGTACAATAAAGATTTTACAATACAATACAATGGTTTCCAGGGGAATCACATGGAGGTCGACTTGGCAGGATATATTGCTAGCAATGGGACTGGCAGTCCGCATTACTAACAATCCCTTCCCCCCTTAATCGTATCGCAAGTTGATGGAGAAATCATCGACAGTCTCTAAGAACGGTATGCGTATATAAGACGAGTATCAATTATAAATAGATTGATACTCTTTATTGTTTGCTCTATAAGATTACAATAGTAAACTTATTATAAATACAAACAATTACAGGAAAATATTACACTGAGGAAACGATAGGCGCTTCGAACTGTCTCTTCCAGGCTACCTTTGGACGGAGAAGAATAATAGTATAGCCCTTATGCATTATCGTTTACTTATATAAATCACTTTATTGACCAAATAAAGATATGATACAAACGGCAAATTTAATTCACTCCAATCTTAGCTTTGTGGTTCTGGCATAGAATGGGCTACCCCTTCCTTTCCCTATTAAAGAAAGGCGAGGGATGGGTAGCATACATATATATACTAGCTTTTACTTGGGAACTTCTAATTGGGATAAGGGTAGGAAGATGATGACTAGCTTTTTAGCTTTTACCCGCGACTTCGTCTGCATGACCAGGATGTAGTCTTAGTGATCAGGAAATAACCTATTTCTTCTCAATTCATACTTACATAATACGTATATACTTAATGTCATAGTGATTGTAGAGAGATGGTACCAGATATTAACTACTAGTGTTATTCATCTGTGAGAGTGTTGTCCCTTAGTATCAAGCATTTATAGGCCGCCTCCAATTAGACGACAGATTTATTTTCTTTTCCAAGCATGGAAAAGTTACAATTATTTTTAAATAATTATAACGTTTATTTATTTTATCTCACAACTTTCTTGAGTACAATGAAACACTTAAAATAATACCATAGATACATCAAAGTTGTAGAGAACTGAGGGCCTACCATGAAATGTTTTCTGAAATTTCGGATCCGAACGAGACAAAAATTTTATACTAAAATTACATGATACATACCGTTTAAAAAAATTAAAAATGCTAAAATATCGTTCCTTTGAACTTTTATGGTAGGATTTATGACAAACGAAACGTTAAACAGGGTCGATTTCGATACGAACAAAAACACGAAATTGATCCCGAAAATTCGGAATTTTATTTCATGGTAGACTCCCTGATGCCTGAACTGGGTATCCGAAGAACCCGTATCACAAGTTACTAGGAATTGTTAAATTGATATTCAAAACGCTTCAATACAAGGTTTCTTTGGCAGTTACATAAAGAATTAGTTAATAATTACAACTGTACATTGTTATCGTATTACAGCACAGTGTTCAGTGTTCAGTTTGCCAAAATTGAGACAGCCGATTTGGATCTTGTGGCTATGTTTGTGAGAACAATAATGCATTCCACTCACTGCAGTTGAAGGTTTAATTACGTGGGAACTTGCGTTAACGTTATATATACATGTTGTTGTGTTTGTTTGTATATTTCTATCAAAATGCCAAATGTGGAGTGCGACATTAGTCACGATACATTGGTATTTAAGTTTTATACATAATAAATAAATAATCTCTTTTCATGTCTTCTTGTGTCCTCTTGTCGGTGCAAATAGTTCATGCATTTTCTTCCAGGCAGCTTTAATCCAGGCCATATCTTTGACCTCCCTGTACGACATGACAGCTAGTGTTTTCTTTACCTGTCCCATGTAGTTATTCCTCGGTCTTCCTCTTCCTCTTTTCCCTCTATTTTTTCTTCTATTATGCTATTTAAAAATCGTCATTTCTAATAAGGTGGCTCAGAATTTTGCCTCTTCTATTCTCTATCATTTTCTTTATTAATTTTTCTCATTCACCCTTTTCAAGACTTCCTCATTCATTACTTTTTCTATCCAGCATATACTTTCCATTTTCCTCCATGTTCATATTTCAAATGCCTCAAACATCTTTCTCTTCTTTTGCGTCATTTTCCCTATTTCACACCCATACAATGCTATGCTCTAAATATAAGTTTTTATAAATTTCTTACCGATTATTTTTGAATAGAATATGAAAGAAATTATATGATAAATAATATTTAATGTACTACAGATAATATAATATTATAATAGTACTGTAAAAGGTCTCGACAATATAAGAATAAGGTGACGTATTAAAATAATTTTAAATAAAATGCTTAACTTAAAAAAAAGCAAAAAATTTTTATGCAAGTTAGAATGGCAAACAAGCTGACGGCCCATCTGATGGATAGTGGTAACCAGTTCGCATATAGACATGACCAGTACTATGGACATGACAGAGTATACTGTTTCGCTCATGAACCCCCCCCCCACGCTTTATCATTCCTGAGGACCCAGGTGTTATAGGAATAACAGTGAATTTACAGGGTACAGAGGACTGTACCCTGTAAATTCACTGCCATATCTCACCCTTCAAATCGAAACACAGCTATGTAAACACAACTGCTTCATGGTAGAAACACGAATAGGACAGAGGTGCCCAAGCAAAAGACTTTTGTACAAAGTTTCCCTCTGATAAAATTCCGGTACTAATATTAATTTATAACACAATATTAATCTCAAAAGATATCTTGATATATTCCAATAAAAACAAAAGACATAAATATAAATCGCAAAATTGATATGTAAAATGGGATGCATATAAACAAGTTATATACGGTAACTTGTTACATTAGTGAATGCAAGAGCGAATCAATTTAGGTAATCCCTTTCCCACATAGCTTAAACTGGAGCACTGCTGTACAATCGGATAGGCCCGTCACACACTCTGCTACAAAAATGCTCACTCGTGGCTTAGCTATGGCGTGATGTTATGGGATAATAGTGTAGGAGCAGGACCTGAACAAACTGACGGTCCACCTGATGGAAAGTGGTAACCGTCGCCTATAGACATGAGCAATACCATGGACATAACAGAGTATACTGTTTCGCCTATGATATTCCCCATGCGTTGCCGTTCCTGAGGACTCAGGTGTTAGTCCTCTGTACCCAGTAAATTCACGCCATATCCCACCCTTTAAACCGAAACACAGCCATGTAAACACAACTGCTTTGCTGTAGTAACACGAATAGGACAGAGGTGCCCAAGCAAAGGACTTTTGTATAAAGTCTCCTTCTGGTATATATATGATAATAAAGATTCATGTCATAAAAGATACTGAAACTGTGGCTTAAGATCGTCATGTCATAAGGGTCAGCGAACCAGCGAACCATGAGTGATGTATTTAATGATGCAAATTGATGTTTATGGGTTTCGTTGATGAACTCTAAGCTCGATTGCCATCGTTTTTATACGACGATAAAAAAAATTGCATTACTCAATTGCCGTAAATGAAAAAATAGCATTATCATTATATCCCTATGTTGAATTCAAAAGGTTTGTTGTAAAGTCACAATATTTATTACTCATGTTAAAAAAGAATATTTCAGATTGTGTTTCACGAAAAAACTAATTTCATTTGTAGTAAAACCTGATCCGTGTGGTCCCAGCATAGAATAACCCACAGCTTCCTTACCCGTGGGTGTCGTAAGAGGCGCCTAGAGAGGGCGAGGGATGGGCAGCAACGTCCTTCTTAAGACATCTCTAAAGCTTCGGATGTCAACCCGCTTGCCAAGCGTGGCAGTTACTAGCAAAGCTCCCCTTATGGGGAGCAGTGGACAGTTAAAGGCTGATATGAAGATGATGAATACTTGTGCTCAGAGGAATTGTTCAATATGATGCCCACAGCCACTTTCCACCATCGTACGGCTCGTCATCGACAGGTAGACTCATGTCCTACAGCCTCAATGGTCGCGTACTGCGCGGTTTCAGAGATGTTTCCTCCCACGAACATTCAGGTTTTGGAATGAGCTCCCTGCCGAGGTTTTCCCAAGAGACTACAGCATGGGGTTCTTCAAAAGGTACCCCCCTTTTCTTTTCTTCAAAAGGGGGGTAAAGAGGTTTCTTCAGAGTCGGCAACGCACGCGTAATACCTCTGGTATTGCAGGTGTTCATAGGCTACGGTAACCACTTACCATCAGGTGGGCCGTATGCTTGTTTGCCACCTCAGTGGTATAAAAAAATATATATTGTTATTTTAATTTATGACTGATGGAGTTATGAGGTAACAAACATTATTTCAATAGTAAAGCATTTGTCTAATATATTCGACCCTGTTATTAATATTTTTTTTTCTGCTACTATAAATATATTCGACCATAGTAAGATATATAAATATTTTATTGGCATTACTATTAAAAACCGGCTTCAAGTCATTAACCTCTGACTTGGACGACCTTTCGAAATTAACCATTTGACCTGCTGTTTACATTTCTATTAATAACTAGCTTGTTCGCTACTTTGTACACGTTGATTTCAAAAATAGAAAAGTCAATGAAATTAACTACTTCCAGATAACGTATTTAGATAAAATATACCAGATTTTAAGTAAGACTTTCAACTGTGAAAACCGCATCTAATACGGTACAGAATTTCTTGTGGAATAGCGAAACGGACTGACAGTCAAAATTATAGGGAATAAACTGGCTTCTACTGGACGCATTGAGACCTCTCATATGTCTATCTGTCTGTATGTTTGTTCTGGTATTACGCAAACCATATTGAATGCGGTTTTCATAGTAATGCTTCTAAAGATCTAAGTTAAAGTCTGGTGTATATTCCATCTTAATATGCCATATAGAAGTGGCCCATTTCTTTTTTATGCAACTTAAAAAGACAAACAAGCTGACGGTCCCTGTCGCCTATAGACATGAGCAGTAACATGGATAAACAAAGTAAACTGTTTCGCCCATTATACCCCCACGCGTTGCCATTCCTGAGGACTATGGTGTTATGCCTATGTACCCTGTAAATTCACTGCCATATTCTACCTTTCAAACCGAAACACAGCCATGCAAATATAACTTTTTCATGGTAGAAACACGAATAGGACAGAGGTAAATTAGCAAATTACTTTTATACAAAGATTCCTTCTGGTAATTTTATTGGTATTCCCAGTTTTAGTACGAAGTAGTGGACAAAACGCTAGTTTTTTCATTTTCATTCAATCAGTTTCATCCGCGACTTATTGTAGTGCAATGCGAGAGAATGCAAAATTGTAAATGCACGGAACGTTTCGTAACAGTATTAGCTGGCGACCTTCAACTGGCGGGTCACTGACACGTCCGCAGTTGCATGAATACATGACAAATCGACATTTCTTACGACGATCGTGTGGTGTTTGTTGCAACTATTGTGGACAATTGTAATGACACGACTAACTTTAATTGATATTCACAACTTTATTTAGCTTCTACATAAAAAATAAAATAGGACGTATGGTCCCGGCATAGAGTGGACTATCCCATGGGTGTCGTAAGAGGCGACTAATAGAACTTAATGATTGAGTGATGGGCAGTAGCGTCCCTCTTAAAATATCACCAAAGCCAAACTGCAGTTGCCAATCCACCTGCCAAGCGTGGCAACTATGGGCAAATCCCCATTTATAGGGGTGGTCTATATTTAAAAGTGGAGAGTTAACGGTTAATATAATAATTAAATAAATAACCATTTCATAATTTTATCTAAATCGAGATTTATTTGGTCATTCGAATTTAAATCGAATATCATAATAAATAATCGAATAGTATAATTAATTAATTAATTATTTTATAAATTATTAATAATATTATTCACCCCCATCCTAAGGTTGCCTATAAAAGAGCGCTGAAGCAGCTCATTCTTGCCTATTTGCCTTACTTCTTGTAGTTAAGATTTTTTTTTATATTGTATCAATCTTTAAGTAGAAAGATAAAGAGTCTATAATTAATTCATCTAAACAATATATTTATTAATATTTATTAGTAAGCATTAAATATAATTCATTCATTCAACAATAATAATAATGATATTATATATATATATATATATATATATATATATATATATATATATATCTGTCACGCCTGTCTCCCATTAGGGTAGGCAGAAACAATGGAATGCCAAATGCTTCGATTCAAACAAACCTCTTTCGCTTCCTCCACATTCATCAATCTTTTCATACACGCTCGCCGGTTACGGGTACTTTTAATTTGGCCCTTCTTCAGCACGTCGCCTATTTGGTCGACATACGTCCGTCTAGGGCGGCCCCTACCGACATCTCCATTCATTCTTGCTCGATAAATCTCTTTCGTTATTCTTCTTTCATCCATCCTCTCCAAATGACCAAACCAACGCAACATTCCTTTTTCGATTTTTGTCACTACATCGTCTTTCAGTCCACACTTCTCTCTAATCACACTGTTTCTTACTCTATCTTTTAAAGTAATACCACACATACTTCTCAAAGCTCTCATCTGTACAGCATTTATCTTACTTTCATGCTTCTTCTGCCATACCCATGATATAATAATAACAAAGTAATGTATTAATTTTACATTACTAATATATTTTTATTCCTTCTTTAATTATTAATAATTTAATTAATTCAATTGAAGTAATCAAAATAAATAACACGATTTATTAATTAAATTAATTTAATAATTTAATATTGTATTTTTTTTTGTAAAGTTTGTAAGATGTTTTATCATATTGTGCAATGCAATTATAGTAATAAATAAATAAATATTATATTTTTTTTAATAATCCTAATTATCTTCACAATTTTTTTTTTTATTATTTATTATAAATCACATTTCACCTACATTTGTCTATTATACATAGAATCGTTTTAATGCCTGAATAGAGTTGAATAAAATTTGGTGCATACGAGTAGATAGACAGTCTCTTCAGTTGTACACTCTTGACAGAGTGTTCCGTGGTATTTATGACTCTAGTGGACTGTCGACGAGGCCCTCCTTCGCGATTGAGATCCTCGCAATGTGTCTCCGTCTACTTCTGCTCACAGTCGACCGAGAGAATTCCACAATAGACTGCTGTGTGGCCCTTTTGATGAGGACAGTCAATCACGTTGGTGATCTAGACAGAGAACGTTTACTCTGTACCGATCTTTGGACAATTATACGTTCCATATAGTTCTCATTCAGGATGATATGGCCGAAGTATTTGAGATAAATAGTATTCTATATGAAAATATAAGACACATTTAATCTCAATTTACATGGGCAAAGCCACGGTAATAACTTACTCTAAATTATTATTAATGTTTTCAAACAATTTAGACTCGTCACATTTTCTTGTGCAACTTCGATTACATTATGTCGAGTGAAATAACACATAATGTTCTAGATTTTGTTACATAAATATACTTTGAATTGAGGAAGACAAATATTACAAATTACATTAGGTATATTACAAATATTACAAACATTACAAACTACAAATCATTCCAAGTTATTAAAATAGTGAAGTACTCTTGTGGTGGTGGAGTAAAAATACTGTGGCATCACTTTATCTCATCCCCAAAAATGTCATAAGAGGCGACTAAAGCTGCAAATCACAATACACTAATACAAAAAAAAGAAAACTGAAAATAAAAACATTATACCAGGCCGCCTAAACACTGTAGTTATAGTAAGTTAATATCTCTTGTTCCCATAAGGTATTAATTATTAAGGTGGTAATTATTTAGAAGTGAGATAATATGGGTTGCTATGGTAAAGTAAAATATTTTGATAAATTGAATATTCTAAGAGCTTCTAACATTTATTATCTGTTTAGAATAGAAAGAAAGAAGAATAAAAGAGGCTGTTAATCATAAAAACAAACTTGTAATTTAAATAGAAATTCGAGAAAAAATTATCAATTCATAATTAAACAGAAGTATTTATACTACATATACGTTTATACATCAGCGGGAGACTTTGTACAAAAGTCGATTGCTTGGGTACCTCTGTCCCATTCGTATTTCAACCGTAAAGCAGTTGTGTTTGCATGGCTGTGTTTCGGTTTGAAGGGTGAGACGGCCCACCTGATGGAAAGTGGTAACCGTCGCCTATAGACATGAGCAGTACCATGGACATAACAGAGTATACTATTTCGCCCATGATACCCCCCATGCGTTGCCATTCCTGAGAACTCAGGTGTTATTTCTCCGTACGCAGTAAATTCACGCCATATCCCACCCTTCAAACCGGAACACAGCCATGCAAACACAGCTTCACGGTTGAAACACGAATGGGACAAAGGTACCCATGCAAACGACTTTTGTACAAAGTCTCCTTATATATACGTATATGGACATCATCATCATCATCACCCTACCCTTATCCCAATTTTTTTTGGGGTCGGCGTAATATTTTTTTTTTATTCATATTACAAAAAGATTTGGCTTATAGTTTTACGACCGACCGCCTGCCTGACGTCAAACCTCTTTAGGAATAAACGTATATAGACATCAGAGGGCCTACCATGGAATGTGTTCTGAAATTTTGCAGCCAAACCAAACAGAAATTTGATGTTAAAATTACATAATACATGCCGTTTGGAAATATTAGAAATGTTAAAATATTGTTCCTTTGCACTTACGATAGGATGTATGACGAACGAAATGTTAAACTCCATTTATTGGTCCGATTTTGGTATAAACAAAAACACGAAATTGAGTCCGAAATTTCGGAATTTCACTTCATGGTAGACACGCAGATAAAAAATAAGCATAAGTTTTAAAAATAATTAAAAATTCATTTAAATTATTTTGTAATACGATTGTTAATTTATCTATCAACATTCTTATTTCAAAATATGTAATACAATTCGAAAGATTACCATCTTTTGTAACCACTATACAACTACATAATTAATGGCAACGTTCACCATGGGGGACTGTGTTAAGCGTTCGTTTTATTAACCGACATCGAAAAAAGAATATTCTCGATTCGGTTATACCTCTTCATGTTTGGTACCTCATAACTCCGTCAGTTGTAAACCGATTTGGATAATTCTTTTTTTACCAAAAAGAATATACTTATTGTTCTTTAAGTTTATATTTTTTTATAAAATATATATGTTTGCATGCCTATATATCTTAAAGCAATTAAACAGGTGCCAAACTTAATATTACGTGGCGTTTGTTAATTATATTTACAATGTTTAATACAAATAAAATAAATTCATTTCATAAAAACACAAATACTAAAATAATTTCAGTTCTTAAATAAAAATAACTGGGTTTGCTACAATTAAAGTTTTTTTTGTGAAACATAATTTTAATTAGTTTTAATTATTAATGATTAAATTTTTTAATCACATATTAATTAGTTTATTAATTAATTATTATTTAATTAAAAATATAATTAGTTCTATTGTTTAAATTGATCAATTCTATTGACGTTGCCCTCAAAGGTCAATTATGCAATGAGTACTCCAAATATTATTATCTTCGACATTTCATACTGTTAATAGATTTCTCAATCGGAGATTTAGGGACCGGATAAGTCATCTGATGACTTATAAAATGATGATATTTAGCGAAGTCTTTATCGTCGGTGTAGTAATATCGATCGAATAATTCTCATCGTCGCGTAATAGTTCATTGTTTCTTAAATGGAGAACCGAATTGAAAATATTACAACATTAGTTATAAATAATACGATTTTATTCCCTACAGCCTTCGCCCGTGACTTTGCTCGTATTGAAGTGAAAATTTACTAGTTTTAAATTTTCATAATCATCAGCATCATATAGATACCCCATAAGGTGGTATTGCCAGTAGTTGCCACATTTGGCAGGCGGCAACCGCAGTTAAGTTTCGGTGATGTTTTAAGCGAGGCATTGCTGCCCATCTTTCGTACTTTCAGTTACCTTAATCACCTCTTACGACACCCACGGGAAAGGAAAGGGTGGCCAATTTTAGATTTTTCTTCTTCAAAATAAATATTTACTTCAATTGTAAAAAAAATAAAAAAAATTGACAATAACAAGGGAGTAAAACTTATCGTTTTAATAAAATATCAAAATGGGTCAAGATACTACAAGTAAATAAAATATAATAAAATTTATTATATTTTATTTATTATTAAATACAAAAAGCAAAAATTAAAGCCAAATATTTACCAAAAAATAGAATGGAAATAATCTTTATCCAAAAAAACCTGTTTACAAATTCTTTTAAATCGTAATTTTTTTTTATGATTTTATTGCTGAGTTCAGAATGTTAACAATATTCTAAACTCAACAGTAGATCGTAGTACAGTAGGGAGTCTGCTGGGAAGTACTCGCGAGAATCTTTTTTTTTTATACAACTTAGAATGGCAAACAAGCTGACGGTCCACCTGATGGAAAGTGGTAACCGTCGCCTATAGACATGAGCAGTATCATGGACATAGCAGAGTATACTGTTTCGTCCATGATACCCTCCATACGTTGCCATTCCTGAGGACTCAGTTGTTATTCCTCTGTACCCAATAAATTCACGCCATATCCTACCCTTCAAACCGAAACACAGCTATGCAAACACAACTGCTTCACGGTTGAAACACGAATGGGACAGAGGTACCCAAGCAATTGACTTTTGTACAAAGTCTCCCTCTGGTAAGCAATCTCAGCAGTTATTCTTTTTAAATTATTACTTACAAGATATTTTTATATTTGCATAGGTACTTGGGCTACAATTAGCGTTTGGTTTCATTTATATTCATTGTGCATTGGAAATTAAACAAGTAAAAATGAACAGAACGAGAAGCACCCGTTCACGAGTATGACGGACGAGTCAGCCATTATAACGGCTCGAAAAGATTTAAATCTTCTCTCTTTTTATATATCACATATTACTTACCGTGAAGATGCGGAATTTCCTAAAAAGAAATACTATACTACACATTTTTTGATAAAACTTTAAATGAAATTAATTTTTAAAATAATTTAAAATTCGTAACCCTGTATAACGTTTGACGCCCATACATTAGACATCAACTGAATACGAAATAGGCGCGCATTTAATAACAAATTTTTATACATACATACATAGTATTTTTTTTATGGGTGAAAATGGTATGGTAACCCCCGCCTGCGCTAACGGGATACGCTGGCGGAGCACCAGTGAAGGGTGATAGATGAGAATGAAAACAGGCCAGTTAGCCCATCATGATGAATTCATCAGGAATTAACCATGATAGTTTCCAGGCAGAACCGCGAGGAGGTCGACCTGGTTGGGTATATTGCTAGCAATGGGATTCTCAGTCTCCGTTACCAACAATCCCTTTCCCCCTTCCCCCATACATAGTATTTTATATTTTACTTTTAAATATTCAAATTCATTTATTATGATTTACAATTACTTTTATACCTTACTAATACAATAAAACTGTAACTAGACGACGTCTGTACATGGAAGATATTTATGTACAATATAAGAGCAATAGAAACCAAACAATAGTTTTTAATAGTTTTTAAAGAAGACGCCACGCCGACATACACAGACCAGCAGTGTATGTCGGCTTCAAAACCAGTGACCTGGAGGTTATTGCCACCGGAGTTGAAGCTGAGGTAATGGGGTACGCCCCGAGGTCCCTACCTCGCCCTCACCATCTGGCTGGCAATGAGACGCCTTGATTGATTGATAGTTTTTAAGAATTTTGTCTGTATGCATGTTTTTAACTGTATTACGCAAAAACGACTGCACCATATTATATGTGGTTTTCGTAGTCGTATTCTTGAAGATCTAACATAAAATCTGGTGTATGTTCTATCGTGATATGACATCTAGAAGTGGCTTATTTTTTCCTTATTATATCAGCCGTTAATTGTCCACTGCTGAACATAAGCCTTCCCCATAAGGGAAGTTTTGCAAGTAGTTGCCTCGTTTAGCAGGCGGGTTGGCAACCGCAGTTAGGCTTTTACAGATGTTTTAAGAGGGGCGCTGCTGCCCATCTTTCCACCATAAGCTCCCTTAGTCGTTTCTTACGATACCCGCGGGAAAGGAAGGGGTGGTCCATTCTACCTACCTACACGGCTTTTTTTTCTTAGCTGATGATAAGTGACTATTGCTGCCAAGATCACTCGCAACACAAGAGACATTGCAGGTGTGCGGTCTTTTAAAAAGGAATATGCTCTTTTCTTGAAGGTTATGTTGTCGTATTGGCTCGGAAATACTGCTGCTGGAAGTTGATTCCATAGAATGGTTGTGCGTGGAAGAAAGTGCCTTGAAAAACGCACGGTGGTGGATCGCCACTCATTTTTCCTACTTCTGAAATTCATAGGTATAAACTAGGGAAAATAGCTAGTTTTAAATAAATAGAATATGAATCGAGGCGTACTCTATATAATAAGTCGGTTTACAGAAGAGGTATTGCCATGTGTAAAAATTTTATTATGTATTTTATAAATTATTTATGTTGCCAATAATATTCGATGGAAATAGAAAAGAATTATCGAACAAGCGATCTAAATTTCTTCTTCTTCTTTTCATTTAAGAGCTTTATCTTGTTGGTGCAACTAATTCATGCATCTTCCTCCAGCCAGCTCTGTCCCAGGCCATATCCTTTATCTACCTATACGACATGACGCCTAGTGTTTCCTTTATCTATCCCATGTAGTTAATCCTACAATTTATTATTTATTAATTTATATACATTTCATAAATTATTTATGTCGGCAACAGTATTCGATCGATTCAGACAAGATTTACCGAACCAACGATCAAAATATCGATTTATTATTTGATTAATCGGCAATCTGCTCTACGATGCATAAATAGGTTAATAATACTATAGTAATTTGAATAGTAGACCATTATTCTTTGTAACTACAGATAATAATATATGTAACTCAATTATGCATTACATATATCAATAAATTTGTTCATTTACCTATGATTTGCTGAACTGTAATTTAATTTAATAATCATACCTACGCAACAATGTTTATGACAAATAAATATATAAATATATGTATGTATATATCGCCGTTTGGTCTTAACATATTTTTTTTTTATACAACTTAGAATGGCAAACAAGCTGACGGCCCACTTGATGGAAAGTGGTCACCGTCGCCTATAGACATAAGCAGTACCATGGACATAACAGAGTATACTGTTTCGCCCATGATATCCCTCATGCGTTGCCATTCCTGAGGACTCAGGTGTTATTCAACTGTACCCAGTAAATTCACGCCATATCCCACCCTTCAAACCAAAACACAGCCATGCAAACACAACTGCTTCACGGTTGAAACACGAATGGGACAGAGGCACTCAAGCAATCGACTTTTGTACAAAGTCTCCCTCTGGTGATGTATGATGGGCCACTTATTCTTTTCCCGTAGGTTTCATAGTAAAAGTAGTTTTAGTTTCATTAAAGGAACTATAAAATGAAATACTTCAGGCATGGGCAGCAGTGTCCCTCTTAAAATGCCACCATAAGCCAATCAGCGATTACCAACCCACCTGCCAAGTATGGCAACTATTAAAAAAAATCTCCTAATGGTAAATTACAATAAGATACGTCTCGTTCCTTATGGCAGGCTATGGTAAGACCTATATTCAGCAATGGGCAGATAATGGCTGATGATGATGATAAGGCAATTTTTTTTAAATTGGGATTTCTAATTAGTTCAGGCAATCTGTGTTATTTTTAATAATTGTATCAAATGAAAATTTGAGAACTACAAAAAAAAATACTTTTTTTAAATATCATGTTTGTTCAGGTTTGAGTAGATGACTAGATTCCAAATTCAAATCAACATTATTCCAATAGTCTTGTTTATAAGCACTTTTAAATCGTTATATAATTTTAAATCAATTATAGGGTTCGGAAGATTGTTATCTGTTGAGAAGAGCCCGCAAGAAACTCAACAGTTACTCTTTGGCATAGATTTACTATGCCAGACTCATAGGGAATGTTTGAATGTTAGGTTTGCCCATTTGTGGGGATACTTTTACCCACAAATATAGGTGTTTGGCATCATGATTACTAGATTTTTTTTATACAGCTTGGAATAGCAAACAAACTAATGGCTCACCTGATGGAAAGTGGTAACCGTCGCCTATAGACATGAGCAGTATCATGGATATAACAGAGTATACTGTTTCGTATAAGTATTTTGTTTAAGTATTATATTGATGTTACAATTATATATTTCCCCCGATTTTTGGGGATATACCTTATCCCTCAAAATTCAGGGAAAAAGGGATTGTTAGTAATGGAGACTGAGAATCCTATTGCTGGCAATATACCCAACCAGGTCGACCTCCTCGCGGTTCTCCCTGGAAACTATCATCGTTAATTCCTGATGAATTCATCATGATGGGCTAACTGGCCTGTTTTTATTCTCATCAATCACCCTTCACTGGTGCTCCGCCAGCGTATCCCGTTAGCACAGGCGGGGTTACCGTACCATTTTCACCCATCAAAAAAAATCCCCAAAATTCGCTGACTCAGGTTACAAATTTAAAAAAAGTTACTCACTGTTAGAACTTCATTGATATGTTAGTACGCCAGTTATTACAGATTACGCAGTAATCTGTAATATCATTAAACGAAAGCTACCGACGCGAACCAGTCCGTCTTCACTTTCAACGGGTGAGTCAATCCACTCTCGCCGTTATACTGTGCCGTTCGTGACCTTGCCAGTTTATTAGGTTAGTGGTACTCAGTTTAATGTTAGTGATGTAAATTGTAAATGCAATGGACGTAAGACCGTTTGGAGTGATTGTATCGACTTTTTACTAACATCTTGTATGAGATATTAGTAAAAAGTCGATACATATATCGATCGTACGATACGATATATCTCGCTTCACGCGTTAAAAATAACGCGTGAAGCGACGGCTTTTTTGTTGTAACGTTATATAATTCGAGCTTGTTTAATATTACTAGGTGTTAGTTGATCTAAACGATTTCTAAGTTAGTATGTGTGTGTTTTTTTTTTATTGACATAAGAACTTATGTTCTCTATATTATAATTATTCGACTGCAAAATGGGGAAGATTATTAATTCATATTTTGTGGACGGAATTTGATGATTCTTTTTAACAATAATTGTGGTATGTATTTCACAAAAAAAACTACTTCAATTGTATCAAAACTAGGTATTTCGATTTAAAAACTATACTAAACCGATTTTGATGAGATTTCTATGATAACATTTACTTCCGTATTGTAGATAGATAGATAGATACTTTTATTTATATTGTTTCTTCCAAAACATTACAAAATAGTAAACTTATTATAAATATAAAAAATTACAAGAAATAATCACAATGAGAAAACAATGGGCGACCTTATCGCTAAGAGCGATCTCTACAGGCAACCTTGGATGGACAGGAATTTTGTGCTCTAAGGCGTGTGGTTTTTTTTATTTATTTAGACGGGTATGTTTTTGTTTTGAATATAACATTTAATAATTATCACTCTACATGCATTACGTCATGTAGTTCCGGCATAGAATAAACCACCCTTTCCTTTCCCGTCAGTATCGTAAGAGGCGACTAAGGCAACTTAATGATCCTGGACAGCAGCGTCCTTCTTAAAACAACATTAAAAGCAAAATTCCCTCGTATGAGAAGACCTATATTTACTGGTGGACAATTAACGGCTGAGATAATAATATCTTCTACTGGCGTCATCCCAAAATCCGTACACAACTCATTAAATAAACTGCACCTTAATAAAACATTCTTCATTGAAATCCAGAAATCTACAATATTAGATACATGATCCATAGTTAGAAAATTTTTAAATAATCCAATTCCTAACATTCCTACTGAATAAAATAAAATATGAGAACAAGTGACTCGGTAACAATCCCGTCCTTGTCTTTACAAAACCAGCTATAAGCTGAAAAATAATACATAATAATAATAATAAACTCAAATTTTAAGTTAAAACCAAAATAATTTGGACTTTGTACAAAAGTCGATTGCTTGGGTACCTTTGTCCCATTCGTGTTTCAACTTTGAAGCAGTTGTGTTTGCATGGTTGTGTTTCGGTTTGAAGGATGAGATATGGCGTGAATTTACTAGGTACAGAGGAATAACACCTGAGTCCTCAGGAATAGCAACGCATGGGGGGTATCATGGGTGAAACAGTACACTCTGTTATGTCCATGGTACTGCTCATGTCTATAGGCGACGGTTACCACTTTCCATCAGGTGAGCCATCAGTTTGTTTGACATTCTAAGTTGTAATAAAAAAAAAAGAAATAAATTGTAATAAAATTAAAAAAAAGAGAGAAACATTCGCTGTTAAATCATGCAAGTAAAACCAAATGTGTTAGCTAGTAAACAATAAAGTCATGATGAGTTTCAAATTATCAATGCATCGCTAAGTATAACATTAAAAGAATCCGCACAACAAGCTACAAGAGGTTATATAAGCGACAGAAATGTATTACACCTGGTTTTAGTCATTAAAGTACCGTATGTAGTGTGTACATTCTTTTTTACTGGTGGCGTAACAATAAATTGATTAATTTGAATCGATCAAGTTGCTGCAAATAAGGCCGGTCGCGCATTAGGAGACTAATGTCTTATTGATAATAACGAAATCTCTTTACAAATTTCGGTATCCGGGTTTCTTACATTTTTTTTTATACAACTTAGAATGGCAAACAAGCTGACGATCCACCTGATGGAAAGTGGTAACTGTCGCCTATAGACATGAGCGATACCATGGACATAACAGAGTATACTGTTTCGTCCATGATACCCCCCATACGTTGCCATTCCTGAGGACTCAGGTGTTATTCCTCTGTACCCCGTAAATTCACGCCCTATCCCACCCATCAAACCGAAACACAGCCATGCAAACACAACTGCTTTACGGTTGAAACACGAATGGGACAGAGGTACCTAAGCAATTGACTTTTGTACAAAGTTTTAATTACTAACAAAGAAGCAAGCGAATTGCTGTATGGTCTTGGCATAGAATAGGCCACCCCTTCCTTTTCCATGGGTATCGAAGGAGGCGACTAAAAGAACTTTGTTGAAGGACGAAGAGCAACATCCTTCTTAAAACGTCACTAAGGTTATACGGTTACCAACTGGCCTGCCAAGCATGGCAACTACTGGCAAAATTCCCTAATAGAGAGGTATTGAGCTGATTTGGTATAGTAAACAAGTGAATCCACCATCTGTTTTTCTGCCGTGTAGCAATTATGTTTGTATGGCTGTATTTCGGTTTTAAGGGTGGGATATGGCAACGAAATTACAGAGTACAGAGGCAAAACGCCTTAGTCATCAGGAATGGCAATGCGTGAAGCTTATCATGGGCGACACTATATACTTTGCTATATATTAACTTCAGTTACTAAATGCTTTACTATCTCATTATTTAAACCTAAACATAGCCATACAAGTACAACTGGCTGACGGCAAACATATTAGTGGAACAGAGTTTCAGTTTGGTATAGACATTTGGCATTTCATCTAGATATAAGTGGATGAGAATCTAGAACACTTGGACTCGAGCCAATTGAGAAAAACCAATTCTCTAAATTGGCCTGACCGGGAATTGAACCCAACAATGTGCATATGCAAACGTGCCCATAGCTGCACCACGGAGAAGAGTCATTAAAATAAATAAATCCATAAGAACTCATCAACGCCCCACTATTGGACACGAGTATTTCCCCATAAGAGGAGAATATTAACCTACTATTTACAATTATGGTATGGGCTGCTTTGTAGAGGTTATATTTAGTTTTTTTTTTTTTCATCTCTTAAACTGTATTACGCTTTGAACCGTAACGACCTCTAATAAAAACCAGAGGATGAAAAGAAATAATGACATAATTGTATCTATTCATATTTTGTCGCCACATATATACATAAATGTTTCAAAACTATGACGGACCTCTGTTAACGAGAATTATAGTAAATAATAATAATATATTTATCTGCAAAAATAAAAACAAATATGGACCTTAAACGAAGGATTGGGATAGCACAAAAACTGACAACTAATGAGGAAGAAAGGTTCTTTGTTGATGCCCTTGTACAGGTAAATGTAGTGTGGGACGATCCCCATTAGATCGAGGTACGACCTCAAATGAATCGCAGGGACTCAGTAGATGTAGGGGACCGTTCCATATAAGTTTATAGGGAAGACTTATGTTCAGTAGAGAACAGTAGATTGCTGGTAGGACGATGAAGAAGAAATATATTTAAAGGAATATATTAAGAAATGAGGACATAGTTTGTTCTTTTTTTTACAGGTACGCAAAATTGAGGTGGTGGAATAATCCTCGAGAAAAATGTGACGACGGAACTGCGATTTATGTAAGAACAGATTACTTTTTTTTAAGCAACTCAAAACGGTAAACAAGGTTACGGCCCACCTGATGGGAAGTTGTAACTACTGCCTATTGCATTAACTTTACTGCTTTACAATACATGTATTTAATATCTGTCTAATAGCTTATAAATATTAGATAGATTTTTTATTAGATTTAACTCTTCAAGAGTATGCCAATAATATATGGTATTGCCAATAATAGAGGGTTTGAAAGTTTAAATTCATTTAATAAATTAAGTTTTACGATATTATGTTATAGAGCAGCTAAGGATTTATAACCAAACCAGTAAATTTATGATAAGAATTTTATTTTAATTACTTCAAAAATATTTTGCCTTTTTTTTATCTACTTATAGTCGGCAACAAGTCTTCTAATGTGCGAGTGTGCCAACATTATCTAAATACTTCATTACCAAATCTCTAATTTCGTTTAATTAATTGTACGACTTCAATTTCTCGACCAGCGCACACTTTTTATGGATAAAGTTAAGAATGAGTATATCAGAGGAAATTAAATTATATAGATAGAGCATCAAGTCTCAAAAACGGGTGAACTTTTTTTCGTTATTTTAATCAGCGTTCTATACACTTACGCACATAATGTTCCTTGACGTATCTATACTTTATTATTTAATAAATAAAAATAGTTTTTACGCATTAAAAAGATGCAAAAATTATAAAATAAAATAAATATAGAAGTTATAAATGAAACGCACTTAACTATTTATCACGAAAAATTTTATTTTTTTTACAACACAAGGGATAAACGAGCATGCGGCTCACCTGATGGTAAGTGACTACCGCCGCCCATGGTCACCCACAACACCTACGGCATTGCAGGTGTGCTGCCGGCCTTTTAAAAAGAAATATGCTCTTTTCTTGAAGGTTATGTTGTATGAATAAATTGACCCGCTTTTCTCGAAGCATTTGTATGGAGACACTCTATCTATATAATCTACGCAGAAGAAGTATAAAAGCAGTGTCGGTGATAGAAAAGTTAAGGAGCAACCATCTATTCTGGTGATGCGCAGGGATAAGGAGCATGTTTTAAGAAAGGAATTAAGTATGCATGTAGATGGAAGGGCAGATGAAGACCTAAAAGACATGTGTGAAAGATAAACCTATATATCACACTTAGATGGATCTATTCCGTTTGTTTTTATGATATTTTCCATCGCTGGAGAGTCAATCGTAAATTAAAAAAAGTACAATATTTTAAAATGTATTCCTGATTCGAACTTATGCACTTTGGGGTCTATAGTCACTGAAGATTATCATACCATATTGATTTCCAATAAAACCTATATAAAAAAATATATCGAGCCATCTCTTCAACGTAGAAATTTAAGTATTCGAAACAAGCTAACGCCATCTATGAGAAACATGGTAAACTTACACGTGGTTAGTCAATAAAAAAATTGTTAAAAAAGTAAAAGGAAATTCGGGTGTGCATTCGGACACTAAAGCGCATTGACCTCGTAGTTCGCATAACTGCCGCATGCTTCGCGGCGCTAGTTGATCAGATGTTTTTATACACACTATAAAAAAAGTCTCATTGATGGACTCGTATTTTTTACATTCTAATTTATATTCCCGTATTCTTTAATCCCAAATGATATATTTGTATAATTGATATAGGGTTAAAACCTTATTTAACATACGTGTGTTTATGAATTTTAATTAATATTCCTGTATTTTTTAATCTTAATTGTATACATGTATTTTTAAATTCTAATTAATAGATCTGTATTTGTGAATCCTAATTGATGACTTTATTCTTTAATCGTAATTGATACACTTGCATTTTTTATCTATAATAATAATAATAATAATTTATTTATTTGCTAGAAATGTGGTTATAATAATGGTCTTAAATATAATAGATCTACACATTTCGCCTTATCTAAAGGCATGCAAATTTAGTATTATAATTTAGTAGCTTACGTATATTAATAGCCTAGTAGGAATCAATCCATAAATATTGGCAGCCGCACACATACTAATGGTAGCAGACTAAATAAATACAAATACAAACTAAACAAAAACATATACATAACAAGTCAATAATATAACAAATGTCATACAATACAAATGAATTACACATTTACATACATTCCTTTAATTTTTTAAAAAGTCATTCATCTTTATTGACATATCTGTATTTTTTGTCCTTATTGATACGCCTGTATTTTTAATTATAGTTGATATGCCTGTATTGTTAGTTTTAATTGAGATGCATTTAATTTTTAATCCTTATCGATATAACTATATATTTTTATTCTAATTGATATACCGTTATTTTTTAATATGCTTCTTCTTTTCATTTAAGAGTTTCCTCTTGTCGGTGCAACTAATTCATGCATCTTCTTCCAGCCCGCTCTATCCCAGGCCATATCCTTGATCTCCCTATACGACATGACACCCAGTGTTTCCTTTATCTGTCCCATGTAGTTATTCCTCGGTCTTCCTCTTCCTCTTTTAATATCTTTTCCTTTTTTAATATGCATACAATTTTATTTCATGTACCCTTCCAGAAACTATTCTCTAATTGGTAATTTGATTAAACTTATTTATTTACCTACTACATATATATATTATGCTACTACTGGACACGACTACTATAGTCTAATCTAATAAGCTGAGGGGGAAAAGGATTGCTAGTAATATGGTCAAATAGCCCTATTACTAGCAATATACCCTGTCAGGTCGACCTCCACGTGGTTCCCCCTGGAAACCATCGTGACTAATCCTAGTTTAATTCGTCAGGATGGGCTAACTGACCTACTTTCATCTTCATCTGTCATCCCTCACTGGTGACCCGCCAGTGTATACCGATAGCGCAGACGGGGTTACCATACCATTATAACCAATTAAAAAAAAATCTAATAAGCTAGCTAGCAATGAGAAATTTTAAATACTAAAACGAATATCTTAAATTATTGTTTTCTTTTAATTTCTTTGATAAAAATTAAATACATAATTTATGTAGTAAAATGTAAGGAATACTTACCTTATTTGTGTATAAAAGGAAACTCGAACACATTACATTTACCATGTGTAAATTAGTTATTATAAACGTAAAAAAATATTACGCCAATCACTTGGTGTACTGAATGCATCACTTACCTGAAACAAGAGAGAAGTAAAATGAAATAACATTATTAAATAGTAGACATCTCATATGTGGATAAGTCCATCTATATATGTACTTCTGTTTATTTCTTTTATGTATTAATTTTTTTTTTTATAACAAGTAAATTTATGTTTTACAATTTTTTTTATACAACTTAGAATGGCAAACAAGCTGACGGCCCACCTGATGGAAAGTGGTAACCGTCGCCTATAGACATGAGCAGTACCATGGACATAACAGAGTATACTGTTTCGCCCATGATACCCCCCATGCGTTACCATTGCTGAGGACTCAGGTGTTATTCCTCTGTACCCAGTAAATTCAAACCGAAACACAGCCATGCAAACACAACTGCTTCACGATTGAAACACGAATGGGACAGAGGTACCCAAGCAATCGACTTTGGTACAAAGTCTCCCTCTGGTATCATCTTTAATGGGTGAAAATTGTTTTGAAAACTAAACCACTAAATCGATTTTAATGAAATGTCTATAAGATCGACCTAAAAATATTGATATCAGTAAATTAATATCATTATTTTGAAAGTATTGGTAAAAATGACAAAGTTATGAGGTAACAAATAAACAAAAATACAACTGTATTGAGAATACTTATAGATATACCTAAGTCCTCAGGAATGGCAACGCATGATGGGTATTATGGGCGAATCAGTATACTCTGTTATGTCCATGGTACTGCTCATGTCTATAGGCGACGGTTACCACTTTCCATCAGGTGGGCCGTCAGCTTATTTGCCATTCTAAGTCGTATATATATATATATATATATATATATATATATATATATATATATATATATATATATATATATATATATATATATATATATATATATATATATATATATATATACATATATATATATCACATAGAAATTTTATCACAATGGGTTTAGTTTCTAAAAAAAACTAGTTTTGCAATGATGAATTATGACAAATGATATCGATTTTTTTATGTGGAATTCATTTCTAAATTTAATATTATTATTTCAGACGTTAACTGCTCGCTGCTGGATATAAGCCTTCCCCATAAGGGGAGTTTTGCTAGTAGTTGCTACGCTTGGCAGGTGGGTTGGCAACCGCAGTTAGGTCTTTGGAGATGTTTTAAAAGGGACGCTGCTGCCCATCCCTCGCCCTTAGTCGCCTCTTACGACACCCATGGGAAAGGAAGGAATGACCCATTCTACGCTAAGTCAGACACGGCGATTCAAAATTATTCCAATTTAATAACGAAACAGTTTTAAGCATAGAATCTGAAACTTTTTTATATTATATCAATAAAAAATAGTTGATAAAGATCTAAAATTGAAGCCAAGGACAGTTTATTATCACGATCATTGTATTGTTTTTGTTATAAACTTTACTTTTATTTGAACGAAAGCAATAGCTGTGTCTCTTGGCCATTTTTGTCAACTGAAATTTTAATATACGTGGTAGAGTTATAAAAAAAAGACTACTCAAAAATACTTTATATCTAGTTTGTTTGAACAAAAAAAATTACGTATTTATTTTGCCACACCACTCAAACCACGTTGCAGTTTTCGATAACAATAGGGCAGATAGTTCCAGTTACTAACAATCCCCTCCCCCCAGATCTATAGTTAATACGAGAAATTATTTAGGCAACCTAAGATACGAAGAATAATAGAGATTATCATGTTTTGCAAAACAACACTGCGATGGCAGTGTACGTAATGCGACGCGCTCTGTTTACTTACAGCGGAACGCATCTCACATAACGAATTCACAGCGTGTGCCTAGATCGAGACGTGTTTTAGGATTATCCGCAATGAGAGAAAGTGTGTTAGGATGACGAGCCCGTTTATTGACCTATTTGACGTTAAAATAAATGAAAAAAAATTGCATTGTCCCGGCATAGAGTAGGCCACCTACGACACCCACGAAAAAGGAAGGTTTCGTGGGTGTCGTAAGAGGCGACTAAGGGAGGGCAAGGGATGGGCAGCAGCGTCCCTATTAAAGCATCTCTAAAGCCAAACTGCGATTGCCAAGCGTGGCAACTACTAGCAAAACTCCTCCAAGGAGGAAGCTTATGTTCAACAGTGAATAGTTAAGGGCTGGTTAGATGATATGACGTTTTGAAAAAAAAAAACGGCTTCAGTTATGGCAAGTCTAGTTATTACGTTACAAAATCTAAACCGATATTGATATTTAGGAGTTACTCGACCTTTTTAAATCACACCTGTATTCTAAGGAGTTCATACGAAATCAATTATGGTAGTATCCGAAGGAACTGCTAGGAATTAGTTCCAGATTAGCGCATTCAAATGTACAAATTCTTTTGTTTTATATATTAGTATATGTTACAGTATGTGTGTTTCCGTGTGTGCCCCGGCATAGAATGGGCCATCCCTTCCTTTCGCGAGGTTATCTTAAAAGGCGACTAAGGGAACTTATGGTGGAAAGATGGTCAGTAGCGTCCCTCTTAAAACATCTACAAAAGTCTAACTGCGGTGGTCAACCCGCATACAAAGTGTTGTAACTACACTACAGAAAAGCTCCCCTTAGGAAAGCTTATGTTCAGAAGTGGAGTAGAAATGGCTGAAATGAAACAGTAACCGACTTCACAAATAAGGAGGTTTCCAATTCGGTTTTATTTTTCATGTTTGTTACAACATAATTCCGTCAGCTATAGACCGATATGGAAAATGTTTATTTTATCTGATAGGCTATGCTTATAGATTAATCACGTAGTTTAACTAAAAAGAAAATAAATAATTTTATATGGAAATCACTTCCTTGGATTACTTTTAACAGACGACCTTATTGGTAACACGAACTTTACCAAATCATCTGTTCTTACTAATAGTATAAAAGTGAATGTCAATTTGTTTGTTTATTTGTCACATTTTTTTTATAACACAGGGGGCAAACGAGCATGCGGCTCACCTGATGGTAAGTGACTATGACCCATGATCACCCACAACACCAGCGGCATTGCAGGTGTGCTGCCGGCCTTTTAAAAAGGAATATACTCTTTTCTTGAAGGTTATGTTGTCGTATCGGTTCGGAAATACTGCTGCTGGAAGTTGATTCCAAAAAATGGTTGTGCGTGGAAGAAAGTGGCTTGAAAAACGCACGGTGGAAGACCGCCACTCGTCCAGATAATTGGGATGAAACTTTAGTTTGTGGCGGGTTATACGGTGGTACAATAGCTTAACAGATCATTATAATATTTGGTTTACACATACAATATGAAACTAAAAAGGATAAAGGCTACTTTCTATACCAATTAAAAAATATATTTCTATCACGCGGACAAAGTTACAACTGAAAACTAATAATTAATTATATTAAAAATTTTATTATAATGAAAATTATCAAAGTATTATCAACTTTATGAATCTACAGATACTTGTAATAAACGGCAAACCATACTCATTGACCAATTACAAAATATTATGTGGAACAGATCCAGGTCGTGTTCAGAGCAATAAACTTAATATTACAATAATACATTACTACATTACACCGGTTACGTAGCGTTTAAAGCGGTATTAAAATCCAATTAGCGATTTAGCCGTCAATGTTAAGAAGAAACTAAATTTATATTAGGTACGTTCTATTTGAATTAACAACAATTGTAATTTTATTTTTAATGTGTAAAATAAAGTTTCTTTCTTTCTTTCTTCTTTCTTTTTTTTATACAGCTTTGCCATTCAGGCAAACAAGCTGACGGCCCACCTGATCGAAAGTAGTAACCGTCGCCTATAGACATGAGCAGTACCATGGACATAACAGAGTATACTGTTTCGCCCATGATACTTCCCATGCGTTGCCATTCCTGAGGACTCGGATGTTATTCCTCTGTACCCTGTAATTTCACGCCATATCCCACCCTTCAAACCCTGTCTTCTTTCTTCTTTCTTTCTTATTTCTTTCTTCTTTCTTTCTTCTTTCTTTCTTTATTTCTTTATTTTTTCTTTCTTTCCTTTTTCTTTCTTCTTTCTTTCTTTCTTTCTTGGGGTAACGGTTACATTGTTTAGCCTTACGGTGGTTGCGAGCTTAGTTCTCGACAATATACACATTTTGTAATCACCTAACACCTTCGCTATGAAGGGAAGGGATTGTTAGTAATGCGAATTACCAGTCCTATTGCTAACAATATATCCCGTCAGGTTGGTCTCCTAGTGGTCCACCCTAGAAACCATCGTACTGAATTCCAGGTGTATTCATCACGATGGGCTAACTGACCTGCCTTTTCACTCTTACTTATCATCTCTCACTGGTGATCCCATCCGCATATGCAAACGTTAGTACAGGCAGAGTTACCATTCTTTTTTTTATACTACGAAAGTGGCAAATATGCATACAGTCCGTCTGACGTTAAACAGTTACTGTAGCTTATTCTATTCTATTATCATCCATAAAAACATACCGTTGCGGTTGAGTCTCTTCTTTTTTGAAATTGGTTAATGAATAAATTATATTTATGCATCTATTACGTTACATATTCGTGGATTAGAGGCATCTTAATTTAATCTAAGCATTGTTCTTTATAAATTATTTAATTTGTTTATTCATTAAAGAGATTGTACGACACGTTTGGAATTTAGTTTTGCAATCATATTTTAGATGTAATCTATTTTTTATGCCAAATATATTCATTAATATATTAAAAAAAATGCCATTTGAAAAATTTTACAATTACGATTTTTTAATTAAAATTGTAAAAGTTTAAAATATGAATTTTTTTTTTATACAACTTAGAATGGCGAACAAGCTAACGGCCCAAATGATGGAAAGTGGTAACCGTGGCCTATAGATATGAGCAGTACCATGGACATAACAGGGTATACTGTTTCACCCATGATACCCCTCATGCGTTGCCATTCCTGGGGACTCAAGTGTTATACCTCTGTACCTTGTAAATTCACACCATATCCCACCCTTCAAACTGAAACACAGCCATGCAAACACAACTGCTTTACGGTTGAAACACGAATGGGACATGTTTGCCATTCTAAGTTGTATAAAAAAAAATGGAGAGGTCTATCTCCAGCAGTGGATGGACAATGGCTGAGATGATGATGATGATGAGACGATTAATATCATTAAAATAAAAGATTGAAATAAAAGTAGCAGGTGTTGAATTTACCGCTGTGACTCGCTGGCGAGTTTAAAATTTAATTTAAAACTATTTATGGTGTCTGTCATATTTAAATTCACGATATTGATCCAATGGGCTGCGACGCTTTCACAGAACTTATAAATGCATAATGAACATCAAAATTGCAGTGCACCTTTGAAATCATTGCACGATATCAGCTAAAAGTAGATCGGCGATTGCAGATCATAACAGCTTCCGAGAGTGGACCAGCGATTTATTCAGTTAACATGCAGGAAACTGTTTAGTAATAAATAAATATGGTTTGACAGTAAATTGCACAAACTTACAAACTGGTCCTGGTAAGAAATTGAACAATAGGCATGCGGCATGTCGGTTATGGGTTTTCGATATCTGAAATCTATATATTAGTTTGGATTTACTATATAATGTTCTAAAATCGGAGTGGTACTTTCAGGGCCAGTCTACCTGACAATGAAAAACAGAAGTCAACCGTTATTTACTTTTTACAGAGGTGATATCGCCGATATCACCTCTGTATCCCGAAAACGAATCACAAATCAATCCAAAGCTGGCCCATAGTTATCGGATTAGCTATCGGTTCTTGATATCAGATATCCAATAATAACTTATACCAATATAATGCAAATATATTGGATAATTGCTTTTGGATATATATTTACTAATATATGTATTAAGTTGGAGATTAATAAACTATTCTTTTCTATTCTATACTTTCATATAAAAAAGAATTTTCCAAATCGGTTTATAACTAACGGAGTTATAAAGTATAACAAATATAAAAAAATACAATTTGAAAACCCCTTCCTTTTTGAAGTCGGTTAATTTTTTTGAAGCCATTAGAATTTGAAAGAATTGAAGCCAGATTGGCTTGCGCGTACCACTTTCGAGACCATGAGCATTATCCACAAAAAAATATTAGATTTTTTTAATATTGAGTAATATTCTTAAGGCTAATATTTTGAAATGTCAATAAAAAAAATGGACAGGAAATTTCCCAATTTCGTATATCAAAAATGTATATTTGCTAATAAATAAATTTTAATGAGACAAGTGTTTTTCAAGGCAATTTCTTAAATTAATTATTATCAAAAATGTAAAGACAGAAATTATATGAATTATTTCTTCTTTTAGCTAATGGAAGTGTATTCTAATTGTAAAAACATTATAAAATACTGTATTTGCAAGACACGAAATAATTAAAGATTATGTCTCACAAAAAATACCTTTTTTAATTGTGACAAAACCAGTTATTTTCATTTATAAACTAAACTACTCAAGATAAAATTCCTACGTGACTTATCTCTCTAAGTACATCCTTGTAGATAAAAAAAGAATATTACAAATTGCTTCAGAACTAACAGAATTATGAGATAGGAAATTAAAAAAATATACAATCGAATTATCTTCTTTTTGAAGTCGGTTGATAAAAGCAAAAACATATTAATATTAGTTTATCTTGTAAACTTGATAAATACAACATCTTATCAACAACGTTTCTGGCAAATAAATTTAATTTCATTTTATCAGTTAAAAGAAATTTATTGCAATTAACTGTCATGTAATGAAAATGAACATAATCGTCATTGTAACCTATCCATTGTTTACTGCTGAAAATAGGTCTCTTATAATACGTCACAAATTACGATCCTGAAATCGTCACTCTATCACGCAGGGAGTCGTCCTATACTATATTTGCCTGCACGAGGTCACCACTCGCGTACCTGCCTTTCCTATCAGTTAGCGGTTGCTCAAACTATACAATCTACCCATTGGCATTTCAGCTTGCAGATTCTCTGGACTATGTCGTTTATATTTTATTTCTTCTCCTTGAACCAAAAGTTGTCTGTAAGAGTTTGCCCTAGCGATAAAACCGCCTTTTGGTACCTATTTGTATATATTTTAATCTATACTTTACGTCTATATTTATTTATTTAATACTTTATTTCACCAACATTACAGGATTTGTTGAAGAATTTTCGATAAGTATAGTGTAGTACAAAAGGCGGTCTTATTGCTAAACAATGATCAAAATCTTTATACTATATTTTACTTGAATTTTCTAATTGTCATTGTATGGAAAACGGAACTAAATATCTAAACTAGTGACGAACACAAGTAGTTACATAGTATTTTTTTTATATTATGACATATATATCTATATATATTGTAAACTATTATTATATTTAACACGGGAAAAAAAATAATAAAAAAAAAAATAAAAAAAAAACTCAGTAAATGTATAAGATAAACAATATGACAAAGGTATGAAGGTTGTCGCATTAAAACATAGCGACAGAAGCAATAGAAAAAAAAATTGTCTTTGTATATTTTGTGTTTCTGGTACAATAAAGAGTTAAATAAATAAAAGCTAATAATTATATATTCTGCAGTGATACTATAAAAGGTCTCTGTACTATTACATACATCGCTAGCAATATATTTTCCAATATTAGATAGTAACATTATTCAGGTTGCGTACAGATATTGAATACTTATTGGTCATGGCTGGAAAGAAGCCATATAGTATATTTAAAAAAAGAAAAAGAATGATTTGAATTTTAGCATACCATTCTTGTATCTCTGTGTGTAATGTCTTATAACTATAATTTTGTTATGTAAATAAATATAAAAAACACTAGTGGAACTATAAAAGTGGTATCATTTTGGAGTACGTCGTCTATATTTTGGTCCATCGAGTCGGAGTATCGAGGATTAACGACAAATTTAAACTGCTTTTTTGTACGAAGTCGGCGAGCGTCAATTGTTGTTGTTGAACATTGTATCGTCATATTGCAGCCGTAAGGACATCAAAGCAGAACTGAACATAGTATTGTAAGTGATAAGTGCTGGTGAACTGTGAGTACATTTTATTTATCTAATTACAGAAGACTAAGGAATTTACTCTAAACATTTCATATAAATATTTACTTGTAAAAACTTTGGATATTATTGAAACTTTATTATTAAATTTATACAATGGATTCATATATAAAAGTACAGCTTGATTTAAGTGAAAGAATTAGTAGAGCAAAATCTAACTTCAAAAAGGCACCCAAGGAGCGACTTCGTTCTATAGATTATATTAGTACTAGATTGGAAGCTTTAGAAGAATTATGGCGTCAGTTTAGTTCGACACATACAAAACTCATTCAAAATACAAACTACAAAGATTTGAATGCTAGTTCCTACGTATGTAATAACGTCTATGATTCTACTGAAGAGTTATATATAGAATACAAATTTCTACTGAAGGAAGCGTTGACTAGTTTAAGGCAGTCTAGTACTAAAAGTGCGAGTTGTTCCGAACAAAACAATAGTAATAAAGATCTTAATTGCAATTTAAAGCTACCCAAGATATCTATATCTCCGTTCTCAGGCAAATATTCAGAATGGATTAGTTTTAGAGATCTGTTCGTATCATTGGTACACAATAATAAACATTTAGATGACGTACAAAAACTACATTACTTGAAAGGATTATTAGTTGGGGAAGCGGAGCAATTACTACGTCATGTACCGATTACTCATAATAATTATACTATTTGTTGGGAACAATTGGAGAAAAGATATAATAATAAAAAATATCTTTCAAACTGTATTCTGAAAAGGTTTATGAATCAAAAAAACATCAGTACTGAATCAGCTAGTACACTAAAGGAGTTGCTAGATACTACTAATGAATGTCTTCATGGGCTTAACAATTTAGGAATAGACATCAGTACCTGGGACGTGCTTGTTATTTACATTATAAGTCAAAAATTAGATATGGAGTCTCGCAAGCAATGGGAACTTAAAATCAGCGAGTTCTCAGATGAGTTGCCTACCTTGAAGCAGTTCCAAGACTTTCTAGAAACTAGATTTAGAGCGTTAGAATGTATTGATACAAAATTGTATAAGTCTAATGTAGTGCATAAAAGTAATGTTATTAATAATAGTTCTAAAGTATATCACACAGCCAATTTTATATGTCCTTACTGTTCTGAAAGTCATCGTTTAGCAAATTGTAAAAAGTTTTCTAAAACTGAAACTAACACTAGACGCGAATTCGTCCAATCCAGGGTTTGTGCTTTAACTGTTTATGTTCAGGGCACTCTGTATATGCTTGTCGTCAAATCTCTCGTTGCCGTTTATGCAGACGGAAGCATCATTCTCTACTCCATTTAAAAAATGTTACCAATATCAATTCAACCGACACTACAGGTATCGTAAATCAATCGGTTGAACAAGATGTCGTTGCACATGCAACAACATCATCGTCTGTAGATCAATCCACTAGTGTCACAGCCTGTGTTTCGACCTCAAACTGTCAAGTCTTACTTGCAACAGCATTAGTTAGCGCACAATCGAAATCAGGTAATGGTATCACACTGAGATGTTTAATAGATCCAGGTTCTCAAGCTAGTTTTATTACTGAATCTGCTGTTCAATTGCTGACCTTAAAAAAGATATCACACAAAAGTGTTATTACAGGATTAGGAAGTGATCAGGGTCATTCATTGACCTCTAAGTCTATGGTATCGGTTTCATTACAATCACTTCATGATCCCAATTTTACGTTTAAGGTTCAAGCTTTTGTATTGAGTAAACTCACTTCAATCCTCCCTGAGAGGCAAATTATTGTAGAACTGTGGTCGGAGTTTTCAAATATCAAACTGGCAGATCCATCATTTCATACACCAAACAAAATCGATATTCTTCTCGGAGCTAATGTTTACAGTCAGATCTTGTTAGATGGTGTAATCAAAGGTCCACCAGGTGTACCTATAGCTCAGCGAACAACGCTTGGTTGGATTATTTCTGGCCCTGTTAATTTAGATGAAACAAATAATATACAAAGGCCACTGATTAGTATGCATATTTCTCATGTAAGTGAAGATGACTTATTAAGGAAATTTTGGGAATTGGAAGCTGAAAACAATATAGATATTAAAAAACATTTATCTGAGGAAGAAAAGAAATGTGAAGAAATATTTACAAATACTACGAAGCGGGACAGTTCAGGGAGATATATAGTTAATCTTCCATTCCGTAGTGATGATCCCAGTTGTAAATATGGCAATTCTAAAACTATTGCAACTAAAAGATTTCTGCAACTAGAAAAAAGATTATCAATGGATCCTAATTTAAAAATTAAATACGCTGAAGTCATTTCAGAATATCTAGAATTAGGACACATGGAGAAAGTACCAATAACTGAACAAGATGATCCTGAAGCAGTCTATTTACCGCACCATGCAGTGGTGCGGGAGGATAGAACCACTACAAAAGTAAGAGTTGTTTTCGATGCAAGTTGTCCTGGTACAAATGGCGTATCTTTAAATCAAGATTTATTAGTAGGATCCACTCTTCAAGCTGACTTGCGTCATCTCTTAATACGTTGGCGTCGTTATCCTATATGTCTTGTGTCTGATATAATTAAAATGTATAGACAGATAAAGGTTGAAGAAAGACATACTAACTTTCAACGTCTGGTATGGCGTGATCATCCGGAAAGTGAACTGCAACATATGAGACTATTACGAGTAACATTTGGAACGGCATCAGCACCTTACCTTGCTGTTCGGTGTTTACATCAAATTGTTTATGATGAAGGCAAAAATTATCCTCTTGCTGCTGAAAGAGTTCTAAATCATTTTTATATGGACGATTTACTAACAGGTTGTGAATCAGTCGAAGAAGGTATTAAAATCTATAAGGACATAAAAGAGTTATTAAAAAAGGATTTGAGCTTCAGAAATGGAGTAGTAATAGTAGGAATTATTGAAAGTAATTAATGAAGAAGATATAGCTTCACAAGAAAGCGTGCAATTAAAAATAAATAGTGTTATGAAAATTCTAGGACTTACCTGGAATCGAAGTTGTGATCATTTTGAATATGTTGTACAACTTCCTGAACTGAAGGCACCTGTAACTAAAAGAAAAGTTATTTCCGAAATTTCTCGGATTTTTGATCCAGTTGGATGGTTAGCACCTGTTGTTATTCGAGCAAAAATATTCATTCAAAAGTTATGGCTCTCTGAAATAGGTTTATATGAAGAATTACTTATACAACTTTTGAATAAATGGTTACAGTATCTAAAGAATCTTCAAGAAACTTACCTGGTTGATGAATTAAAGAACCTGAAAGAAAAAAGAAAGATTAGCAGTAGTGTTATTATAGGTAGTGTTATTATTAGTAGATTAGAAAAAGAAAATTGTACTTACCTTCTCGAATCCGTGGAATGATGAAGATGAAACTCTAAGAGTTAATGGACAGTCGCAATGTACTAATATTAATAGTACATGTCATCAGTGCATTATTTTACACAGTTTTCACACTATAATCTCATTAATAATATATAGAAGTTTACTTAAGTTTCTCCTTCGGTTTCATCATAGGTATAAATGTAATCATAAGGTCCCACAACTACAAATAGGTGACATAGTGTTGGTGATGGAGAATGATCTTCCGCCAACATGATGGCTTTATGGTATTATAGTTGATAAGCACCCGGGAATGGACGATGTTACACGTGTTGTTACAAAAACAGTATTATAAAAAGGGCTGTATCAAAATTTTGTTTTCTACCGTTAACTGAATAAGTTATTTTGTTTATTTAAGAGTGAGCGTCTAACATTAATTGATAACTATAATTTAGGTCTAAAGCAGTTCAAAATATTATGTTATGTTTGTTCATTATTATATGTAGTGTAATATTGTTAAATTTCTACCAAGGACATTGTTTATTTTCTAGTTATCTTAATTTTATGGAGTATTTATTCATGGTGGGCGGATTAAGGACAATATTGTCATATAGTCCTTGGTGGGCGGTATGGTCATGGCTGGAAAGAAGCCATATAGTATATTTAAAAAAAGAAAAAGAATGATTTGAATTTTAGCATACCATTCTTGTATCTCTGTGTGTAATGTCTTATAACTATAATTTTGTTATGTAAATAAATATAAAAAAACACTAGTGGAACTATAAAAGTGGTATCATTTTGGAGTAAATCGTATACTTATGAATGAGAATTATTTTGTTTTACGTAAGCTATGATATATATATATATATACATATATACATATATATATATATATATATATATATATATATATATATATATATATATATATATATATATATATATATATATGTATGTATGTATGTATATGTATATTTTACATAAACAATGTGCCACATTGTTATTGCTCGCTAAACGGTTTATGAGGTCAAATCTTATGGGAGTTTATTTTTTCAAATAATAATTATATTTATCCATATTAAGCGCTACAGTTAATTTAATATAATAACTAAATAATTAATGTACCTGTGGTCCCGGCATAGAATGGAACCACCTTTACGTAAGAGTCGTAAGAGGCGACTAAGGACAGTTAATGGTCGAGAAATGAGCAGCAGTATCTATGTTTAAACATCACCAAAGCCTATTTGCGATTGCTAATCTGCCTGCCAAGCGTGGCAACTACTGGTAAACTCCCCAATTATGGGGGAGGCCGGGGGGGAATGGATCGTCAATAACGCGGACTATCAGTCCCATTGCTAGCAATATACCCTGTCAGCTCGATCTCCACGTGGTCCGTCCTGGAAACAATCGTGCTGAATTCCAGGTGTACTCATAACGATGGGCTAACTGACCTGCCCATTCATTCTCACTAATCACCCCTCACTGGCGCCCCGCCAGCTTATACCGTTAGCGTAGGCGGGGTTGCCATTCCATTATCATCCATTGCAAAAATTATGGGGGAGGCCTATGTCCAGCAGTGGACAGACAATGACTGAAATAATGATGATGACAAGTATATGATGACAAGGCGGACTTATTTATTTATTTATTCATTAGTACAAATATGTGTACATGGCGGACTTAATGCTAAAAGCATTCTCTCCCAGTCAACCATAGGGAAGTGTCAGAATACTCGAATGCGGTACTAGTAATTATTGATATACATACATACTAAAATTACATATATAAACTAATAAATATATATGAATAACAAATATACTTACACATATATGACATATATTGTATTATACACGAAATTCTTTCCCAGTCAATTAATAAATAATTGATACAGTATCATAATTTATTACTATAATATTAACGATAAATAGGTTACGAATAACAATATAAGTTTAAACAGGAAGCGTTAGTGATGTGAATTCACAAGAAAAACTCGATAAACCGTAGATATGGGAAACGTCACTGTGTCGCATAATGAGCGGTAAAAAATAGGGAAGTTTTAGTACCTTCGAGAACTAGTGTAGTATTACGGGATGCTTATACAGTGTTTTGTACATTCACACAGAAAATATTCTAGTAATATTAAAAATGCAAAATTTGGAATAAATGTTTACGAGTTTGTTACTTAATCATGTTTAAATTGTTGATTGAATCCTGTGTAGGATTAACTTAAACAGGCACTTTTATCCTAATTGGGGTAATCAAAATTATGGGATACATTTGTTTCTAAATATAATCAAAACAGTCGTATTATATATTAGTTAGCTGGTAGACAATTCCATACGGATTTAATCTTGCCATTTGTAAAAAAAATATAGGGCAATAAAGAATCATTTTCATCATTTCAGCCATTAACTCTACACTGCTGAACATAAGATTACCCCATAAGGGGAGTTTTACCAGTATTTGCCACGCTTGGCGCCAACCAACTTGTCAACTTCTTTATTTCCGTGTGATCCTGGCATAGAATAGGCCACCCCTTTCTTTCCCGTAATTGTTATAAGAGGCGACTAAGGAACTACTCACACTTATTCAGCTCTATTCCGCTTTAGTCCATAGAAAACAACGATTTTGTATGGAGACGTGTATACATCCATTCAGCTTTCCGCGTCTATTCTGCTTTCGCGACAATCCAGTATAAAATGAGGATAAATGTGTATTTATCATGTGAATGCTATAGAGAGCGATCAGCGCTGTTCCGCCGCGTTCCGCGTTGTTCCGCCGCATTCATTGTCGAACGCGGCGAAACAGCTCATTACGGGGATGTTTCGCGACTCTTTGTCGACAAGTTGTGACCTGTGTATTGTTTCTGTATTGATTTGATTTATTATTGCGTAATCATTATGTACGCAAGGATTAAAGAGTGCAGACGTATTTTATAGTAATTATAATTATTTTATTTTTACTAAATGATCGACGAAGAGAAACTTATATTGTTAGTGCAAAAATATTCTTGCTTGTATGATATTAGTTCATCATACCGATTAACAGAGAAAAAATAATACATGGGACGAAATATCAAGAATATCGTTTCGCTTCTTTTAGAAGAAGCGAAGAAAAAGAAGAAATAAAAATATCGCACGTAGAACTATCCATGTTGAGGGCACAGTACTAAATGAGTAGCTTACCATCTTCCAAGCATATTCAACGCCGTACGCAGTAGACAAGCGTTTCAGCGGAGATAGCACGCTATGACGGTTTTACTCATTCTTACGACGCCGTACGCGGCTGATAGAAGCAGAGCTGTATAAGCGTGACCAAAATCATTCAGCGAAACGCGAATGGAGCTGAATAAGTGTGAGTAGTCCTTAAAGGAACTTAATAGTCAAGGGATGAGTAGCAGCATCCCTCTTAAAACATCACCAAAGCCTAACTGCGGGCGTTAGTCTGCCTGCTAACTTGCTAAACGTGGCAACTACTGACATACATGGGACAAATATAGACGAAAACTATGTCCAACAGTGAACAGTTCACGGCTGATGTAAAAAAAAAGAGATTATGACAATCTAAATATCGTATTTTCAGTAAGAAAAAAAGAATAAATTCTTGAAAATAAATATAATAAATTCTTGAAAAAAAATTAGTATAATATTATTTTTAATAAGATTTCTGTGCGTGACTATACTTGTCTATTCTAGTTGGTGCGGTACAATTAAATTTAACGGAAGAACTCGCGTGCCAACTCGATCACTCGATCAAATTGCATAATGTTAGTGTTGTTACTTCATCGATAAAATGTATCGATAACAGTGCATTGCGGAGTAATTAAATTGCTCAACTTCAGTAAACTTACTTCAGTATGCTGATTTATAGGGCTTGCAATAAGTCTGCAGTTGCAAATTGTTACTAAGTACGTATAATATAGTAACATTGTTGGACTTAGTATATGGAAAGAAATAGAATTTATTAACATATTTCAAAAATTGATATTTAAGTGTTAGAGTCCGAATGAGATTTACGAATAATTTTTTATCATAACACATTTTTGTAATTATGAGAAACATTGCATTCATAATGCCTAAATTCATTTTATAATTTAAACTGTAGTACCACAGTAATACAAAGTGAAGTCACAACGTCGTATATCTAATATCTGCATATATATATATATATATATATATATATATATATATATATATATATATATATATATATATATATATATATATATATATATATATATATATATATATAAATATTTTCATTGAGGTTGCAAACAAGCATATGACTCACCTGATGGTAAGCGTTACCGTAGCCTATAAACGCCTGCAATAACAGGGGCATTACGTGAGCGTTGTTAATCCTGAAACCTTAATTCTTTATAATCTTTGTTTACTTTTTAAATCTTTAGATTAATCAATATCTTTAGACAAATCAATAGGCAATGACCAATCGTAACCTATAAAATCTTTAAATTTAGATATTTATCAATATCGATCAATAGAGGTCGATAATCAATCGATAAATATCATCGTGACAGATGGAATCACTACTTATTTATACATAATATCGAGATGTACACGTTTTTCAATCACTCTACAACGTGCCAACATACACGAGTCTTTTTTCATATATTCATAGTGAGTGTTTTTATGAGGAAATTACGCCTATAGATTTATTGCCATCGTTTTAGTTGTACAACTGGTTGATATTCATATAAAAGTTATGGGTTTTGTAATGGGATAAATGTATGTAAGTAGGTTATGAAAATTATTTCATTAAGTAGATCAAACTTATAATTTATAGGAAGAAATAAATCTATAATATGCTATTTATTTATTATCTGACATAACCGTGAACTGTGCTCATTAATAAGGGCCCTTAATGAGTTTTTCCTCGAATTTTCAAATATGAGTAAAGATTTTATGTATTTGCGTAGGCGTTTATATCCATGTATGTATATGTATTTGTATATGTATAATATGTATATATATATATGTATATGTGTGTGTAGGTGTATGTATATAAAAATAATAATGAGTAGGGATAATATTTATATTATTATATGTATCACATCTCCCATATTTAGAACTAACAAAATTTTTTATCGTGCCTTCCACCAAACTGTTTATAATTACTCCTCTCCATCCAAAGGTTGCCTGGAAGAGATCGCTCTTAGCGATAAGGTCGCCCATCGTTTTCTCATTGTGATTATTTCTTGTAATTATTCATATTTATAATAAGTTTACTATTGTAATCTCTTGGAGGAAACAATAAAGAGTATCTATCTATCTATCTATGATACAGATGTGAGACTTTTTTATTGTTCTTATTTTATTGTCATTTATAAACTTTTTGTTCTTATTTATAAACATCATTGATATTTTTGGATATTATAAGCGGCTCAGAAATATCTGGAGTCGAGTTAAATACCTTTATTATAATTTTGTATGTTAACACACTAGATTTATAACATTGTAATTATTTTTAATAAATAAATAAAAATAAAAAATAATAAATATTTTTTTTAATTTAATCCCACATTTCTTTCACTTACCGTGTGTATAAAATATGATACCCCTATTCACGCATATAGAAATAAAAGTTCAGGCTGTTTTTACTCAATTATTCAAAGCATTCGTAACGGGACACTTTATATAAATATTATTAGTCTATGCGCAAACAAAAAAGCTCCTCAATTTCAAACAGTCCGTACCAAGGTTCGAGAATATTCTCTCGAATGCGGAATTGCGGTCGTTGTGCAAGTAGGTGTACAAGTATGGTTTATTACTCCAACGCTATTGTATGGCGCATGTGATAGCGGATCTGAATCGCATCTTAAAGCCTTTATAGTGAGTGGTCCTTTCCCACGGGTGTCGTACGAGACGACTAAGGGAACATAATAGTCGAGGCATGGATACCAGCGTGCGTCTGGGGGGGGGAAGGGATTGTTAGTAATGCGGACTACAGTCCCATTGCTAGTAATATACCATATCAGGTCGACCTCCACGCAGTCCCCCTGGAAACCATCGTGCTGAATTCCAGGTATATTCATCACGATGAGCTAACTGACCTATATTTGAATTCTCATCTATCATCCCTCACTGGTGCCCCGTCAGCGTACACCGTTAGCGCAAGCGGGGTTACCATTCCATTATCATCCCTTGAAAAAAAAGTAGTATCTCTCTTAAAACATCAACAAACGCCTACCTGCAGTTGTCAACCCGCATACCAAGCGTGACAACTACTGGCAAAACTCCCTTTATGGGGAAAGTTTATGTTCAAATAGTGAACAGTTTGCGACTGGTATTTATATAGCGAATTTACTGGGTACAGAGGAATAACACTTGAGTTCACAGAAATGACAACGCATGCGGGGTATCATGGGCGTATACTCAGTTATGTCCACGGTACTGCTCATGTCTATAGGCGACGGTTACCACTTTCCATCAGGTGGGCCGTCAGCTTGTTTGCCATTCTAAGTTGTATAAAAAAAAGAAAACATTTGTATGCTATTCAAAGTTTCATAAAAAAATATTTTAAACAACATATTCAATATCTTGTCTTATATTTCTCGCTTGCATTACCACCTTCCACACTGCCCCCCCCCCCCTCCGGCATTATATCAACTTGAGCAAATCGCTAATGTGAGAGTACTACGTTAGTGATCATTAAAGTTTATGAAATCGAAACACTATTAGTACTGTTTTACCAGAGGGAGACTGTACAAAAGTCGTTTGCTTGGACACCTCTGTCTTATTCGTGTTTCAACCGTGAAGCAGTTGTGTTTGCATGGCTGTTTCGACTTGTGGGTGGGATATGGCAGTGAATTTACAAGGTACAGAGGAATAACACCTCTTAAAAACTTAATGTTGTTTCTTTAACAAAAACGACAATTTAAAAAGCATTGTAAACAAATCTATTTGAATAAAGTTTATTTTTATATAATTCTTTTTCTAAATCTTACTTCACTGGAGTATCGACTTCGGGCCTTTCGTATAATAATTTGAGAGCTAGAGAAAAATTCGTTACCTAAATTACCCCACCGGAGAATCGAATCCGCAAGCAAATTAACACAAAGCAACTTATACACTTAACTTATAACTTATACACTACGCTACAGTACTATAATGTAATTATTAGTTAATTATTATATCTTCAATTATATTAACTAGTTTTTTATGTAACTTAGAATGGCAAACAAGCTGACGGCACACCGGAGGGACATGGACATAACAGAGTATACTGTTTCGCCCATGATACCCCCCATGCGTTGCCATTCCTGTGGACTCAGGTATTATTCCTCTGTACCCTGTAAATTCACGCCACATCCCACCCTTCAAACCGAAACACAGCCATGCAAACACAACTGCTTTACGGTTGAAACACAAATGGGACAGAGGTAACCAAGCAAACGACTTTTGTACAAAGTCTACCCTTTGGTAAATTTCTGATAATTTCAATAATGTATTTCAATAAACATCTATTTTTTTATTAAACAAATAATAATTACGTGAATGATTGCTCTAATCGTGTAGTCCCTTAACTAGGTACTTTATGCAATAAAAAAAATAAGTACATATATGGAATACCATAGACTTGAGAGTATAATAGAATTAATTAGAAATTAAGACTCTATGACTATTTAAAAAAAATTTAAACATTCATAGCTTTTATTACACAAAAAATAAATACGTGAATTACTGCTCTAATTGTATGGTCCCTTAATTAGCGTATTTTATTTAATTAAAAACAAATAGGTATATGAAAAACTCTAGGCCTGAGAGTATTATAGGATTAATCAGAAATCCAAAGCCCGTAAGCCGTAAGTTTAAATATACATTTGTCTAAAAAAGATTTTGTTACAGAAAAGTTTACATTTTTAAAAGTTTTGGCGACCTTCGTTTGTTTTTGACCTCACCTTCCAAGTTTCGCGGCTTCCACGCCCGTACAATACCAAGATATGTATTCATAAGTATGTCTTGAGATATACATTTGGGAGTGTATATAATATAGAAAAAAAAATGTATTTTATGTAGTCAAGTATTCAATACACTTATTACATGATATTTATTTATTATTGAAAGGACTATCAAAATCTTTATTATATATAACAGATAAAATTACAATCAAAACTATATAAATATCTTATGAAATTATTTTATCTAAAAAATACGATAAAAAAATAAAACTATATAAAAATTTAAAAGGCCAATTTATGATTTATCAAAAGATAAAAAAAATAGTATAAAAATCGTTTTTATAATTTTTATTCATTTATTATTTAAAAGGCTATTTGAAATTTTATGATTTATAAAAGATAGAGTTACAATCAAAACTAAATAAGTACCTAATCAATTAACTTTATCTAAAAATTACTATTTCTAAAAATACTACAAAAAAAATGGTTTAAATAACAAAGCGCACGCGTATCTGAAACATATAGAGAAGTAACTATTCAAGTTACCAGCAAAGATTCAAGATTTATTTATTTGTAAAACATGCGTATAAATACATGCAAATGTTGACAATATAATATCGTTCGACATGTTTAGCCTGTACGGCATACAAAAATATGTAGTTACACAGATAATTCACAAATCAAGTCCATTTTATACCATTATCCATTTTATACAACAAAAACAACAGACTGACCTTAATAACTTGTACACTTTAGTGCAATATAATGTTACACAAAAATATTATTAACACAAATATTTCGCACCTGCAATATAACGTCATCATCATCATCATTATATCAGCCGTTAAATGTCCAGTGCTGAATATAGGTCTATAGAGAGGCAGTAGTTGTCACGCTTGGCGGGCGGGTTGGCAACCCCAGTTAGGCTTTAGAGATGTTTTTAGAGAGACGCTACTGCCCATCACTCGCCCATTAAATTACTTTACTCTCCTCTTACGACATCCACGGGTAAGGAAAGAAGGGCCCATCGTCATCATCATTTCACCCATTATCCGTCCACTGCTGGACATAAGCCTCCCCCATAGATTGCCATAAAGAACAGTTCTGAGCAACCTGCATCCACTGACTCTCTGCAATGCATATCAAGTCGTCACTTCATATAGACGACCCCCAAGGTCGTCCTACACCACGTTTACCCGTACATGGTCGCCATTCAAGAACCATTCTTCCCCGACTTCAGCTTGCTTGTCGTTCGGGCTATGTCGGTTATTTTGGTTCTTTTGCGGATATTCTCGTTTCGGATTCTATCACGCAAAGAGTCTCCGAGTATAGCTCTCTCCAGGATGGCCTATTCTATGCCGGAATCACATGGTACTGTAATATGTTTTGCTGAATATTAATACTAACAATACAGTGCATACTCTGCAATTGCAAATTTTGAGAGGTCGATGCTCTCTTGAAACGAAACAATACCACAAGCATTCACATTCACACGACATTTATATCTCTTAGCAACATTATACATAATGATTCAATGCATGACTAAAAAATATTGCAAAATACCCTCTATAATATTACGTTTTCTTTATTAACTGAACGGTTTTAAAATAAAATAAAGGAACTATAATAAAAAAGATCTTCAAAACCATGTCTATTCTTAAAATATAATAAAATTTTAACTAATTTAAAATCTGATGTATGTTGACCTTGATACACTATCTAGAAGTGACCATTGGTTTTCTTACTTAACTAGCGGGAAAAAAGCTAGTGTTAAATATGTTTTTATAAAAAGTTATTCTAAATAACTGTATTCAAAAAGAGCTATGCACTATGTTAACATCAAATACACACGTGAGCGCAAATCTGACTGCACGCCTCGACTAACTGAGTGCGCGCTATAGGCGTTCGTAACCGCTTAAGATTAAGGGTGTCCAATGGTCGCGAAACTAGTCGAGCTTAGGTCGAATTGAATAAAATACATGTAAGTTAATACGGTAATTATTACATTAAAATATAACGTTTATTTATGAAACTTTTACGAAATTAAACATTATAATATTTTAACTATTTATTGTAATTATTTATGTCGGCTTTACTCACGTTTTCAATTCGGGGATGGCCTATTTGTTTCGATGTCAACAGGAGACCATATTTATGAGCGTTACTCATACAGTACAGCTGTGAATCACGCTCAGTAAAGCCAACATAATCGGATAAACCTCATCATATCAGATAAATTACTTAAGAATAATTTGCCAGCCAGTGTACAATCAACTTGTTGTGCACGCCGACAGCGTCGCATCTAGCGCCTATGTAAGTCGCAATACTATTACGTAGTTTCCTATCATCTAGTCTGAATAGTTTCTAAGCTAGTACACTATGACGGATATTATGTGAAGTATTGTAATCTTACTAACATAATAAACTTGTAACCAGACGTGCATTGTGTACATGGAAAATATTTTATATTTGTTGTATCAGCTCTTTAACTGTCCACTGCTGAACATAGCATCCCCATAATTTATGCTTGTTTGCCAAATTATTTTCTTTCACGCTTAAACAAGTTATGTAAAACCTTCAAAAAATGAGTATAAACCTGCAATTTCTCTGATGTTGCAAATGCCTATGGGCGGTGGCAGTCACTTGCCATTAAGTGAGCCGTATGATTGTTTGTCCCTTATGATATAAAATAAAAAAAAAATAAAAAAAAAAAAACAGTATTTTGTAGTGTGATTTTCGCATTATTTTTGGCGACATTTTAGTTTAGTATTGAGTTAGTGAATCTGATGTAACCAAACGAGTTCGTATAATATTAATATGCACATAAATGCAAAATTCATTCATTTTAAGTTCATTCAATTAATGTTTAGAGATGTATGATAATTGACGTTTTATCTTTATGTCAAGTTCAATATGTTACGGTCAAGTATTGCTTGCAAAACTAACATGTTATAGTAAAAATTAACTAATTAAAAGTCAGCTTGTTTTCCATTTTAATTATTTTTTTGATTGGTGAAAATGGTATGGTAACCCCGCTTGCGCTAACGGGATACGCTGGCGGAGCACCAGTGAAGGGTGATAGATGAGAATGAAAACAGGCCAGTTAGCCCATCATGATGAATTCACCAGGAATTAACCGTGATAGTTTCCAGGGGGAACCGCGAGGAGGTCGACCTGGTTAGCTGTATTGCTAGCAATGGGATTCTCAGTCTCCATTACTAACAATCCCTTTCTCCCCTCCATTTTAAGTTATATAAAAAAAAACCTATTTTTGTCCAGAACAGTGAACACATCCTAGTCTCGCGGACAAAGTCGCGGGCAAAGACTAGTCATTACCTATATTTGTTGCAAATATTGCTGTGTATACGAATACAGTTTCGAATATGTGGTAAAATTTGCGAAATATTTTGTCCCAGTGTTCATATTGCTGCAAGTTCCTTTTACCATTGCATATCGATGCCATTAATTTGCCCATGCACTAAAACTGTAACGAGGTCGAATGGACATTTGTTAATTACTGTCCAATTTTCATAAGTCGCTTGCGACGTGTGCGTCGTTTACTCGGACCCACTACGGAGCGGTGTCATTATCAAGGTTAGGAAAGTCAGGCGTCGCAGGTTTTTAACTAAGTATTTGTACGAATAGACGTAGAATGGGCCACCGCTTTTTTTCTGGTTAACTGCAGTTGTCAACTCGCCTTACAAGTGTAGCAACAACTGGCTTAGAGGGAGACTGCACAAAAGTCGATTGCTTGTGTACCTCTGTCCCATTCGTGTTTTAACCGTGAAGCAGTTGTGTTTGCATGGCTGTGTTTCGGTTTGAAGGGTGGGATATGGCGTTAATTTACTGGGTACGAAGGAGTAACACCTGAGTCCTCAGGAATGGCAACGCATGGGGGGTATCATGGGTGAAACAGTATACTCTGTTATGTCCATGGTACTGCGCATGTCTATAGGCGACGATTACCACTTTCCATCAAGTGGGCCGTCAGCTTGTTTGCCATTTTAAGTTGTATAAAAAAAACTGGCAAACCCCCCTTTTAGGGGGGGGGGGTTATGTTCAGCAGTGGACAGTTAACGGCTGGTATGACTTGTTCGAGTAAATTTCAAAAAATGAGAATGGCAAAATTGGAGAGACTATAATTTTATTACTTTAACATTGATAATTTTTTTAGCCTTTCAGATAAAAAAAAAATCTAAAGCATACAATTAAGATTAACAAATTTGGTCAGTTGAATTTTGAAAGACTTTTATTTTGCTTTCAACAGAAAGTAAAATAAAAGTGCTGTTATAAACAAAATATCTTGTTATTTTTTTTAATTATTTAAAATTTAATGTTTGCTTAAAAAGCAGTATTGTTTGGCTAAATTGATCTTAACAAAGGGTACAATAACAATAGTAAATATAATATAAAATCTTAAATTATATTATATATAAAATATATATTTATTTTTATCTAAAAATATTTCTTTCTTTCTTTATTTTCTTTTCTCTTACTTTCTTTCTTTCCCACCTATCATTCCTCACTAGTGCACTGTTAGCGTATAGCGATACCACAGACAGGGTTACCATTGCATTTTCATCCCACAAAAAATGGGTACGTCACGACCGCCATAATGCTCTATCACGAACTTTCTATGTGTTACTAATCTCTAAAATTAAACTGTCTAATTACAAACTCGATTTAATTACAAAATTATGACTTAACCAGTCCCATGTTAAGTCATCTATACAAAATGGTTACGGCATTCGACCGTTTTGTATGTTAAAATTCATATAATTGTATGAAGTGTAGTATGTTAAGTGACAGCGGATATCCGATCTGGTGAATCTGGGTCATTAATTATAAGTTACAACGTTAAATTATTTATTTATTTTTTATTTATTTAACACTTTATTGCATCAACATTACAGGATTTGTTAAACAATTTGAAATAAGTATAGTGTAGTACAAAACGCGGTTTTATTGCTAAGCAATCTCTTCAAGACAACCTTTGGGTAGAAACAATTTAAGAATAAATAGGTAGGTGGTGCATTACCTTTTTATATTATTACTAGCGACCTCCGTAAACGTTGTTTTAAACCATCGTGAACAATTCTTGTTGAAATATAAAAATCGTCACGATTAAAAGACTAACTTGACCGTAAAACATCCTCAATCATTTAATATTGTGTGTATTTTTAATGCCATTATCATCCATTTAAAATAAAAATGGAAGAAAGAATTAAAAAAAAAAAAAAAAAAATTTGACGGCCCACCTGATGGAAAGTGGTAACCATCGTTATCATTAATAGTACCATGAAAAATACTATTTCACAGATATATTGTAACTGGACGATGTCTGGCCCTGTCCCTAAGCACCTTAACAAACAACTAATTGTATTCGATTGCTAAAATAGATTTTAGTATTTTTTTTGATGGGTGAAAATGGTATGGTAACCCCGCCCTCGCTAACGGGATACGGAGTTTGGTGAATAGATGAAAAACACCAGTTAGCCCATCATGATGAATTCATATATATAAGAATCAATCATGATAGTTTCCAAATCGTAACTGGTTACGATATTGTCAATGGGATTTTTAGTCCCATTACTAACAATCCTTAACAGGCGACTAATTGGGTATATTGCTAAAATTCTCAGATTTTAATATTCAAAACCCTATATTTTCGGGAGCTAATAAAATAATTGAGCGCAAGTAAAACCACGGATGCACGGTTGCCGTGTGGTCCCGGCATAGAATAGGCCACCCTGCCTTTCTTGTGGGTGTCGTAAGAATCGATTAAGGGAGGACGAAAGATATGCATCAGCGTCCCTCTTAAAACATCTCTAAAGACAAACTACGGTTGCCAATCCAGGTGGGTTGGCAGGTGCCAAGCCTGGCAACTACAAAGCAAAGTCCCCAAAGGGGAGACCTATGTTCAGCAGTAACCAGTTAAAGGCTAATAAGTTAATGATAAAAATCACGAATAACAGTAAGTAAGTAATACATAAGACAATTAGACGAGATTAGACACTTTACATAATTTATTCTAATACGCATTTCATAAAAAAAACTTTCACGATAATTACAATTAATGAAAAATCATGCCGTCAAATTTAAAATAAAAGAATGGAATTAGTATTGTAGGCATTCGGTTACATTTCGTACGTACTTGTATATTTGTATGACTGCGTCAAAATTGCTTAATCGACATTATCAGATTAGTGTAATTACTATATGTAGCATGAACACTTATTCAAGTTATGCATATTACATCATACATAGCATAGTTATTAAGCATCGCAAATGCATAGATAACATAATAGGTAATAGGTAGTTGGGGCACCACAATTGTAAACTACGGTAAAATTATATTATTATTATTGATTACCGAAATTTGTACCATGAAGCATGCTAATAAGTATAAATAAATAAATAAATAAATAAATATTATTCATAAACCCTTTCATATTTGAATAACTGTTACGAATAAATAATTTTAAATCCTCAAATTTATTATTATTATTTTCGTATAAAATTATAAACTAGCGGCCCGTCTTAGCGTCACACGGGTGAACACTTCCCTTCACTGCTCTGTTCCTATTGATCGTAGCGTGATGAAAAGTATAATATAACCGCCCAGGAGTGTGAAGAACAATTGTACCAAGTTTCGTTAAAATCCATCGAGTAGTTTTTGTTTCTATAACGAACATACTGACAGACAGACAAAAATTTTACTGATTGCATTTTTGGCATCAGTATCGATCACTAATCACCCCCTAATAGTTATTTTGGAAATATATTTTATGTACAGAATTGACCTCTCTACAGATTTATTATAATTATAGATTGTAAGTGACAATGTCGGAAATAATAAATAAAATAATATTTGTCTTTTTTTTTAATATGTATTTTTTTAAAGAGACAACAATATTTAGTGGTAATATTTATTTATTTATTTATTTATTCATCAGTACAAATATGTGTACATGGCGGACTTAATGCTTAAAGCATTCTCTCCCAGTCAACCATAGGTAAAACACTGCGAGTACAAAAATAAATCGAACCTACTTAAATTTACGACTTCTACTGCCCTAGATATTGCGCTGCAAGAAAAGACTGCTAACTACCTGGTTACTGACCTTTCATTCATAATAGTACTAATATTAATTTACCACATAATAATGAAAATGACAAAGCAACTGAACCATACAGCCTAATTTTTAGTATATGTTTCATTCGATTTGGAATTCCTAATTCAAATTATTAAAAGTCACATGCGCGTCACTTCAAACAAAAAACGTTTATACGATATCTATGCAACCAGTTGAATGAAGTTGAATCATTAAATTGAGGATTTATAGAATTATAATAAAGTAGCTAGGTTTTTGTAAAAAACTTATCAACATAGATATTTTGTACAGAGACATATCATAGATAGTTGACAATACTATTACACAATAAAATAAATTAATATTAATGAATATAATATTAATTTGTATTATTGAAATGATACTTCTAAATGGTTGTTTAGATTCATTTTGCTGTTTTGTCAACACAAAGGCAGGGCCGACTCTCAAAAAATATAGTGGTTCCTTACTCTATGGTATGCAAATGGTATGTAAAACAAAGTATTCTATTATTTCGCGCCAAATGCTTTATTTTTTAACAGTTTACTTTTATTCACATCTCGGAATACTTAATATTAATAAATTTTTTTCGTGTAAAATGCTTCTTTCATGGATATTTAGACCGATTATGTACTGAATTAAAAATTAAATAGTGACTTCCTCTAAAACTATCGCCAAAATTACTGTTGAACTATGTCACCACTTAAAATAGTAAGTAACAATATTCAATATTCTATTTAACAGAAAGAGAGATATTTGATCAAATTGTAAATAATATCTACATATTTATATAATTGTAAATATATACTTAGCACTAAAGTATCATAGACCACTATCTATGATAATCGAGTCGAAAGTTTAGCTTGATTTGTTAAGCCGTAGGCATATTTTAAAACTTTTATTTATATAACTTGGAATAATAAACAAATTGTTAAGTGATAACCATCGCCTAGAGACATAAACAACACCATGAATACATATGACAGAATAAATAGTATATAAATTTATAGCGTAGATTATTTTGGATTTTAATTATGGGGTCGCTGTATCGGTTACACATAGATTAAGGACACGAGGTTACATAACAATCGGTTTTTTGTAATATTCTCATGTTTACTCAGACATACTCTTAAAAAAAATATCTGTATATATATATATATATATATATATATATATATATATATATATATATATACTTCTTCTACATTGGCATTATTAATCTCTATGACCTTTATCATCCTTCGTGGAGATTATTGGCTTCCGTGTTTCTTTTTTTCACAACACAGGGGGCAAACGAGCATGCAGCTCACCTGGTGGTAAGTGACTGCCGCCGCCCATGATCACCGACAACACTAAAGGCATTGCAGGTGTGCTGCCAGTCTTTTAAAAAGGAATATGCTCTTTTCTTGAAGGTTATGTTTTCGACCACGACGTTTAATTAGAGTTATTCAAAATGGCCGCGGGATCGCGTCCCAAGAACAGACATATCAAGGCATCTCCTACCTACGTATTCTTCTACTCGACGCATTATAGGTGTGTATAGCTCTTCAATCGGCCTTCCAGTAATATATCTCCCACGTCACGTACGCCAAGACTATCTCAGTTATACGCGTTAAGTATGCGGTCAGACTGTGTTACGCCACTCATCCACGTCAGCATCCTCATATCCGTGACGCGGAGCTCCTAGTCGTACTTAGCTAAAGCTAGCCTGCATTCACTACTACACAAGAGAACGAGTCTGATGTGCTCTTAGTATACCTGTCCTTTTAACTTTGGAGATATCTTGCAATTGCATAACACTTCAGAGACTTTACCCCACTTTGCCATGTCGATTCTGTGCATCGTCATCCATGCCACCATGGAGCACCATGGACCACCAGGAGCCATTACGTATTAGCATCATATCAGCCCTCAGTTAACAGCTGATTTTAGACAATTGTCCACTGGTAAACTTAAGCTTCCCCTTAATGGAGGATTTTGCCAGTTATTGCCACGTTTGGGAGGTGGGTTGGTAATCTCAGTTAGACTTTAGTAAGAACTTTAGTGATATTTTAAGAGGACGCTACTGCCTATCCGTCGACTATTAAGTTCCCTTAGTTACCTCTTACGACACCCACAAGAAAGGAAGTGGTAGCCCATACTATAACGGATCCACAGGACACATATACACTACGTACTACATGCATTAATACTAATAGTAATAACTAATATTAATGTTACCAACATGGTACTATTTGGGTTCAAACTACCCTCCCAAAATAATTGTATGATTTTTGTTATAATGCATAATTTACAAATATGTGCATTTTGTGTTTATTTTATGATTATAATTAATAAGTTACATCATGTAATGTAAGTTTTTTATGTTGTGTAGAATTATAGATACTTGTATCTCTATTTTAAGTGTTTGAAGGAGTGTATATTACTCGCCAAACGATTTATGGCCGATTGTAAATTCTAGGCTTACGTACACTGGAATTTATTATATTTGTAATCACTTATAATAAATAAAGAACTTTTGAAAACAAAAAAACTACATGCATATCGTCATAGTCGTAGAATACTGACGGATCTGACAAATATTACATATAAAAATCCGTCAGTATTCTACGACTATGACGATATTACCTATGACTGGTCAATGAACCCAGTACATGTAATTTAAAACTATTTAAATATGAATACAATTAATATGTATTCTAATTCCAGTAAAGATCAATTTTTTTTTTCTTTGATGGGGAAAAAGGAATGGTAACCCCGCCTGCGCTAACGGTATACGCTGACGGAGCACCAGTGAAGGGTGATAGATGAGAATGAAAACAGGCCAGTTAGCCCATCATGATGAATTCATCAGGAATTAACCATGATAGTTTCCAGGGGAAAACGCGATGAGGTCGACCTGGTTGGGTATATTGCTAGCAATGGGATTCTCAGTCTCTTTACTAACAATCCCTTTCCCCCCAGTTCATCCAAGTTACGTTACTCTTAAAAATCCAATGAGTGCGTACATACAGTTAATACATGTTATACATGCAAATAATCAGATATTTCCAGTTGGCTGATTAATTAGACGCATCGAAGCGTTGTAATAAAGGAATCATAGAATTACATTCTAATCCATTGATAGAGCGGGGCAAATTATACAGTAATCGCTTGTCGGTGTAAAAAAAACCCATCGTTCGTTTATTATATCTCGAACCAGTTTTCCCATGACTCTTAAGTTCAACTAAAAAAAGTAATTAATACGTATAGAAACATTATCCTTACATACATACATACATATCTGTCACGTCTGTCTTCCATTAGGGTAGACAGAAACGATGGAACGCCAAATAGTTCGATTCAAATATTCTTTTTTAATATTATATTTTCTAATATTATAAATGTGACTTGTTATTTCTTGGTGCTTTAACGACTTAACCGATCCCTATGAAATTCGATATATATGTCCGGTATGGGATGGAAAAGGATATAGGCTTAAAAAGCCTTCTTCCAGTCAAACAGATTCTTGTCACGTGGATGATGTCATGGGTAAAACCACTTAAAATGCAATTCTATATTTTAATATTTCTATAACTATTTGTAATGTTGTTAATTCTCTTATACCGTGTGGTCCCGGCCATCTCTTCCTTTCCCGTGGGTGTCGTAAGGGCGACTTAGAAAGGGCAGCAGCGTCCCTCTTAAAACATCTCAAAACCTTGGCTGCCGTTATCAATCCGCCTGCCAAGACTGGCAACTACTGTCAAAACCCCCTAGGGGGAGGCTTTTGTTCAGCAATGGACAGTTAAGAGCTGATATAATGATGTAGCTCTAATGACTATACAGCATGTTTGTGACAATAATGAACTAAAGTCGGAAAGAAAGACCTTGAGAACTTTATAAAAAAAACAATCCAACCTCATCGTGTTCAAAATATCAAATGTATCTAATATTTGATTTCTTATTGACTTGACATGTAATGATCGTGACTAATCATGGCGAGTCATCTGAGAGGTGAAATTCATCATGTACTTACAAAAGCTTGTTCAACAATAAACCAATTTAGTTTGTTACTTATATATAAATAATTCATTTATAAACATAGACTAGCTGACTCGGTAAACGTTGTTTTACCATATACATTATTTCTAGAACTATACATGAAAATATATCGTACTACAATTATTATATTCGATTGCTATCTTGTAAATCTATTGCGACATATAAAAATTGCGATAAAACAACAGAAGTTGATTGTAAAAGCGTGAAAATTTTAATTTGTATCTATCCAATGCTATATCATAATAAAATAAAAGTAAAAAAAAAAAATTCAAAAATTTAAAAAAAAAATTTAGCGATGGGTCACCCCTATCATTAAGGGGTATGAAAAATAGATGTTGGCCGATTCTCAGACCTACCCGATATGCACACAAAATTTCATAAAAATCGGTAACAAACACCGCGACACGAAAATTTTATATATTAGATATAATATAAACCATTTATAATTCCAAACAGAACTATGCCTAAAAGTGTCCACAATTAAAACTAAAATTGCTTTGATCGCTTTAATGTGTTACTATAATTGTCACATATTTTTACCACATCTGCCTTTCATACGCTTTCTGTTTTCACCCAATAGTTAGCTGGTAGAGAATGACATATGGCATTAAGCTCGCCACTTGTACAAAATTTTATTATGCAATAAAGAATAAATAAATAAAAGAAATAGATAGTGAATAGAACAAGACACGGGTGGACATGTTCATTTACCATGAATACACATTTGTAGAAACATTAGGTACGGTTGGTAAAAAACATGTCCAAATATTAGAAACTAGCTGTTCCCCGCGACTTCGTCCGCATTTCCGTCGTTTTTCGTAAAATAAGTAGCCTATGTCCTTCCTCATGGTTCAGTGGTTTTGATGTAACAGACACATTTCCCTTCACTGCTCTGCTCCTATTGATCGTAGCGTGATTAAAAGTATACTATAACCTGCCCAGGAGTATGAAGAATAATTGTATCAAGTTTCGTTAAAATTCGTCGAGTAGTTTTCGTTTCTATAACGAACATACTGACAGACAGACAAAAATGTTACTGATTGCATTTTTGGCATCAGTATCGATCACTAATCACCGCCTGATAGTTATTTTGGAAATATATTTCATGTACAGAATTGACCTCTCTACAGATTTATTATAAGTGTAGATTACTGCCTAATTTTATTGAATACGCTCTGTTTTCATTATTGTCTTGTAATCACTGATTGTGCATTTTGGGCTAATTTTTGAAATATCAATACCTCTATAGGACCTTCTTTAATATTATCAATAAGTACCCAATTGATTTGTAAAAGTAATTAGGTAGATCTAAATCAATCTAGATCATAACTGATTATTTCAATCAGTAATACAATAATAGATAACATCACGACTATAATAAGCGCTTCTGTGTTGCCATCAATCATTCTAAATACCTGTTACTTTCGTTATACGAAGCGTGTTTTATTACAAAGTTAGTATCTTTATGATTTAATTACTTATTTTTAATTTACTCGGTATATGGGTCACTCGTATTATGTTTTTAAAGTATCGTTTTGTAAGTTTTTCAATCAAATTATAAAATATGTATAGACTAGAATATTCTCAGTTACGTAATTTTTTAATGTTTTTTTTTTCCAAAATATAAATATTGTCCTATTTATGTTTTGATTAATTGTTACTAATTATAAAAACTGAGTACGTTCTCAATTCAAAATGTTCATCTTTGAAAAAAAAAAAATTAAAATATATTAACACACACACACACACACACATGGATAGCAGAGTGAGTACGGGCGAAAGTGTTTGCAACATAGATCTACGAAACTACGTGGTATAAAACCGGGCAGCGGCGTCACAACAACACACTCCAGCGCAGTATTCGCTGAACAACTGCAAGCAAAGCGAACATGAAGCTATTGGTTAGTAAAATTGACATAATAATAAATATATATGACATGAATCCTGGACTGCAGTGACATTAGCAAAAAGTGCCCTGAGTTACAAGTGATAAAGAGTATATTCAAATATCTCATGATTTCAAGATAATGATTCTTAATATGTGATTTGGAGAAATATTAAAACGACGTATTAGATACCTAATGTATTATATAAAATGTTTTTAATATCCTATTTTTATTTTCAGAGGTCGGTCTTCATCCTGGCCGTGGCTTTGAGCCTGGCCACGGCAGAGGAAAAGGCGGAGAAGAACACAAAGGCTGTAGAGACTAAAGCGGTAGAAGAGAAAAAACAAGAGAAGAGAGGTCTATCTGAGTTCGGATATGGTGATATCGGGAGTCATGGCGATATCGGAGGCGACATTGGGGGGCACGCTGAACTTGGAGGCGATAGCGGTGGCGGAGACATCGGCGGTGGTCATGTCGAGCTCGGTGGATACGGAGGCGGTCATGAGGAACACGTGAAAACTGTCACTGTTGTCAAGAAAGTGGAAGTGCCTTACCCAGTGGAGAAACACATCCCTGTGCCTGTCGAGAAACACGTGCCTGTACCAGTTAAAGTGCCCTACCCACAACCTTACCCGGTCGTGAAAACCGTGCACTTCCCCGTCAAGGAATACATCAAAGTGCCAGAATACATCCCTAAGCCCTACCCGGTTACAAAACACGTGCCTGTTCCCGTCAAAGTGGCCGTGGAGCGCCCGGTTCCAGTGAAAGTATACGAAAAAGTACCTTACCCGGTGGAGAAGCACATTCACGTACCTGTTAAAGTGCCAGTACCCCACCCCTACCCCGTGGAGAAGGAAGTGCACGTTCCTTACAAGGTTCCAGTTAAGGTGCACGTACCCTATCCAGTTGAGAAGATCGTACACTATCCAGTAAAAGTACCCGTCGATAATCCAGTGCCAGTGCACGTCGAGAAACCAGTGCCAGTTCCTGTTGAGAAACCAGTGCCGTACCCGGTCGAGAAAAAGGTTCCTTACCCAGTTAAAGTGCCCTATGACAACCCTGTACCCGTACACGTTGAAAAGCCGGTGCCTTACCATGTAAAGGTTCCAGTACCAGCCCCTTACCCAGTGGAGAAGGTCATCCCTTACCCAGTGGAGAAGAAGGTGCCAGTTCCTGTCAAAATCCCAGTAGAGAGGCCCGTCCCTGTACACATCGAGAAACACGTGCCATACCATGTAGAAAAACACGTACCTTACCCAGTTAAGATTTCAGTACCCGTGGTACAAGAAGAGAAGCACGAAATCTCCCACGAAAGCCATGGTTGGAGTGGTTCAGCGGGAGGCAGCGAGGGCGGATACGACGGTGGGTACGGCGGGTACGGAGGTGGTGAGGAATATCACCATTAACCAGAACTGATCTCTTAGTTTTTTGTTTTAGCTTTAACTGTTAACTTGTTTTTAGTTCTCTGCTAAGTTGTTTTTATTTGCGACTGGTCAACATCGATCGCGTACGTATCGATGTATAATAAAAAAAAAAGTATTAAAAATGTGATAAATTATACATAATTGTTTAATTCTCTTTCCACGATCCTTTTTTTTTTTTTGTTTTTGGTAAGTACAAAAAAAATATATTTATTTATTTATTCATCAGTACAAATATGTGTACATGGCGAACTTAATGCTAAAAACATTCTCTCCCAGTCAACCATAGGGAAGTGTCAGAATACTCGAATGCGGTACTATTAATTATTGATATACATACATACTAAAATTACATATATAAACGAATAAATATATATGAATAACAAATATAAAATAAACAAATGTATAATAACATATATATAATTAACATCGAATCAAATAGCAAATAACTAATAAACGTAACGGCAACGTGAATAGCAAACATACTTATTTCATTGTCTAAATAATATATTTTTATGTACCATTAATTTTCTAGTCATAATTACTTAGGAAAACGTCTGGATTGCCGCACGGTTATGCAACTGTTAGGTAATGTATCGTAATAGGTTGATGCCTCCATATAGCGTTATTAAGGCGTGATAAATAATAACATAAGTCGTTTTGCTAGTAATAATATTGTTACGAAAACTTTATTTTTTTACATATCAAGTATATAAACACTCACTTTTTTATGGAGTTAGCAGTAATGGATGCAACGTCATAATAAACTTTATACAGTAGCAGTAAATATTACATGCTAATGTAATAGTAAATGTGAAAGTATGTCTTAGTAATTAGTTTTAAACGTTAAAATGATCAGGACTTATTCAACGGTTCGTGGTATTAGCTGTATCAAATTAAAACTAAGTCTTAGACTATCATACTAATCCTTTACCTCTAAAGGAAAGGGATTATCAGTAATGGAGATTACGACCCCATTACAAGCTACATGTATATTTTGTCAGATCGACCTCCTCAAACTTTCCCCCTGAAAATCATCATGATTGATTCCCGATAGTCTTGATAGGCCAACTGACATGCCTTCATCTTTACCCATAATTTTTTTTTATACATAACCCACAGCGAATATTTAGTTCTTATTATTATTGTTATTATCATCCATTGAAAAAGAAATCCTTAACACCTAACTGGGACTAGAGCGAATAAAACCGCTGGCAAAATCTACGCGTAGTTGCAAATAAACTGGATCAACTACTTGTCACGTAAATCCTAATTTGAATTCATACGGGCGTACCATGGATTACGTAAGCAGAAAATGTCTAATAGATTAAAGAGAAAACCGTCAAAAATTATATGTAGAAATATTCTACATTATTGATAATTTAATGATATACATTTAGATATATATCATCATTAAATACATTTATTATTAAAAGTAGTTTAACGATGAAATGATTATTAATTTTTTCATTAAATACAAGTCAATATTAATTTCAATTTGTAACTTCTCTAACAGATTAGCTGGGATAATAAGCACCGGTTACCTTATTAATATGTATGTATTTTTTGTATTTATACAATGATAATGTTTACAATTTATTTATTTATTTATTCATTAGTACAAATATGTGTACATGGCGGACTTAATGCTAAAAGCATATACAATATGTGTATTTAAACATTTTGAGTACGTTAAAAATATTATTTATGTTTGAACATTCAAAATTTTTAACCTTATCATTTTTTTTTATACAACTTAGAATGGCAAACAAACTGACGGCCCACCTGATGGAAAGTGGTAACCGTCGCCTATTGACATGAGCAGTACCGTGGACATAACAGAGTATATTGTTTCGCCCATGATACCCCCCATGCGTTGACATTCCTGAGGACTCAGGTATTATTCCTCTGTACCCTGTAAATTCACGCCATATACCACCCTGCAAACCGAAACACAGCCATGCAAACACAGCTGCTTTACGGTTGAAACACAAATGGGACAGAGGTACCCAAGCAGTCGACTTTTCTACAAAGTCTCCCTCTGGTATCATTCTTGTCTATTGATTATAATTTACATAGAAAACTCAAGCGCATGAATTTTACACGACTTTAGAAATGTTCAATATAGTCAATGATTACAGGCAACGCCTCATTAGTTATTTTGCCTATCTGGGCAATGTATCTGGGCAAATAATGATTGCCACTTATTAGCAATCAACTGCTCTCAATTTAGCTGTCGCTCTTTACTGCCGTTGCAAACATTTTTGCTCAGTTTAACGACCATAAATTGAACCTTAATTACAAAATATCCTTTTCATTTGTTTGAATTAGTTATGAAATCTTATATAAAGGAGAGAATTTCATTATCTGAAATGAATATGACTTACCTTATATACGGAATGTTCGCTGGAATGTGGTATTTCGCGCCAGGATCGAAGTCGAGCTCGGAACGAAGTACTGGGGGTTTGATGCCTTGGTACTGTTCCCTGTTAACCAAAAAATCAAAGATTGATAACTTGCAAGTCTCTTGCTGTAGAAAATATTACTAAAAAAATTACAAACAATTTAAAACATGAGAAAACTTTGCTTCACAAAAACAAAACAAGTGAGTTTGACCGTGACAAAATCCATATGGCTCACTTACGGGAGTAAATCTAGTCTATTACAAAAATAATTATAAAAATCTATTTAGAATTGGTAAAAATATCGCATAAATGAGTATAATACATAATAGAGAAACAAACGAACTGGGAATCTCCTTCATTTGGAAATCGCTATAGAAAGTTTTTAAAAATAAAAATTTTGAATATATATATATTTTAATTTAAAAAAAAATTAAACAATGAATTCAATAAAGAATAAATAAACATTCATAAACACAAATAAATTAAAATGTTCAAAGAGATTGGGCTCTAAACTTATATTTACGAAAGGTAATCAAAATAATTTTAAAAATGTTTTGTTTTTATTTCTTTTTTGTGTTTACGTTTCACATTCTATACAGCTGATTATTACATTTACTATAATGAGTATATTCTTTAAAACAAAAAAAAAGCAACAACATTTTTGATATTTTATTACACAAATCGACTTCTGCAGTCGAATCATATTCAATATCTTATCTATAAAAAAAGTTCTTCATGGTGTTACTCGTTGTATTTATTTTAGTATCTTTATCAATTTCCACATATTTAAGTATTAGTCTCAGTTGTCACCACCAGGGACCGAATCCTGGACCTCAAGGTCGCCTGGTACATAAACTACTATTTCAATAAGATCTTTATTTGTACATGTATGTAATGTATGAAATCGTATCGCAATGCATGTGGGCAAATATTTTGAAAGAAATCGGGCCAGTTTGTCAATGCATACATGGTTTTACAAATTATATAATGGCTTAACCAATTTCAATGTGTGCAATAAAGTGCAACTGAAAAAAAATATAATAAAAGTAATTGTAGTGGTACAGATGACTAACGCAAGCGGATTGATGTAATACTATTAATCGCTTGAACGTGTCTGCTCTTTACTATCAAATCAAGAGTTTCTGGACCACCTTCCTTATAGATAAAGGCCACTATCGTAATTTATTAGAATAATATTAAATTATATTTTTTAGAGCATTTTTATAAACTTTGATAAGAATTTATGTTCATTTTCATTACATTACGTGACAGTTAATTTCTTTTAACTAATAAAATAAAATTAAATTTCTTTGCCAGAAACATTGTTGATAAAATGTTATTATCAAGTATGTTATTTATCAAGTTTACAAGATGTCTAATGTTCATTTTTAATACATTAAACGAGTTCCACGCTCATATGATACTATTTCCATAAGAATTTCCATAAGATACATACATATGTAGCAAATGGACGGTGTAGCGCATTCTATTAGTGAAATTTTAAAAGTTTTTTTTTTTTTTTAATTGATTCAATACTGCCACAGAATACTCACAATAAACAATCAAAGAAAACAAATTATACTCCTTTACAATATTACTTAACATACATTCTATCTTTAGAACGCTATAATTTTTTTAATTACATTATAACATTTCAGAATTCACTGAACGTTAAAGTTTAACGCATTTACATAACGATTTCATAGTAGCTACCATCTATTACGCTGCCGCTTACACTTTGCACCATTAACTTTTATTTTCGCGCGAGGTCTGAACCCGTTACAGTCAAGGTTGCCTAACGACCGCGATTCCATCACTTTCCTTACTAGATATAGTACAACTATAAGTCTAACATGTTTCAATCATTATTATGTATTCAGTATTGACATTTAAGTTTAAAGATACCTAGATGACTTTTCAAATCATTTTATGATTTACAAATCATTGTAAATGATAAAACGTATGCAGGTCATGCTGTAACTTACTAATTGAGGTTATATACACGTAGTTATACGTACTGCCGTGTGGTTCCAGCATAGAGTGGGCGACCCCTTACTTTCCTGTGGGTGTCGTGATAGGCGACTAAGGGAAGTTAATGTTTGAGGGATAGGCAGCAGCGTCTCTCTTAAAACATTACCGAGGCCGAGCTGCGATTGCCAAACTGCCTGCCAAGAGTGGCAACTACCCCCCAATGGGGATGCTTATGTTCATCAGTGAGCAGTTAACGACTAATGGTAATATGATGAATATGATGATAATAATGATGATCAAATGACTGCTTTATCTGCCCTCTGAAGCTCACAGTAAGAAATAAGTCTTTTAAATGAACCAAACATTAATTTAAAACCACAGGATTTTTTTAAAATTGTTGTAAATGAAATAGCAAATATGTCCACGCTGTCAATATACGTAAACCCATCGTGACTATCTCCACAGGAATTAACTATGATGGTTTCCAGGGGGGGCCGCGTACAAGTCGACCTGATAGGATCTATTGCTAGCAATGGGGTTGTATTATCAACCCTATTATTAATATATATAGTATATTATTAATTATAGTATATACTATAGTAATGTAACCCTATAATTAATAATATTTTTCTTCCAAATTCTATGGTTTTTTATACAATGGTGAACAAGCTGACGACCCACCTGATGGAATGTGGTAACCGTCGCCTATAGATATTATATGAGCAGTACGATGGACATAACAGAGTATACTGTTTCGTCCATGATACCCCCCATGCGGTGCCATTCACATTATGCCATTAAATTCACGCCATATCCCACCCTTCAAACCGAAACACAGCCATGCACACACAACTGCTTCACGGTAGAAACACGAATGAGACAGACATGGTTTACCCGTAGGCTATGATTGGTATCCCCGGCTTATAGTTAAGTTTTTTTTTATACAACTTAGAATGGCAAACAAGCTGATGGCCCACCTGATGGAAAGTAGTAACCATCGCCTATAGACATGAGCAGTACCATGGACAACAGAGTATATTGTTGCGTCCATGACACCCCTCATGCATTGCCATTCCTGAGGACTCAGGTGTTATTCCTCTGTACCCTGTAAATTCACGCCATATCCCACCTTTCAAACCGAAACACAGCCATGCAAACACAACTGCTTCACGGTTGAAACACGAATGGGACAGAGATGGGGGAGAGAAAGCAATCGACTTTTGTACAAAGTCTCAAAATTAAAACTAACTAACTTAAGTATAACTAAACTGTCACCACTCAAATGCATAATTAATATGTAAATTCATTAATTGTTAATTATAATAATATGTTAATTATAGTAATTATTATTATGAAGTGTAACAAAAAGGGTGAAACTAAACGTTAACTAATTGCCAGTTATATTAACTTTTACCATAAACATTTTGCATTTTTATGAACCATAAATCACTAGTTATGTATGTATTATGTATACGTATTAATTTATTATTTTGGAAGCTGTCAACGTGATATTTGCGACGTATGGTAAAGACTTCAATTTGAAAGTGAATTCTTTATAATGTCGGGCTTAAAAGGACTTGTATCCAGAGCCGTAAAACATATTAATAAAAAAAATATATATTTTAAATGTCATTTTAAACACACACACAATTACATCACCCATTCTTTAGTTAAAGAGGAATGGATTTTTTTGCTCTGAAATTGCATAAGGCTTTGTCAAACAAGATTATGGTTGCGTTAGTATTGTTTCTTTGTATTTTATGTAGGTACCTAATTAAGTAGACATATTTTTTAGCTGTTTGTTTATGTTCCTTTGTTAGAAAAAAAAAAACATTTATTAACAGAAAATGTTGTTTTTTTATACAACATAGAATGGCAAACAAGCTGATGGCCCACGTAATGGAAAGTGGTAACCATCGCCTATAGACATGAGCGGTACCATGGACATAACAGAGTATACTGTTTCATCCATGATACCCCCCATGCGTTGACATTCCTGAGGACTCAGGTGTTATTCCTCTGTACCCAGTAAATTCACGCCATATCCCACCCTTCAAACTGAAACACAGCCATGCAAACACAACTGCTTCACGGTTGAAACCCGAATGGGACAGAGGTACCCAATCAATCGACTTTTGTACAAAGTCTCCCTCTGGTAAAACAAAATGGTGTATTGATGTACCATCTATCAACACTGGCTTTTATCAACAACAACATATCAATCGTAAACTGTCTACTGTCCACATAAGCTTTTCCTTATTGGGGCGTTTTGCTAATAGTTGTCACGCTTGGCAGACCGGTTTGCCGGGACCGTACGAGTAGTTAGGTTTTGGTGGTGTTTTAAAATATTTGACAAATCAATTATTTTTAGGGTTCCGTATCACCAAAGTAAAAAACGGATCCCTTATAGAATCACTTCGTTGCCCGTCCGTACGTTCGTTTGTCTGCCGAGACCCTTTTTCTTAAGTTAAAATTAATGTTCCATTTATATCGCATATTTTGACATTCGCAAAGGGAATCAAAACCTATAGGGAACTTGTAAATTTGTAGTTTTTCACAAAAAAATTAAACTTGATGATTTTATACGGAACCCTAGTTGCGCGAGTCCGACTCGCACTTGACCGACGTTTTTTTAATATATTGAATATCCAAATAAAAAATACCAACCTTAATCTCCACCAATGACAATTATACTGTTCCTTCCTCACATCACCGGTGAAGACGTCCCACCTCCACCGGTCCATGACCAGTGCGAACGGTAAGAAGGCAAGCTTGTCCATGGCCTGTGTGAACAGGTAGTTGGTGTCGTGTGCCGTGTCGTCAATGGAGCGCTGCACCAAGCCCAGAGTTTGGAGGTGGCGCGGCGAGGAGATGGACAGAGCGATGGCCTCCCCTATAGCCTCGTGGAAACCTGTCAACAATAATATGTATGTGTATATCATAATCCATAACACATAGTTCACCTACTGGACATGGATTTTCCAATATAAAGAGAATAGTAGCCCATTATATTTTTTTTTAATGGATGATAATGGAATGGTAATCCCACCCGCGCTATTGGTATACACCGGAGGGGCACCAGTGAAGGATGACAGATGAAGATGAAGCAGGTCAGTTAGCCCATCGTGACGAATTCAACAAGAATTGTTCACGATGGTTTCACGATGGATGGGATGGGTGGGGGAACCACGTGGAGGTCGACCTGATAGGGGCTGTCATACTCCATGGCTAACAATCCCTTTCCCTCCAGTCCACTATTATTACTCGTATATTAACCAAGCGACTTCATATAAAGTTTTATTTCGGTTAATTGGACATTATGCATAATGCCCGGACATCGGGGGTGAGAGGAAAGGGATTGTTGGTAATGAAGTCTAACAAACCCGTGACTAGCAATATACCTATTGTCATTCTTAGTCGTATAAAAAAAAAATCTAAAATAAATTTGCAAATTTATTATAATTCAACAGAATTTTGTATAAATTCAAAAAGAATATCAAATGCATATTTGTCCTCCTATTGTACTAATTATTTTTTGTAATGTGGTTAAAAAAGAATAAATAAAAAAATAGATCGTGTGTATGTATGTGTGTGTGTGTGTATGTGTGTGTATGTGTGTGTGTGTGTGTGTTTTATGTATGTGCACACAAACGAATAGATATAATATCTTCACTAATTCTTAACCGATTTTAATAGTTCTTTCTATAACCTATAAAGTTTACTGCTGTACCTGTCCTTTGTCAATTTTTACACAATTGAATTCGTTGTATTTTTTATTATAAAACCCACTTAATTTTACATTTTAAATAATAGAAACATTAGTAAGTTTATCACAATAAAAAAAGCACGCTCCCTTGGCTTTACGTCAGATAAAATCAAACAAAAAAAGAATGCATTGTTCGTAGCAATGCTCCAAATTGAAGCAGTACTAATACATGTTTCGTTATTCTATTGTTTTAAAATTTTTCCTTTCGTCGTTACATTCACCTATATTAGTCGTAGCATTTCGGATTTGTTTGTTTTACGAAATACTGTCAAATGCTTATGATTGCATGGGCTAGTTTGTATGACAACAAATACCATACGAGGGCTACACTAACAATTTCCTTATTGGACTATATGCATAAATATAGATATGACTCCATAACTAATGAGAGGGACCTTGGATGTTGCATCATACTAATTGTCTTGGGGGATGAGCGATGAAGTCCCGAAGACCCGGATGTGGCCTTCCCTCACATATATAAAGGGTCACAGAAACGAACAGTAACTGTCAACAGTCACCTTTACGAGTATGAATACTACCATAGAGGTAATAGAGTATACTTTTTGTGTATATTTGATATCAACCAAAGGTAGTTGTAGGTTGTTTGCTATTCTAAGTTGCATAAAAAAAAATCTTTTGGGCCTTAATAGCTCAGCTAATCGTCATGGAATTTGCAATATAAATACTATTAGGAAAATGTACATAAGCTACTTCTTATTTCACTCAATGAATACATCTCATTCATGCAAAGTCGCAGATAAAAACTATCTTTATCATATACATATACTAAATATAATTAAAAAAAAAAACAAAACATTTTTTTATTCAACTTAGAATGGCAAACAAGCTGACGGCCCACCTGATGGAAAGTAGTAACCGTCACTTATAAACATGAGCAATACCATGGACATAACAGAATACTGTTTCGCCCATGATACCCTCTATGCGTTGCCATTCCTGAGGACTCAGGTGTTATTCCTTTGTACCTAAATACTAATACCTGTAAATTTTTTTTATGCAACTTGTCAATTTTCGGAGACTATTAAAAATATTGCTATAAATCATTTCTGTAGACGGGAAACAATTAAAGATCGAAGTGTATCGAATCTAAATGCATTTAAAAGCGGCACGTTGAAACAATTCAATACACTGATCCGAGATACACAGATCCAAACGCGAGCGCGGAGAAAGTGTTTGCGGAAACAAACCCGATACCTATCGGTTGATAAGTGAACCGAACATTGTAACGAGGTAATTTTATATTGGCTTCGAGCATTCAATAACGGATTATTTATATTTTTTTATTGGTATATATATTTTTTTTATAACACAAGGGGCAAACGAGCATGCGGCTCACCGTCAGTGAATAAAATAGTAACCCACATGTGCCCTCGGAATATGCTAACGGGGCGGACGGGTCATGCACGAGTTTTTAACTACCATGTTATATAAGACAGTACATTTAACTAAATACACATAATGTTAACAGAGATTTAAAAGAGTAACTGTTGAGTTTCATGCGGGCTCTTCTCAACAGATAACAACCTTCCGAACCCTGCAGTAGATTACAAAGAATTACGATCTAAAAGTGCTTGTAAACAAGCCTATTTTAATACAAATGATTTGAATTTTAATTCGGGGCCACTGGTGTGATGATAGGTGAGAATGAAAGCAAGCCAGTTAGCCGGTAGACTTTAAAAAGAAGCCAATAATTTTGGTATTAACCTGTGAAGAGTAATATTACTTATTTTTATTGTATTATTTAATAATAATACAATAAAATATATCTAATAATAATAAGAATAGGCCACCTCTTCCTTTCCCGTGGGTGTCGTAAGAGGTGGCAAAGGTAGGTCAAGGGATAGCCAATCGCTGGACCCTTTCAATAGTAAAAACAATATTTTATTTTTCTTTTGTCCACAATAAAACTTTGATATAGACAAATTTATATAATAAAATAATAAGCTATCCTATTAATATTATAAATGCGAAGCATAATGGTCGAGGGATGGGCAGTAGCGTCTCTCTTAAAACATCTCTAAAGCCTGACTGCGGTTGCCAATCCGTCTGCCAAGCGTGGCAACTACTAGCAACACCTCCCAAGGGGGAGGCTTATGTTCAGCAGTGGACCGTTAAAGGCTGATATGATGATGATGATGATTGTATTATTTTCTTTTATTTCTATTTTATTAATTTTTCTCCTTTGGGAGTTTTACTAGTAGTTGGCACGCTTGACTGGCAGGTTAAAAACGACTTTGGTGACGTTTTAAGAGGTTTAATTAAATTCCCTTATTCGCTTCTTACGACACCCACACGAAAGAAAGGAGTGGTCCATTCTATGCTGGAACCACACGTCAGTAGACAATAGGCAATATTATTTATAGGATTTTTTTATTTATACTGCTACCAGACTTTTAATAGCGACCTTCAAATTAATTATTTTATTGAATAAATTCTTAATAGAATTCTTTATATTTATTATAAATGACTAAATTTTGTTATTCACCAAATGCGTACCGATTACGGTCGAATGGACCCCAGAATAACTGAACTTGACCCGGTTGTATGAATCACGCAAACTGCATAAAAAGTAAAGTGTTAAACATAGATGTAGAATGGGTATGTACTAGACGTGACACGCAGATTGAGCGTACTATTATACATCCGTGACGATATAATAATATAACCAATGTAATAATAACAAAAAAATATTAACTCAAGTATGAGTTCCTCATCATCATCATCATCATCATTTCAGCCATTAACTGTCCGCTGATGAACATAGACCTCCTATTGGGGGATTTACCAGTAATACGATATACACGAGTAACATTTCTGTAGTCAAAACTTATAAAATATATATTAATAAAAGGTACACAGTTATGTCTATAGTCTTTTGGTAGCCTTATGAATACCAAGTCATAAAACCTAAAAATTTTCTCTAAACAATGCTGTATTTTGATTTCCATAATATTAATATATAATGTTAAAATTACATTCAAAATTATCGAAACATATATATATATTATATTTGTAATTCATAATAAAACATTCAAATAAATAATAAAAAGTGTAATTTAATATTAAATGATATACATTATAAATTTTCATTATTTTTATTATCGTAAAGAAATCGGCATTTAATATTAAATGATTTAAAAACTGTCAATTTTTCTGTTCGATATATTTGTAACAATATTCCTCGTATTTATTAATGGACAGGTAAACACAATTTTTCTGAGTACGTATCACACAATTTCCTTATCTTACAAATAAAATACGCGGGAAAATTGCCAATTTTGCCTTTTTTAATTCCGTGCTTTGTGACGCCATTATAATTCTCCTTAGGAATTTGTCTTAAAATTTCTATTATAACCAAACGTTTTAGTTTCAATAAAGAAATATTATCATTTAAAAAAATATATTCACATTTATTTTCGTGTCTCTTCTAGTTGTATATTTTATGGTTACTTTAAGCTCACATAGTGAATAGAGCCCGAGATGCGCGTGAGTTATGTAACTACACTGTAATCACTTGTATTAATTTCCGTGAGTTTTCTAAAATAAACCCGATCAATTACGATGCGATTTATTTTAATTGAGTAAATTAATGTCATACTTTATTTATTTATTTAAAGGAACACCAACAGTATATTGCATTATAACACATATAAACAACAACTTTTACGGTATAACAAGAAATAACACTTTTGTGTGTTATTTCTTGTTATATCTTGATTAAAAAGTAATATAAATCAATTTATATATTTTAAATTTGTTTTATACTGCAATGAAGCATAAAAATATTTTTTTTATTAAGACTGCTCTCTTATAATACGATAAAAATACTAGCTAATAATATAGTTTTCAGGATTTTCGAATACATTTTAATTTTTTGCAATGTAGAATTAAATTTAGTATTTTTAATTCAGGAGTTAAGGAACGCACTGCGCGGTTTCAGTGAAGATTTCTCGCGCAAACTCTCAGCTTGTGGAATGTTCTACCTGCTGAGGTTTTCCTTAGAAATCACAGCATGGGGTTTTTAAAAAAAGGCGTAATATGATTTGTTAAGGATCGAAGAATGTTATTCCTGGTGTTACAGATGTCCATAGGCTACGGTAACCCTGTTTACCATAAGACGGGTCGTATGCTTGTTTGTCACCATAGTAGTATATAAAAAATAATTTACTAAATAAAATCTAATTTATTTTCCTTTTACTTTTTTTGATACTACCAACAAAATACTTATTACATTATTAGAATATTTTAAAATTGGAATATTATAAAACGCGCACACTAATTTGTCGCGTGCCATACGCGATGAAAATTGTATTATAATCGTTGCCCAACACGCACCATGTTCTATATTTCGCAAGATCGGAACGTACGATGTTTTGGCTTTAATTATGTAAAATCAAGTGACTCTAGTTGAGATAATGGTTATTTAACTGTTATCTAACGTGTTTCTTGAATGCGCGGGAACGCGATCAGACTTTATAATCGCAGTCGGTGTGAAACGTTCCTAATATTTACTGACCACCTCAGTGGTTTTGTAGTCGACACGTCGATTCGCGTAAACCTCGTCTTAGGTTTTTTTTTATGGATGAATAATGGAATGATAACCCCGCCTGCGCTATCGGTATACGCTGGCGGGGCACTAGTGATAGATAGGTGAATAATGAAAAAAGGCAGGTCAGTCAGCCCATCGTGATGAATACACTCGCCTCGTCTTAGGTTCGATTCTCGAACGGGTGAGTTCAAGATTTTTCTAAATTGTATCGTGCCTGAGTTAAAGTTAATTATCTGGTTTTGCATAGCATAGAGTATTTTAACTTCAGGATCAAGGAATTAATGTGAATATATTTATCACTTCTTTTAATTCTGTAAATATTTTTAAGAATCTTCCTTCTATCTCACTCACTCACTTTTCTATATGGAGATTTTATACCACAATTTTTTTTAATTTCAAAATTTTCTTTCTCCTTAATCTTATCCTGTCAATTACACACACAACAAAAAATTATTTAGCTAAATACATGCAATTATTTGAAAGTGATGCACTTATATGCATTCGGCAACTGATTTCTATTTGGGTAATGGAATTGTTAATAGCGAGGATTAACAGCCCCACTGCTAGCAACATACCCTGTCTGGTCGACCTCGACGCGGTGTCCTAGGACATCATTTTAATTAATTCATGCGAATTCATTACGATGGGCCAACTATCTTGGTGTCATCCTCGTCTAAAATCCCTCACTTGGAAGAAAGAATTGTTATTAATGCGGACTATCGGCCCCTTTGTTAACAATATGCCCTATTAGGTCGACCTCCCCGTGATCCCCCTGGAAACCATCATGCTAAATTCCAGATATATTGATCACGATGGGTTAATTGACCTGCCCTTTCGTTTTTTTTTTTTATTTTTTTTTTATACAACTTAGAATGGCAAACAAGCTGACGGTCTACCTGATGTAAAGTGGTAACCGTCGCCTATAGACATGAGCAGTACCATGGACATAACAGAGTATACTGTTTCGCCCATGATACCCCCTATACGTTGCCATTCCTGAGGACTCAGGTGATTTTCCTCTGTACCCAGTAAATTCACGCCATATCCCACCCTTCAAACAGAAACACAACCATACAAACACAGTTGTTTCACGGTTGAAACACGAATAGGACAGAGGTGCCCAAGCAATCGACTTTTGTACAAAGTCTCCCTCTGGTCGTTTTTACTTATCGTTCCCTGGTACCCCGCCAGCATATACCAATAGGACAAACGAGACTACCACTATAAATTATTTAATTACGTTTCAAGAATACTGTAGGTAATGTAATCATGTTCTAAGTACATATTGCTGTCGCGTAATAAGTCGTAACTGACGTAAGCTGCGGCCATGTCGCCTAACTTCCCAGCCAGCCAGTTGGTATGGAATTTCTAACTGGATTTGTTGTTTTATTGATTCTCGAATGCACCATCGGAAACTTTTACAGTATCAATCCACAACCCATATCTTTCATCTAACAGAACACCAAATAGGCTAAAGATCTAAATATCGTTACAGCTTTCAACCGACATCAAAAACAATTAGGTTTAGTGTTGTATTTTTTTTTTTGTTATGTTTGTTACCTCATAACTCCGTCAGTTATAAACCGATTTGGAAAATTCTTCTTCTATCTGAAAGGATATACTTTTAGATTCTAATTTCAGTCGTTAACTGCCATTGCTGAATATAAGTTTTTCCTATAAGAGGAGTTTTTCCAGTAGTTGTCACGATTGACAGGCGGATTGACAACCGCAGTCGTGAAGCAGCTGTGTTTGCATGGCTGTGTTTCGGTTTGAAGGGTGGGATACGGCGTGAATTTACAGGGTACAGAGGAATAACACCTGAGTCCTCAGAAATAGCAACGCATGGGGGGTATCATGTGCGAAACAGTATACTCTGTTATGTCCATGGTACTGCTCATGTCTATAGGCGACGGTTACTACTTTCCATCAGGTGGACCATCAACTTGTTTGCCATTCTAAGTTGTATATAAAAAAAAAGAGACTAAATACAATTTAAATTTTGCGTACCTCTACGGGGTGCTGCATGTTATGTACCTACTTGTATATGTAACTTCTTATTGTACCATGTAGCAAATGAATAAATATGATTTGAATTGCTTTTTGTTTTAATTTAGACTTTTGGTGATGTTTTAAGAGACGCTGCTGCCTACCCCTCTCCCATTAAGCTCCTTTAGTTGCCTCTTACGAGACCCACAAGAAAGCATGCGGTGGCCTATTTCATGCCGGAACCACATGGACATATACTTATAGATTGATCCCTTAAAAATTTAATCAAAATCGGTCAAGCAGTTTAGTTTCTAAATCAAAATTATTGATTTGATCTTAATATTTTTATCAAAGCGAGACTTTGTACAAAAGTCGATTGCTTGGGTACCTCTATCCCATTCGTGTTTCTACTGTAAAGCAGCTGTGTTTGCATGGCTGTGTTTGGTGTGATATAACGTGAATTTACAGGGTACAGAGGAATAACACCTGAGTCCTCAGGAATGGCAACGCATGGGGGGTATCATGGGCGAAACAGTATACTCTGTTATGTCCATGATACTGCTCATGTCTATAGGTGACGGTTACCACTTACCATCAAGTGGGTCGTCAGCATGTTTGCCATTCTAAGTTGCATAAAAAAAAATTGAAGTTTGTTTTATTGTGTAATTTTTATAAATTTAATTCTCTTTCAAGAAATCGAGCAACTAATATATAACATATAGTACTGGCCAGCGGGCATCTTTAATTTAATTACTGTACAGTCGTCGCTTGCTTAACAAATCCGGTTTAGTAGTGTACGAGGTACTATAGTGGTGTTCCACTTACTCAAACTATCATTATGATTTCAATATTTAATATTGTTCCTATTACATTGGTTATATCTTTGATCTGCTGTCTTAAATATGGTAAGTCGATAGATTGAATAAAATTAAATATTTTTGTGCTAATAAATTGTTTTCGAACTTAAATTGTGCTATTAAAATTTATTTTGGGTTGGCAATTGGAAACAAACTAGGTTTTTCGGTTATTTGACAGAGCTTTTTTGTCTTTTTGTTTATTACTTTTACTTGTAACTATTAACCGAGGTGAAAAGTAACCTATATCCTTTTCCATTTCATACAGTACATATGTATCAAATTTCATAATGATTAGTTTTTTTTTATACAACTTAGAATGGAAAAGCTATGATGGAAAGTTTAACCGTCGAGAGACATGAGCAGTAAATGCACATAACAGAGTATACTGTTTCGTCCATTCGTGTTTCTACCGTGAAGCAGTTGTGTTTCCAGGACTGTGTTTCAGGTGTTATACCCATGTGAATTTACGCCATACAGAAGAGTCCTCAAGAATGGCAACACAGCCATGCAAACACAACTGCTGTTGAAACACGTCCATGGGACAGCTCAAGCAATCGACTTTTGTACAAAGTCTTTCCATCTGGTATGACATTGTTTGCCATTATAAGTCGTATAAAAAAAAGGTTTATAAATTTAACTCAATTTACATTTATACCCAGTATAGAATGGATTACTGAATTACAATTAAAAGGTGACTAAGGGATTTTAATGGTAGAGAGATGGGGGGAAAGGGATTGTTAGTAATGGAGAGAATTAATTTATAACCATTTAAAACTTTGGTTAATTCCTGATAAATTCATCATGATGGGCTATTGTTTTCATTCTCATCTCACCCTTCCTGTGGGTGTTGTAAAAGGCGGGGTTACCATTCCATTTTCAAAAAATAAAAATGGTAGAGAGATGGAAAACAGCGTTCCTCTTAAATCAAACTGCGGTTACTATTCGCCTCGCAAGGATGGTCGCTACTGGAACCTCCTTCCCACTTTTTTAAGAAGGGCCTAATTTCAGCAGTGGACTGAAAAAATATATAAAAATATATTTTATATAATAAATATATAAAATATATTTATTATTCAAAATTATTATCATTTTTTTTTAATGATTATACAGGTATTATTTTCATATAATGTGTTTTTTTGAAAAAATGTTTTATTAACTTCTGAGCATTATTATTGACAATGTTGCTGTGATTTTCAATAGTATTTGTTTGTTTAATTTTGTTTATATTTGTTTAATTTTAGTATTGCCTAATTTTGTGTTTCGTTTACTTGTATTTTATTTTGTGCTAGTGGCTACCAAATTACTATTTAAGTATATAATTATGTATTATTTTAGCTGTTTGTTTGCCTTAAATAAATAAATAAAAACTATACTGTGATGTCTACACGAGTAATTACTGCTGTTACACCTTAAGTTGATTAAGTTACGTCAAGTGTTATTATTTTTTAAATTTAAAATATTTCGCATCTTTTTCTCGCTGTATTTATTTACTCATATTAAGACCTAAAAAGAGTGAACGAGAAGATAACATTGGTTGAATTAAGAAAGAATAAAAGAGGCAAAATGCTGGGCCACCACCTTATACGACATGACGATTTTTTTAAGAGCATAGTAGAAGGAAAAATAGAGGGCAAAAGAGGAAGAGGAAGATCGAGGAATAACTACATGGGACAGATAAAGGAAACACTAGGCGTCATGTCGTATTGGGAGATAAAGGATATGGCCTGGGATAGAGCTGGCTGGAGGAAGATGCATGAATTAGTTGCACCGACAAGAGGAAACTCTTAAATGAAAGAAAAGAAGAATTAAGACTCACAGAATTTAGGGCAGTCTATTGTCAGTCGTGTTGTCCAGGCATAGAATAAGCCAACCCTTCCTTTCCCGTGTGTGTCGTAAGGGGCAGCTAAGGGAGAACAAGGGATGAGCAGCAGCGTCCCTCTTAAAACATCTCTAAAGCCTAGCTGCGATTGCCAATCCGCTAGCCAAGTGTGGCAACTATTGACAAAATCCCCAAAGGGGAGGCTTATGTTCATCAGTAGACAGTTAAAGGCATATATGATGAAGATGATGTATTGTCAATCGAGGACTTATTTACGCTCAAATATTGAGAATTGGAAAAAATTTAGGTATTTAGGCCACGTCTTACAAACAAACTAAATATAGTTTATCGACCCGTGAAGCCATATACACACATGTCAGGATTATTTACCACAACATACTGTTAAACTTGACATCAATTGTAAACCACAAAATGTTGTTACAAACAATAGAATGTATAAAATGAATTATCGTCATCTCAGCCATTTTCTGTCCACTGCTGAACATAGATCTCCCACATAGATTGCCATAAGGAACGATCCTGAGCCACTGCATCCACTGATTCCCTGCAATCCATTTAAGGTAATCGCTCCATCTAGTGAGGGTCGTCCTACACTGCGTTTGCCTGTACGGGGTCGTCACTTAAGATCATTCTTCCGCGTCGGTTGTCGGCTCTTCGAGCTGTGACCAACCTATTACCATTTCAGCTTGCCTATCCTTGGAACTATATCGGTGACTTTGGTTCTTTTGCGGATATCCTCATTTCGGATTCTTTCACGCAAACAAACTTACAAAAATATCAGTTACAATCCACTACAGCAACAGTTTTTTTTTTGATGGGTGAAAATGGTATGGTAACCCCGCCTGCGCTAACGGGATACGCTGGCGGAGCACCAGTGAAGGGTGATAGATGAGAATGAAAACAGGCCAGTTAGCCCATCATGATGAATTCATCAGGAATTAACCATGATAGTTTCCAGGGAGAACCGCGAAGAGGTCGACCTGGTTGGGTATATTGCTAGCAATGGGATTCTCAGTCTCCATTACTAACAATTCCTTTCCCCCCACTACAGCAACAGTTACCATACAATACTCTATAGTCGTGACAATAATGTTTCACTATTTTTTATTTAAACGTCCTTTACAAATTAATAACAACATCTTAGGGTGTAACTTGACTAAAGGAGTAGAAAATATTAGTTTAGATAATGCATCTTCAATATGTAATAATACTTGTCATGTAAGTAAATATAATAAAAAAAATTCGGGCGAATTAAAAATATCAATTTACCTGAATTTTGTATTGTACATGTATAAAGCGATATTTTCGCCAATTCTGAATCAAAAAGTGAATTCTTTTAATGAGCTTTTTTTTTATACAACTTAGAATGGCAAACAAGCTGACGGCCCACCTGATGGAAAGTGGTAACCGTCGCTTATAAACATGAGCAGTACCATGGACATAACAGAGTATACTGTTTCGCACATGATACCCCCCATGCGTTGCCATTCCTGAGGACTTAGATGTTATTCCTCTGTACCCTGTAAATTCACGCCACATCCCACCCTTCAAACCGAAACACAGCCATGCAAACACAACTGCTTCACGGTTGAAACACGAATGGGACGGAGGTACCCATGCAATCGACTTTTGTACAAAGTCTCCCTTAATCTTAAGTTATTCTATGTTACACCAAAAACTTCGTGTATTGATTTTATTACCTAATTTTGGCATTATTGAAGTTACATTTTTTGTGAAACACAATTTTGAATTATAAGTTTCATAAAATGAATGTTTTCAGCATCCTCAATCCTTTGCTACGACTGCAACAGTGCGTACGACCCCCGCTGCGGCGAGGAGTTCGACTCATTCAGCCTGGGAATTGTCAACTGTTCCTTACGAGATCCGTTGGAACACATCGCTCCAATAGAGCCGACTTTATGCCGCACAATCAAAATGGAAAGTAAGTCACACTTCCGAATATCAACAGCTGAATTCTACAAATATATAAATATAAATGTAAAAATTTGTCGTGTGCCAAATTTCATTTAAATACAGGCTGTATTTTTTAAGTATGTGAGGTCATTTATAAAATTAGGGTATGATGAGGCTGACATATCCTTATAGGATAAAAGCCTCTAAATAAAAAAGATAAAAAAGGCTGTATTTGAATGAAATTTGGCACACGATAGGTCATATTCTAACTTAACATATAGGATACTTTATATCCTAATTCATACAAGTGAAGCCACGGGATACAGCTAGTATTTATATCTTTGTAACGTGCATAAAAAAACCAGTTGTCAGTTTAAAATGATTAAGACATAAGCTAGTGCTTTGGGGGGGAAGGAATTATAAGTAATGCGGGCTACCAGTCCCATTGCTAGCAATATACCCTGTCAGGTTGGCCATTGTACTGAATTCCAAGTGTATTTTATTCATTATGATGGGCTAACTGACTTGTCTTTCATTCTCACCCATCATCCCTTACTGATGCTCCGCCAGCAAATACCATAAGCGCAGGCGCAGGGCGCAGGGGGTTATCATTCCATTATCATCTATTAAAAAAAACCTAGTGCTTTATTGCCCCTGACTAACGAGACTCCATTAACTGTTTACATTAATTTGATTGATATAAATAACTTATTTTCATATTTTCACCGTATGACCCTTAGTCGCCTCTTACGACACCCACAGGAAATGTAGGTGTGGCCTATTCTATAATGAGGCTAACACGGCTCCTATTTCTATTCTAGTTATTCCTAGAAAATCTAGTAAATTAAGTAATTCCTATTAAAATCACTTAGACAGGCCAACTGATCTGACTTCATCCTCACTTGTTATCCCTCACTGGTGCCCCGCCAGCGAACACCGTTAGCTCAGGCAGGGTTACCATTCCACATTCATATTTATATATATTTATTCGTGATTGTATTTTCAGTTTACGGCAAAGTACGAGTGGTACGCCAATGTGGTTACATACCTGATGAGGAGCAAAGTGAAAAATCGTGCCATCGACAGGCAAGTACTGGCGACTTATTCGTCACTTACTGCTCATGTGATACGGATCTATGCAACTCGGCTAGTTCGATGGACACTCAAAAGATGGCAGTGTATACATCAATATTATTATTAACTGTTCACACATTTTGATTTACGTTATTATTGCATTAATTAAAGAGTGTTGATACTGTACATATATTATTACTTTTTTTTTTATAAAAATCACAAAGTTGGTAAACAAGCGTGCAACCAGTTTGAAGGTGAACCGTTGCTACAGCCTGAACAAACCTATGCCAGAGATTCTATGGTATACAAAAGGCAAACGAATCCATCAAAAGAATCGTTATCGCTAGGGAACCATGAGCTAGAATGAAATAGCAACGCCATATATCTCATTCTAGTTCATATCAACAAATATATTCATTCGTTAAGAGAGCAGGGTTATCACGTACGCGTCCGACCTCGAAGATACCTTAATACGTCCTTTTCAAAGAATCTCTTACTTTATACTCTAGACACTATTTCTTTATCTAATTAATAATAACAAACAAGCTGGGAGCTCAATAAAAGTGGTAGCAGTCGTTTATAATGCATACAGTAGTATAGACATTACTGTGTATACTGTGACGCTCAAGATGCATCTTATGTGTTACTATCCCCAAAGACCGCCACCACCATCCACCCATCAAATTAAAGAACCTTAGAAGCACAACTGCTTGGCTGCAAAAGACGAGTATGGAGTTATCCGTACTGATTGACGAACTTTGTAAAGACTCTCGGATCTAGGTGACTCCACTTACCAGGGTTAGCTCCATCCCTGAAGACTTTAGGTTGGTTTCTGTACGCCAGGAAATATTCGATATGCGCCATTTCGTGATGCGCTGTCACCAAGTCTTTCATGTCTGCGTGGGTGCACATCTTGATTCTGAAAATATGAAGTAAAAAGTAAGTATTAGAAGTCCAATTGTCAAATTTTTACATCATCATCATTATTTCAGTCATTATCCGTCCACTGCTGGATATAAGCCTCCCCCATAGACTTCTTTTTTATACAACTTAGAATGGCAAACAAGCTGACGGCCCACCTGATGGAAAGTGGTAACCGTCGCCTATAGACATGAGCAGTACCATGGATATAACAGAGTATACTGTTTCGCCCATGATACCCCCCATGCGTTGCCATTCCTGAGGACTCAGGTGTTATTCCTCTGTACCCAGTAAATTCACGCCATATCCCACTCTTCAAATCGAAACACAGCCATGCAAACACAACTGCTTCACGATTGAAACACGAATGGGACAGAGGTACCCATTTTTGTAGAAAGTCTCCCTCTGGTAAATCTATCTGCCATAAGAAACAGTTCTGAGCCACTGCATTACTTTTCAGGTCGTCACTCCATCTAGTGGGGGATTGTCCTACACTGCGTTTGCCCGTACGGGATCGTCAGTCTAGATCATTTCTTCCCCATTAAATACTATCAAATCTGAGTAAAAAGGCTTTATAAGTAATTTTCTAAACAAGGACGACTATAACGGAGTTTACAAAAGCCTCAACATACCTTTGATTATTTTATCCTGACCTTTCAAACTTTGATTTTGGTATACTTCTGCTATATACGAGTTAACATTTTATTTCTATCAATTAATTGATCATAATTTTTTAATTCTTTTTCTTCAATATTCTACGCAAGACTGTTCATATGTCATCCGTATCTAATATAACTGATACAAATTATGTCTATACATTCGCTATAAAACTCTTATTTCTAAAGATTTTACAGTGATTCAGACAAATTTGTTTTTAATTTCAAATTCTTGATTACAGAGGGTGAGCACCGCAAAAACAGGTCAATTACCCAGTCCTCATGCTAAAGTACATAGTATATTTCATAAGACATGCTAAATCATCGATGTCTTGGTCTCATGACGTAGATATCGAATACCTAGAGTCCATCCCAATTTACCCAAAACTAAGAAATTGAATCCAGAATCCACTGAAAAGAAAAAAAATGCCTATGGAGGCTGTCAAAATCATATCATTTGTTGGTATTGGAAAGCATTGGCACTTGAGGGAAATTGGTGAACGCTTATAAAGATGATGATCATCATCTTAATATTAGTTGTCAACTGTTCACTGCTGAACATAGGTCTAAAGATTACAATAGATATAATTTGATTGTTGACCATTACCGAAAATCATGACGATTACAAAAGTCCCAGGCTGAAGGCTGACAGTGGATGTGCCTGTCTTGGGGCTGGTCGAACACGCTCAGCGCCCAGAAATCTGGCGGCATGGCGGACATGTTCATTGATACGAAGAACTCCTCGGCCAGTTGGAAAATGGTCAATGGAGTGTAGCCCTGGAAAAGAAACGGCAATTTTTGTATGCAAGTTAGAATAGCAAACAAAGTGTAATCCCAATCGACAGAAAGACTATAAACAAGAATACTCTGCTACATCCATGGTAGCATGGTCCTCATGCCTAACCATTTTCGAGGACTACAGTACCATGCTTTCATACTCTGTGATTTCACTGCCATATCCTGCCCTTCAAACTGAATCAAACAAAGCTATTTCACTACCGAAACACGAATGTAATTATTATTATTACATCAGCTCTTAATTGTCCACTACTAAAACTGCCATTAATTGCCATGTGATCCCAGCACAGAATAGGCCACCGCTTCCTTTCCCGTTGTAAGAATCGACTAAAAGAACTTAATGGTCGAGGAATGAACAGCAGCGTACCTCTAAAAATATCCCCTAGACCTAAACCCGTCTGCAGGGGGGAAAGGGATTGTTAGTAATGGAGACTGAGAATCCCATTGCTAGCAATATACCCAATCAGGTCGACCTCCTCGCGGTTCTCCCTAGAAACTATTATTTTCATTCTCATCTATCACCCTTCACTGGTTCTCCGCCAACATATCCCGTTAGCGCAGGCGGGGTTACCATAATATTTTCACCCATAAAAAAAAATCCGTCTGCCAAGCGTAGTAATTACCGACAAAAGCTCCCAATAGAGGGAGCTCTATGTTCAACAATGGCCAATTAACGGCTGATATGGTATGGTATGGAACAGACCTTCCCCATAAGGGGAGTTTTGAAAGTAGTCGCCGCACTTAGCAGTCGGGCAACAACAGTTAGGTTTTTATGATCAGTGGGATGCTGCTGTCTATTCCTCGACTACTAAATTCCCTTAGACGCCGCTTACGACGCTCGAGACATGAGTAGAATACCCAAATAGACAACTTTTGTACAAAATCTTCGTATGGTAAAAATATGTGATGTGATAATGGGAAAACTAATTTTTTTTTATTTAGTTAATAGCTATTAGATCTATTTGTTATTATTCTATATATACATTATAAGAAACAATTCTCTTTTTGCTGTATAAGTGTTACGCATAATAATAGTTTGTTGCGATAGTTTAAAAAGGACACAGAAGTTGCTAAGGATGTTAGTGATTAGGTAAACTGCTTGGCTGGAGCCAATGTATATAAGTTAAATGAGTGTATGTCGGCTTACACTGAGCAATCGTCGATTTTCAAGTTGGAACGACAGATATTATGAGTACAGTGTACATTATCATACTCAAATTTCCACCAAAAGATGGCTCGTTTACGATTTAATTTAATGCGATAAATCGCTTTGTGTAGGAAAATACAGCACGCGTAATATATCAGTACCTGTTGTATCATCTCCGGGGTAACATCGACGAGGGTTTTCCCAGGGTACGGCAGAGTGAACGGCACGATTCCAGACCAGCTTTGGCCCCACATATCGCCGAGGATGTGCGCGGGTATTGGTGCGGATCGGGATATCCTTTCGGGACCGTACGCTTCCCTGAGGCGACGACGGACGTACGCGTGAAGCAGGTCATACAATGGTTTCACCTGAAATCAGAGAAAGTTAGTTATATCAGAAAACACTGGAGGAAGAATTTGAACTCAAGTAGGTGAACATTTTAACAAGTCAGAATTCACTCACTACTTCTTATGCTACTGCGTTAGGTTGACTAGAAGAAATCTCTTTTAGAGATAAGTTCGCCTTTGCTAACATTGTTATTAACTTATTGTTACAGTATGTTTTAGTGCAATAAAGAATATATAATAGGATTTCAGAAAAAAAAATAGATTAGACGAAAAGAACCACCAATGAATTAATTTAGCAACATTGCTTTATGCGCCTCACTTATCTAGAGATCACCTTCTCTACACTAAATGACGCTCCCCTCGTATAAGTAATAGTAATATTACTTCACACAGGATGGTCAACACAAAAATACAAAAGTCCATATTCTTAAGATATGATCACTCCTTATCCGTCTTTGGAAATGACCTTACTCCAAACATATATTTGGAATTAAGTTACATTGTTAGTGTTTTACATTCTAATTAATGATTAAATTCAATACCTGCTCCCAAACCTCTTCTACTTCTTGCCTTAAATTTCCAGATTCATAAGGGAACATCCAATAAGCAGAAGCGTCCGTGAAATCTGGAAAAAAAAAAATTAAAGCGCCTGTTAAAAATTTAATAGCAATAAAACATAAACTCCACTTAGCTGTGGATCTTAACCGAGTATGTTATGTGAATAAAATGTAAAATTTATAATGACTTATATGTAATGTATTGATCATATTCATATAAAAAATTTACATATAAAATAATTTATATACTGATTTATGTAGACAAAGCAGCGGAATACAGCTAGTTAATAAATAAATACTTACTGTTTAATCTAGCTGCTTGATTAGTTAAATCCACGAGCTGCTCGTACAGATCTCTGATACGTCTCCCTGTGTTTCGTCTCCATTCGGTCCACACGTGGGACAGCTCGTCCCAATCCCTAGAGTGGGACATGATGAATTGGAGTTCAGGTTGTAAATGCAGCCCGCACTTGAATGGCTCATTGTAGGCACAGATCTCGGCTGTATTATAGACTGCTAGCATATCATTTATTATCCGGTTATACTGTAATAGAAATAAATAATAAAGATATTTAATGAATGACTGCTGTACAAGTTTTTGAGTGGCGACCTCGTACAGGCAAACGCAATGTAGGACGACCCCCCACTGGAATGACGGCTTCAAATGCATTGCAGGAAGTCAATGGATGCAAGTGGCTAAGGCTGTTGCTTATGGCAGTCTATGGGTAAAGTTTATATGTTCAGCAGTGACCGGATAATGGCTGATGATGATGATGATGATGAACCCCACAGGTATTGTTGTCTCATCATTATTACGAACTTAACCACATATGGAGTAAAGTCCGCCATTTATACTTTCTAGATGTATTAAAGCTTAATGGTTATATAAATAAACAATATATCAAATCAATAAAATATGTTTAGTTAGTCACGGTACAATATTTTATTAAATTAAACAAAATATTTCATACAATTGTTTAAAACAAAACATATTTCAACTCGTTTTATAAATTATGTAATACAATATGTTAAAATTTTCTTTCATTACACTTACATAAAAACACAGAGCAATATAAACAAATTGTGTAGTGATTGAATCCATTGAATTGAATTATTATTTAAAAAACCAATGAGTATTTTCCCAAAAAATATGAATATTTATTTACTTACTTTGAAGTTTATTATCTAAAAAAATAAAAAAATAATTTTGTTTTGATACAACTTAGAAGTGGTAATCGTCGCCTATAGACATGAGCGGTACCAAGGACATAACAGAGTATACTGTTTCGCCCATGATACCCCATACGTTGCCAATCCTTAGGACTCAGGTGTTATTCCTTTGCACCCTGTAAATTCACGCCATATCCCACACTTCAAATCGAAACACAACCATGCAAACACAACTGCTTTAAGGTTAAAACACGAATGGGACAGAGGTACCTAAACAAACGACTTTTGTACAAGTCTCCCTCTGGTGAATTTGCATAAACATGAATATTAACTCGTATTTACTTACTCTATCCAGTTGATCTGGTGGCAACGCAGCCGATCCGATGATGGAGAGCATCCTCAGCTGCCTAAAAGTCTGGTAATCCCTGACGAATCCACGCGGTATTTGCTGAGCCGCTTCCCATAATCCTCGCTGGAAGAGTGTGTAACGCTGCTGTGCGTCCAACTGAAAACAAAAAGGATTAATTTCTTTTTTTTTTTTATGGAATTCCAACTTGAAATGACAAACAAGATGGCGCCCTAGCTAATAAAAGAAAGTTACAAGTGCATACATTGGTATTCCTGAGAACTATGTGTTGTACCTCAATGCCCTGGAATTCCACTGTCGTACCCCAACTTTGTAATCAAAACATATCCATGTAAGCATTGATTTTTTAATGGATAATGATTAACCCCATCGTGTTTTTGAGATCCGCCAGCGTGACTAGTAAGCAATGATATATGACAATGAAGTCAGGCCAGTTGACCCATCGTGAAGAATTCACCAGGAATTAGCTACGATGGTCTCCAATGAGGATCATGTACCGGTCAACCTGATATCGCTAACAATGGAGCTAGAAGTAGGCTAATCCAGATTAGGTACTAACAATCCCCAGTCTCCTGCAAGCACATTCGAATAAGACAGTGATCTGATAAAATAAATATCAAGATATTGAAAATACGAGCAATTGAAGTTTTTCTGTTTTTTTTCTTCTATACAACTTAGAATGGCAAACGAGCTGACGGCCCACCCGATGTAAAGTAGTAATCGTCACCTATAGATATGAACAGTGCTATATACTGTTTCGCCCATGATACCCCCCATGCGTTGCCATTCCTGATTACTCAGGTGTTATTCCTCTGTACCCAGTAAATTCACTGCCATATCCCACCCTTTAAACCGAAACACAGCCACGCAAACACAATTGTTTCACGATTGAAACACGAATGGGACAGAGGTACCTAGGCAAACGGCATTTGTACAAAGTCTCCCTCTGATAAAAAAATCTTGTTAAAAAAAAGTTCTGCAACTTCTTCACCAATTCTGTACCGATTTTGACATCTCTAAAGTTATACAATTTTCTCTCATCTTAGTCTTTTACTAATCTCATTATTATTTGAAGTCGATTCTTTTCAACAACTAAACCATTTCAACGAAGTCACGGTCAAACACAGTCACGGATAGTGTCACCATGATAAATTGCCAGCAGTCAGCACGTCTTTGCAACTGTTTGTCACAGTACTCTTTGTAGACCATTTATGACGTCCATATACGGTGAACCGAGGTGACAATTTGCATAACGACGCCAAACCATGGGAATGCGTACACGTATTGACAAATAACTATTTTTGTAACTTATTTCAGAGTTTTGATGATTGTAATGGCATTGGAGATCTACCAGATCTACCAGAGGGAGACTTTGTACAAAAGTCGATTGCTTGGGTACCTCTGTCCTATTCGTGTTTCCACCGTGAAACAATTGTGTTTGTGTGGTTGTGTTTCGGTTTAAAGGGTGGGATATGGCAGTGAATTTACAGGGTACAGAGGAATAACACCTGAGTCCTCAAGAATGGCAACGCATGGGGGGTATCATGGGCGAAACAGTATACTCTGTTATGACCACGCTACTGCTTATGTCTATAGGCGACAACCACTTTCCATCAGGTGGACCGTCAGTTTGTTTGCCATTCTAAATTGCATAAAAAATAACAGTATTAAAATCTTTACATATTCTGTGATTTATATGGACACTAAGCCTTGTTCTCAACATAAATAAAAAATTTAAAGAGAAAAATATAAATTGTAGAATCTTTGACGATACTTTAAGATAGCGAAAACGGTTAACGATTAATTTCACAATAATAATTTGCCGTATGGTCCCGGTATAGAGCGGACCACCTCTTCCTTTCCCCTTGGTAGTGATGCGACTGTGGTGTTCTCCTTGTATGGTAGGTAGGTGTGGGAAATAATAAACAATAATATGTCACAATGCGACTGAGGACGTCAAGTGAGCGGGGGGGCTAAACTTTAATGGGCGACTAGGGGCGGCTGTGGTCAAGCGAGGAGCAGCAGCGTCCCTCTTAAAACACCATCAAAAGCCAAACTGTCGCTGCCTAATCACCTGCCAACCATGGTAACTACTAGCAAAACTCCCCTAATGGTAAACTGCCACAAGGAATGATCCCTCTCCTTATGGCAGTCTACGAAGAAGGTCTATGTCCAGCAGTGGACAGATAACGGCTGATATTTGTGAAAAAATAAAAGACTTGCTTAACTGATGACATTTGAATTTAATGCACTTTTTTTTTAATGGATGATAATGGAATGGTAACCGCACCCGCGCTATCGGTATACACAGGCGGGGCACCAGTGAAGGATGATAGGTGAGGATGAAGCAGGTCAGTTAGCCCATCATGACGAATTCAACAAGAATTGTTCACGATGGTTTCCAGAAAAAACCACGTGGAGGTCGACCTAATAAGGCATATTGCTAGCAATGGGGCTGTCAAACTCCATTGCTAACAATCCCTTTCCCCCCAATTTAATGCACTTGCAGCAATAAATTCAAATGTCATCAGTTACAAAGTGCATACAAAGTTTCTGTTTTCTCCCAAAGTTAGGTTAGGTTAGATTAATGCTGTTTAGGAATATGTCTGCTTTTCGCGTTACAGTGTCAAGAGCTTGTGTGTTTTGACCAAGTTTATGATAACTTCTGTTTATAGCACTCTAAAAATATACTAAATAACAAGTATTACTTGTCACCGAGACACATTAAATGACATCAGCCCGTGGACTGGCGTGCAAATCACCATCATTTCAAGTCGCCATATAATTACTGATGACTCAGATTATATCGCTACGGTGTCATTATAATCATGATGAATCATTACAGTTATTGTTCTAAGATCATATCCGTGTGATGACGGTTTTTTTTTATACAACTTAGAATGGCAAACAAGCTGACGGCCCGCCTGATGGAAAGTGGTAACCGTCGCCTATAGACATGAGCAGTACCATGGACATAACAGAGTATACTGTTTCGCTTATGATACCCCACATGCGTTGCCATTCCTGAGGACTCAGGTGTTATTCCTCTGTACCCGTGTACCTCTGTACTCATGTCCATGGTACTGCTCATGTCTATAGGCGTCGTTTACCACTTTCCATCAGGTGGGCCGTCAGTTTATTTGCCATTCTAAATTGCATTCATGAGAGCAGAGCCGTGGGATAGAGCTAGTAGCAATTTATATATAAGAATAAAATCCAAATCAGCATTCTTAACAGGCCCCGCCTAGATAACATTTAAAGATTTTTATTCTTCTCAATCCATGTTTCTCTGGAGAAATATTGCAATTTAAATAGTAGTATACTTCTTTAAGATACATAATATATGTATGTGTATATATATGTATGTGTATATATGTTTGTATATGATAATATTTACATAATAGTGCGCCACCTACCCTTTGTCTTTTTCTTAATTTCCTCTACCCAAAGGTTATCTGGAAGAAATTGCTTAGCGATAAGGCCGCATTTTGTATCACTTCTCATTAATATTTACTGTATTTTTCTTTTTATATGGTACAATTAAGTGTAAAATAAATAAATAAATATTTAAGGTTACAGAAACTGAATAGATTGAACATACGCCTTCATTCACATTAATTGTTTCTAAACCCAAATTCATTAAGGCGACCTTGATTTGATATTGTTTAAGATAATGAGCCAACTAAACGATCTTCACGGTTGTTCCCAGTGATGGCTTTGTGAACAGTGATGGTAATATATTTAAAATGGTAAGCTACCCACTTCCTTAAACATTGTAAAAATTAGACTAATTGAATTTTTTTTTAACGTCTGGAAAATGCTTTATGCAGACCCATACACCTTGTGGAAGGTGAATGGGTACTGTGGGAATCCCCCCGTAAGGTGGGGGTGTACCTACCAAAAACCAGACAATATACCCTCGAGATGCCATATGTCGGAGACATGAGTTTGCTTTCGCAATCTCCACATCTCATTTCATTTCATTTCAAATTTCATTTCATTTCATTTCATTTCATTTCATTTCATTTCATTTCATTTCATTTCATTTCATTTCATTTCATTTCATTTCATTTCATTTCATTTCATTTCATTTCATTTCATTTCATTTCATTTCATTTCATTTCATTTCATTTCATTTCATTTCATTTCATTTCATTTCATTTCATTTCATTTCATTTCATTTTTCATTTCATTTCATTTCATTTCATTTCATTTCATTTCATTTCATTTCATTTCATTTCATTTCATTTCATTTCATTTCATTTCATTTCATTTCATTTCATTTCATTTCATTTCATTTCATTTCATTTCATTTCATTTCATTTCATTTCATTTCATTTCATTTCATTTCATTTCATTTCATTTCATTTCATTTCATTTCATTTCATTTCATTTCATTTCATTTCATTTCATTTCATTTCATTTCATTTCATTTCATTTCATTTCATTTCATTTCATTTCATTTCATTTCATTTCATTTCATTTCATTTCATTTCATTTCATTTCATTTCATTTCATTTCATTTCATTTCATTTCATTTCATTTCATTTCATTTCATTTCATTTCATTTCATTTCATTTCATTTCATTTCATTTCATTTCATTTCATTTATTTCATTTCATTTCATTTCATTTCATTTCATTTCATTTCATTTCATTTCATTTCATTTCATTTCATTTCATTTCATTTCATTTCATTTCATTTCATTTCATTTCATTTCATTTCATTTCATTTCATTTCATTTCATTTCATTTCATTTCATTTCATTTCATTTCATTTCATTTCATTTCATTTCATTTCATTTCATTTCATTTCATTTCATTTCATTTCATTTCATTTCATTTCATTTCATTTTTCATTTCATTTCATTTCATTTCATTTCATTTCATTTCATTTCATTTCATTTCATTTCATTTCATTTCATTTCATTTCATTTCATTTCATTTCATTTCATTTCATTTCATTTCATTTCATTTCATTTCATTTCATTTCATTTCATTTCATTTCATCTCCGACGGCAGCGACCCGCCCCCTGATGGTAAGAGCAGGTCTCCTCTCTCAAGATAGGATGGATGGCGTGTTCATCCTACCACTCGGGGGATAGACTAATTGAAATGATGATGTATGGCAAACGAGTAAAAAAATGGTAAACCAGACATTACTCGATGGCAAGGCGTAGTGGCTTAATTTATTACTTTTGTAAAAATCTTAGAATAGTAATTATGCACCTAGCAGAGAGTGGTAAACGTCACCTATAAACATGAACAACACCACAAATATTAGTGAAAACACGGTGAGGCCGTGATGGTAATATACTCTGTCAGATCGGCCTCCACGTGGTCCGTCTTAGAAAATCATCATGCTGAATTCCTGGTGTATTCATCACGATGGGCTAACTGACCTGTCTTTTAATTGTCACCTGTCAGCGATGATAGGGACCCTGCCAGCGTATACCATGCGTATGCAGGCGGAGTTACCATTTCATTAAGATCCAATAAAAGATGTCCTAGATCTCAAGAACAACAATCTCTTTCCTCCTTGGAAAGGGATCGTAATAATGAGGTCTAACAGCCCCATTCCTAATCAGATTGACCTCCACGAGGTTCCCCCTGGAAACCATCTAGGTTAATTCTTTATAATATTATCACTATGGGCCAACTGACCTAATTTCATCCTCACCTATCTTCTCTCACTGGCGGTCCGCAAGCGTATATCGATAGCGCAGATAGGGTTACCATTCCATTATCCCAAATTAAAGGAAAAACCAACATGAGCAACTTGAACTTCAACCCTGAAACTTGAGTATTTTTTCCAGAACGAATATCCTTTGGGAAAAATAGTCAAGTTTTATTGGTATAACACTTTCTTAAGGGGGGGAAGGATTGTTAGTAATGGAGACTGAGAAACCCATTGCTAGCAATATACCCACCAACCAGGTCGACCTCCGCGCGGTTCTCCCTGAAACTATCATGGTTAATTTCTGATGAATTCATCATGATGGGCTAACTGGCCTGTTTTCATTCTCATGTATCACCCTTCATTGGTGCTCTGCCAACGTATCCCGTTAGCGCAAGCGGGATTACCATACCATTTTTACCTATAAAAAAAAAAATTCTTAAGAGAATGCCTCCGATTTCGGTTTCAACTTGTACGCCATATACATCAGCCATTAATTATCTACTATTTAACATAGGCCTCCTGCATAGACGCCTTTATCATTGGGAGGTTTTACCAGTAATTGTCACGCTTACCGGATAATCCACACAGATGGCAGCACAGTCTAGGAAATCACTTACATAACATTTAAGTCATCTATTAACACCAGTTTCCCACGACACGCTACTGATCTTGAAACGAGCTTGTTAATTATTTAAGTACATTATATCTAATCTACCTCGCCTTGTCACGATCACGGATCGACGAGGAAAACAAAATGGATTTCTCAATATTTTTTTATTAGTTATTTAATTTTTTTTATTGACCTAATGAGGAAGGATTTAAATTTAAATAACAAATAATTAAAATATTTTAAATAGATCTAACAATGAGACGTACATAAATAGAAATTAATAGAATCTATAATTACACAACTAATTTCAATACTTTTTTTAAGGAAAAAGAATCAAATGTTTTGTTGTTGGAACAGCCATGTTGATCATGCTGATTTATCTGAAAATACTTTCAAATGATTTCTATATTTACCTATCTTCATGACAAATACCTTAGGGCACAGATAATATAATACTATGCCTTAGGGCATAGATAATGACAATGATGATGCCAAGATCCAAACATATTTTTAATTATTTTGAAATCAGTCGAAAATATCAGTCGGTCTATATGCTTGGTAGCCTCCTTTGTGGTATAAAAAAATTAGGTCTACACTTGTTTAAAAATATACATGCAAAATTATTATAATTTTAATACAAAGAATATGGTAGACAATACAATATAATGGGAATGCTTTTAACATTAACTTTGCCTTGTATAAATACATATACGAATGAATAAATAAATAAAAATAAATGTAATAGAATATAATGTAATAATATATAAAATAAAATAACAGCTGACTATAAAATAATTATTCATTAACAAACCCGTAAAGGAGAGTCAAATATGAACCTTAAATTATGGAAAATTACGATCCATATTTGGCCTTCACCCAATGGAGTTTGTCATTCGGCAGTATCTATTCCTATCATAATATAAAAAATAATAAAAAAAATATTATTTTTAAAATTTACGTTGATTCAAAATGGGAATTTAAGAACTTATTGTGTTTATCGTATTCGATAATTGAAAAATTAAAAAAATAAATAAAGAAATAACATTGTGCATGTATATAGGCATAAATAAATACTCTTTATAAGTAACTCTATAAACAAATTAATGTAATTAATTACAAAATAATTAGAATAAATTTAATCTATGTGTTTAAGCCTATCTACCTGTCAACCTACAGTATATTTTTGTCACACTTCAGAGAGACGATTTATTAGTCATTACGTTGCTATTGCTTATAGATAAAAAATATTGTAAAACTTGATTAAATCATCTTATTTAAATTATTGTGAACTAATTGTAATAAAGAAAACGCCGCTTCGCGTTGAAAAGGTATACTGACAGTTTATACAAAAAAAAAATGAATAATTAAAAGAATACAATTTTGGAAATACAAATTACAAAGGAGTTTGTAACATGACTAAAAATTGAGTTTCAATAGAAGCTCTATTGTGTTATATTAAACACTATGTAAAGAAGCAGTACTTGTGTATGTTTGTTTTATATACATTATTTTTAACTGCACTATACTACCCGCCAATTAATTTATTTTCTCTCTAACTACACTGGGTTGGCTGGAAGAGATCTTTTTCAGAGATAAGCCTTCCCTTGCTAACAAGTTGTTAAACTAATCGCTGTATCTATTGTTCAAGTCCAGTAAGTAATAAATATATTTATAACTGACCTGCTTTCATCCTCATCAGTCATCTCTCACTGATGCCCCGCCAGTGTATACCGATAGCACAGGCGGGGTTACCATACCATTATAACCTATTAAAAAAAAAGACTTGGGACTACACTTCAATGCATAGCATTATGCGCGTGTTTTCTTTTTAAATACATTGTATGTCATCATCTTCCTACCTTTATCCCAATTATTATTTGGGGTCGGCGTAATATGTTTTCCTCTTTCATTCTTTTCTATTCCCAGTCATTTCCGCATTCACTCCCATTCTGGCCATATCGTCCCTAACACAATCCATCCATGTCTTTTTGGGTCTTCCTCTCCTCTTTTAGCCATCTACTTTCATTCTTAACACTTCTTTTAAAATATGCTCCTCATTCCTGCGTATCACGTGCCCATACATTTTTAAATACTTGTATATAATATGTTCAATTTAATATATATATATATTTCTATGTGCCTGGCAACATTTATGGCACAAAATTCAATTATAAGACATTAGAATCTATCCTAGACACATACACTGTTATTACATAAAGTCATTTGTTTAATTTCTTCATACCAAGTAAATGACAATTACCGCATTCAATGCCATCGACAATGTCCGCACATAAAAATAATGAGACCCCTATTAATTCACACAAAGTTTACGCGTACGTTGTGCGTCCATTGTGGAAGATTAGAGGACATTCTCACAGTGACACAAAGCTGTTTCGCAACCGTATCATGACGATGTAACATGTTAAAACATTAGAACGAGACAAAAGAAGGAAAACATGCATATGTGGTTATTTTGCTCATAGTGGGGAGGGTATTCGGTAGCTACGGCATAGATTAAAAAACGTATTAGGAAGTTTTTTTTTTTAAATGGGTGATAATGCAATGGTAGAGAGGCTATGCTGGGAGTCTCTTTGCCTGATAGAATCCGAAACGAGAATATCCGTAAAAGAACCAAATTAACCGACATAGCCCGAAGTATAAGAAAGCTGAAGTGGCAATGGGCTGGTCACATAGCTCGACAAACCGACAAACGATAGGGACGAAAGGTTCTTGAGTGTCGATCTTGTACGGGTAAACGCAGTGTAGGACGATCCCCCACTAGATGGAGTGTCAACCTGAAATGCATTGCAGGGAGGCAAGTGGCTCAGGACCGTTTATAGCAGTCTATGGGGGAGACTTAAGTCCAGCAGTGGACGAATAATGGCCGAAATGATGATGAATGGAATACTAACCCTACCTGCGCTATCGCAGTACACGCAATCAGGGCATCAGTGAAGGATGATAGGTGAGGATGAAAGCAAGTCAATTAGCCTACGAATTTCACAAGAATTGACCAAAATGATTTCTATAAGGAACCGCGTGGAAATCGACCTATGGGGTTAATCTTGAAATAAATTCCAATAAATCGATATTCTTTTTTATGGGTGAAAATGGAATGATAACCCTGCCCGCGCTATCGGTATACACCGACGAGGCACCAGTGAAAGATGATAGGTGAGAATGAATGCAGGTCAGTTGGCCCACCATGATTAATTCGACAAGAATTAATTATGATGGTTTCCAGGGGGAACCGCGAGGAGCTCGACCTGGTTGGGTATATTGCTAGCAATGGGATTCTTAGTCTCCATTACTAACAATCCCTTTCCCCCTAATAAATCGATATTGACATTGAGACGTTTCGTACTCTCGAATTGCAACACTATCGAGATAATGGTTCCATATTGTTCTGGTAGATGCATATTAGTGTAACTTGCCAACTATTTATTACAAACTATTTTTTTTTGATGGGTGAAAATGGTAGGGTAACCCCGCCTGCGCTAACGGGATACGCTGGCGGAGCACCAGTGTAGGGTGATAGATGAGAATGAAAACAGGTCAGTTAGCCCATCATGATGAATTCATCAGGAATTCACCATGATAGTTTCAATACAAACTATTGTAAACTGATCCCAATTATAACTTAACTCCTAACTGTTGTATCATGAGGTTAGTATTAAATTGTCATTGGCCATAGATTGGATTGATACTAGATTCAAGAGTAGACCTGTTGTTCCCTATCCGATTGCTAGCAATTGGGCTGTTAGACTTCCATTACTAACAATCCCTTTCCACAACGAAGTATTATTGTCAAATTTATGGTAATGAACTGTGGTGACCCATTGTTTACCATAGTGATCCCACTTGAACACAACAAACACAACTGCCATGAAGCAGTGTTTTGGTTTGAAGGGTGGCGGGATATGGCGTGAATTTACAGGGTACAGAGGAATAACACCCGAGTCCTCAGGAATGGTAACGCATGGGGGGTATCATAGGGAGAACAGTATACTCTGTTATGTTCATGGTACTGCTCATGTCTATAGGCGACGGTTACCACTTTCCATCAGGTGGGCCGTCAGCTTGTTTGTCATTCTAAGTTGTCTAAAAAAAACAAAAACTTCTCCTGTAGGTATAAGCTGGTCACTGAAAGAAATAAACGATAACGGTAATATGGTAGTTTCCAAGGGGGACCGCGTGAAGGTCGACCTGATATTGTAAATATATTACTAATAATTAACAATCTACTCTGTTCCCAGTACGATACCATAATCACAATACTAGTATTCCTAAAACAAATTACAAATTGTATACTTTATTATAAAGGAATTAGGGTTCATAATTTCAAGTACATTCGAGTCTTATCATTGACCACAATACTGTTATACCGTAACTGAGCTAGTAAACGATTCTAAACTGTATGTCCACTACTAGAGGTTATAGAAGACGTTTCTGGTTAGATGTAACGTAAAATTTTGCGTTAAATTGTAATATAAAGGTCAGGATCGTGTTTTGTAATGCAGTAATTAGCGTTAAATTAACATCAGACTACTATGTAGCGTGGGTTGTGTGAAGGTAGGTATTCTAAAATTAAAAAGTAGTTCTAAATTTAAAAAGAACAAGATAGATAAAGATTCACATTCTTTACATTTTTTATAAGTGACAGTTGTTATTTTCCATCACACTGGTCTTCGTGAATGACGAGACATGCCATGCCATTGTAAATGCAATAAATAAAAATTTCCATAAAGGTACCGACTTCAATTGTAACAAAAACAGTTATTTTGTTCTAAAAACGAAACTACTAAACTGTTTTTGATGAAATTTCTATAGGACCCATCTGTAAGTATATCCTTTCAAGTAAAAAAAGAATTTTTCAAATTGGTTTAGAACTGACGGAGGTATGAAGTAACAAACATAAAAAAATACAACTAAATTGAAAATCTCCTTTTTTTGAAGTCAGTTGAAGTGACTCAATAAAGACTCAATGAACAAAATACTTAAGAAATTTCAAAAACGCTTTCGTTTATAGAAAACTACATTTATCAACGAATAACTTGAGTTGTAAATTATTTAAAAAAAAGATCAAGATGTCTTCCTTATGTCTATATAAAGCCGAAGTGAAACGCTGATTTTTATAAGTGTATATAAAAATTTACGATAGGGAGGGGTGGTTTATTCTATGCTGGGACCACACGACGGCCATATAATATATATGATATGAGGTAAGCAAATGTAAAAAGGCGAGCTTAATTCTAAAAAACTTCCAAACCCAAAATAGAAAGGAGCATCAATGTACTTTTTTTATTAGGTGACAATGGTATGGTTACCCCGCCTGCGCTATCGGTATACACTGGCGGGGCACCAGTGAGAGATCACTGATGAGAATGAAAGCAGGCCAGTTAGCCCATCCTGACTTCAACTAGAATTAGCCAAGATGGTTTCAAGAGAAACCACGTGAAAGTCGACCTGACAGGGTATATTGCTAGGGGCTATTTGCCCCCATTACTAACAATCCCTCTCCCCCCTCATCACCCCACCCTGCGGCGCCTGTATATTCATAAATCCTCTGTTCATCTTATCTATAACACTGGAGTTACGCTCATACAAGATATTAATACAAAAAGAATTCAAGTATTGTGACGTCACAGTGCGCAGTGTCACGACCGTGAGACGACCACATTCAAGGTGAAGGCAGTACCCAAATTATGTGGGACAAAATATTTTGTGGGAAATTCACTCTCGTTTTATTCATTAACGATGTGCTTTTAATAAAAATATTTGTCGCATTCTTGGTTTTGTAATTTTAAAACATTTAGTTATTTAACTCTTTATTGCACCAGAAACATAAAAATATACAATGACAAATTGAACAATTCAAGTAAAATACAGTAACATATATTACAGATTAAGATATATACATGAAGGTATAAAAGTAAACCTTAATACACAGGTTTTTTTTAATGAGTGATAATGGAATGGTAACCCCGCCCGCGCTATTGGTATACACTGGCAGCGCACCAGTGGAAGATGATAGCTGAGAATGAATGCAGGTAAGTTGGCCCACCATGATGAATTTGACAAGAATTAATCATGATGGTTTCCAGGGGAACCGCGTGGAGGTTAACCTGAAAGGGTATATTGCTAGCAATGGGACTATTTGACCTCATTGCTAACTAACTATCCCTTCCCCCCCCCCCCCCCCCCCGATACACAAGTTTTAGAGACGCTCAAATTTGTTAAGTTGGTCTTCAGCGAGAGTCAAGGACTGGACGACGTGTGTGCCACAGCATAGAATGGGCCACCCCTTCCTTTCCTGTAGGTATCGTAAGAGGCGATTAAAGGAGGGCAAGGAATGGGCAGCAGCGTCCCTCTTAAAACATCCCTAAAAGCCTAACTACGGTTAACCGCTAACCCGCCTTCCAAGCGTGGCAACTACTGGCAAAACTCCCCTTATGGGGAAGGCTTATGCCCAACAGTGGACAGTTAACGGTTGAAATAATAATAAGGAATGGAAGGACAAGGGAATGAGCAAACGCAACTGTATATATGTGTGTACGCAACGCTATATGTAAAATATTACGTAACCTCTGATATTTGAGTGCTCCAGGATAGTGTTCAATACATTGTCAATTACACACACAACAATACATACACAAAATTTGGGATATTTTAACCACTTCTAAATAACGTATTGGGATAAAACATACACTACATTCTAAGTCAGGAGAAAAACGTATTCAATGTGTTAACTAAGAGCGTACTCACGAGCACCATGACCGATGTAATCCAGTCAAGACCTCGAGATAATTCAGGTAAATTAGCATCATTATGATTATCGTATCAACCTTTAACTGTCCACTGCTGAACCATAGGCTTCCTTCAAATGGAAGGCTTTACAAGTAGTTACTACGCTTAGCAAGCGAGTTGGCGACCGCAGTTAGGCTTTTGGTAAAGTTTTAAAAGCGACGCTTGCCCATCCCTCAAGTCTTAAGTTCCCATAGTCGTCTCTTACAATACCCACGCACGGAAAAGGAAGGTGTTTTTTTTAATAGTTGAAAATGGAATGATAACCCCGCCTGCGCAGGCGGGGCGGCGCTGTCGGTTTACACTAGCGGGGCACCAGTGAGGGATGATAGGTAAGAATGAAGCAAGTTAGTTGGCCTCTCGTAATAAATTCATCAAAACTTAACCAAGATAGTTTTTAATGAGAATCGTTTGGAGGTCAACCTGTTAGTGGAGAAAAAGGTGTAACATATTATATGCCGGGACGGTCGGAACTTCTTAGGGATCTTAGAGATCTTGTCGTCCCTAGAAAGACGAGTGGGTACTACCCAACTAGTACCGACTAAAACCCCAAGCTGTTCCGCCTCTTCGCCGTAGTGCTGCGGCCACGAATTGGCATTTTATTTTTTATACCACGAGGGTGGCAAACAAGCAATACAACCTGTCCGATGGCAAACGGTCATTATAACCTATGGACGCCTGCAACACTAGGAGTTTTACATGTATAGGAAGAGTCTACCGACCCTGGAGAAACCTTAATACACCCCTTTTTGAAGGACTCAATACTGTAGTCCCTAGGGAAAACCTTGACAGGGAGCTCATTCTACAGCCTGAGCATTCGCAAGAGAAATGTCCACTGAAACCGTACTATGCATGATCAATTAGGTTCTAGCTTGTGAGCATGAATTCTCTGTCGATGGTTAACTGTGTGATAATAAAAAACGCTTTCCCGTTCCACTACGATCCCTTTTAATTTTCTCCATCCCGCGTAGACCCTCGTTTTACTAGAGGGAGACTTTGTACAAAAGTCGATTGCTTGGGTACCTCTGTCCCATTCGTGTTTCTACCGCGAAGCAATTGTGTTTGCATGGCTGTGTTTCGGTTTGAAGGGTGGGATATGGCATGAATTTATAGGGTACAGAGGAATAACACCTGAGTCCTCAGGAATGGCAACGCATGGGGGGTATCATGGGTGAAACAGTATACTCTGTTATGTCCATGGTACTGCTCATGTATATAGGCGACGGTTACCACTTTCCATCAGGTGGGCCGTCAGCTTGTTTGCCATTCTAAATGGTATAAACAGAAAAAAAGTAGAAAAAGGATTATTTTTTTCTATTTCCCATCTTTAAATTTGTTACAGACCCACGTCAAATTTATAATTCAAGATTTTTTTTTCTAAAAAGCTGATCTTGTTTTTGACAAAATTTGTACATTATCATGTGAGCAAACATTTTGGATAAGAAATAATTATCGAAATCCATTTAAAATACACAAAAATACAATGGAATTTATCAATCTTCTTTCCTCGTGATACTTTTTTTTTATGGATGAAAATGGTATGGTAACCCCGCCTGCGTTAACGGGATACACTGGCGGAGCACCAGTGAAGGGTGATAGATGAGAATGAAAACAGGCCAGTTAGCCCATCATGATGAATTCATCAGGAATTAACTATGATAGTTTCCAGGGGGAACCGCGAGGAGGTCGACCTGGTTGGGTATATTGCTAGAAATGGGATTCTCAGTCTCCATCACTAACAATCCCTTTCCCCCCTCCTCGTGATACTTACTCGTAGAATTGAATCAATTAGCATAACGCCAAACATCAATTACATCCATGAATCACCAGTAAACTGACACTCGTACTTGACACAGTAAACATTTTTTTTTTATGAATGAACTAGCACAAACACGACAGCTACGGTCGACTACAATTGGTTGACGTTTACGTCACTGATTGCTAAGTAATTCACACGTATTTGCAAATATTGTACAATTAATTTAGAAGGTATATGTTTATTTATACACAAGTTGGAAATATATTTAATTTGTTTTTATTGCATGCGTGTGACTGAGTTATTTCACTGACTTTTTTGCATGGCTGTGTTTCGGCTTAAAGGTGGGATAATAATATATATATTTATAATATATTTTATTGACACCAACTTAAGTAGTTACAGTTATTCTTCTTATAAACTATTACATTTTTGTTAAATACGCATCATACATATGATTTACCAGTAGCATCTATACTAGGCCGAGCCTGTATCATAGATACTACCTTCTTCCAGCGACAAATAGGTAAAAATTAAAATGTTGCAATTGCGTGGGTAGATTTACATTTGAACTTGTACAAAATATAAATGAATTGCATTGTCATCAATCCATTCGCAGCTCGTAAACAGGTTTACAGGGATATGGCAGTGAATTTACAAGGTACAGAGGAATAACACTTTAGTCCTCAGGAATGGGGGGTATCATGGGTGAAACAGTATACTATGTTATGTCCACGGCACTGCTCATGTTTATAGGCGACGGTTATCACTTTCCATCAGGTGGGCCGTCAGCTCGTTTGTCATTCTAAGTTGTATAAAAAATAAATAAAAAAAAAGAGAGAGATAGAGAGAGAGAGAGAGAGAGAGACAGACAGATTAGAAAAAAGTCATCAAAATCTCAGAATTGGCAATGTAATCGTATATTCACAATTAAGCAGACGAATTTAGAATCTCTTCTTAATATTTCTTACATAATAAGAACTGAACCCACCCACAGTGTATTATCTAACTGTCCAAGTAAAAGATGCAAAAACGCTTCGGAGCCTTGATACGTGCGACCAGTAGACACGTACCTACGATGTTTAGCTCGAGCACTATCACGTAATAATATTATTGACAAAAGCAGTTTTTCTTCAATACCCATTATAATTCAGGCCAGATGACTTTTTTATCCTATGTACTTATTACTTTTTTTTGTAATTCATAAGAATAGAGTAACTGATAGACGTAATAAATGTTTTATAACCAGTATTTTTTCAAATAAATATAACCTTTTTAAAAAATTATATAGAAATTTATTTTATTTATTTATTTATTCTTTATTGCACTAAATAATAAAACTTTGTACAAATTATGAATTAATTTATATCAATATGATGCCCACGGCCACTTTCTACCATCGTACGGCTCGCCATCGACAGGGAGTTCATTATCATATCCTACAGCCTCAATGGTCGCGTACAGTGCGGTTTCACAGATGTTTCCTCCCACGAATACTCAGGTCATGGAATGAGCTCCCTGCCGAGGTTTTCCCAAGAGACTACAGCATGGGGTTCTTCAAAAGGGGAGTAAAAAGGTTTCTTCAGGGTCGGCAACGCACGCGTAATATATCTGATACTGCAGGTGTTCATAGGCTACGGTAACCACTTACCATCAGGTGGGCCGTTGCCACCTCAGGGGTACAAAAAAAAATATTTATATCATTCATTTATTGACTTCCACTAAACAGGCTTTACCTAGTGTGGGGTCCTAGCTATATTGCATGTATCTAATAGGCTAACTTTGTTTAAGGGATTAAACTCATTCTTCTTATTCATCATCAACATTATCACATATCAACCGTTAACTGTCCACTGCTGAGAATAGGTATCTCTTATAAGAGCTTTGCTAGTAACTGGCACGCTTAGCAGGCGGATTTGCTACTGCGGTTAGGCTTTGGTGATGTTTTTAGGAAGGATGCTACTGTCCATGTCTCGACAATTAAATTCTCTTAGTCGCCTCTTACGACACCCACAGAAAAAGAAGAAGTGATACGTTCTATGACGGGACCACACGACAATTTAATTTTTACCAACTAAAGCTTGTACACATCAATTCTTTATTTGTTTAATTTATTTTTATACTAAGAGCAAATTTCAAAAAAGTTAATTTCAATTTAAAATTTGCTTCATATTTAAAAACAATAAGGAATTATTACCACAGTGTAGTAGCTCTTTATACTGTGTTAATACATAACAAATAGTAAAATCAAATATGTTTTTTTCCATAGTTTTGAAATTTTTGTATATGTGTATTTTGTGCAAAAGTTTTCTGAAAACAGCACAGTTGTGCTTGCATGGGTATGATTCGATTCCTCACTATGCCATAACCTCGACATTTTAAATTATTTGCAAAATTATTTTGATTCAATAAATAAATCAAGTCCATTAGTTTTATTCCATTATGATAAATATGTTGAGTTATAGACGTATATCTCTTGAAAATTTAATTAAGCATATTTAAAAATAAACAAATAATAATAAATAAATAATCAACAAGTCTTGGGATACTCTATGTGTAACTTATTATATTATGGATGTGAAACAATTAAAATAAAAGGACAGCAATTAGTATCTCTATTAAATATAACGTTATGAATTGCAAATGTAACCTTATTAACAAAATGGCTGCCCAAAAATGGCGGTAGGCCACACAAAATGGCGGCACGCCCTCGTCGGTTATTATCGTTTGTAACCGTAAGGGTTCATAACCTATAAGGCCGGGGACCAAGGAACAATAAGATCCATTACTTCAAGGTTTCTCTTTGTATATTTGTCTATGGGCTATTAAATGATCAGGTGTTGAAGGATTAGTAGGTATTTGAATACAAATGTGGTAGTCATCGTAGCGCTATGACTGTGGACTGCCTTATTGCCTGTATAACTTCTGTGGAGTTGTTCCGTATTCATCCTATTACGATACTACGATTTTCAGTTCCCACTCATATGGCCACAATTTATATGTCCTAATAATTGTGACACAAGTAACATCCATCATTATCCTACATCCGTAAAGAATAGAGTACAAAATAAAAGGTTTCTTTAATGCAAATAAAAATGTAATAGGAACGCTGGCTAACTACCACTGAATGACGACAGATGAGGACAATGTCAAACCAATTGTCTCAACTTGGCAATTTCACCTAAAATAAAATTTATTAAATATCGTGTGTATTTATTTATTTCTTATTTCTTTCCATAATGTGGTTCCTATTGGGCTCAGAAAATAGGAGAGAAGACCTTTTTCACTTAAGAAATATTTAATGAGTTTATTATTCATAATTGAAATTGTTTCAAGTAATATTAAATTACATGATAGTTTTAGTGGGACCACAGGGAGGTTTACTCAATAGAATATATTATTACTAATAGGACTATTACTAAAAATCTCCTCCCCCACTTTTTTTTATTTTTTTTTTATACAACTTAGAATGGCAAACAAACTGACGGCCCACCTGATGGAAAGTGGTAACCGTCGCCTACAGACATGTGCAGTACCATAGACATAACAGAGTATACTGTTTCGCTCACGTCTAATTAAAATATGAGAAAACAAGATTGTGTACATTTTTTAAAATCGGGGATACCCAACTAGTTCCGAACTTAATAGAAGCCTTTATTCATGAGCGCAGTTCATGGCTGTGTTCAAATATTGTAAAATGTATATTAATGATTTCTATTTCCCTCTTTATATTTAAAATATCGATTTTTTAGTTGAAACAAATCAAATCTAAATATACTTTGAACTGGGCGTCCCAAAATCAATTTCTGCCGGACGCATTGTCTATTAGCGCCCCGACGTCCGTCGTTGCGTCCATTGTCGCCGAACAATGGTGTTACAAACGTTTTGTAAGTAAAATTAACTAATCATGCTAACCTTTATGGTGGATTGGTTATTTGTAATTAGTTCTGGGGCAGGTGTCAGGATACGTATTACAATTGCGTTCAATACCATCAATTCAACTTTTGTTTGTAAAATTGTATTGTTGTTATTGGAATACAATTATTTTATGATACTGCCAATGGCAAACAGGCTGACGGCCCGCCTGATGGGAAATGGTAATTCTCACCTATAGACATGAATACTTTTCAATTTTCAATATTTTTTCCGCATAATTAAATTTCTATTTTGCCAAAAGTTGACTGGAAGAGAATGCTATATAGTATTAAGACCGCCTATTGTACCAGACATTTTTTTTTGTAATGGGGTCAATAAATAATAAATTAATAAAAAAAACACCATATATGTTGCAGATAATTTACTGTGATGCCCACGACACGGCAGTTTTGTCACTAAGGCAATTAATTGAAAAAAAAACAATCAATAAAAACGTTAAGGATCTATCTCGGTTTAGTTACACATTCATAATACGTTCCCACGTATTATGGTGTCATATCGTATGTAACAAGAAACACCATAATCGAGCTAGATATGAATCTATGCAAACTCATGCGCACGGCGAATAATTAAATATATTAGTTTTTGCTCTACATTGCTAATGCCTTTATTTGTGAGACAAAGGATAAAAATATTACCCTATAGAAATAATTGTACTCATATTTTATATTTTGTACAAAAGTCGATTGCTTGGGTACCTCTGTCCCATTCGTGTTTCTACCGTAAAGCAGTTGTATTTGTATGACTGTGTTTCAGTTTGAAAGGTGGGGTATGGCAGTGAATTTACAGAGTACAGAGGAACAACACCTGAGTCCTCAGGAATGGCAACGCATGGGGGGTATCATGGGCGAAACGATTTACTCTGTTATGTCCATGGTACTGTTCATGTCTAAAGGCAACGGTTAACACTTTCCATCAGGTGGGTCGTTAGCTTGTTTGCAATTCTAACTTGCATAAAAAAAACCTGCTCTAACCGTATCGGTTTTTCTATTACTAATATATAAATAAAATTAGTGATTTTAGGTTACATATTAATTTAGTCAAATGACTTTAAGAAAAAGAGAACTTTTTTTATTTGCACAACAAATGGATTGGACAATTCTTTCTTTCTCTTCATATTTTCAAATGGATACTATAAAAATTTTATCAAAATTGGCTCTATAATTTGGTTTTTAGATTAAGATAACAGGTATTACTACGAGTGAAGTTGATTTTTTTTTGTGGATTAAAATATATTCATTTTTTTTTACGAAATTAAGTCCTATTTATTTTAAACTTTTTTCATTGTTTATTTGATTAAAAGTATTTTGTTTAATTTCGCTAACATTAGTATATGTGTGATTGCCAACACTTGAAGATTGACCACCACCATTACTGCCAGAAGTTCCCCAACCTTATTATATTTGCCATTGTACTCCGACTGTCATTTTGTTCACGCACGTTTTGCGACACGTGTTTCACCTTTAAACGAGGCATCATCAGGCAAATTATTAGATCGCTACTCGGAGACTAGTGTTTACAAAATAATTCTAATCAAATAACTAATGATATGAGCTTTTTTTTTGCAACACAGGGGGCAAACGAGCATCCGGCTCACCTGATGGTAAGTGACTACCGCCGCCCATGATCACCCACAACACCAGCGGCATTGCAGGTATGCTGCCGGCCTTTTAAAAAGGAATATACTCTTTTCTTGAAGGTTATGTTGTCGTATCGGTTCGGAAACACTGCTGCTGGAAGTTGATTACAAAAAATGGTTGTGCGTGGAAGAAAGTGCCTTGAAAAACGCACAGTGGAAGACCGCCACTCGTCCAGATGATTGGGATGAAACTTTAGTTTGTGGCGGGTTGTACGGTGGTGAAAATCAGCAGCAGGTATCAATCCGATCAGCTTCGGCAAGATGGCACTTATTTCAGTAAAATACTTTTAAACTTTATTATTGTGGCTCCGTTTGAAACACAATAACCATTTTCTATTAATGACAGTTGTGACAAATATTCACTCAGTACAACAAGTGGGGTACAATTAGACAGTCTATGGTACAATACCGACTCTCTTCGAGCAAAAAGCGACGGAGACAGTTTCATATCGCGAGGAAGCGTGTACTTATGTCAATTGAAATCGCGTACATTGTTCTACGCTTGTGGGAATCTTGCGCACACCCGGAAACTTTCCAATGCGTGTACGTGTCTGAGTATTTCACTAGTACAATATAATAAAGTGACGTAGTTTTATAATTATTTTATTTTCTATACACAAGTCTGCTATGAATTGAGAAAAATAACAACTGATGGTTTTTTTTTTTATACAACTTAGAATGGCAAACAAGCTGACGGCCCACCTGATGTAAAGTGGTAACCGTCGCCTATAGACATGAGCAGTAACATGGACATAACAGAGTATACTGTTTCGCCCATGATACCCCCCATGCGTTGCCATTCCTAAAATAATTAATTTAAAGTTTTTTTTTTTTTTTATTGTAAAAAAATATTAAACTGCCACCAGAAATAACCTCAAACCCTCTTATTAGCTGCACAAATAATTATGGTACAGTGCCATAGTGGAGTCATTACAGTCTAATCGCAGCGAGTACACGAGATCGGTATCAAATAAACAATGCAGGTAGCTTTTTATATTATATGACGTGGCCGTTAACAATAGTTGTGAGAATTACATGTTTATAGTTTGAATTTAGCTGCTAGTAATCACAGTAATTTTATATATAAATGTATTTAATATTTTATAAATATTAAATAAAATAAATTAATTTAATATTTTATAAATTCGGTTTCGTGTATTATCATCATGTCAGCCTTTAACTGTCCACTGCTAAATTTAATCCCCCTTGGGGGGTTTTGCCAGTAGTTGCCACGCTTGGAAGGCGAATTAGCAACCGCAGTTAGGCTTTAGAGATGTTTTTTGAGGGACGCTGCTGCCCATCTCTCGCCCTCGTTTAGTCGACTTTTACGACACACACGGGAAAGGGGTGGCCTATTCTATGCCGGGACCACACGGACCGTTTCGGCCATTTACAGCTTGATGTATGGATACGTATACACTACGATGAACATCATCATTATTATACCAGCTGTTAACTGACTATTGGTAAACATAGGCCTCGCCTTTAAAGCCCCCCCTTTTCCCTCTGGGGAGTTGCCAGTAGTTGCCACGCTTGACAGGCAGGTTGGCATCCGCAGTTATGCTTCTGGTGATATTTTAAAAAGAAAACTGCTATTTCTCGACCATTAACCTTTAGTTGCCTCTTACGATATCTACGAAAAAAGAAGGGGTGATCCATTCTATGGCGAAACCAGGCGGCCTATCGTAAAACTTATATATTACCATTTTTGACGACTAACATGTTACGTGTTTGAACCCTTAATATCTGGTCAAACCCGCTCAAATTTATCATACAAAAAAATTGGTGAAGTTAGTTTATGCAGTTTAAAATGGCAAGCAAGCTGACGGCCCACCTGATGGAAAGTAGTAACCGTCACCTATAGACATGAATAGCAACGTGGACGACATAGAATGCTATATATTATCTATGGTACCGTCCATGTGTTGTCATTCATGAGGACTATAGTGTTTTTATGGGTGATAATGGAATGACAACCCCACCCGCATTATCGGTATACACCGGCGGGGCACCAGTGAATGATGATAGGTGAGGATGAAACAAGTCAGTCAACCCATTGTGACGAATTCAACAAGAATTATTCACGATGGTTTCCAGGGGGAACCACGTGGAAGTCGACCTAATATTGCTAGCAATGGGGCTGTCAAAATCTATTGTTAACAATCCCTTTCCCCCCGGTGTTATGTCTCTGTAACATTTAAATCTAAGTTAGCTGTGAGTATCGTAAGCATGTAAATTCATCTCTTTTGGAAAAGTAGGTTATTAGGACAAGGATACTAACATATTATCGTTAGGTTTTGTCTGGTAGGAATACCGAATAAACCACTTATCGACTCAACTAATTTTCATGACTGCGTCAATTTTTTAAAAAAAATATGTAATTAGTATTTGTGTTAAATATTTTTAATATTATAAATGTAATTAAATGTTATTGCAAGGAAAAAAGAATGAAAATATTAATTGCCAAAAATAAAAAGATTTATAGCAACTATCATCAAAATATTACAACGTCAACAGTACTACTACAAGTAATTATAAATATTAGAATACTAACTTTTACCCGCGACTTCGTCCGCGTGACCGAGATATGTTTACTGAAAAAGTAGCCTATATACTCTGCCACCCCTTATAGATGATTAAGTTGTTAAGGCACTATAAGGTAACAAACAAACTCACTTTCACATTTATAATATTAGTAAGGACTCTCAAATCATATAATTATTGTCCACTCTCTATAGATTGCAAAAAGAAATGATAAAAGTATTTTTTCAGACTTACTGCAGCATGCTGAGTTGCATCGTTGACGTCAGTCTCGAAGTTCCACTGGGCAGCTACATTGTTGGTACACTCCTTCGACGCCTGGTCATCAGCTTTCAACAGGAAGTCCCTTATCTGCTGCAGATTTACAGCATGCAGCCTCTCGTCAATATTATTGTTACTGAATTCGTAAGGATTCGTCCCAACAAAGTTCGGGTCGTTCCGAACGAAGTTGGGATCGTTTCTTCTGAAATTGGGATCATTGTTTATATCGATTCTGTCGTCACGATTCCTGTCATCGACAGGTCGTAATGTGGAACTTGGATTCCCAACATTCCCGAAATTAGGATATCCATTATTACTTATGTCTGGGTTGATTTGCCCATTGAAAGGTGTCGATGATACGGGATAAACACCAGGGGTATTTTGGTTAGGGCGAGCCGTTGAAAATTGGAAGTTCTGATCGAACTGGTTACCCGGTGAGTTTATTGAGGGTTGCGTGCTGGACAGCAGTCCGTAACCGCCATATCTCGGAGAACTCGATTGGCTCAAAGGAGGCAAGTCCAACTGGGGTTCGGCTAAACACAAATTTGTAAGTAAAATCACCAAATTAACTTGGAACCAGATGGTAAGTTTTCTGTTACGAAGACAGGCCATGTTGTACGGTCGACACTTGACCTGATTACGAGCGCGGTTAGCACAACCAATGGTGCGTGGTGCTTGGTTGCCGACGCGGTTTCAACTGTGCCTGGTTGAAGCCAACCTCTGAACTAGGGCCGTGCGAAAAGCCTTTGTTTTTCTTTACACAGTACATGCACATAAAAACCATGCGTTTTTATCAGTAGTGAAACGTGATAATACGTTAATGAACGAATTATATTTAAAAATAAATATACACATGCCTGTAATCTCGAATGGGGTAGTCAGAAGCACTAGTCCACTATTATCGTCTTGGGAAAATTAATATTCATAAACTCACATTTCACCGAGCATATTAATAATAATAATAATTGTCATAATTAAATAATAAATTACATTTAGTTAAATCTACTAGCCACCAAACTAGGCCGAGTATGTATCTCAGTGGATAGTTCAATAACTTCCTTTGACTTAAGTATATAAACGTAGTAAGGGGCGAAAGTACTAGCATCCCTCGGATAAGATTGATTCGTCTGTCTCATAGTTACTTTACGGACGACTACGGTTTATAGTATTAAAACATTACTTAAATATACTATTTCATTATCATCATCTCAGCCAATTTTTTTTTACTATGTATGTAACATAATCCTTAAACATTGATGCTCCTTTCTATTTTAGGTTTGCTGGAAGAGAACTCTATTAGCCTTTGTACATTTGATTACCACTGTCATATTTTTATAAATAACTGGTGTGTAAAATAAAGAATTAAATAAATAAATAAATAAATAGTCCTCTCCCGTAGACTACTATTTAATATACTATGTAAATAATAAATATTATGTGCCTCAGAAAAAAACTGACTTCCATCGTAGCAAAACCGGTTATTTATAAGTAATTTAGATTAAAAACTAAACTACTTAACTGATTTAAATAAAATTTCTACACGACCAATCAGTAAATATATCCTTTCGGATAAAAAAAAATATTTTTCCAAATCGGTTTAAAACTAACGGAGTTATGAGGTAACAAACATAACCAAAATACACTCAAATTAAGTACCTTTTTCTTTTGTAAGTCGGTTGAAAAAAAATCCTATTAATATTATAATTTGCGAAAGCATGTAATATTTGTTACATTTTCATATAAAAACTACCAAAGAAATGTGTATAAAATTTGGTGCACGGGTAGATTAGATCTTTTGTTGTTGTAAGTCGGTATTTATATATTTGTGCAAACCTTATTGACTGAAAAAAAAGTCCTATTAATATTTATAACCTTTCAGAAGCTGAAAGAAAACTATAGAATGTATAAGGGTAATAACCGGACAATTAAAGATAAACTAAATAATACCCAGTAAAAAAATTGAATATATAATACATATATACCTACATATATAAATAATAAAAGTACATGAATAATAATATAACATTAATACATAAATAAATAAAAACTCACACTCATAAATACATATATATACATACATACACACATACATATATATATATATATATACATACACATACATATATACATAACAAATACATAGATACATATATGCACAATTGGCTCAATGAAGAGGGATTTTCAGAATAAAATTTTATGATACCTGCTTTAAAAGATTTCAGTGATTGTGCCATCTTTAAGTTTTTGGGAAGTGAATTCCAGAGACGTGCATCATGTACAGTAATTGACTTGGCATAGCTTTGAGTATTAAAACAAGGCAAATCTATAATGAAGTCATTACTGCATCTCAGGCGAACATCAATTTCGTGAAATTTGAACCTTTCCTGAAGGTAATGTGGACATGTTGGATTAAAAAGGAGATTGAAAAGAAGAATAAGAATGTGGACATTTCTCCGTAGCCTGTTGTTACAGCTGTCTGTTTAATAATATATAATAAATATAATAAATAAATAGATAGATACTCTTTATTGTTTCCTCCAAAAGATTACAATAGTAAACTTATTATAAATATAATTAATTACAAGAAATAATCACAATGTGAAAACAATGGACGACTTTATCGCTAAAAGCGATCTCTTCCAGGCAATTCCTTTGGATAGAGAAGAGAGTAATTATAAACAATTTGGTGGGAGGCACGATGAAAAATTCTGTTAATTCCAAATAGGACCCTTTATATGCTGATTCGCGCATGTAAAGCCGTGAAATAGAATTAGTAATAAATAAATTATGATGAACATGTTGAAAATTGTTTTAAATCTAAAATTCCGTGAAATGCAAGGTTCTTTTTTATTAATTCCAGACATTAATCATCAGCGAATGACATTGATGTTTAATTAATACAACGGCTCGATTAATCATGACCATAATGATTTATAATTGTTATGTTAAAATCTTTGACTGGCAATTAATGTTGTGACTGTGACGGAGAAGACTTTGATATGCTATTAAAAAAGTCGCATACAAATCGGAATCGTTAGTACTGCGTCTATAGAGCTTGTACTCTGAGCAATGACAGCTAGAGTCGTAAGTCACCAGACGTTACTAATATCACATATATGTGTAAGAGTTTGTTTGTTTGTCACTTGATAGCGCGTTATATATTATATATATATATATATATATATATATATACATACATATATATATATATATAGTAAACTTTCCATTACAGTCAAGTAAAAGTATTACCGTGTCGAATATGCTCACTCTTTTCCTGAGGGACACGATTTACACACAATGATGTGTCTATTATATAAGAATGTTACAGTTTACGTTGCGTAAGCGCAGGCACCGCGTCCCTTACGTCTTGCCACATGCATTACACCGTTTAACAATTAGTGCCTGAGAACTTGGCCACGATAAGCAGCAAACGAGTGTAAAACAATCTTTTAAAAATAACTGTTTGTCAATTTATCTTTTAATGGCTGTGTACAAAAGTTAAATTACGTACACTTAAGTTGGAGGCGAGCCGAAGAAAGTGATAACGAATCGATGACGAGCGACCCATTTCTATTTAGGGTTGTCACTTAAATTACGAGGTTAAAATTAAAATGTATTTGATAACATCTAATTGAGGGCAAATATTAATTGATCATTTTAATGTATTGAATTTTATTATATATATAATTTTATTTTAATAAGATAAAAGCCGCCAGCGCACCTGCGGTACTTCTTGTATTGGGATCCTCATAGCGACACTTATTATCAGGTGAGTCGCATGCTCGTTAGCCCCTTGTGTTATAAAAAAAAAAAATAAGAGAAAAATTATATGTTGGCGGTGCAAAAAAAATAATACATTTAAATATTATCAATATGGAAAATTATGTGTATCTAACATTTAATTTAATAAATCCAATTTCAATACAATCAACACCATAAAAAAAAACATAGATATCGTTATCTTTTTCACCATGGTATTTAGAATATGATATGATATAATAGAATAATAAATACAATAGAATAATAATAAACCTTATGTCTTCAACTTTATATTAATAAACTAGCTGACTCGGCAAACATTGTTTTACCATATACATTATTTCTAGAACTATACATGAAAATATATCGTACTACAATTATTATATTCGACTGCTATCTTGTAAATCTATTGCGGCATATAAAAACTGCGATTAAACAACAGGGCTTGATCGTAAAAGTGTAAAATTTGAATTTGTAATATATCATAATAAAACGAAAATTAAAAAAATTTACAAAAAATTAAAAAAAAATATATTTAGGAGTGGGTCGCCCTTATTATTGAGGGGTATGAAAAATAGATGTTGGCCGATTCGCAGACCTACCCAATATGCACGCAAAATTTCATAAAAATCGGTAAAGCCGTTTCGGAGGAGTTTGGTAACAAACACCGTGACACGAGAATTTTATATATTAGATATTAAAACTCATGTGTCCAGATGTAGGTATCTCGTAATTTTATTTAAATCTTAAAACAGCCAACCCTATTGTCGCGAGGAAGCAACGCTCTAGTAACATTGACTATAAAACTTTAGTCCTAGGTAAATATTCATATAATTTCCTTTTACATATAACTATCTTTTTAAATATCTATATATTTATCTTAGGTAAGTAGGTACCGCTTACCATCAGGTGGGCCGTATGCTTGTTTGCCACCTCAGTGGTATAAAAAAAAAAAAAAAAAAAAAAAAGGTATCGTAGATCTGTAAGAGTCCTAGGTCTAATTGTCTACCTACACCTAGGACCCTTAGAGAGTGCCAATGACCTTTGATGTTTATAAATTAGATGCATATTTTTTTTTCCTAACTTACATATATTTTATATTACATAGAGAAATTATGTTCATTTAAATATATTAAAAATTTTATCTAAAATCAACTACTTCATTTTTTATTTCAATCTATTTAGAATTAATTTCGAAATAATCGAAGTGTGATGATTACTGTTAAATTATATTAACGGTTAAACTAGCGATGTTTACCAGAGGGAGACTTTGTACAAAAGTCAATTGCTTACGTACCTCTGTCCCATTCGTGTTTCAACCGTGAAGCAGTTGTGTTTGCATGGCTGTGTTTCAGTTTGAAGGGTGGGATATGGCGTGAATTTACAGGGTACAGAGGAATAGCACCTGAATCCTCAGGAATGGCAACGCATGGGGGGTATCATGGGCGAAATAGTATACTCTGTTTTGTCCATGGTACTGCTCATGTCTATAAGCGACAGTTACCACTTTCCATCAGGTGGGCCGTCAGCTTGTTTGCCATTCTAAGTTGTATGAAAATAAAAACAAAAAAACATACTTTATTTTTACTTTGAATAAGTAATAACAAAGTTCTAATACAGTACATAAATAGTACATATTCAGCTAATATTGAGCATGCAAAGAAGATAAGATTAAAGAGATAAAGAAAACTTATTTATTTTATTATGTTGAGGGGTAAATACTCGTAATTGTTAATAACTGGAGCTATCAGTCCCATTGCAGGCAATAAACCCCGCCAGGTCGACCACACAGCTTCTCTGTATAACTATCACGTTGAACTCTAAGTGCATTCGTCACTGGACCTGTTTTCATTCTCACCTATCATTCTTTTCTTACTGGTATCCCGCCAGAGTATACCGATAACGGAGGCGGGGTCAACATTTTATTATCATTTATCAATAACTACTCTCTGAAGTTTTTTTTTTTTATGAATGAGGTAGCTAACAAGCACACGACCCACCTGATGGCAAATCGTTACCATAGCCTATGAAAGCCTGCAATACCAGGGGCATTTCGCTCGCATTGCCGATCCTTGCCCGTTTTAAGAAACTTTTTAAACCCCTTTTTTATACTTTTTTACCCCATGCTGTAGTCTTTTTTTTTTCTTTGAAAAAAAACCCCGATGTTAGTAAACAAAGTTAACAAACTATTTATTCATAACCTGTTTAATATTCCCGGATGTTCTAAAGCATTTCCAACCGATTTCAAAAATAGCGAAGTGGAAGCGTTTTATTTAGGAAAAGATTCTGTCTGTCGAGGAGGACTAACCTGGCATCGGCTTCGTGAGTTTTTCTGCTGTAGTTCTGATCGGTAGTTCTTCCTCAAACCCTATATGCACGCACACTCAAATTCTTACAGGTTCTTCAGGGCACATACAGTTTAAACCACACAAATTACATTTATTTTACAGGAGCAAGCGTCCGCGCATACGCCTCCATTTTGTCAGTACTTTTTTATTCGTTAAACTAAGATGAAAGAAAAAAAATACGGACTCTTATATTGTAAACAATCTCTGTTTTATTACAAAGGGAATAAGGCTTTATTTTGAACAGACAATGTTCTCATTTCAGGAATTGAGGTTATCATTGATTTATTTGATTTATTTTTGTAGGTTACATAAGTTAATGTATTGTGAAGAACTGGTGTCTGAAGTAGGAAATAACCTGTGTTACAGATCACCGGGTCCTCACCCCACGGTGTTAGCACTATTATAAAATTTGCTCTGGTTATGAATATAATATAATATATATATATATATGTATTTAGAATTACTTTCGAAATAAGTGTGATGGTTACTGTTAAGTTATATTAACGGTTATATTAAATTATATTAACTTCAAATACTTACAAATCTATACACATATATATATATATATACTTAAGGTTATATAACCGATATATTCTACACACACTTACACATACGAGTATGTACATTATTTTAATAATATTCTCATAAGTTGTAATGTAACATTTATTTTTGTTTCTATTTTAAAATTGTACACACAAAACTTGTCATATGACGTTTTCCATAAATCAAAAACCTTATTAACAGCTCTGTATATTCCGCCAGGCGTCTTGAAACGCGATACGCAATTTTCCTATTGTGCCAGTTTACCGTGAGAACTGACAGACATACGCACAATACTATATGCAGATATATACGAGTACCTACATCACATGGTACTATACTAATGCCACGCCTTGCATACTAAATATATAATGTACTATTTAGATACGCTTGTACTAGGATGTCATAAATGTAATAGCGTAAAATATGTTTATGATACATTTATGACTGTTACGTAAGAGATTTTGCTTGTATCGTAGCTTTTTTTAATGGGTGATAATGGAATGGTAACTCCGCCTGCGCTATTGGTATACGCTGGCGGGGCACCAGTGAGGGGTGATAGGTGATGATGAAAGTAGGTCAGTTAGTACATCGTGACGAATTCCACTAGAATTCACCATGATGGTTTCCAGAGGGAACCGCGTGGAGGTCGACCTGATAAAGTGTATTGCTTGCAGTGGGTCAGTTAGACCCCATTACTAACAATCCCTTTTCCCTGTATCCTGACTTAGTGATTAACTATTAACGGTTAAAAGAATAGAATAGAATAGAAATCATTTATTCAAATAAACTTACATTGAAGCACTTTTGAAAAGTCATTACATTTTTTTTAATTTACCGCTCGTTCGGAAAGCTGTCTCATCACAAGAAGAACGATCAAGAAACTTGCGTGATGCTCTTTTAAATAATTTTATTATTATTTTACATTTTTAAGTTTAATTGTGTGAATACAAACCACCAATTAGCACTAATTCAATTAAATACTCAAAAAAAAAAAAAAAAATTGAATACATAACCAACTGGTTAAACAATTAATAAGAGGAAATCAGTCATAGTGATTAGAGCAGACCAGTCCCTACAAGCAGCACCCGTTCACGAGTATGACGGATGAGCCAGCCATCACTGCGCTCGACCATATTTTAGGGAGCCCAATGACCCGGCCCACCACGCCGCCACAAGTCTGGACATTTTAGTGAGCATGACTACTCAAAACACTAGACCACGTCAAAGCTACTCACAATTGCCATCTGATAGTTATAGTATTCACATTTTACATAAGAATGCATGCGGCAATTAATACAAAAAACCGCTACGCTTTCATATTTCTAAAATTAATCAATTAAATCAAGAAAGCAATGAGAAAATAAAATTATAACGTTGTATGCTAATAAACTAATTATTTACTTGATATGTTGTCATCTATGAATTCGTCTATCCTGTAATAGGATTTCTTACATAAAAATTGTTTAATATAAGATTTGAATTGCCTCTCTGTCAGATTTAATGCAGATTCCGGCAGTTTATTATAAAATCTTATGCAATTACCATAGAATGAATTACTGATTTTGTGCAGACGGCATTTAGGTAAAATAAGCTTATTTATATTGCGTAAGTTTCTACTTGTACAGTCTTTGAGTTTTTAAAACTCGCTAAGTTCTTCCGTGTATACATAATATTTTCATAAATGTATTGTGAAGTAACTGTGAGGATATTTGAGTCTTTAAAGCACTGACGTAATGACTCTCTTGAACCCATACCATAAATAGAACGTATGGCTCTCTTTTGTAAAACAAATATAGTATTTATATCGGCTGCTTTACCCCACAGCAGTATGCCATAAGACATTATGCTATGGAAATAACTAAAATATACAAGTTTAGCCGTCGCCACGTCTGTTAATTGCCTAATTCTTCTAATTGCATATGCAGCAGAACTGAGTCTACTGGCCAATTTTGAAATATGGGGCCCCCATTGTAATTTCGAGTCCACTGTTATACCTAAAAAAACTGTATCATTAACAAAATTTACTATTTCGTCATTAAGCAATAACTGTGTATTTATTAGTCTTACATTAGGAAGTGTAAATTTTATACACTTTGTTTTGCTGGAATTTAATAATATATATATTATATATATATATATATATATATATATATATATATATATATAATATATTACATCGTCTAATTGATTACTTTGACGTCCAATTTTAAACACTAACGAAGTATCATCCGCAAACAGCACTATATCTGCAATTTTCTCTACCATAAAGGGAAGGTCATTTATGTAGATTAAAAAGAGAAAGGGGCCTAAGATTGACCCATTGTATAACGCCCATCTTAATATTAGCTCCCATTAGATTTTACACCGTCAATATCTACAGTTTGAACCCTATCCTCTAAATAAGTTCTCATTAATTTTAGATCATTATCTCTTATACCATAATGTTCGAGCTTGTACAAAAGCGTTTTATGATCCACACAATCAAATGCCTTTGATAGGTCACAAAAAACTCCGAGTGCATCCTGTGACCTCTCCCAAGATTCGAAAATATGTGTCATTAGCGCAACACCTGCGTCAGTGGTAGACTTGCCGGCGGTGAAACCATATTGCTGACTGTGAAGCAGTCCGTTAACCCTGAAGTGATGTGAAATAAAAACTATTAGTATAAATTTATGTTTAAAAAATTTAACTTAAAATCTATTTATTTATTTAACTCCTTATTGTACCAGGAACATAAATAAACAATGATATATAAACAATTAATGTGAAATACAGTAGCATAAAGTACAGATTAAAATATACATATAAAGGTACAAAAGGCGGTCTTATCGCTAGGGCAATCTCTTACAGACAACCTTTGGTTAAAGGAGAACAGATAAAAGTTGGTAGGTGGCGCAAGAGTGAATTAATAATTTTTACATGCATAAAAAACAAAAACCTATAATGTACAAAAACCTCAAAAACATATTAATTAAAATATTTATTATATTACAACACATAATATATATACTACATACACATATAATCTAATGTATATTTCTCTGGATACGCCATCTTAAAATGGTAATTTACTTTTAAAGTCCGACCAAAGATGCCGTGTAGTCCCGGCATAGAATGGGCTATCCCTTCCTTTCCCATAGGTGTCGTAAGAGGCTAAGGGAACTTAATGGTCGAACGATGGGCAGTGGCGTCCTTCTTAAGACATCGTCAAAAGCCTAAATGCAGTTGGCAACCTACCTGCCAAGTGCGGTAACTATTGGCAACCCCCCCCCCCCACCTTTATAGGGGAGGTATGTGTCTTTATTGGGTGATAATGGAATGGTAACCCCACCCGCGCTATCGGTATACACCGGGGGGGCACCAGTGAAGGATGATCGGTGAGGATGAAGCAGGTCAGTTAGCCCATCGTGACGAATTCAATAAGAATTATTCACGATGGTTTCCAGGGGGAACCAGGTGGAGGTCGACCTAATAGGGCATATTGCTAGCAATGGGGCTGTCAAACTCCATTGCTAACAATCCCTTCCCCCCCCCCCCCACCCCCTGGGAGGTATATGTTCAACAGTGGACAGTTAATAGCTCATACGTCGATGATGACGACTTCTGAAGTACACGCACAACGTCGAGGACAAAAGCTAGTTAAAAAATATAATTAAACATAACAACCATAAAATGATGTGAATGGGACATTTATGGAAATAATAAAATTACTGAATGACATTACGTGTATGGTAGAGGAGTGTATGTGTGTTTACTTAGTACATGTGTAGACTTGTATGAAGATCTAATACATATGTAATTAAAAATTGTGTCCAACAAAAAAAACCGACTACAATTGTAACAAAATCAATTATATCGATTTAACAACTAAATTACTGAAGCGATTTTGATAAAATTTCTACGGGACCAATCTGTAAGTACAACCTTTCAATTAAAAAAAGAATTCCCAAATCGGTTTAGAATTGCCGCCGTTACAACGTAACAAACATAAAATATTAAAACCTAATCGAAAAGATTCTCGATTCATCTGAAGCAGATGCTTCATTTTGAAGTGACAAGCGAAACATAATAATGTTTTTAAATGCGAAACTAAGTTTGTTTGTATGTTTGTTAGTATCTTAACGGCTCACCCAATAAGTATGAAATTTGGTATACATGTACTGGGATGCGGATGGTTATAGGCTCACACGTCAATTCCCATCTCTTATAAAACATAAGACAGGCTGCGTGAAAGTTTAAAAGTCAACATGGCCATATTTGATATATATATATATATATATATATATATATATATATATATATATATATATATATATATATATATTTTATAGGTGATAATGAAATAAATGAAATAACCCCACCCGCGCTATCGGTATACGCTGATAGGGCACCAGTGAAGGATGATAGACGAGGATGAAACAAGTCAGTTAGCCCATCGTGACGAATTCAATGAGAATTGTTCACGATGGTTTCCAGGGGGAACCACGCGGAGGTTAACCTGTGGAGGTTACCATTGCTAGCAATGGGGCTGTCAAACTCCATTGCTAACAATCCCTTCCCCCCAATAGATCATACTAGAATTCATTATGACAGGAGGCAAGCGTACATTCGAATTTATTACATTTGTTATCGGTGTTATAAATCACCGGAAAATTTGTCTTGCATTTTAATTAACGTAAACAACTTGATGTCGGTCGCATTACCTATCTTTGTCACTCATGTTTGTGACCTTCGGGATCCATAAGATGTGAAAAAATTAATAGCATTATTGTTTATATTAAGTCTTTGTTGACATTATGTGTACATTCATAACATTATCTGATCTGTGAGTACTATTGATTGATTACCTATATTAAACTGACAAATCGACCAAACCAATATACATATATTGTGATCTCATTGAATAACCTTGTACTTGACTATATAAATGTACCTTTACACCAAATCCTTAATAGGGTAGACAGAGTACCAGATGTCTCTATTTATTCATTTATTTATTAGTACATGTATATGTACAAGGCGGACTTAATGCTAAAAGCATACTCTCCCAGTCCTTAGGGAAGTGTTTTTTTTTATGGGTGAAAACGGAATGGTAACCCCGCCTTTGCTAACGGGATACGCTGGCAGAGCACCAGTGAAGGGTGATCGATGAGGATGAAAACAGACCAGTTAGCCCATCATGATGAATTCTTCAGGAATTAACCATGATAGTTTCCAAGGGGAACCGCGAGGAGGTCGACCTGGTTGGGTATATTGCTAGCAATGGGATTCTCAGTCTCCATCACTAGCAATCCCTATCCCCTCCCCTCCCTTATGACAGTTTACTATTGGAGAGATTTATCTAGACTTACGTGCATTTATTAAGTAACCACTTACTATCTGGTGAGGCATATATTTACGAGTATTAAGAAGATCCACACACACGAGATATAAAGCAGACAATTCAGTGGACAGTATAACACGACAGCTGAATTTTGGGTTTTTTTTTTCACCAAAATACAAAAATTTCCCAATCAATTCACATAACAAAAGCATTCCAACAAAACTGTATTACTACAAGCTTGACTCATTGATTGTTAACAAATAGTGCTAATTGGACCTTAGGAGCCGCTAGTACGGGTCAAGGTTCGCTACCGAAGCGAATATAGTATTCTTTGGTACTCACGTTCTACCTATTTGCACAAGTTTTAAAGAAAATTATATATAAACAAATTATTAGTTCCCTACAAATTAAAACAATGTCACTTGTAGACATAATATCTAAATTATGAAAATATCTGTTATTAAAATAAAAAAAAATAAGTTTATTTATTGCTAAAATAAAATGTATTTACTGTTCAAAAATAATTATTCTTTTTTAATTTTATTATTTTTTTTTTTATTTAAAAAACAATCAATTTAAATGATGTATCCGGAAATTGAAATATTGAATTCAATTTTTTTTTACAATATTTTCTAATTAAAATAACATCTTTAATGGAAACAAAATACTCGTGAAAGAAAAATATTTCTAATATTGTCAATGTAATTTCTTTTTTATTTTCAAAATATAAAAAAGATTGTTTCTATTAAACTGAAATCGTAATGTTATAACATCATTATACATCAACATCATCATCATCATCATCATATCATCCTTTAACTGTCCACTGCTGAACATAAACCTTCCCCTTTTTTGCCAGTTATTTCTATGGGCGGAATAGCAAAATTGTGTGCGGAGATGTTTTAAAATATATTTTTCATAGTCACCTTTTCGACACCCACATTTATTATTGTATACGGCATTATATATAAAAAATAAATAGTTTATATATATATTTATAAAAAACATTATATTATTATTGTAAAATATAAAATATATTTTTATGATTTATAACAATCATTTATTATAAAGGGATCTCTTACAAATATAAAAAAGATTGTAGAATGTATAAGGGTAATAACCGTCAATTAAAGATAAACTAAATAATACCCAGTAAAAAAAAAAATTGAAATATAAAATATATTATACCTTATTTTAATAAAAGTAATTTAATAATATAACATTAATAAATAAAAACTATAAAAAATACATATATACACATTACACACATATATACATATACATATATATATATATACATATATATACATACATTATACATATATACACTACTACATACACATACATGTATACATAATAAATACATATATTCACAATTGGCTCAATGAAGAGGGATTTTCAAAATAAAATTTTATGATACCTGCTTGACAGGCGTGCCATCTTTAAGTTATTAGGTGAATTCAGAGACGTGCAGCATGTACAGCTTTGACATGGCATAGCTTTGAGTATTAAAACAAGGCAAATCTATAATGAAGTCATTACTGCATCTCAGGCGAACATCAATTTCGCGAAATTTGAATCTTTCCTGACACACCCATGTTGGATTAAAAAGGATATTGAAAAGAAGGTAAGAATGTGGACATTTCTCCGTAGCCTGATAGGAAGCCATTTGAGTTGACTGCGATAACTAGATATGTGGTCATACGGATTATATTGTATTAAAATAATGAGACAGACATATCATCTTAATCTCTTTTAATAAAACATTAACATAAATCATTTCACTGCTGTTTCAGAACCTCCTGCTTTATTAGAATCGATTAAAATAAATATGTTTTATCACAATATAAGAAATTTTTCTTTTTTTTTTATACATTTTAGAATGGCAAACAAGCTGACGGCTCACCTGATGAAAAGTGGTAGCCGTCGCCTATAGACATGAGCAGTACCATGGACATAACAGAGTATACTGTTTCGCCCATGATACCTCCCCATGCGTTGCCATTCCTGAGGACTCAGGTGTTATTCCTTTGTACCCAGTAAATTCACACCATATCCCACCCTTCAAACCGAAACACAGCCATGCAAACACAACTGCTTCACGGTAGAAACACGAATGGGACAGAGGTACCCAATCAATCAACTTTCGCACAAAGTCTCCCTCTGGTGTTTTCTATATAATACTATTAAATTACATTAAAAATTTGTATACAAAGAGCAATTGAAAAAGCATAATTTGCGTACCAAAACTAGTAAGACCTTGTCAGACAACTGACAAGTGGACCGGAAAATATTGGTCGCACAAAAAATATATACATTGTTCGACAGTAGAAAAAAAAGAGTCCTCCAGTGATGCCATTAAAAAAATACATTGAGATATTATTTTGTTTGATGTATAAACGCCCATTCTGTGTACCTAAAATGTTGACGCCCTACCATGTGACGTATAATTTATAATATGGATGATAATAGAATGAAATAACCCCACAAATATATATATATATATATATATATATTTCATCAGTGGGTGTAATAAATAAACAAAATGAAATAGGACAGACACCCCTGGTAATGTAGGCGTTACGTAACCACTTACCATCACATGGGCCGTATTGATTGTCACCTCAGTGGTATAAAAAAAACATATATATTGATAACCAACAGTCAGGTTTTTTATGCAACTTGAAATGGCAAACAAGCTGACGGTCCACCTGATGGAAAGTAGGAACCGTCGCCTATAGAGTATTTATTATATTATTCGGGTATTTTCTTTCCACTAGGTCACGGCAACATAGTTATGCCATTGAGCCACTTCCTTCCATTGATGTCGTGTCTGCATTGAACCACCTATATTATTCAATTTAGGTTCAGTCCATGGCCTTAAATCTGCTTACATAAGTCTAGGTTTTTAAAGTAAACAATAGTATAAAAATAGGTATTGCAAATTGCAAGTCATTTTGCTACGTAGATCCGTTTTAATCGGAACTTGTTTCATTATATATTCCAACATATTTTATCAATCCATCATGGCTTATGGTGCCCCATTGCTGGGCAAAGCCTTCCCGCAATTACTCCAAACTACTGGCCAAACCCAACAAGTTTTTATAGAACTAATCCAGATTGTCTTTCAATCACATAAGAGGTCTTAAACATCTTTTTTGTGTTTCAGGGATCTAAGACTTACTTATAGATTTTAACCCACCTATGGTTTGACATTCGACTCACTTGTCCTGTTCAGAACTTATATCCTGCCCTCAGTTCACCTTCAGAGTTGCCGCTTTTTGCATTGAGTCAACATTTTTTGTATGAGAGCGCAGTATAGTATTCGGGCCTCATCGATTAGTTTTAATTGCAATTTACTACGCTCTATTACCTTTTGACAAATTCTGAGTTTAAACTTTTGAGCTTGTGATAAATTCAGATCATATTTATTCAAATAGACTTATTTACAAGCACTCATAAAATGTTAATTTTGTAAAATTTGCAGGAATCGGAAAGTTATTATCTGCTAAGTAAAACCCATACAAAACTCAATCGTTACACTTTTAAATCTCTCATAGCATAATGCGTGTTTATTTAATTGTACTATGTCTAAAATTATTGGTCATTAAAAATCCACTGCATCATGTAGATCATGCATCAATGTAGGTAAGGTATGGGCAAAATTCACTTTGGGTTCGCTGGAAGCGAAGTTTTGTAAAGTTAAGCTCACTTTTGTACATTTGCTTCCAACTGTCATATTTCTTTATGTATTGTTAGTGTGTACAATAAAATGTAAATAAAAATAAAATGCTTATTATGTATCAATTGAAAACGATTACTAATGATTTTATTATCACTTGAACAAATCAAAATTTTAAGAAACGTAAAAAAATGTAAAGACGTATTGGAGATGTTCATTTGTATAGGGGGAAGAGGGAGGCCATAAAGAAAATAACACGTTCTTTTATTCTTCTCTTATTTCGCCGAAGTAATCAAATCAACAAAACCACTGAACCGATTTTGATAAAATTTCTATGAAACCGATATCCTCTTAGATAAAAAAATTATTTCCAAATCGGTTCTGACAACTGACAGAGTTATGAGCTAACAAACAATAAAAAAACAATTGAGCACCTCCATCTTTTGAAGTCGGTTAAAAAAAGCTGAATTAATTTATAATCCTATGTTTCAAATCCTTCAAATAATACCCGCTCATATAAACACCGTTAACATTAAAGTTTGTACCACACTGTATGTGGCTTATATTAGTCCCAATTAGCCAATATTAAGCCATCACTTATCATCTCCTAGGTTGCGAAGTGATTCGTCTTTGAATATAACCTTATCCGTTGAAAGTTGAAAGAGTATTATGCACGGTTCGAGTTCTTAAAAGAGACTAACTTTTGCCTGCGACTTGTCATGTCACTGACAAAAGTTGCTATTTAGAAGTGGGTAACAATTTAGGTGGCGTATTAAAATATAACATACAGCATATTTAAAATGAAATCTTCAAGATTTTTTTTTTATACAACTTAGAATGGCAAACAAGCTGACGGCCCACCTGATGGAAAGTGGTAACCGTCGCCTATAGACATAAGCAGTACCATGGACATAACAAAGTATACTGTTTCGCCCATGATACCTCCCCGTGCGTTGCCATTCCTAAAGACTCAGGTGTTATTCCTCTATACCCTGTAAATTCACGCCATATCATACCCTTCAAACCGAAACACAGCCATGCAAACACAACTGCTTCACGGTAGAAACACGAATGGGTCAGAGGTACCCAAGCAATCGACTTTAGTACAAAGTCTCCCTCTGGTGAATACGACTCAGAAAACTATACCCAATATGGTGCAGTAGTTATAAATAACGCCGAAACAAACATGTACATATAGACATACAAATAACGATATTGCCAATATAGCTAAATTATTTAAAAATCGTTGAATAATAACTGTCGTGAGTCATACTACATTGCAATAGTGCTACTCTCGTCATAACCGTGAACTATCCTCATAAACAAGATTATTATTATGATTAGCTCAGAAACAAGCTCCTATTAAATTAAAAACTAGTCGAGCATCTCCGAATTTAAAACATGAGTAAAGCCATCACAAATATTCTAGATTTGTTTACGTAACTTGATTTTTTTTTTTAATTTGATTTGATGACAGCAGTGATATCGAAGTATCAAATGACAGATGGATAGATAACATAAAAACTAAGATTACATAGTCTGACTTGTGAGAGTCTCTTATTCTAATCTCTACTTGAAGACCACGTGAATGTAATAATGCAATACAGATACGCCTCTAAAGATTGGGTTACACTCGAAATGTTTTTCTAGACAAGTAGAACAATAACAAATATTTCTCTGATTTTGCAATACATAAATAATACTATAATAGTATTGACCTGGAAATACGGAAACTGAAGGTTTAATCTTCTTACATTCAAAAGGATATTTAAACAAATCAAAATTCATAAATATATAATTATTTAATTGATATGTCATTTATAGTGCAGCATACTTCTTCAATCTCTCATTGAATCCGAACTCGTCCATTGCCATACGTTGTTCGTCCGAACAGTATTCTGAAAGAATAAAACATCATATTAGTATGTTTTATTTTCTTACAAAATTAAAGAAACTGTTGAATACAGGCCTTCCCCATGAAAAAGGTTTTACTAGTAGCTGCATACGTTTGGCAAGCGGGTTAACAACCGCAGTAAGGCTTTGGTGATGTTTTAAGAGAGGACGCTGCTGCCCATCCCTCGATCATTAAGTTACCTTAGTCACCTCTTACATCATCCACGGGAAAGGAAAACGTGGTCCACTCTTTACCGAGACTACATGGTAAAGAGGCATATAAAGTTATAATCCAATTGAGAAGCGTCAGCTATGCTAAACATCACAGCTAAAAGCATTTTGATAGAAGAAAACTGACAGATAAATAAATTGTTTGCTATTCAAAATTGCATTCCAAAAATTAAAAAATACAACTGCCCTACTAAAAAATAAATTATTTAAAAAAATGTAATGATGCAAGGATTGTAACTAAACCCAATACATCTAAATCTGTTCTGGCATTTAGTTATGATGGAATAAAAAAAATTTACACAAATACATGAAACCTTGAAATATTACACTCCATTTTAAAGCAGTTATGTAAGAAACATTCATCATCATCATTATCATGTCAGCTGTTATCTGTCCACTGCTAAACATGAGCCTTTCCAAAAAACCGCCAAAAGAATCGGTCTCGAGCCATCTGCATCTACTGACACCTTATTAAAACATTGCTCACCTATGTTACTAGCTTCCCATCCAATATATTCTCCAGTGCGCTCGTTCTCTCTCTTCAACCATTCATGTAAAGGCTCGAAATACTCGAGTAATCCGCTAGCGTCCATGTTTCTTTGTCCAGTTAGTGCTTCCATAGCATCAGGCCATGGTTTCGATGAGCCCATTTGAAGCATTTTCCTACATGCCAAAGAATTACATGAATTTGCTTTAAAATCTAAATCAATGCTGAGAGTAACTCAATCATTTACAAAAAAATATTGCTATAACATGTTCAACTAACAAATAGATCAAATGTTTATCTATTTTTCATAAAATAACATGGTATGTGAACACACTATCTTCGGCGAACACAGGGACAATATAAATGAATGTAGTCAACCAAAAAGAGAATATTTTACTGTCAACGCAATCAAGGTTTGTTCAGGGTGGGCAACGCATGCGTAATGTCCCTGGTATTGCAGACATTCATAAGCTACGGTAACTACTTACCATCAGATGAGCTGTAACCTTCACCAGAGACTTTGTACAAAAGTGGATTGCTTAAGTACCTCTGTCCCATTCTTGTTTCAACCGTGAAGCAGTTGTGTTTACATGACTGTGTTTCGCTTTGAAGAGTGGGATATGGCGTGAATTTACTGGGTACAGTGGAATAACACCTGAGTCCTCAGGAATGGCAACGCATGGGGGTATCATGAGCGAAACAGTATACTCTGTTATTTCCATGGTACTGCTCATGTCTATAGGCGACGGTTACCACTTTTCATCAGGTGGGCCTTCAGCTTGTTTGCCATTCTAAGTTGTATAAAAAAAACCTTATTCGCTACCTCAGCAAAAATCACGGCTTTTTTATGCTGCATTTAAAAGATGTTATGAAAGAATTACAAGAGTAATATAAGATTTTACTTAAGATTTCTCATTATCAAAATAATCTATTAACTGTGTACAGATCTCTCACTACAAGATGATATTAGCTTATTATTACATAGCTGGCTGTAGGGCTTGGTATATTTGATGTTATGGTTCATAGATTTTATTTTGATTACCTATCTCTTGTTTTATATTTATATATTATTTCATGTATCTTAAGTATCCTAAGAATATAAGTCATTTTTTCTCCATCATCATTTGAAAATATGTTGGTAATAATTAGGATATATTATTAACATGTTTTTTTGAAATGTAATTGAAATGAAATATTGACAAAATAACTTTTTTTATTGTTAGGTAGGCAAATGAGCAAATAGCTCACTTGATGGAAAGTGGCTACCGTCGCCCATGAACACCTGTAACACGAGAAGAGTTGCTTCTACGTCGCCAGCCTTTTAAATGTTTACTTACCCTAATGCTTCTCCGGCTTCTTGGCTTCTATATATATCACAAGCTGAAAGTATTTTATCAGAATCACCAGGGCTGTATTCACCGGCTAGTTGACAAAGGGCTCGATGAAATTGGAATTGTACTATGTAAGAAACATAATATCTGTAACAAAAAAATTTTAAGTTATAGGACTTTTGCAAGATATTAGTCTATTTACATTTCTGAATCATGTTACAATTTTATTACAAAAACATTATATTACCCTGCACAAGTACTTTATAAATTAACAATTATTTATCTAATTCGATACCTAAAACACTTTAAATTCTGATATGTGTGAAATAAACTATCCAAATGTTTGTCCTTTATTCCATATGCTATATTATAAGCCGTACATTGAAAATTTCTTAGAAATCTTTTAAAGGAATTAGGTAATAATCCGTCATCATAATTAACATTTCATCATTTCAGCCGTTAGCTGTCCACTGCTGAACATAAGCCTTCCCTCGTAAGGGAAGTCTTGCCAGTAGTTGCAATGCTTGGAAGACAGGGTGGTAACCGCAATTTGGCTTTAGAGATATTTGAAGAGGGACGCTGCTGCCCATCACTCTACCATCAAGTTTCCTTAGTCGCCTCTTACGATACTCACAGGAAAAGAAGGAGTAGCTTATTTTATGCTGAACCACACAGCTATCATCATAGTAATTATACATAATATAGTAAGTATTATATATTTTCCTTCCTGACCTCATGTACTCCACATCAGCAGCAACATGGTACTTAGCTGTTGGATCAAAATCATCTTCACTCCTAGGAGCTGGAGGTTCGAGCCCTTGTAATGTTTCCCTCAGTCGCCAGAAGTGACAATTGTAATCTCTAGTTGTAGTGGTCCCTCGGAATACTCCGTAACGGAAAATGTCGAGGAGGTATGCAAATGGTAGAAAGACTATTTTGTCTAGGCCCTGTAAGAAAATTTAATATCGTTAACTACCTATATGGTACATATATTTAAAAAATGAAAAAGGTATTTAACAGCCCATAAATAGGTTAGATAAAAAGTTGGACGAAATGGTAAAACCTAGATATAGAGTCATTAAACTGATAAAAGAAAAAATTGGAATGGTATCACTTCAAAATGTAATAATACTTGTCAAAAAGCACAATTAGTGGCAAGAGCTCGTCTAATAAGAGTTCAGCTTTTAAATAATAGCAAAGTCGTGTATAATTCTTATTCTGTAGTCATTTCAATATTCGAGCCAGTGACTCAAATATAAGGATTCAAAATTAAGCAATTTTTTGTTCAATTGAAATAATTAAAATGTATCAACAATAGACGAAACATAAAATTGTATATTTAATACATATTGAGAATTGATCGTAAGTGGATTTTAACAATTATGGATAATTTTAAACATTATAGCCATATCTTTAAATACGTGTTTATAACCTACCATTTTGTATAGCTGATTGATGTTAGACTCAGTATCTTCTGGCCCGTCTTCTAAGAGACCCACTATTTTTAGATGCTTAGGAGTTGAGACTGACAATGCTATAACATCACCAACAGCTTCATGGAAACCTGCAGTAAAAAATATCTTTGAATTCCCTTCTAAAATTATAACTATTAAACTAAAATCAAATATGAGAATAAATAATAAGTGAAATAACTATTGTTTCAACCGAAAAATTGTTAAAAAAATTTCAACTAGCAAGACCCATGATGACTGTTCAACCAATTTATACATTATTTATCAACATGTTAAACATCTTCAAGAGTATCAAAAAAGTATCAATTTTCTACTTATAAAAAAATAAATAAAATTCATATCCTTAGTATTTACACGAGTGTCACGTTCATAAGTAGGACAGACGAGCTAGCCATCTTCTTTTTTTACAACACAGGGGGAAAACGAGCATGCAGCTCACCTGATGGTAAGTGACTACCGCCGCCCATGATCACCCACAACACCAACGGCATTGCAGGTGTGCTGCCGGTCTTTTAAAAAGGAATACGCTCTTTTCTTGAAGGTTATGTTGTGGTATTGGTTCGGAAATTTGCGATCAATCATATTTTAGAAAACACGCCGCCGCCTGTTTGGATATTTTACTGCGCGTACTCAAGGCACCTAACCACGTTATAGGTAAATTGAAACAATCTTATACTACACACAATATAACAGCTTCGAATAGAGAGAAATTTTGCTAATTAATGCAATTAATTAAATAAATTACCAGGATTAGCACCACCCCTATAAACGACGGGTTTGTCTTTGTATTGTAAATAATATTGAATGTGGCCCATTTCGTGATGCGTTGTCTTGAAGAAAGCGGCCGTTATCGTGGTACATTGCTTGATCCTATAAAAATATGAGACAGTTACCAGGGTTCGCTCCTCCTCTATAGACAATCGGCTGATGCTTATACTGAAGATAGTATTCTACGTGACCCATTTCATGGTGAGTTGTAAAAAAGAAGTCGCTTGTTATAGTGGTACACTGTTTTATCCTAGAAATAATTAAGTCTTTTAATTTTTTTCAAAACGGGCTTATTCTTCTTGACAAAATTTATAGAAATGCACTGAAAAGAAAGTCTTAGGGCCATCTTCTAAATTAGCCTTTGAATATATTTCACTGAATTAATATTTTAAAAACAATTTACCTAAAATCTTCGCCATCATAAAAGTCCCAGGCGGAAGCATGGCAAACCAATTCTCGGCCATCGTTTGGTTTTTCTATAATCGACCTCTCCCAGAACAAATCTGGCATGCCGCTTAGATTCAACGATTTAAAGAATTCCTCAGCAGTTTGGAACATTTTCAGAGCTGTGTAATTCTAAAAAAAACATATGCAAAATGTTTAGTAAAAATGAATAAAATTTAACTTAATGATCGAGAGATGGGCAGCTGTGTCTATCTTTAAACATCACCAAAGCCTAAACGCGGTTGCCAATCTGCCTGCTAAGCATGGCAACAAAAATGACAGTTAATGATCAGTAAGATGGTGATGATGAAGGTACAATATATGAATAAATACTTTCTAAAATAGATCCCGTTCAATTTGTTTATATAAACAAATTATTATATTAACTACGTCTGCTGTATAGTAACAATACAAACATTGATGGGTCTTGATCTGTATTTTTTACAAGAGATACAAAACAATAATTAAGGAATGAAACAGATGTTAGACTATATTGATGACAATGTCTATGTCTAAATGTGATAGTTATCTTTTTTAAGAGCCTCTTTGTGAATTATTATCAGGAGAATAAACATTATAAAAGAATCTACTTACTTGAGCAATTAATGCTGAGGTCACATCGACCTCTGGTTTGTTGGGGTAGGGTCTAGTAAATTTTTCGATATTACCCCATGTCTGTGCCCAGATATTACCTGTAATCAAAACTAGATTTTCTTAAAAATCCTTAACAGCACTAAGATGGAGAATGAATTAGTTTGCCCATGTATTTATTGAACTAAGATTTAACTAAACATAGTTGCTATACATAAAATAGATGTTATCATTTTATGTATAAATTAACTATAAGGATTTAATAAACTTATTACCATCATAGTTAAATAATCATTGTCGTATCACCATAAACACTATATAGTTAACTTATTTTTATAAAACAAAATTATAGAAAATATGAAAGGAAAAATTATTCATAGAATTATGCGACTCGCACAGTAGCATAAATGAAAAACTAAATACAACAATATTAATTATAAACCAATACCAAAACAAAAACGAAACAAACGAACCAAAAACAATAGAGTACAAATTAAAAAGTATCTACCGTTCCCTGCTTAAATGAAGCCTAAATTTAAAAGCATAAAGGTAAGTGCAAGTGTGTGTACCATATATCTATTATGGTTGATCCAATAGCAACAACAGCTGTAGTATTATTTATCTAATATTACATATATTGCTTTTAATATTAGACATGAATGTTGAATGTCACTAAAACGATAAATTGACAGGGTATGGATATTATCCTTTTTTTTATATGTTGTTGTATTCATGCTTTCCTGGGTGGGCGTATTAGAAGACTGTTAGGCTACACCCAGTGGATGTAATAAATAAATAAATAATAATACTTCATGCATGTCACAGAATTTTCTGGTGTCCATGGTGCTATTCATGTAATAATATCAGTAAAATATATTATAAAACATATAAAAATACCAAAGATATTCCAAACTAACCTAAGAGGTGAGCTGGAATGGGTCCTCTAGCAGATACGACATTTTCTCCATATTTTTCTCTTAGCTGTCTCCTTACGTAAGCGTGTATTTGTTGATACAGAGGCTTGACTTGACTCCAAAGTGAGGCAAATTGATCTTCACTATCGTCCGACTCATATGCACTCAACCACCACTCCGCTACACTGTCGTAACCTTAAACGAATATAAAAATATGACATTTACAGTTTTTATCTCAAAACAGAAAAAAAATGTAATATAAACTTTACAAATCATGTAAAAATAAATAAAGACTGTATTTTCATATCAATATTATACATAAAAATACTTTATAATTTTCCATATATTTTCTTTTTTATGATTATAAATTACTGGAGGAATAAATATTGGGTTTATAACTTATTTTTCCATTCATAGTTATGGTTTGGTTTTTATTTGGGTGGTTTTTATTTTTGTGAGCCAAAATCTTATATTCTAGAGGTAAAATATATTTTAGTGTAATTTAAAATTACCATTCAATTTTGCTGCTTCGTTATCCAATTGTATATATTCAGTGAAGTTTCCTCTAGAGGGCGCACCCGCGGCTTTGTGCCACTCCAACCATGTATACTTCAGCTCCTCAGGATCCTCGCTATTGGCAAAAATATCAGTTACATCTGAAATAAAGATGGCACGAATTAAATTAATATAAATTAATATATTTATAAATATAAATATTATTTTTAAAATAATAAAATTTTATTATAATAGTATGATGGTGATGATACAGCCGTTAACTGTCCACTGCTGAACAAAAGTCTCACCATTGGGGGATTTTGCCATTAATTGCCACGTTTAGCAGGCAATTGGCAACCGCAGTTAGGCTTTAGAGATGTTTTAAGAGGGACGCTGCTGCCCAACCCTCGACCATTAACTTACTATAATAATATAGCATAAATTTTTTAATTAGTACTTAAATATAAAAGGATAAAATACAAAGACAACTTCTAATGATGTAAAAGTAGAAATTGACCTGGCGAATAACTAAAGTTGAATTCTGAACCTACTAAGAAATGGTTTGCCGAAATTTCCGTAGGATTTTTAGACTCCGCACTGCCTTAGGAAACAAACAGCCTTTTGTTACCTACTCTAGATAATTACCTGGTTCCACGTGCAAATCGCATTTGTTTCTGTCTTTGTAATCACAAATGGTGGCCGTTGCGTATATACTTTGCATATTACTTATTGCTGTTAACAATCTCTGATTTAAGTCTTCAGGTAACGCTGCTGTTCCGAGTTCTGAATATTTCTTAAACATCCTTTTTAGATCTGGATCTTCGTATTCATGCCAGAGATAACTCATTGTCTCCTTCCAGTACTCTTTCTGTTCTTCTGCTACTTCTAAAGATATTTGAAGCTGGAAACCATATTAATCTACTGTCACATCTGTTTCGTTTGCTAACCCTAAATATAAGTAAATAAATATACCAATCTATCTTCTACACTTATAATAAATCTGTAGAGAGGTCAATTCTGTACATGAAATATATTTCTAAAATAACTATCGGGGGGTGATTAGTGATCGATACTGATGCCAAAAATGCAGTCAGTAAAATTTTTGTCTGTCTGTATGTTTGTTATAGAAACAAAAACTACTCGACGGATTTTAACGAAACTTTGTACAATTATTCTTCATACTCCTGGGCAGGTTATAGTATACTTTTCATCACGTTACGATCAATAAGAGCAGAGCAGTGAAGTGAAATGTTGGGAAAACGGGAAAAGTTACTCGATTTTTAAGCTTCCGTCGCGTGTGCAGCCTTAATGGCCACTAAATACGCTTAATCTATTTAATTGGAAATGTAAAAGTTTATGACGATGGCCGGATTAGTCTTTCACGCAAAAACCACTGAACGGATTTGAATTAAATTTAGTACATGTGTAGATTACATTCTGTCTTAACCCAAACAATACTTTACATACCAATTCAAGCAAGCGAAGTCCAGTCATCTATATCCTTAATATTGCACTATATATATATATATATATATATATATATATATATATATATATATATATATATATATATATATATATATATATATATATATATATATATATATCGAATAAATTATTGTGTCATGACCACAAAATACATCCAATTTTTTTTAATACGCACCATTTGTTCCTCATTATAATTTGTAATGTTACTCTCATAATTCCACGATGCTAATGTTCTTCTGTTCTGCGCTTTGGCCATCAGTTCATCCAGTTTTCTCATATACTCCCGTCCTGCTGCTTCCTCGGCGGCTCTCTCGGCCGCTCTTCCTTGAGCAGCTACTATGAAAACTGATGCTATTGCGCCCACCAGGGCGAGCTCGACGACGATCTTCATCATCAGCTAGAACGAACGAAAGATATTGATTACGATGTAACAGAAAAGATCTGAAATATAACGGTAGCTTCCACGTAACTTGATAAATTTGTGATACATGGATCGAAATGTGAAAATCAATTCTTAAATTTATGAATATATAATTAACAAATTAATGACAAGGTTTTAAGGAAGATTCCTCGTACTGGAAAGGAGGAATAACACCTGAATCCTCAGGAATGACAACGCATGGGATATATCATGGGCGAAACTGCATACTTTGTTATGTCCATGGTACTGCTCATGTCTATAGGCGACGGTTACCACTTTCCATCAGGTGGGCCGTCAGCTTTTTTGCCATTCTAAGTTGTATAAAAAAAAATGTTCTATATTCTTTGTACTTGTAAGTGGTTCGAGTCTTTGGTGCACTTTGAATTTAACAAATGAATTGTCAATAGATTTGTCTTAACTTTGTCACTATTGTAGATTACATGTAGATAGCCAGTATAATCGTATGAAATCATACAAAAATATTTTAGAATCATCTATTTAGTGACTACCTATGTTATCTACGTCTACTTGTTTTATTTCCACTTTCAACCTTCCCTGTATAAAATCTTTTGGACAAATTATGACTTCATACAGCGTAGAATAGTTTACATCATTATCAATTTGCAACGGTGAGGCTAACATATAATGAAAACCCTCAGAAGTCTAAGATAACATTCTTAATCGCCTAAAAAATCATTAGATAGCTTTGGAAAATGACTTATAAACTTTCTTTTCAATAATCCCCCTTAATGTATTTTAAATAGAGATACAAATTCAAATAGGTAAAGCTACATCTAATTATATACAATAAAGATTTAGAATAATATAAATACAATAGAATACATTTTTTATGAAAAATTGAAATCGTATGCAAGCTGATGGACTATATTAATCGAAATTTATAACTGTTGCTAGCAACGTGTATAGAACTATACACATTACACAATACACTATGATATATCTATACACTGGCCCAATAATGAATATGTTAAAAATCTGTTATCCAAATATATGTAGTATTTTTTTTTGATGGGTGAAAATGGTATGGTAACCCCGCCTGCGCTAACGGGATACGCTGGCGGAGCACCAGTGAAGGGTGATAGATGAGAATGAAAACAGGCCAGTTAGCCCATCATGATGAATTCATCAGGTATTAACCATTATAGTTTCCAGGGAGAACCGCGAGGAGGTCGACCTGGTTGGCTATATTGCTAGCAATGGGATTCTCAGTATCCATTACTAACAATCCCTTCCCCCCAATATATGTAGTATTGGATATACAGACTTATTCTATATTCGAAAATAAATATCTGACCGATATGAGCGATATCGGAATGGGTGATCAATGTTCAGAGGAACCCGATATATAGATATCGGATCGGTATCCATATTACCCAAGCCTACTTTGATACCCATGATTTTTATGCAATTCTATCCCTGACTACTAAGGTACTAAATATTGCAAACCTTAACTTCGATGACGTGTTGACTAACAATAATTTACTATTATATACAAATTGTAACAAGCAATTAGAAGCACTGAAGACTGAACTCAACTAAAGTACATTCGACAATCTACGAGGTACACCGAAGACCACAGAATATATAACTTGTAATGAAACAAAAACAATTCAATATGTCAAGGCAGTTTGTTCTAACTAAAAAATATAACGTAACGGTCTCTTTATGGAGTCGACGATTGCTAAGAGAACAAATGCAAAAACTGGTTGCATCTGATGGTCGTTAGTTACTTTGTCCTATGCTATCAAGTTCGATAACTTCATTTTTTCATGTTGTCTTAATGATGGCCAACTCAGTACAATTTATGGTTCCCTGGCTCAATATAAAATGGTAACCCTCATTGGGATTATTTGCTGTATGTACAGTATTCAACGTCGTCATTTTTCTACCCTTAATTTATTGGTTTTTATTTCGTTATCTTTATAATCTACAAGAAATTTAAAAAAAAATATCTTTTGCTGAGCGCAAAACTCGAGAATGGCTAAACCCATTCGATTAATTTACTTTTTCAAATATTCGCTGAAGTCCAAGGAAATTTTTTTATTGAAAGAAAAATTGAGAAAATTGCCTAAAAAAATAAAATTGTCATTTTTAATTTTCCCATACAAATTGTTCCTAGTTACCATACTTTTGACAAAACAACGTCTCTGATTATTTCATTAGAATAATTTTCAACCGACCCCAAAAAGAAATAGATTCTCTTTTTAGTTTTATTTTTTTATGTTTGTTACCAAATTTTTCATTACATTCTACAAAATTTCATATTAGCTATCAATCTCCGACTGCCATTACGCCCACGCACGTTTTGCGATACGTGTTTCACCTTTTTTTTTTTTTTACAACACAGGGGGCAAACGAGCATGCGGCTCACCTGATGGTAAGTGACTACCGCCGCCCATGATCACCCACAACACCAGCGGCATTGCAGGTTGCTGCCGGCCTTTTAAGAAGGAATATAAAGGTTATGTTGTCTTTCATATTGATTCCAAAGAATCCATCAATCTCCGACTGTCATTACGCCCACGCACGTTTCACGATACGTGTTTCACCTCTAAATGAGACGTCTTCAGACAAATTAATAGATCGCTGCTCGGAACTTGTTTTTTTCAGTTCAGTTTGGGTGCTGTCGCACACAATAATGGTAGCATAATTAATATAATTCTAATATAATAACCAGTTATATGTAATTCCAGGAAATAATAGCTAATTCGTAAAATGAAAAACAACGTCACATCAAGTTAATTAGTATTTCATTTATATATTTAAATTTAGAATACAGAATTGTATATCTAGATATAGATTTTACTTCGAAACAAGTAAGTTCTGGGCGGAGCTAGGTTGGTGTACTAGCCACGACTCATACGCACAACAGCCCAAATGAGAGGCGTATTAATATAATTCTAATATAATAACCAGTTATATGTAACCTCAAATGAACTTCGCAAAAAAAAACAAAATATACATATATTTACTTATTATACGTGTATGAATATGAGTATGAATGAGTATACTTTATTAGCTTTATATAATATAGGAAATACTCGTAAGCAAGACAATTTACAAACAGAACAATACAATATATATAATTGGGGGAAAAGGGATTGTTAATAATGGAGATTGAGAATACCATTGCTAGCAATATTGGGTATATAGCCAACCAGGCGACCTACTCGCGGTTCTCCCTGGAAACTATCATGGTTAATTCGTGATGAATTCACCATGATGGGCTAACTGGCCTGTTTTCATTCTCATCTATCACCCTTCACTGGTGCTCCGCCAGCGTATCCTGTTAGCGCAGGCGGGATCACCACACCATTTTCACCCAACAAAAATAAAATTTATATAATTATACTCGTACTTATCTGTAATGTTACATTATTCTAACATTACAAATACAGAAAAAAAAATAAAGTTAAATTCAGTACCTCGTTCTGATAGGCTCTTAAAAAAATTAATGTACTTTATCTATGCCATAAACTACTATAGAACAGACTTACAAACAACACTTTCTTGGCGGTTTGACTGCAATATCCACAAGGCATTTTGTTAACAAAATAACAATTTTTCCTTTTAAAAAAAAAAAAAACAAAAACAAAATGTAATACTAATGGTTGTTGGCCATAAACTGAACAAAATATTGTAACTTGTTAGCGTTTAATTATTATGTAAATGAATTACAAGTCATTCATTCTGTCTGTCATGCCTCCAGATTTGAGATCCTTTGTAAGTTTTGGCCGAAGCAAATACTGTATACGTAGATTGTTTGAAACGAGATTATTTAAGACTATTTTATTCATACACATGTAGGTATATTGTATTGTTTTTAACTTAAGTATTTTTTTTTCAACTTAGAATGGCAAACAAGTTGACGGCCCACCTGATGGAAAGTGGTAACCGTCGCCTATAGACATGAGCAGTACCATGGACATAACAGAGTATACTGTTTCACCCATGATACCCCCCATGCGCTGCCATTCCTGAGGAATCAGGTGTTATTCCTCTGTACCCAGTAAATTTTGTAAATTTTCAGTAAATACAAATATTGGTTCTGCTGACATGTTTTAAAATTATGTTTATTTATTTATTTACTTTTTATTGAGCCACTTAAAATATATATATACGTATATGATCATCATACCAGCCTTATATGTTCGCTGCTGAACATAAGGCTCCTCCTTAGGGGGTTTTGCCAGTAGTTGCCACGGTTGGTAGGCGGACTAGCAACCGCAATTAGTCTTTTTGTGATGTTTAAAGAGGGACGTTATCTTTTTTTTTTTTTATACAACTTAGAATAGCAAACAAGCTGACGGTCCACCTGATGGAAAGTGGTAACCGTCGCCTATAGACATGAGCAGTAGCATGGACATAACAGAGTATACTGTTTCGCCTATGATACTCCCCATGCGTTGCCATTCCTGAGGACTCAGGTGTTATTCCTCTGTACCCAGTAAATTCCATTACTATATCCCATCTTTCAAACCGAAACACAGCCATGCAAACACAACTGCTTCACGGTTGAAACACGAATGGGACAGAGGTACCCAAGCAATCAACTTTTGTACAAAGTCTCCCTCTGGTAAGGTATATAGGTTTAAACCATTAATTATTCCATGCGAGTGTACCTTAGAGACTAATGAATTCCATACTTACTGAGTTTTGTATAAGCGTAACTGAGTACCTAGTTTTCTGTTGCGTACTCCACACAACAAAATGTACAGAAAATACAAATAAATAGGCAAACATTCTAGACGAAAATACACGTATGCCAATCCGGTTGAGGCAAACATCGTTTATCCTTTCTAGATAAATAATAAAATATTTTGTAGTAAAGTTTTTGTTTACACATTTTGAAGACGAAGGTCTTTCACCAGTGCGTGTTGCTAGTGATGACTTATGGAACCGAAACAGGGTCCTATACGATTGTCCGTACGCAAAAGCTTCATGTTACTCTTATCTTTGTGTGATAGAATCCTAAACCAAAGTAACGGACATAACCCGAAGGATAAACAAGGTGAAGTGGCAATGGGCTGGTCACATAGCTCGAAGAACTAACAACCGACGCGGAAGAAAAGTTCTTGAATGACAATCTCAAATGAATTGCAGTAGACGCAGGTGGTTCAAGACCGTTTGTTATGGCGATCTATTGGAGAGGCCTCTGTCCAACAGTGGACAGGAAGTGGGTGAAATGATATTTTAAATAAACTATCGGGACTTAACACGTTGAAAAATTTTACAAGTAAACATTTCCTACATACATACATAACATCGACAATAAAGGAACAAATATAAAGGTATTATTTACCTTCAAATTTTTCATCGCGTTAAAACCCGATAGTGTATTTAAAATATGTAAATTGCAAAATTAGTTCCAAATTAGTGAAGATATTATGTAACATCCACATGAAATATATCGAGGAGTCCTAAATTTTCTTTTGGAGGTCAATTTAAAACTAAAATTGCTTTGATATATTATAAAGTAAAATTACAAAAAACATAAGTGCCTTGTAATTGTAATTTTGATAATTTGTGAATTGTAAAATTGGAAAACTTTATTCTCAATTAACAAGTATATTTAATTCCACAAAAAAATACTGACTTCGATCGTGAGACAATTAGTTACATTGATTTATTAAAAGCAAACTACTGTATCAATTTTGATGATATTTTTTATAAGTCTAATCTGAAAGTATAATCTTTCAAATAAATAAAAGAAATTCTATTTTACAAATCGATTTCTAAACAACGGAGTTAAACAAAAAAAAATATAACTATGTATATATTTTTTTTTTTGTTTGTTACCTTAGAACTCCGTTATTTAAAAATCGATTTGTAAAATTGGAAAAGAAAGTTCTAACTCTTCTTTTTCGGAGTCGGTTAAAAACTAAAACAAGCTAAGAATAACTTTACAGTACAACTCACCTGCAATTACCGGACCGCACTGTTCGCCAGACGTGACCACTCGAGATGAACAATATATCGATATTATATCTATGTGATCAAATGATAACAGGAAACTGGCTGACAAGACGCCTTCTAGATGTCAACATTCCATGAGGTTTAATTTTATAACACGATCAGAACAGGCTCTGTATAGTTTGACGCGAAACAGAGTAAGTAAGAATAGATGTAACATTCGGAGGGTTCCGTGTTTTATTTATTACCATTATATTATCATCCAATAAAAAAAATACACATTAAAATAAATCAACTGCAAACCCAAGCAAAACCAATTCTGAATAATACGGATAACAACATGGAAACCTTAGTACATGTATCTGAATCTCGATGTGTTCCAAGCTCATACGGCTAGGAACAGTTTTTTTTTATGGTTGAAAATGGTATGGTAACCCAGCCTGCGCTTACGGGATACGCTGACGGAGCACCAGTGAAGGGTGATCGATGAGAATGAAAACAGGCCAGTTAGCCCATCATGATGAATTCGTCAGGAATTAACCATGATAGTTTCCAAGGGGAACCGCAAGGAGGTCGACCTGGTTGGGTATATTGCTGGCAATGAGATTCTCAGTCTCCATTACTAACAATCCCTTTCCCCCAACAGTTTGTGCTTGATATAAGTGGCTGACAATTTCAAGTGGAATTTATCAAATAAGATTAAATTCATTCATATTGAAGATTAAAGTTTACGTAGTGCGAGATAAAAATGTGGATTGTTATTATTATGTAAAAAATTGTAATATATACTTACATTTGGTCGTTTGGTCCCGGCATAGAATGGACCACCCCTTTGTTTCCTGTAGATATCGTAAGAGACGACTAAGGGAACTTAATGGCCGAGGAATATAAGGAAACTTAATGGCTGAGAGATAGGCAGCAGCGTTCCTCTTAGAACTTCAGTAAAGTCTAACTGTGGCAACTACTTAGCCAAAACCATAGGAATCATATATCGTCATAGGAAGCCCCATGTTCAACAGTGTATGGTTAACAGCTGATATTATTATTATACCTGCATAAATTAGTATATGGAATTCGAGTTAGTCGCGTCTTGAGTCCATTTTTAACCGACTTCAAAAAGAAGGATCTCAATTCGGTTGAATTTTTTATGTTTCCTACGTCACAACTCCGTCAATTGTAAACCGAGTTGGAAAATTCTTTTTTACCTGAAAGTATATACATACATAATTTTATAGAAATTTTACCAAAATCCGCTTAGTACTTTAGTTTTTAAATCCAAAATAACTGGTTGAGTCACAATCAAAATCAGTTTTTTTTTTTTTGTAAAACACAATCTTAAATATTTAACACTTAAATGGGAATTCATCTATGTATTACAGAGGTTTCATATATTTTTTTACATTATATACTTTTTATTGATTTATTTGTCTAGGAAAACCAAATTCAAACCAAATTAAGTCCTCAGGAATGACCCACCTGATGAAAAGTGGTAACCGTCGCCTATAGACATGAGCTGTACTATAGACAAACAGGGTATACTGTTTCGCCCATAATACCACCCATGCGTTGCCATTCCTGCGGTATCAGGTGTTATTCCTCTGTACCCTGTAAATTCACTGCCGTATCCCATCCTTCAAACCAGAACACAGCCATGCAAACACAACTGCTTCACGGTAGTAACACGAATGGAACAGAGGTGCCAAGCAAACGACTTTTGTACAAAGTCTCCCTCTGGTTAATTGAATATTGTCAATTTTATTGAGCCTCGTTAGCAATTTCTTTCCGTACATGTTTTCTCAATCGAATATATGTCTATATGTTACTAATTTAGGATTTCCTATGTTCTGATGCATATCTATGTAACGAAGTTGATTTGCTGCATGCATTTAATTAAAATTGTTGGATAAAATAAAATTACCACATTTTAAACTATCTTAAGAACATTTATTCCGAATACTGACGCTTGCATACTATAAATTAGACTAAGTGAATGTTGTAAGTACGCTTGCTCGTCACGTGACCAACTTTTGAGGCTGTGATGTAATTTTTTTGGCCCTGAGCGCTGCTAACTGCTCTGATGTGCAGTATTCTGAAAAAAAAAAACATATTTTTTTATAGTAACCGGTCAAAAGGACCACACCCCACCAGGAAATAGGAGGAAGATATGGTCCAAATATAAAGACCTCCATCTAAGCTATCTTTATATATTACTAGTTAATTAGTTTACTTGGTTACCTCTGTCCTATTCATGTTTCTACCGTGAAGCAGTTGTGTTTGCATTGCTGTTTCGATTTGAAGGGTGAAATATGGCTGTGAATTTACAGGATACAGAGGAGTAACACCTGAATCCTCAGGAATGGCAACGCATGGGGGATATTATAGGTAAAACTGTATACTCTGTTATGTCCATGGTACTGCTCATGTCTATAGGCGACGGTTACCACTTTACATCAAGTGGGCTGTTAGCTTGTTTGCCATTCAAGGTTGCATAAAAAAAAATATTGTTATTATTTTACAAGTTTGCAAGTGCTACATGAAATTTTAGCTACGAATATCAAAAAGTATACCTACAGTCGCACATTTCAATTAAATGCAAAAGCATTGCAAATTGGTGACGTCACATGTTCACGCTTATTTACTGAGAACATAGCGTGAAGAGTACAATAAAATCGTAATATCATTGACCTATTGAAGCTATATAATATTTTATAACTTCTATATTTCGGTCTAAACTCATAAATAAATATATAAATAATAAAATAAAGTAATCAAGTAAATATATATATATATATATATATATATATATATATATATATATATATATATATATATATATATATATATATATATATATATATATATATATATATATGCATATAAATATATGCCATTAGTGGTCCCGCAAACTCCATTTTAGACCACGTGATCACTTTCCATCAGGTGAGATCGTGGCCAATCGCAGGGGCGATTGATTCCTTCAATAATAATAAACATCTGGGGACAACAACATAACTTTGAACACCCTGCTTTGAGCCAATTCAGAAAAATTGGATAATTTGCCTGAAAATGACAGTCGGAAATTGATGGCTAAAATTAATTGATGGAAGGTTGTGGGGCGTGTAGGCCCCGGCATAGAATTGGCCACCTCTTTATTTCTCATGGGTGTCGTAAGAGGCGGCTAAAGGAGCTCCTGGTGGAGGAATGGGCAGCAGCGTCTCTCTTAAAATATTATCAAAGGTTAACTGCGGTTACCAACCCGCCTGGCAAGCATAGCAACTACTGGCAACCCCCCCCCCCCCTTATGGGGGAGGCTATGCTCAACAATGGACAATTAACGGTTAATATAACTTATATCTACGGAAGATTGTGGAAGTTCTGGTAGTAATAGTGGTGTTCAGTCTTTGAGTGTTGGCAATAGCACACATAATAATAATAACGGAATTAAACAAAATAATTCTAATCAAATAACTAAAGTTTCATTCCTAAACTGGCCCTACCAGGAATCAAACTCAAGGTTTTATTTACGCGAAGCGACGTGCTCACCATTGAGCCACAAAAGTCGTTATTTGATAGTTGTTCAATACATACGTATTTTACTAGGCTCCCATCCGATATATTCGCCTGTCCGTTGGTTCTCTGCCTTCAGCCACTCGTAAAGGGGCTTGAAGTACTCCAAGAGGCCGTCCGCCTTCATAGACCGCTGGCCGGTGAGCACTTCCATCGCGTCTGGCCACGGCTTCGATGATCCCATCTTGAGCATGTTACTGAGAGTGAAGAAAACAAAATGATTATAAAAATTTCATTGACTTCTATTATTATTTGAACAGCTAATAATTATTTGAGTAAATTTATACGTTGTTTGACTGATCATCATGTCAAGAAATATAGTCATCATGTCGAGAAAAATAGAATGGTCTTCGGTCCTCTCACAATTTCCAACTTGTAACCCCATGACACCATTCCGGATTTATGTCCAATTCTTTTACCGTCACAGCTTTTGTGATCCCTCAGTAAGCAAATTTTTAAAGGAAGAACAAAATCAGTTCTAGTTACAAGTTACTCAATAGTTCCTATATCTCATAATGTTGTTAAATCTCTTATCGTTTATATATACATATATATATTAAGAGTAATATTTATGTATATGTGTATTTCTTATGTATGATTATTTCACTAAGTTACTATAATTATGTCACATTTTTCACTACATTTGCCCTTCATACGCTTTCTGTTTTTACCTAATGGTTAGCTGGTAGAAAAAGCCATTATGGCATTAAGCAGGCCACTTGTACAAAGTTTTATTGTGCAATAAAGAATAAATGGTTGGACCTGCGTTAAACCTCCATCAAACTATCGTGGTTAATTCCTAATAAATAACTCGTCACGATGGGATGGGGTAGATACCATCCCATTTTTAATTTCTCATACAAAACATGTAACAGTCATAAGATACTTACGCCAAAGCATTGCCAGCAGTGACACTCTGATAAATATCACAATCGACCAGCTTCTTATTTATGTCCTCCGGGGCGTACTCCCCGGCTAGGCTGCACAGGGCCCGGTGGAATTGGAATTGGATAATGAATGACACGTAATATCTGTAAAATTGAATAAATATTTGTTAATCTACCTTGGAATGGCAGACGACCATAAATCATATTATGTTTAAAACATTGTCAGCAAAACAAGATACAAAATTTAAAAGAGAGAGAGAGTGAAATAGAATATACATTATTTGCACAGATTTTCACTTGTGCACCGTACTTATTTGAGAATGAAATTAACCCTTCTTTGCATAATGGTAAAAATTTCCATCATAACATTGAATGCCCAAAAATTATATAAAAGACCAAGTTCACTTTAAATTGATCGTGTCTAGATACCTTTTTATTGTCCATTGTAAAAAAAAAAAAACAAAACATAGCTGTCAAATTTATTTTTTTAACCAGTTTTCCTTTAATTTTGGACATGATTTATATCACCTTGATTTATTTCACCAATAAAAAAAATCATGCAAAGAATGGTTAATTTTGCAACGTTGCTCAATGTTCGTGCTTCTTTATTGGCGAGGACTTTTGATCGGATGGCAGTTTGAGTGATATTATGAGTATTTTATCCCAAATCATTTGAAGTCAGCGAGTAAATGACAACAAATAGAGATGATAGGTATCAACAGTATTAGTTTTTTAGGTCTTCCTCTGTCTTCACAACATATTCATACCTATATTCACGTATATTACTTTAAAACACTACCAATATCCCTGCATATTAGTTTTCCCAAGAGACTACAACATGGGGTTCTTCAAAAGGGGGGTAAAGAGGTTTCTTCAGGACGGCAACGCGAGCGTAATACCTCTGGTATTGCAGGCGTTCATAGGCTACGGTAACCGCTCACCATCAGATGGGCCGTATGTTTGTTTGCCACCTCAGTGGCATGAAAAAAACCATAGGCCCTAACCATGATCGCGATCAGAACCGAATTATTTAATACTGAACGTAGTTTCCTTTATTTTTTAAATTCAATTTATTCCCTGATTCTGAAATACTATTATAACATAGGTATTAGTTTTCAGAAAATTTTGGTCACTTAAATACATACCTAGCATACTCAACATTTGCAGATACGTGGTATTTTGCAGCAGCATCAAAGTCTTCTTCTGTTCTGTTCACCGGTGGTTCTACTCCTTGCAACATTTCCCTTAATCTCCAGTAATGGCAGTTGTAATCTTCTGGAGGGGTCGTACCTCGGAATACACCGTAGCGGAACAAGTCAAGGGTGTAAGCGAAAGGTAAAAACACTATCTTGTCCATACCCTGAAATTGAATACCAAAAATCATATTATATACAATCTATACTTATAATAAATCTGTAGAGAGGTCAATTCTGTACATGAAATCTATTTCCAAAATAACTATCAGGGGGTGATTAGTGATCGATACTGATGCCAAAAATGCAATCAGTATAATTTTTGTTGTCTGTATGTTCGTTAAAGAAAGAAAAACAACTCGACGTATTTGAACGAAACTTGGTACAATTATTCTTCATACTCCTGGGCAGGTTATAGTATACTTTTCATCACACTAAGATCAATAGGAGCAGAGCAGTGAAGGGAAATGTTGGGAAAACGGGAGAAGTTACTCCATTTTTAAGCTTCCGGCGCGTGTGCAGCCTTAATGGTCACTTTTTAAAATGTAAAAATGTCCACCCGTGCGAAGCCGGGACGGGCCGCTAGTATACAATAAAATATATAAAATGCAATGCACGAAAGATATCACGAACGACACAGTATACTCTGTTATGTTCATGGTACTGTTCATGTCTACACGAGTAGGTGATGGTTACTACTTACCGTCAGGTGGGCAGCTTGTTTGCCATCCTAAATTCTATAAAAAACATTATATCAAATTATTGTATTGAATTACCATAAACTGAATTTACCATTTTATAAAGTTGATTTATTTCAGTTTGCTCGTCTTCAGCATCCCCGTTTATAAGACCAACACGTCGTAAATGCTTAGGGGATGATACCGACAATGCTATTGTATCACCTACTGCTTCGTGAAAACCTATAAATGTAAAAAATATCATCATTATTTGTCATATAATATAATGATTATTAGTTGCATTTTATAAATCATTTGAGATAATAATAATAAATTGTTAATCCCTAATAAAGAAACCAGAGGGAGACTTTGTACAAAAGTCGATTGCTTGGGTACCTCTGTCCCCTTCATGTTTCTACCGTGAAGCAGTTGTTTGCATGGCTGTGTTTCGGTTTGAAGGGTAGGATATGGCGTGAATTTACTGGGTACAGAGGAATAACACCTGAGTCCTCAGAAATGACAAAGCATGGGGGGTACTGCTCATGTCTATAGGCGACGGTTACTACTTTTCATCAGGTGGGCCGTCAGCTTGATTGCCATTCTAATTTGTATAAAAAAAAGGCATGATTTTAATCAGTTTCAAACAGAAATATAAGATTAAAAAAGCACAAACTATTTCATAAACAATTGTAACGATAAATCGAAATACAAATTGGAGTATAGTGATAATCGTAAACGCCACATTTTTTTCTATGATTCCCAACCATACATGTATAGATTTTTTTTACAAAAAGAAGATCATTAAATTTGTACTACATGTGTAAACAGATAGTATAATATAACCAAGAACTAAACAAAAGAGATTATTACAATAAAAATAGAAAAAATTAAACTGTTACAAATAAAGTAAAATAATTATAATAGTAATAAAATAATGTTTTTGTATTTTATGCACGAAAATTATTAATTCACTCTTACGCCACCTGCCCTTTTCTATCTGTTCTCCTTTAACTAAAGGTTGTCTTTAAGAGATTGCCCTAGCGATAAGACCGCCTTTTGTACCTTTATGTGTATATTTCAATCTGTATTTATATTACTGTATTTCACTTGAATTATTCACTTGTCATTGTATATTTTTATTTATGGTGCAATAAAGAGTTAAATAAATAAATAAATAATAATGGATCAGAAAATTTAAATATTCTGAGTAGAATAAAAGACAGCAAACACTGAGAGAAAATGTATTATAGTAATTCCACGTGAAATACAAATATATGAATGATATAGTACATTATCCCGTAATTAAATCTGAACCCGGAATTCACCTGGATTCGCGCCCTCACGGAACACATTCGGCTGATTTCTATATTGCAAGTAATACTGTACGTGGCCCATCTCATGATGAACTATCCTGAAATGCTCCCTGTTCACCACTGTACACATTTTGATCCTGCATTTAAGGAAAATAAAAGAAGTTATTATCAATTACCTGGATTTGCTCCATCACGAAAAACGACCGGTTGATCTTTATATTGGAGGAAGTACTGAACGTGTCCCATTTCGTGATGTGTAGTTTGGAAATATTCATAATCTACTGTTGTGCACTGTTTGATCCTTTAAATTAAAGCCAAATATACGTTAAAATTAAATTTTGAATATAATCATAGATGCACAGGTCGTTATCAATATCATTAATATCCTTTTGAGAAAGTATTCTATCAATAAAACTAAATATTTATCTGAAATGAATGTGATTTGATAAACGACAAAAATGTTTTGCCTCCCATATTAATACAACGTGTCCAATTGCTTGGTCACAATAAGAAGTTCTCAATGTTTCGTAGTTATTATTATTATTGTTCGTATTTCATTTAGAGTATTAATAATTGTTTTTTATAAGGTACTTTTATATGCAGATACTGTGTCAATGTTCAAACTTTATAAATCATCTAACTACTCATTATAACAAATCAAATTACATCAAAGTTGATGGTTTTGCATTGTTGATTACAAAGTTCCCATTTTTTTTTTACAACACAGGGGGCAAACGAGCATGCGGCTCACTTGATGGTAAGTGACTACCGCCGCCCATAATCACCCACAACACTAACGGCATTCCCATGCACACTTTTCAGCTTCATCATTAGACTTCATTATCACTACAATATTGCATTGTCATTACTTTTACAAAAAAAATCTACTGGATCAAACGCCAACTAATCTTGCTTAAATATAACCCGTAAAACTTATAAACATTACACCTATCTTCAAGTCCTTACGGAGTAGATAGAGAAAATTGCATATAAGAAACTTCATTCTTATTTGAATCATTTACATCGTCAACTTTCATAAATCTATAATCACACATGAAGTCTCAAGAACCATCATTCTACAAAAGTGAGTAAATCCGATATAAATAATCCCAATTCAATTAAGAAAGCTTAAATCACACAATGTAATATTTAAGTTACCTTAGATTTTTGTCTAATGTCCGTTACAGTATCTTTTTATTTTTAAACCATCAATATGTAAACGAATGCAATAAAATAGTCGTATAAAAATCCCCATAGACACAATATGACGCAAATATAGCATTTAACATATACATCTAATAGTTCATTACCTAAAATCTTGTCCGTCGTAGAAGTCCCAAGCTGACGCATGACAAACTATCTCTCTGTCTGTTGGCTTCTCAATAATGGAGTTCTCCCAAAATTTCTCAGGCATCGCGGTCAAATTTAAAGATTTGAAGAATTCGTCTGACATTTGGAACATTTTTAACGCTGTGTAATTCTGATCTCTCATGGCTTGAGTGATGTCACTTTCTTTCTTATCAGGATAAGGACGTGTGAAGGATTCTATATTATTCCATGTCTGTGCCCACATATTACCTGAAAGATAAAACGTTATTTATATTATAGTTTATTTATTATTAATTATAATTTCTTTGTAATTAGTGACATGCAGATGAACGCTAATGCATTATCATATTAGCTATTAGCTGTCCACTGCTGAACATAGGCCTCGGCTTCTTTACAAATTGCCATAAGGAACGGTTTCATGTTAATATTGCATAGATTGTCTCCCTGCAATGCATTTATGGTCGTCACTCTATCTAGGGACAGTCATCCTACACTGCATTTGCCTGTACGGGCTTCCCGCTCAAAAATGTTTCATAACTGATGGGGATCAGTTATCGGTTCTTCGAGCTATGTGATCACCCTATTGTTTATCCTTTGGACTATGTCGGTCGCTTTTGTTCTTCTGGGAATATCCTTATTTCGAATTCTATTACGCGCTGAGTTACTTCAATTTTCTGCATACGGCCAACCGTGTATTAATATAATATATACATTGTGTAACACACAGTTATACATTACTAGTTGTATCGCGTGGCTTTGCATATGATTAGTAGTTCTAGAGATTAGCACGTTCAATCAAATAAACTCTTCCACATTATACCATTCTATAGTTTTCTTTCAGCTTCTCAAAGGTTAACTCTAAGAGTTCCCGTTATAGGACAAGTCCGCCATTATATATTAAATATTTTAATGTGTCCAAAATAAATTATGTACAATAAAGATTTTACAATACAATACCATTTTCTAGTACCTTACTGGTACTTCAATTCTATTATTTCAATTTTACCTGGGCTGTCACCTTGTTTATCTGCAGTGAAGCTTAAAAAATTCTCCCACTAAGAGATAATTTCTGTATAGCCCCGACATAGAATAGGTCACCACTTCCTTTTCAGTGGATACCCATCTCTCGCCCTCACTTAATGAAACCATATGTAATGTTTTAATGAAACCATCCCAATGTCAGACAACAACTGTTTTAATCATATTATTCAACTACCTTCAAACTAACTATACATGACATCTTTCCCTCTATAAAAAAAAGACATAAGAACTTATATCTCCAAACAAAATATATAATTGAGTACTTATTACCTATTTGCTTAAATATATACAATTTAACTACATAGTTACTTATCTACTACAATACAAGTCTATAAACAGTAAATAGGAATATATATTTTTATTAAATCTATAGATGAAAATAAACCTTATCAAAAAATAAACATGTAAATGCAATAACAGTCCGAGTTTGTAATGCTTTAATATGTACTTCTTATATACTACTTTATAACACCTTATTGCTAAAGAAATCAATATAATGAAATATAGTAGATGTAGTATGTTTTATACAAAAACAGATATGAGTGTGTTCACAGAATGCATTCTATCTAATTTATTTGAGTGTTTTGGCACGTTTGCGCGTAATCGCTGGTTTAAGAAACATACTACCACTACTGCTATTTGGTTGCGGGTTCGAACCCGGCGGTAGCAGTGCGGTACGGTGCATCCATCGTGCCACCGATACATACGTCCGACCTTGTTTCCGATGTTTTTTGGTTTAAAACCTTAGTAACCACGGCTGGTTCAGCTTTGTTTATTTCAAACTTTACTTCCGGTGGTTCACATTTGATTAAATGACGACGATTACGTCGATATTTGGTTCCTATTTTATTTTCTATAATATAAGAACGAGGCGTATCAGCCGTGCTTACTACAGTGGCCCTAGTACGATTTTTACCATCATTACATATTACTTGGTCACCTTTTTCTAACTTGCATAGCGTTTTACAATGCCGATCATAGTATCCCTTATTGGACTTTTGCTTATAGACCAAGGTATGATATTCTGTTTCATTTACAAGTTTTGGTTTTAATATTTGTACGCTGGCCGGAAGTTTACATCTTAATCTTCATTAACATCTGTGCAAGAGCTTAAACCTTCTCTAGGAGTATTTCTGTAATTCAATAACGCTAATTGAAAATCTCCTCCTGTCTTAATTGCTTTACTCAACAGTGACTTAACTGTTTGTACAGCACGAATTTGACTGAGGATAGTTGGGTGAAGAAGTCACGTGATGAAAACTCCAGTCACTAGCAAATAATTTGAACTCTACTAAATTGAGTGCCGTTTTATTAATATTTCAGGTATACCATGACGAGAAAATACTTCCTTTATATTTTGTATGACTGTATATGAGGTAATATTTTGTAAATTACATACTTCAACATAATTAGAATAATAATCTACGACAATCAAATAATATTTTCTTCTGTACTCAAAAATATCAGTACCTACTTTCGTCCACGGCAAAGTTCTCTACTGGAATCATAAGTTCCTTTGCTTGTGCATTTAAACTCAAAGTTAGGCACAATGTCGCGTGACATCGGCCTGCCACCACTCGGCCGCTACATCTTTATAATCTAAAAAAATTGTAATACATTAAATATAATATTTAGATAATATAGAATTATAATATGTTTCAAGAGAATTTAATGGAAATATAAACAAACTAATAATCGACATGACCATAAACCAATCTACTGATATTCAATAAAAACATTAAAAAAAAATAATTTAATTGATTGAATATTTGTATTTGTTACTAATTTTTATAAAAAATATATCACAATTATAACATGAATCGATCATAATTACAATAAACAATATTCATTAAGTTCTATAAACTATAATTGGAATTAACTATAACTTCTTCATAATGACTTCGCTAAATAAATAAGATGGTACTACAAAAAACTTCAATCTTATTAAAACTTCTAATACCGAAGACAACCCAATTTCTCTTGCAGGAGACAATTAGGATTGTGTTTCACAAAAAAAAAACCGACTATAATTGTGTCAAAACAAGCTATTTTGTTTTCGAAACTAAAATACTGAATTGAGTTCATAAAATCTTTATAAGACCAATCTATATATCCTCTCAGATAAAAATAGGATTTTCTTAATCGATTTTAAACTAACGGTGTTATAAGGTAACAAACATAAAAAATACAACCGAATAGAGAACCTCCTAGGGGGGAAAGGGCTTGTTAGTAATGGAGATTGAGAAGTGCCTCGTTTCCGCATACAAAACAAGTGGCATTCTGAGCCGGACACTGCTTCTGCTGGCAGCGCACCCTGGCACCGCAGCCAGAGCAGGGCGCGGCGTGCACAGGCGTGAACCGACCGTCGGCGCGGCGTGGCGCCGGCGCGCGGCCGCTCGGCCCGGTAGCTCAATATTCACTTGTACACACTCACCACAGTCGTCCACGCTTTTTCCAAGGTCAAATCTTCGTGTCGTAATAGCCTATCCCTGGACTGCGTACCCCACTATCATACGATCTTTAATCAAATCCTGCGATAAGAATTCATCATGATGGACTAACTGTTCTTCCTGTTTCTCATTTATATCTCATCTGTAATATTTTCTTTAGTTCCAAAATAAGCGTATCCATTTTTTTAATATCATCTTTATCTGTATCTTTAGTAAAAGTGAAAGTTTGATACCGTCAAACTTCAAATTTATTAAAACTGGTCGGAATTGAAAACCCGTTGATAAACAGCAGGAAGAACGCCTCCATGCAATAGGGCCTCCCTCCATATTTAATTCGGATTATATAACAAAATATCCACTTTAGTTTTTTATGCAAATTTATATTTGTTAAGATTTTATTTAAATACGATTTAACACTGTTTTGATATACCGCTGCCACCATGTTTTTTAATTTGTCAGACAACAACTGTTTTAATCATATTATTCAACTACCTTCAAACTAACTATACATGACAGTCGCCTCTTACGACACCAACAAGAAAGGAAGGGAGTGGCCTATTCTATGTCGGGACCACACGGCAAATCATTAATTATGGTATAATAAGAGATAGTTATTTCTTTGCAAAATTTCTTATACAAATAATTTTATATTATTTTAGCCTAATCACTTGATTTTATACTCTATTGCTGCTCTTGCCTTATTTCACCTTTTTCTGAACTATTTATTCTTCTCATTTAAAAAAAAAGGTGTAAATATAATATTTTCTCATTATTCTAGATATATATAGTGGCTTGTTGTTTTGCATTCTCCTCAAAGATTTAATATTCTTTATAATCTAAAAAAATAAACATTAAATATAATATTTAGATAATATAGAATTATAATATGTTTCATTAATAATCGACATGACCATAAACCAATCTACTGATATTCAATAAAAACATTTAAAAAAAAATTTAATTGATTGAATATTTGTATTTGTTACAAATTTTTATAAAGAATATATCACAATTATAACATGAATCTATCATAATTACAATAAACAATATTCATTAAGTTCTATAAACTATAATTGGAATTAACTATAACTTCTTCATAATGACTTCGCTAAATAAATAAGATGGTACTACAAAAAACTTCAATCTTATTAAAACTTCTAATACCGAAGACAACCCAATTTTTTTAGGATTGTTTTTATAATTGTGTCAAAACAAGCTTTTTGTTTTCGATAAAATACTGAATTGAGTTCATAAAATCTTTATAAGACCAATCTATATATCCTTTCAGATAAAAAAAGAAATCTCCAAATCAGTTTATCACTAACGGAGTTATAAGGTAACAAATATAAAAAAAAAACAACCGGATAGATAACCTTCTTTTTTTTAAAGTCGGTTGAAAAGTAAAGTAAGAATATAATACAATGGATTATATTTATATCCCTAAGATTTTGTTTAGATTTTATTTAAGATTTTTTTTTCTATTTAATTTAACCTACCCTCCAAAAATAAGCATAGTATTGTTTGGTATACAAATTGGGAATCTGTAATTGGCTAACGTATGGTGTACATTTAATATTTTTCATTATTCTAGATATAAGCTGTTGATTCCAGATTTAATATTAAAATAAAATAAAGACATTATAAGAGGCGAGATAAAAGAAAATATCGAAATAAAACGTTATACCAATCACGATCTGGCTGACCAGCGTGATCAGCAGCAGTTCATAAGGAGACAAATCTTTAGCCAGCAATGAGGCATTAATGGGTTGTTACTATAATAAATCTGTATTTAAAATGCAAATACAATTTAAATGTAAATCAATATTCTTGCTAATATGTTATCCTCAAACACAATATAATATTTATTACATTCCTAGAAGTATTTATGTTATTACCGTGTGGTAAAGAACTACCAAGACAATGTAACAAATTTATTAAAAAAAAAATGTAATAACTGTAATTATAAAAATATCATACCTTATTTAATAGTTTTAATTGATAGGAAAAAGAATATTTAAAATGATTATATTGCTCTTCAAAAAAATTGATTTAAATTGTTGCAAAACCAGTTATTTCGAATTAAAAATCAAACTTCTTAACAGATTTTGATAAAAATTCTATGGGGCCAATTTGTAAGTATAGGATATAGAAATAACAAAAGAATATTCCAAATCGGTCTACAACTGACGGAACGGATTATAAGGTTAACAAACGTTAAAAAATAACGAAATCAAGAACCTCCTGTTTTTTTAAATCGATTCAAAATACAACTAAATTGAGAACGTCCTGCATTTTTGATGTTGATTGAAAATGTTTCATAATCAAACGACTACTCGACTATATCACGTAATAAAGTCACGAAAAAAATCTAATGAATTAATAACATAATACTTTTGAATGATGTGAAAGCAACATATTTTTGAACTTCGCCTTAAAATCCTTACCATTAAGTTTGGCTGCTTCATTATACAGTCGTACATACTGAGTAAAATTATTTCGTGCCTTAGCACCGGCCACTTTATGCCACTCAATCCACGTGTGTTTGAGCTCTTCAGGGTCTTGACTTTTTGCGAAGATCTCGGTAATTTCTGCGAATCACATTTTTTTACCATCAATGATGTCACTGTTCTCAAATATACAACGTTCGCTGAATGTTTGAAAATATTACATTAATTCAATTGAAGACAAAATTATACATGCGAACATTTTTAGATGCATTTTTTTATTTATATGACGTACTTCTGTAAAAACATGAAACTTTATATTTTCAAAGAAAAAATCTACTTTTGAATTGCTTTCAAAGCTAGGTCCTATTATTTGTAGTCCACATTCTAAGATTTGCTTTTCAATTTTAAATTACACATCGAAATGTATAAACTTTTATACACTTTCTTATTTATTGTTCAGTTATAAGAAAAAGTCATATTTGATCGAGTATACGATGCCATATTTAAGTGTGTGTCATATTTATGAGGCGTTATTTAATAATGCCACTTTAGGATCTGTTTCATTACATCACACTTTATCTAACTGGTATTGTTGATCGAAGACTAATATAGCTGTAGAAAATTTACGACCTACTTCTTAAAATACAATTATCATATTTACTCTGCTTTATATAAATATCTACATACCCGGTTCTAAAGACAAGTCACATTTTGTATTATCTTTGTACGAGCATATTTTTGATGTAGCGTAGTTTGATTCCATTCCCGACACGGATTTCATGAGCTGCTTGTATTTGTCGTCAGGTAACGCTGCCACGCCTAGTTCGCAATACTTCTTGAACATTCTCTTCAGTTGGTTATCTTGGAATATCTGCCATTTGTACATCTTCGTCTCCTCCCATGCTTGTTTCTCTAATTTTGATAATTCTAATCGGAGCTGTATCTGTAATTGAAACAATTTCATATTTAGTTGATAGTTTTGATATTAGTTCGAAGTTATTTATGACAAGACCATTGCAGAGCGTGTAGAGAAAATCGATTACCTAAAAAGGCCTCTATTCTTACATCTCTTGAAAATGGATTCACCATTTTAATAACTTATTTCTTGCATGACGGTTTCTAAGTCGCCGTCGCGGGTAAAGCGGTCGCCGTGACCGAAAAGTGCCAGAACTTATCATCTTTCTTACTTACTTACTTACCAGAGGGAGATTTTGTACAAAAGTCGTTTACTTGGGTACCTCTGTCCCATTCGTGTTTCAACCATGAAGCAGTTGTGTTTGCCTAACTGTTTCAGTTTGAAGGGTGGGATATGGCAATGAGTTTACAGGGTACAGAGGAATAACACACGAGTCCTTAGGGATGGCAACGCATGGAGGGCATCATGGGTGAAACAGTATACTCTGTTATGTTCATGGTACTGCTTATGTCTATAGGCGACGGTTACTACTTTCCATCAGGTGGACCGTCATCTTGTTTGCCATTATAAGTTGTATAAAAAAACTTACTTACTTAGCGGCTACAAAATTTTGTATTAAAACATCTGCTAACTTAAAATTAGGTATTACCAGCATCATTTCAAAGATCTTGTTTTTAACATTGAATAATTCAGTCCAGTTCACAATCGTTTGTTACTTAATAGCTGCGCTCGAAACATCGTCTACATGATTAGAATAAAAAGTATACTATGACCTTTTCCATGCCACATACTAAGTGTATGCCAAATTTCATGATGACTTCATAAAGAGGACAAGATGTAACAGACAGATTCACTTTTATACTTAAAACTAGCTTTCTGCCCGCTACTTCATTGCCATGAATTTTAGAAGAAAATCAAATATAAATACCACTTCTATATGAAATATTAAGATTAATTAAGACCTTTAAGAATACAACTGTGAAAACTGCATCCAATTTTCAATTAATTAATTTATTTATCTTAAGTATCACCCACTTTCAAGACATCGTCTGGTTAATTAATTTTATTATATTAGTAGTTTCCGTCTATTATTGTACGCATACTGCCCGCTAATAATTAATGCTCCTTTCCACTCAGAGTTTGCTGGAAGAGAACTCTTACAGAGTTAAGCTCGCCTATTGTACATCTTTATTTTATATATATATATATATATATATATATATATATAAAATAAAGATGTACAACTAACATATATATATATATATATATATATATATTGTAATTTTTTCTGTGTACAATAAAGAATAAATAAATAAATAAAATTTGGGTTAGGGAAAAGAGACAAATTATAAGAACTATTGAGGACAGAAGGGACAAAATGTTGGGACACTTGATACGACACGACGAATTTACGAACATTATAATAGAATGTAAGATAGAAGGAAGGAGAGGAATCGGGAAATCGAGGCATAGTTACATCAGGCAGATCAAGGAAGGAGTTGGTGTCGTGTCGTATCAAGAGGTGAAGAGACTCGCTGAAAATCGTAGTGAGTGGCAAGAGCTCCACCGACAAGAGCGCAGCTCTTAAATAGGATAGATAGATATTATATAAATTTGGAAATTATATAAAAAAAATAGATAATTAAAAAAAAAGAGAATTAGTTAATTTGTTTCCTGATTAATTAATTTGCTGCCTATAATTATATTTGTTCTAGTATTATGTACATATTTAACATATGTGTATAGGATTATATATTGTATTTATTTATAATTTTATATTTTAATTTTGATAAAAGTACTTATAATTATTTTCCTTAATGTTTTACGCTGTTAACTTTCTTAATTAAACAATACTGTCATACCAACTTCTGCAACAAATTGTTACCCTAAGGTTGTCTTGAAAAGATTGCTCTCAGCAATAAGGCCGCCTTACTATACTTATACAATAGTACCGTTATATTTGTTGTCTTGCTTATTCCCTATATTGCATAATGCAAATAAAGTATACTCATTCATTCATTCATTCATTAAATTTTATAACGATTGTGATTAAGAAATAAACTTTAGATAGATAGATAGATAGATAATTTATTTGCATTATTTACTTACAGCACACAACATACATATACAAAAAAAAAGCGAGATAACATAAATGATAAAAAAAAAATACATAAAGCTAAATACAATTTTCGTTTGTGAGTGTGCCATAGCAACACAAAACGGCCACAACTCAGTTTATTGCTCCGCCCTCAAAAGAGCAAAGCACTGATATTCTGTAGCGGCCAAAGGGAATAGGGCAACAATAAAAACTTTACTTGCTCAGTTCTAACTGTAACAAGGATTACTTGACCAATAATTATAGTTTATGTCAATATAAATTTATTAATATGTAAACAAACCAATAACTGACCATAGAATACTAATAACCAATCAATCCATTAATTAAATATGTTAATTTATTGTTACTAACTTCATTTACAATATTTATGTGATAATTTCAACATGGTTGTTTTGTTCTTGTTTGTCTTTAATAACTATATTTTTTTAAATAATTATATTTATATATTTTTAATTTTTATATAACAGACTGAATATGGCTCGAGCATAATGAGAACTGAGAAAGCGAATCTTGTTTTAAAAACGAGTCGCCTTGTTCTCGTTAACATTTTTTTTTTCTTAATTATTTGTGCCGTTGAACTAGGTCAGCCGTTTAATCTAGATTTTGGTGCGAAATAGAAAGCAACCTCTTAACTTTATATTGTTCAATATATTTAGCGGATAGTTACGTCGTCGTTTCTTTATAATTCTGATCTCTTCTCATTCTGATATTCATGATTCTGATACTGATCTATCTAATTACTAATGATTAACTGGGTATGTACTATTATTAAATTTGTAAACCTTATCATTTAGTGGATGATAATTTCAAAAATAAAATTCATTATTTACACTTAGCGATACACTAATTGTATGTCTTGTTATAGCAAAAAAATATAATTAATCTATAGTCTTTCTGGATTTCACATTAGAGTTCCATATTTATTTTTTATAACATTTTTAGAAGTTATTACATCATTCTTACATTTATATATTTATTCCTAACTTATTTGTCCTAGGCCACCCTTCCTTTCCAGTGAATATCGTAAGGAGCGACTAAGGTTGGGCGAGGCTAAGGTAACTAAGATAGAGTCTATCTGCGGTTGCCAATTCGCCTGCTAAACATGGCAACTACTCCCAAAACCCGTCAAGAGGGAGGCTTATGTCAGCAGTGGACAGTTAAAGGTCTCCTATTCAAATATCCTTTTAACAATATCTGGCCAATATAAAGTGTATCATAATTAATAAATAAAAGAACTAACCCATTTCTCCTCATTTTCCTTTGTAATGTTAGCAGTATAGTCCCATTCTGCTTTGCTCGCTAGATTCTTCCTTAGGCCCGATGCTTTGTCTAATTGAAATATGTAGTCGCTGCCCTCGTGCTCTATCGCTTCTAACTCTGGATCCCGGCCCTGGGTGGCGACGATGAACACGGCGACGATGGCAGCCACCAGCGCAGCACCGCCACCGATTTTCAACATTGTCTGTACAAGGAAAAAAATTAAAGATAAAGTACTTATTTTAGACAATTCAATTCATATTCGCAATGCAAAAATCAACGAAACAGACACACAGGCACATACACATACACACACAGTATGTGTGAGAGAGACGCACACACAGTGTGTGTTTGTGTGTGTGAGAGAGAGAGAGACGCACGCGCACGCACGCACGCACGCACGCACGCACGCACGCACACACGTACGCACGCACGCACGCACGCACGCACGCACGCACGCACGCTCGCTCGCACGCTCGCACGCACCCATATAGGTTTGAGCCCAAACAACACTGAATGGACGATGAGGAGAAAATATATTATCAAAGTCATATAAAATGGACAGCATAGCAACAAAGAAAAATACAAATGAATTAAAAATTTCGTCCTTTTGGAAATCGCTTAATAAGCTATGTATGTCTTTACAACTCTAGATACGTACGTCGTCAGTAGACGACCGACCACAGAGTATCCACATGTAACCACAGATAAGAATACACTATATTATATAGTACCAACGGACACCTGGGTTATTTAAAAATAAACAACAGATACCTATGTAAACGACCGCAACAATGTTAACTGGAAACTTCTCAATCCAAGACGAGTACGAGATCACAATACTCAGATATAACAATGTTGTGATGTGGTTTACTTATAAATACCAAAGTATTGTATTGTCTAACATATTAAAAATACAATAACATAAAATTAGCGAAACAACATCTTTAGCTGTTGATATACATAAAACTTAAGATTCACAATCTCAACAATCGATCAAAAATATCGAAAATTCTCAAATTGTTTTAAAAAAATGACAGATAATCGCGACGTTACCATACTTCATCATCATCATCGCATCAGCCATTAACTGTTCACCGCTGAACATAAACCGTCCTTTTTTGAACGGTAATTGGTTTATACTTCGTTATGAACGCTCTTAAATGCGCTTTATGTTCAACCTCTATCTCTGTAGTTTCTAATCGTGTATCTAGGAGTTGTTTTACATCAATGGCTTTAGACAAAGAATACTTAATAATTCTGTCTGAAATAGGAGAAAAGGAATCGTTGATAGCAAAAGGTATTTACCTGTGATTCTATCTCTCACTTTGTAAAACTAAGATATATTTTCAACATATTGTATAGATTATCAAAAATATATCGTGCAGTAGCTCTCAAAATTCTCTTTATATGTCAGAGATTTGTGTTAACAGTTCTCAGTTCGTTTTAAAGAGGTTAGTTCAAAAAAGTTACGTTATTTTTAAAAAGGCTTAATTTATCTTGAATTGTTGCTACTTAAAATAATACAAACTAGCGACCCGACCCGGCTTCGCACGAGTAGACAGAATATTCGAAAATCAGTACATTAATCATTTTGATTCTTTACTTTCAACAGCTTAAGACCTATATTGTTACGACATGAAATAGCAATAAATAATTTAATTGAATTAAATTGAAAAAAGTTTCAACCAATTCAACTGATCGATTATTTTATAGCATTTTATATGTAATTCTTTAGATTGATATAACTTTTTTATTTATGAACTGACTGAAATAAAACAAACACTATATGTTAAGTAGAGCAAACCGCAATACATTAGTGAAAACCGCATTCACATTGGTTAAGCCGTTTCTGAGATTAGCGTACACAATTTTACAAACATACAAACAGACAAAACTTCTAAAAATCATTATTGTTCGTTATTCGTCATTGAACTTAAAAAGTAAAATTGTGTTTTTGATTTCCGCGCATTGTTTTAGAAAAGTACTATACAAGCCTTGGCCACAACTAGGCATTGATGGACTCACGTATGTGTGCCTCGGCTGCGCCTCGGCCCACATTTGCACGTTCGTCCATCAATGCCTCAGTTGCTGGCCGCTGTAGTAATGTACTATTGTGTACACATTATTTTTTATTCATTATATCCTTGTCCTTATATAATATTCTGGAATCTATATTTCACTGCGACACATACATATGTGCATTACTATTGAGAACTGATACTGTGGTTCCAAAACCTGTAAATCGTCTCGGCCGTCCATCACATTTTTAGGAAAAAACTCTAAGAACTTAGAATATTGACATCCCCAATTGTTTCGTGGTTACGATTAGGTATTTTACGAAATTCCTAATATCCATTTTTCCCTGCGACACACATTAATCTTGAGAAACGATACTGCAGTCGTAAGACCGGTAAATCGTTCCAGTCGTCCATCATACAAAACCAGCGATGTGCGTCGAACCGCGACGAAGGACGGTCTCATCTTCTCGTGGTACTCGTTTCCTTTACGACAGAACTAGTATCTAGCCGCGACTTCGCTCACGCCACTAGACTAGAATACGTACAACGACTACCCGGTATAGAGGGGGGAAAGGGATCGTTAGTAATGGAGACTGAGAATCCCATTGTTAGCAATATACCCAACCAGGTCGACCTCCTCGCGGTTCTCCCTGGAAACTATTACGGTTAATTCCTGATGAATTCATCATGATGGGCTAACTGGCCTGTTTTCATTCTCATCTATCACCCTTCACTGGTGCTCCGCCAGCGTATCCCGTTAGCGCAGGCGGGGTTACCATACCATTTTCACCTATCAAAAAAAAAAGTATACGATTAAAATCCCATAATAAGTATTCTTATGCCAAATATAACGAATATGTCAAGAATCGCGAAACGCCAAAAGACAGCAAACAACTACCTTTCTCGTTTACAATGTTAGTACATAAAAAGTAGTTTTAGTAAATAAATATATATCTATTTGTATATTAATTATTTATTTACATATTTATAATTTTATTTATGTATTTTCTTTTACTAATTATATAGCCACTAATAATTTATTGTTTATCGTATTATTTTTGCACCATATATGTTAAGCTTTATATAAAAACCCCATAGACACTTTCTCCTTTCGAATTCTGAAGATTGACTGAAGGAAATCCCTATATGGGATAAGTGCACCTGTATACATTTTTTTTATACAACTTAGAATGGCAAACAAGCTGACGACCCACCTGATGGAAAGTGGTAACCGTCACCTATAGACATGAGCAGTACCGTGGACATAACAGAGTATACTGTTTCGCCCATGCGCCGCCATTCCTGAGGACTCAGGTGTTATTCCTCCGTACCCAGTAAATTCACGCCATATCCCAATCTTCAAACCGAAACACAGTCATGCAAACACAACTGCTTTACGCAAAATTAAAGCAATCGACTTTTGTACAAAGTCTCCCACTGGTACATTTTTGTTATAACCTAATATCAATACTATAAGTAAATGTATAAAAGCATATTATAAATTTATAATTAAAAATAAAAAAATCTTTTGTTCCTATTAAAAAAAAAAAGAACGAATCGAACACATAAAAGCCATTCTAACGCGGAGCCAGTTTGAGATCCCCAAAGGTCATCGGCCCTGGATCTTTCTGCATAATGAGATGCAGTTAATTCAACCTGTTTCGAACGAGTGACGTCACAAAAAGTGTTCGGAATGCCAACGTCCTAGGGGCAAGGTCCGTTTTGCTCATATCATGCACTTCAAAAACCGTTAATACTTAAAAAAAAGTGTTCAATATTTTTTTTTAATGTAATATAAAAATCTTATAAATTTTTATAAATGCTTTTTATGTTAATTTAATTTTTATTCAAATCTTACATATATTTATAATTAAATTGTAACCAGACGAAGTCTGTACATAGGAAATATTTAAGAAAATATAAAAAAAATAATAAGATTTTTTTAATATAATTTTTTTTATTAATAATAATAACTTGACTTGATTTTTTTATAATTATAATGACAAGGCAATTGTATGGGGTCGCGTCCACCTCTGAATTGCCTAGTTCCCACCCCAGGATCCAAGCGAGCCCTTTCATAACAAGGATATATCTGAGAATACATATATAGCTTTTTTACAGATTACACAAAGAAAGATTTTCTCAAATCAGTTGTATTTTTTTTTATGTTTGTTACCTCATAACTAACATAACGTCAGTTGTAAACCGAGTTTAAAAATTCTTTTTTATCTGAAATAGTATACTTACAGATTGCTTGAAATTTTATCAAAAGCGGAGCAGTAATTTAATCTTCAGATGAAAATAACTGGTTTTATCACAATTGAAATCAGTTTTTTTTTTCTGTGGGACACAGTATTAATTTAAAGAGCCAGGTCTACCCATGAAAATATTTTTAAATACGCTAATATGTAACGTACCGGCGGAGGGGGGGGGGGGATAATTAACAATAGTACAGATAATATAATACTATACCAGTAGTAACAGGGACTAGCAGTCCCATTGCTACCATTACACCCTGTCAGATCGACCTCCTCACGGTTCTCCCTGGAAACCAACCTGAATGGTTAATTCGTCACCATGGGCTAACTGACCTGCCGTTTTATTTCATCACATTTCACCTGTCATCTCTTATTGGTGCCCTGCCAGAGTAAATAGATAGCAAAGGCGGAGTTCACTCCAATAACACCCATCAAAAAAAAACTTATTATCGTGCTTATATCTATAGGCGACGGTTGCCACTTCGGTTCTATCTGGTCGGCCGTTAGCTTGTTTACCGTACCGAGTTGCATTAAAAAAAAATTGTTACCAAACGCGAATTATATCATCCTCAGAACTTAATTTATACAAATTAATTCTCTTTGCCATAATAAAAATGTGACTCATACGTTAATTCCATAGCAATATAACGTACAAGTTCGAAAAGGAATTTTAATGTATGTTAATTATTTTTAATTATGAAAAAAAAATGGAAGTAAAATGATTAAGCACTAAAAATTCTTTGGAAATGATCAATACATCCAAAGTCAAGGTCTGATGATGGAATGAATGGGAAATACGTTACCAATATGAATTCCCTTGAGGTAATTCATTTTAAATAAATAAATAGTAATTCCTGACAAAGATTTTTTTTATGCCATTAAGAATGGCAAACAAGCTGACGGCCCACCTGATGGAAAGTGGTAACCGTCGCCTATAGACATGAGCAGCATCATGGACATAATAGAGTATACAGTTTCACCCATGTTATCCCCCATGCGTTGTAATTCCTGAGGACTCAGGTGTTATTCCTCTGTATCCTGTAAATTCACTGCCATATCCCACCCTTCAAACCGAAACACAGCAAACACAACTGCTTCACGGTAGAAACACGAATGGTACAGAGGTGCTCAAGCAAACAACTTTTGTACAAAGTCTCCCTCTGGTGAATAATATATCTTTCTTCATCATGTGTACGACCAAGAAGTGGAACTCTCTTCCTGCTTATATTTTTCTATCTAAATATAATCTACACCAATTTAAGGCAAATATGAATAGGCTATACGTGGGCCCATAAGCCCCATCTTAGATCACATCATCGCTTTCCATCAGGTGAGATCGTGATCAATCGCGCAATCCTTTCAATAGTAACAAAAAATATTTTTTTTGTCCACCATAATAATTTTATATAGACAAATTTATATAATAAAATAATAAATAATAGGCTATCCTATTAATATTAAAAAAGCGAAGCATAATGGTCGAGGGATGGGCAGTAGCGACTCTCTTAAAACATCACCCAAAGCCTAACTGCGATTACCAACACGCCTACCAAGCGTGGCAACTACTAGTAAAACGGTCCTTATGGGGATCAGCAATGGAGAGTTAACGGCTGATATGATGATGATGATGAAGCGAAACTTTGTAAACGATAGATGGACGGATGGATATATATTTGTTTTTTTTTTGATGAGTGAAAATGATATGGTAACCCCGCCTGCGCTAACGGAATACGCTGGCGGAGCACCAGTGAAGGGTGATAGATGAGAATGAAAACAGGCCAGTTAGCCCGTCATGATGAATTCATCAGGAATTAACCATGATAGTTTCCAGGGGAAACCGCGAGGAGGCCGAATTGGTTGGGTATATTGCTAGCAATAGGATTCTGTCTCCGTTACTAACAATCCCTTTCCCCCCGGATATATATTTGTTAGTCTTTTATGAAAAAACTATTGAATTGATTTTATAAAAATTTGGTACGCAGGTAGATTATATCCTAACTTAGCACATAGAATACTTTATGTATGAATTCACGTGGGCAAAGTCGCAGGATGCAGCCAGTATGAAATATTTAAACCATATCAGGTAACTTTAAGAATCTGCAACTAATAGAGAAGTAATCTCTTGTTACCAACCCAACACATTCAAACACAATGTATGGCGAACCCTAAAAGTAGAAATGAAAAATATACTTACTACTCGTATTATACATTTAAATTAATTAATTAATTTAATTTCAAACTGTTTATAATTATTCCTCTCCTATCCAAAGGTTGCCTGGAAGAGATCGCTTTTAGCGATAAGGTCGTCCATTGTTTTCTCACTGTGATTATTTCTTGTAATTTGTTTGTATCTATAATAAATTTACTATTGTAATCTTTTTGAGGAAACAATAAAGAATATCTATCTATCTATTATGATCCTCAAATTATTTAAGAGATCAGAAAGTCGGATGATAACCCTGATAACTGAGGGGAAAGGGCTTGTTAGTGATGGAGACTGAGAATCCCATTGCTAGCAATATACCCAACCAGGTCGACCTTCTCGCGGTTCCACCTGGAAACTATTAATTCCTGATGAATTCATCATGATGAGCTAACTGGCCTGTTTTCATTCTCATCTATCACCCTTCACTGGTGCTCCGCCAGCGTATCCCGTTAGCGTAGGGTTACCATACCATTTTCACCCATAAAAAAGAAACCTGATAACTATCATACGAGCTGTAAGCTTGTTTGCCACCATAGTAGTTAAAAAGTCGATAGATACGAATGGCTCTAAACCTTTTTATGGCAATCTATGCTTCTGTTCAAGAGTTTGCTAATTAATTGTTGAAATTTTAAACTCAAAATCATTATTCTCATTTTAAATGTTACATTACAATAATTCTTATATTATTACATTTGTTTTAATTAAAATGTAAAATCAATTATTAGATATTAATAGCATGCACAATTCGCTTTGCACACGCTGCATATAAAAATCCATTCAGAATTTTTTTACCAGCATTTATTTTATTAAAATTTTAATTATAAAATACTATTCATTTTATAGCTAGAACAAATTTAATTTAAAATATTATTAGATATTTATTCGTCAACATTATTTTCCTACCATTATCCCAATTATTATTTGTGGTCGGTGTAATACAGTTTTATCCATATTACTAAAGGATTTGGCTTATAGTTTTACGACCGGCCGCCTGCCTGACGTCAACCCTCTTTGAGAATAGATATTTATTATTATTATTTATTTAAATATTTTGTATTTTTACTGATAGGTATATATTTTTTTTTATACCACTGAGATGGCAAACAAGCATACGGCCCACCTGATATTAAGCGGTCACCGTAGCCTATGAACGCCTGCAATACCAGAGGTATTACGCGCGCGTTGCCGACCTTGAAGAAACCTCTTTACCCCCCTTTTGAAGAACCCCATGCTGTAGTCTCTTGGGAAAACCTCGGCAGGGAGCTCATTCCATAAGGAAACATCTCTGAAACCGCACACTACGGGACCGTTTAGGCTGTAAGGTGTGAGGGTGAACTCCCTGTCAATGGCGAGCCGTACGATGGTAGAAAGTGGCTGTGGGCATCATATTGAACAATTCCTTTGAGCACAATCCATTGTACAGGCGATTCCAACATACAATGGGCCATCATTTCTTGTCCCGTGGATGTCCCTTTAGTCTCTTGAGAAAACCTCGGCAGGGTTCTCATTCCATAACCTGAGTGTTCGTGGGAGAAAACATCTCTGAAACCGCGTTGTACGCGACCATTTAGGCTGTAAGGTATGAGGGTTAACTCCCTGTCGATGGCGAGCCGTACGATGATAGAAAGTGGCCGTAGGCATCATATTAAATAATATTAATAAATTATATTAATAATTTAGTAAAATTTCCACCCTAGACGGACGTATGTTGACGAAATAGGCGACAGGTTGAAGAAGGGCCAAATTAAAAATACCCGTAACCGGCGAGCGTGTATGAAAAGATTGATGAATGTGGAAGAGGCGAAAGAGGTTTGTTTGAATCGAAGCATTTGGCGTTCCATTGTTTCTGCCTACCCTAATGGGGGACAGGCGTGACAGATATGTGTGTATGTATGTAAAATTTCTGCCTCCCTCCCATCAAAGCTAATTCCGATAATTTCCTTGTCCAATTTTTATAAAATGTAAATTTTCTACTACTTTTGCCTATGTCCTATCGTATGTGGAAGTATGTAGCAATACATAATCTCGTCTCAAACTGTAATTAGTGTTTGTGCTTATATATAAAATTTAGTATGGATGTATATCAATTTTTACCAGTACCATGTTCAGGTATTCTGACACTTCTCTATAGATGAGTGGGAAAGAATGCTTGTAAGAAAGACTCTGTTTTCCGCACTTAGCCTCTCATTTGGGCCGTTGTGCGTGAAAGAATGCTTTTAGAATTAACATTTCCTCTTATATACATATATGTAATAATAAATAAATAAAATTTATTTTAAATAATTATACTTAAATAAACAATTATAAACATTCAGAAAAATTTTGTAAATAACAGGATGCAGTAATAAAACATATATGTATTTGAGATATAAAATAATAAGTTTAGTGAAAAAAAAAAATACGAGACATGTCTTAAAAAATCTGATATAGAACAAACCTACAAATAATACATTGTTCTAAAAAACCTCAGTGTCAACGGCCAGTATTAAAACTCCAACAAAAAATACAAACAGCTATACTAATTAATGCAAATGTACTCTGCAAAAATCGAACCCGGACCATCGGAATGAAAAAAGCTAGTCAAACTACTACATCACCGCGGCCATTCGTATATTAGATACCAATACGAAGGTAAAGATTACGTACTTATTATTGGCTTCTAACTCTATGTGAAGGAAAAATACATTGCCTAGAGGAAGCTTACGTATAAACAATCTATATAAAATACAACTTGATAAAAATGTTAATATTACAAATGTGAAAGTAACTTTGTTTGTTTGTTACTTCTTATCGCCTTAACGGATTAACCGAACGCAATTAAATTTGAAGTCGACTGCTTGGATACCTCTGTCCCATTCGAGTTTCTACCGTGAAGCAGTTCTGTTTGCATGGCTGTGTTTCGGTATGAAGGGTGGGATATGGCGTGAATTTACAAGGTACAGAGGAATAACACCTGAGTCCTCAGGAATGGCAACGCATGGGGGGTATCATGAGCGAAACAGTATACTCTGTTATGTCCATGGTACTACTCATGTCTATGGGCGACGGTTACCACTTTCCATCAGGTGGGCCGTCGGCTTGTTTGCCATTCTAAGTTGTATAAAAAAAAGTGATGGGATGTTTCAAATCTTCATAGTATTTTTTTACGAATGATCTACCCTCCAAAAATAATCATAATATTGTTTGGTATACAAATTGGGAATCTATTTATTTATTTATTTATTCATTAGTACAAATATGTGTACATGGCGGACTTAATGCTAAAAGCATTCTCTCCCAGTCAACCATAGGGAAGTGTCAGAATACTCGAATCTCTATATAATCTACTATATAATTAGTAGTACTCGCGGTACTACTAATTATATAGTAAATATAACATTTTTTTTTATTATTCTAGATTTAATATAAACTGTTGATTCGAGATGTAATATTAAAATAAATTAAATATATAAAAAAATATTAATATAGATTTTCTTTTATATTTCATTTCACATTTGTATTGTTGATAATATAAAATAGTAAGCACAGTACATAAAAAATAACCATATTTGTTTAAGAGATATTGTCACAAGCCGGGAATTGAACCTTGACATTATTACGAAGACGATTGCAATCCGGTCCAAAAACGCAATGTATTGCGTTTTTTTTTTCCTCATGCTAATAAAGACAGACGGTTAAATTAAATGTGTATGTACGCAGACATGCAACTTTAAACATATATGTATATACATTTATCCATTGTTTTAAATACATAACACAAACAAACAATTATAATATTACATTAATTTAAATAAATATCATTTAATAATTATATACTTCAAAGTTTACGTAAAATTGTTTTATAATTTGATATAAAAATAACATAAACATGTTTATTAAATTAAAATAAAAAATGGTATTAATTCAAATAATTTGTGAGATAAAAAATTATAGAAAACACATTTAGGTTTCATATTCACTTAAAATAATAATTATATAAAGGCTGTTTGCTATCTGAAAAAAGCACTTCCATGTATATAAACAAAACGAAATACATAATAAACCATTCGTACATTAATTGACCAAAAACACAATATCACTGTTTTGTAAAAAAAATTGTAAACAAACATACCTGGCCGTTAAGAAATCCTCATCAGTATCAATTACTTATAACAAAAAAAGTTCGCGATTCGAAATATAAAAACACAACGTTCGAATTTTAAAATGATGCGGCCAGTCGGTGCGGTCGGTTGGTCGATGACTGGCCGCTGGCTGCGTCTGCGCACACGACACGAGCATATCCGATAAATTGCTTTCAGACATAGATTTGATTGGTTGTCAATTATTGCAGATGCGTTATTTGCTAATTTAACTCTTTTACTGACGAGTAATGAGCAATCTATTTTAATAACGTAACTGTATATTCTTGGAGTGAAAGAAGAAGCGAAGTATTAAATGCAATTTCAGATGAGAAGAGTAAGCAAAAAACTGAACTGTTGCTATATATATATATATATATATATATATATATATATATATATATATATATATATATATATATATATATATATATATATATATATATATATGTACATATATAATATATATATACATTTATATATATAAATTTATATATACTAGTCTATATATATATACATATATATATAGCATTTTTTTTTCTCTATATATCACATATATATATAAAATTCACGCCGGAGTAAACTGTATTGATCACAAAAAGAATTACCACAATCGGTGCAAAATTGTCAATGTAATTGGCGCAAAAAAGACACTAAAAAATCAAACGAAGCGAAAAGTCTCCTCTTTTTAGAAGATTCTTAAAAATCTTTAAAAATTACAACCGAGAGTGTATTAAACTACATCAGTTAAAAATATCCGACTATCCCATAAAGAAGTACAGCAGTCTATTTTTAAATAGAAATACTGACTAGTTAGTCACTTGTTTTCCTAGGCAGAAACAACATTCCATAATGGTCGGCAAATTCAAATTAATATCGTGTCTCGTGTGCTTGTAATCTACATTACATACGTATAAAAAAAAAATAGAAAGGTCGAGTTTGGGCATTGAACACTTCTGTCACTTATTATTATTATGAATCAGTTTGATTATTTTTTAGGCGACTTCTAAAAGGTATTTCCTGTATGGATATTAGCAAGAACTTGGCGAGCAAATTTAGAATACGAGTACTATTGATACAAAAAGTCATCAAAATCGACATAAAATTGGCAAAGATATGTAAAATATACGCATATAAATTGTAAGATGAAAAAAACTATTTTTTATGCAACTTAGAATGGCAGCCCACTTGATACAAATTGGTAACCATCGCCTATAGACATGAACAATATTAAAAATAATTATCAATATCAATTCAGAGATAGTAATCGCGTAATATAGCAAAAACAAAATACTGACGAGTTGAGCATCTCCTCCTTTTAGAAGTCACCTAAAAAACGCGAATATTTCTTTTGAAGTCACTTCAAAAAATTATAACAATATATCAATAGGTACTATTATATCTCTCTTACTAATAACGTGTAACCTTTTATGTCTGTGCGTAAACGCGAATTCTTTGACATACTATGTGAATACAGCAAGATTGTGAGGCTCACAGAACGCTGCGCTCTCACTATACAAGTTTTAGTACAATCGAGTGCAAATGTCTTTTAATACTATTATTACACAGTATGGTGACACTTTAGTTTTTAAGAAATGGCAACACAAAGTATGGACGTCACAGTGTACAGTATTGTCCATATTCGTGGATCGTCCATTCGATCCATGTCTCGAATATGTCGTTCTTACTTGTAGTACCCGTATAATGGAATAATCTACCATTTTTTTTACAAAAAACATGACTCGAGAAACAAAATAATTCATCTTTCCTTGCTAATCCGATTTCGAGTCTCATTATCGAGATCACTTGAAAAAACTAGATGAATCGACAAATTCTTCCTTTTTGAATTCAATGAATAAATACAGTTGAATATAAAATCTTCTTCTTTTGGATTCAAATAAAAAATAAAATTTAATTAAGAACTTCGTCCTTTTTGAAGTCAGTTAAAAAATACAGATGAATTAACAAATGCTTCTTTTTTGAATTCAATTAATAAACACAGTTGAATTGAAAAATCTTCTTCTTTTGAATTTAAATAAAAAATAAAAATGAATTAAGAACTTCGTCCTTTTTGAAGTCAGTTAAAAATACAGCTGAATTGACAAATGCTTCTTTTTTTAATTCAATTAATAAATACAGTTGAATTAAAAAATCTTCTTCTTTGGAATTTAAATAAAAAATAAAAATGAATTAAGCACTTATCCTTTTTGAAGTCAGTTAAAAAATACAGCTGAACTGACAAGTTTTTTCTTGTTTGAAGTCGTTTAAAAAACACCGTTAAACTAAGACCGTCCTCCTTTGTAAGTCAGTTGGAAAACTATTTGTGTGAACTATTAGACACAGTTAAAGGTTATCGTAATTATCAACTAACAATACGTACATTCTATTTCGCTATTAAATAAATATTGATAAAATTATTCACCAGCATACCATGTTTACACGAATCGATGTGTGTACGCGCTGTGTTGACTCATCACAAACGCATTTACTTAGTAACTAGTTGACAACGGCATTCGAAGCATTCCCGAGGTAAACGTTGTAAAATAACTTGTATAATTAGCTAAGGGTAAAAAGGAATTATTGGTCATGTGTATTGAAGTCCCATTGACATAAAGCAACAGAGGTCCACCTGACGGGTTATATTTTTAATACTCCGTTGCTCTATTGATTAAATTAATTGTAATTATTTTTTAATTAATTAATTTAAAAAAATGCAATATCCAAATAAAAAACAAAATATAGAATAAGGTCGAAACAAGACTTCGGTTGAAAACCTGTAATTGTTTTAAATTATTTTCAATTTTCAATTAATAATAATAATAAGTAACACACCAAACGCCTGATCCTCAAGCCAGGATACCATAGCAACGGATATCTGGGGCTACAATTTAGAACAACCAGAACCAAGTTAATTCAAAAAATTTCCATTTCCTACATTGGCCCGTACGAGAATCAAACCTAGGACGTCAAGAATTTACGCAAAGTAATATATTCATATACTTATCACTGTTTTACGGAAATCGTTACATAATATCCTAATCATTGTCATCATCAACCGTTAACTGTCCACTGCTGAACAAAGGCCTCCCCAATAAGGAAGGTTTTGGCAATAGTTGCCACGCTTGGCAGGCGGACTGCAAACTGTAGTTAAATTTTGACGTTCACGAAATATAACCTAATAATAACGCAAAATCAATTTATTTATACTTTTGCACACATTAGAGAATGCCTACAGCCCTGGTGGCATTCTCTACTCAACCGTTACGATAAACAGAGAGAGTAAATGGCGGTGCATTGTCTAAATAAATATTTTGAGAGATAACAACAATTTAAGATAAATAAACATATAGAATATATCCAAAAAATAAACATATTTAATACATATATTAATGACTATACACCCAAATATGTCTTAAAGATATAAACCATAACTAATTATATAATAGTACAGATCTTTTGTCATTACAACAAATTTTATGAGTCAAATAGTACATAGTAAGAAAAATATATTTCGCGTATCTACGAGTATAAGTATATAGATTATATAAGAAAGCAATAAACAGTGTTAAATATTTATAATCTATTGCCAATAAACTAAATAAATAAATTCACGGGAAAGAATTAATTAATAACGCAAAATCAATTTATTTATACTTTTGCACACATTAGAGAATGCCTACAGGGCGGACTTAATGCCTGGTGGCATTCTCTACCAGTCAACCGTTACGATAAACAGAGAGAGTAAATGGCGGTGCATTGAATTAAAAAAAAAAATGTAAATTAAATAAATATTTTGAGAGATAACAACAATTTAAGATAAATAAACATATAGAATGATATACTTACAAAAAATAAACATACAAAAATCACATATAATACATATATTAATGACTATACATAGTACATTAATATGTATTAATAAATATATAAACCATAACTAATTATATAATAGTACAGATCTATCTGCAAAATCATTACAACAGATTTTATGAGTCAAATAGTACATATTAAGAAAAATATATTTCGCGTATCTACGAGTATAAGTATATAGATTATATAAGAAAGCAAAGCCGCAACCACAGTGTAGTGTTAAATATTTATAATCTATTTAAACGACATCGATTGGCAAACACTTTCATCTTTTTATTCGTGTTCTGTCGCCCATTAATAATGGCATAACGGTCGCGAAATTCACATCACTAGTTCAATACAGTCTAACTGTATTTTGAACCGGTTATTAGTGGTTCTCAAACTTTGCTACCAATATATTTTATACTGCGTGCAAAAAAAATATTGGCAGATTTTTTTTTGCTGAGAGTCAGCGTTTTTTTTTTAAAATACCGAAAACGTATTTATAAATATACATTATGAGGGTAGATGCATATTTAGAACAATTTAAGACTATTTTTAATTTGCCAATTTTTCTAAAATTAATGTAAGTAGATATTGATCCTTAAATTATTTTGATTTAAAACTAAACTACTGTACCGATTTTCTGTTTATACATAAACGAAGTTTTGTGGTAACAAACATAAAAAAATGCAATTGAATTAAAAACATCCTCCTTTTTTAAGTCGGTTAAAAAGTGTTCACAACGGAAATCTTTAATTAGGATAGACAGAGGCATTTGTAAATCACTACTGTAGCATTGCAGTGTGCCTTGACTACACGGGTCCCATGTGGTCCTGGCACAGAATAAGCCACCCGTTCCTTTCCCATGGGTGTCAAAAAAATGACTAAGGGAACTTAATGATCAAGGGATGAGCAGTAGCGCCCCAGTTAAAATATCACCAAAGGGAAAAGGGATTGATAGCAATGGAGTTTGACAGCCCCATTGCTAGCAATTTGCTCTATTAGGTCGACGTCCCCGTGGTCCCCCCTGGAAACCATCGTGCTGAATTCCTGATGTATTCATCACGATAGGCTAACTGACCTACCTTGTCATTCTCACCTATCATCCCTCACTGGCGCCCCGTCAGCGTATACCTTTAGCGAAGACGGGGTTACTATTCCATTGTCATCCATTAAAAAAAACATATCTCGGCCACGGAAACGAATTCGCGGGTAAATGTTTACACGCAAAATATTTATTCTTTACTCATTTTCGTAAAAGAGTACTTATTGTTATGTACTATCTTAAAAAAATTTAGGATCTTTAACAATAGCTCGACGTGACGGTACATCAAAGATTTAGTTTACAATCCACGAAAAAAATCAATCGATGACTTAGTTGGATCTAATTCGACGACTTTACCCTAAAAATTTTCTAAAATCCCACCATCATTATCATCATTGCCTCGCCTTTTTCCATTTATTTGGAGGCTGTACAATATGTCTTCTTCTTCTATAAATTGCTGTCTAAAATCTTGTATCGAATAGAAAAATAACATACAAATATAATATTGTGACCTACAAAAAAACAAACTTCAATCCTGACAAAACCGGTTATTTTAATCTAAACACTGAACTACTGATCCGATTTTGATAACATTTTTATGGAACCAACCTGTAAGTATATGCTTTTAGATAAAAAAAAAGAATTTTCCAAATCAGTTTACAACTAACGGAGTTATGAGGTAACAAACATAAAAAAATACAAAAATGGAGAACCTCTTTCTTTTCGAAGTCGGTTAAAAAACAACAAAATATGATTCTTTAAAAAAAATAAATTAAAAGAAAAGTGAATATATACGTATAATAAATACTCACATTGCGTCCGTTTGTCACTGTATGAACCACTTCGACTTCACATTTAACATACTACGTCATAACGACACGCGACAACACCCAAAAGTAATGTAACTCGAAAACATTTATTTATGTGGGTACTTATATAATAAAATGTGCAGTTTTTCGATCGAAACTAGATTGAATGCACTTAATATTGCGCTAAAATATAAACAAGACGTCAGACACGACACTAAAGTGAAGACATACTGGCTTGAGGAAGTTGAGTGTAGTGGATACGGTACCACGTGGTGCATCGTTTTAGAGGCCTATTACACTAGCTCACATGTTACAATTAGGCATGAGTAATACTAATACCGCTCCAATATCTATATATTGGGTTTTTTAGACATTTATTTATTTATTGACCACATTACAAAAAAAATGCCACAAAAGACGGATTTAATACTATATATTCTCTTCCAGTCAACTTTTGATAAAACAGAAATGTAATTATGCTGTGAAAAAAAAAATTTCGATATCGTCTAAACCATTCAGATATATATATATATATATATATATAAATATATATATATATATATATATATATATATATAATAACAAAATTAAGAATCCCATTTAAATGAATGTAAATGTTTGAGTGGTGTGAGGGTTATCGAATTTAGTGGAGACTTTTCGCCCTCAAAATTAATATATAGATATTTAAGTGATATCGATATTATCCATACCTAGTTAAAACGTGTCATCTTGTCATCCTACTATATATGTATATTTTAAAAGTGAAAGTTTGTGAGCATGTATATACATATATATATATATATATATATATATATATATATATATATATATATATATATATATATATATATATATATATATATATATATATATATACATAAGTGATAATATAATAACTGGATAATATTGTAACAAACTCTTGAAATATATCTAAGTGAAAAAAAGTGTTGTCCTCCTCTCTCGTACTTGCTCTTCAGGGTCCATAATTGAAGTTAAAATGTTATCTACCAACGACATTATAGAATGCAATAAGAAATAAATAGGACGGAAAGGGATTGTTAGTAAAGGGATCTAATGAATGTATTGCTAGCAATACACTTTATCAGGTCGACCTCCACGTGGTTCCTCCTGGAAACCATTGTGAACAATACTCGTTGAATTCGCCACGTTGGGCTAACTGATCTGCTTCATTCTCACCTATCATCTATCACCAGTGTATACCGATAGCGCGGGCGGGGTTACCATTCCATTATCACAAAAAAAGAAATAAATTAATATAGATATTTACTATATCCGTTATATGATCAATATATAGATATTGTAACTATATATCTTATAGATATTACTATATATTAACCACACTTTTAACGTCGCCAATGTATAATTACCTTTATGTTAATATTGCATTTATTTATTTATTTATACTTTTGCACACATTAGAGAATGCCTACAGGGCGGACTTAATGCCTGATGGCATTCTCTACCAGTCAACCGTTACGCTAAACAGAGAGAGTTAATGGCGGTACATAAATTTTATTATATATTTCATTGTATATGATTTGTATTAAACTCATTTGAACGCACATGTATTTGTCGTGCGAACATCACAGTCGTGATGGTAAGTAGTTCCCACGCATTACCGCTACATTATTTGCAACTGTCCGTGTTGACGGTACGTATCCAATTTTGTACGCGCACTAGATGTTGTGAAATAATAAACATAAACAGGTTCGTTTATCTATATATATAAAAATTAATGTAATTTTATAACTCAAGAACGGGCGGGGGGAAAGGGATTGTTAGTAACGGAGACTGAGAATCCCATTGCTAGCAATATACCCAACCAGGTCGACCTCCTCGGCGTTCCCCATGGAAACTATCATGGTTAATTCCTGATGAATTCATCATGATGGGCTAACTGACCTGTTTTCATTCTCATCTATCACCCTTCACTGGTGCTCCGCCAGCGTATCCCGTTAGCGCAGGCAGGGTTACCATACTATTTTCACCCATCAAAAAAAACTCAAGAACGGGCTCACCTATCCAAACAAAATGTTTAGGCTTTGTTCGAACTATTTAGTAGATGGTTTATGTGAAGTCTGCACAAAATCGCTCGAGCGGTTCTTCATTTATCACATTTCTTGTAACAAAGTAATTCAATAAATGGCGGATCATTTTATTAATGGGGATTTTTGTGTCAAAATCAACCTTTTTTTTTAAGATCGGGATCGTGCTGTCAAATTGAAACTTTTTTCAGTGTTGACAGTACAAGCATGTTGTTATGTCATTCATGCGGTCATTTCATTTTGGACGTGCTTCGATTAAAGCAAATTGTCAGCGATATTGATGTAATTTTTTTTATTATTATTTCACTTTATAAGTAGCAAAGCACGTACCGGGCCGCTAAACAAAAACAATTATATATATATATATAATTGTTTTTGTTTATATACGTAGTCTCATTTAATTTAATTAATTATTATAATTGCATTTCTCTAATTAATATTCTTAAGATGTTTTTTTTTTATACAACTTAGAATGGCAATCAAGCTGACGGCCCACCTGATGGAAAGTGGTAACCGTCGCCTATAGACATGAGCAGTACCATGGACATAACAGAGTATACTGTTTCGCCCATGATACCCCCTATGCGTTGCCATTCCTGAGGACTCAGGTGTTATTCCTCTGTACCCAGTAAATTCACGCCATATCCCACCCTTCAAACCGAAACACAGCCATGCAAATACAACTGCTTCACGGTTGAAACACGAATGGGACAGAGGTACCCAAGCAATCGACTTTTGTACAAAGTCTCCCTCTGGTTAGTCGTCTGTTAGTAGATAGATAAATCATAAGATACATATTATGTCACATTGTAAAAATATCGTAAAATAATATTTAACATATGGTGGTTGGCATACGGGATTATTGTAATATTACATTTTTTTTTACATCATAATAATACATAGACATAATTAATTTAATTTCAAACCGTTTATAATTACTCCTCTCCATCCAAAGGTTGCCTGGAAGAGATCGCTTTTAGCGATAAGGTCGCCCATTGTTTTCTCACTGTGATTATTTCTTGTAATTTGTTTGTATCTATAATAAATTTACTATTGTAATCTTTTGGAGGAAACAATAAAGAATATCTATCTATCTATCTACCACTGATGTGGCAACAAGCATACGGCCCACCTGATGATAAGTGGATACCGTAGCCTATGGTAATGGCCAAACCAGGGACTTTACGCGTGCGTTACACGACCTTGAAGAAATCTTCTTATCCCCATTTTTGAAGAACCTCATTAGGAAAAACTCAATAGGAAACTCATTCCCATAAATTTAATGTTTTTTTTTAATAAATGACAAAGGAATGGTTACCCCGTCTGCGCTGTTGGTATACACTAGCGGGGTACTGTTGAGGGATGATAGATGATGATGAAGCAGGAGAGTTCTTTACGACTAGATGATGATAGATTAGAAGAAATATTGACGACTTTTATCACGACATCTTGAATAAATACGGAAATAAACCTTATCAATTGCAAAAAATGTCATAATGGAGTTTTCGACCCGAATCCGAATCCGATCCGTGCTAACGGTATACACCGGCGGGGCACCAGTGAAGGATGATAGGTGAAGATGAAGCAGGTCAGTTAGACTATCGTGACGAATTCAACAAGAATTGTTCACGATGGTTTCCAGGGGAAACACGCGGAGATCGAACTAACAAGGCTTACTGCTAGCAATGGGGCTGTCAAACTCCAATGCTAACAATTCCTTTCCCTCATCATAATGGAGTTAGCATATAATAAGATAACTGGCCGTGTGATCCCTGCACAGAATATGCCACCTCTTCCTTTCCGTAGGTGTCGTGTGAGGCGTCTAAGGAAACTTTATGGTCGAGGAATGTATAGCAGCGCCCTTCTTAAGACATCACCAAACAGTGGCGTAACAATAGGGTGGCAGGGCTGGTAAAATGCCACGGGCCCCCGACCCAAAAGGGCCCCGGCTCAAGAGGCCGCGAGCTCGAAAATATATTAACTTTGTTTTTTTTTTCATTGACCTTAGTATTTTATTTTACTTGAATAGTATTTTTTTTTATTGATAGGGCCGCATCAAAAGAATTTGCCACAGACCCCAAATGGTATAGTTACGCCACTGTCACCAAAGCTTAACTGTGGTTGGCAGCCCGCCTGCCAAGCTTGGCATCTACTGACAAAACTCCTCCTCATGGGGGAGGTCTACTCGACAATGGCCGATATAATGATAATATGGTCACGATACCAGAGGGAGTTTGTACAAAAGTCAATTACAACTTGGGTACCTCTGTCCTATTCGTGTTTCAACCGTGAAGTAATTGTGTTTGCATGGCTGTGTTTCGGTTTGAAGGGTGGGATATGGCGTGAATTTACTGGGTACAGAGGAATAACACCTGTGTCCTCAGGAATGGCAACGCATAGGGGGTATCATGGACGAAACAGTATACTCTGTTTTGTCCATGGTACTGCTCATGTCTATAGGCGACTGTTACCACTTTCCATTAGGTGGGCCGTCAGCTTGTTTGCCATTCTAAGTTGTATAAAAAACAAAAAAAGTACCATGGATACAAAAGAAACAGATGAATTATGAATCTTATCTCATTTTAAATCGCTCAAAATGTACATTTTAACACTACTAACATCATCGATGACTCAATGATGTCTTGTCAATTTGTCACGTCCAGTTATTTGTAGAAACTGAGTACATTAATAATAATGACTATTGTGTAAATACATATCTAAATAATAATGTAAAATTTTCTGTAAATTCGCAAATACTAAAAGGAGAAAAAGGCCCAATTTGTCGTGTCCAGTTGTTTGCAGGAACTAAGTATATTAATAACTATAAACCCGCCCCGGCTTTGCACGGGTTGTTTGCAAAAAAATATAAAATATCTAATATATGTTACTCCGAGGAGAAGTAGCTTTCGGTAAAATTTGTTGAGTAGTTTTTGAGTTAAAATAGTGACAAACAAAAAAACAATCATCTTTCCACTTTATACAATGCATAATATAAATTTACATTAATACACTATCTAATCTTTCGGACCCCCCCCCCCCCTCTCCCATATACTAGGACATAAGCTACTATTCCGGTCAATTGACATAGTCAAGTCATTATATCAGCCATGTGGCCATACACCACCATTGCTGAACATAGGCCTCCTCTTAGGGAGGTTTCTACCAGTACTTGCCACATTTGTGCAGACGGCCTGCCAACCTGGCAGTTAAAACTTTTAGTGACGTTTCAAGACGGACGCTACTGTCTATTCCACGATTCATTAAGTTCCCTTATTCGCCACTTACGAAACCCACGGAAAGGAAGGGATGGTCCATTCTATGCGGGGAGCATATGAAATATAAAAATATACATATATGTATATTTAAAATAATATAATTTTTTTCAATTAGATATATCTTTTTCAATAACGAATTTTTCCCTTCAGCCTAGTCTCGTGCAAATTTTTAATAGTGTCTTTTTTCAATGAAAGGATATCCTTTTTTTTTCTTTTATAAGGTGATAATGAAATAGTAACCCCGCCTGCGCTATCGGTATACGCTGCCGGGGCACCAGTGAGGGATGATAAGTGAAAAAGAAACTATCATGGCCAATCGTGATGAATTCATCGTGATGGGCTTACCACGATGTTTTCATTCTCATCTATCACCCATGGAGATGGACCTGATCCGCCAGCGTATCCCGTTAGCGAGGCGTAGGTAAAAAAAAACTAACAATCCCGCCTGCGCTATAATATCTTATTAAAGTCTAACGGATCAGTGAGCGCTTTAACGAAAAAAATTTGGCATACAGCCAATCGTGATGAATCAGAATTTACCACGATTTTATAACACAAGGGACAAACGAGCATGGAGACTCACGTGATGGTGCATTGACTAGCAATGGTGCCCACGATCACCCACATTACCAATGGCATTGCAGGTGTGCCCGGCCTTTTCCCCTAATAATATCTTATTAAAGTCATCAACGAAGAAAGACGTCGGCGCTTTTTTTTTCGATAAAATTTGGCATACAGATACTTTGTATACGCAATATGTCTATTTTTTTTATAACACAAGGGACAAACGAGCATGCGACTCACGTGATGGTAAGTGACTACCGCCGCCCATGATCACCCACAACACCAATGGCATTGCAGGTGCGCTGCCGGCCTTTTAAAAAAGGATATGCTCTTTTCTTGAAAGATATCACGCGAAAGACGTCACGGATTGCTTTTTTTTGTAAAAATAAAGTGGTACACGAAATACTTTGTGCACTACGCGTGAGTTTATTTCTACGTTGTAATATTATTATATAAACACTAATATTGTATTGATTAAATCAGCATTCGTGGTGTGAATAATTGAAATTCACTCACGTATGTATGTATGACTAAATTGTATTAAAGTCGTATGTAAATAACTGGTATTTTATTATAATATTTTATTATTACTCGGTCTATACGGTGTAATTTATCACTGCTTTTTTAAAACTTATGTTTATTACCAGAGGGAGGCTTTGTACAAAAGTCGTTTGCTTGGGTCCCATTCGTGTTTCAACCGTAAAGCAGTTGTGTTTGCATGGCTGTGATTCGTTTTGAAGAGTGGGATATGGCGTGAATTTATTGGGTACAGGGAATGGAGAACTCCTCAGAAATGGCAACGTATGGGGGGGTATCATGGGCGAAACAGTATACTCTGTTATGTCCATGGTACTGCTTATGTCTATAGGCGACGGTTACCACTTTCCGTTAGTTGGGCCATCAGCTTGTTTGCAATTCTAAGTTGCATAAAAAACACCGACTAAAAAATATTTAATCCCTTAGACAGAGCTCCCTTAAACTGTATTTAGATAGACAGTGTTCTAAATTATTTTTGTGGTAAGACCAAAAATATTTAAGTTTAGAAGATAGAATTGTTTGTAACAAATCGTTACTATTCCAAAAGTGAGTTCCTCATATAGTTAGTAGTGTGTATATTATAATGGGCAGAATTTTGCTCAAAGAGCTATTGTTTTTTTGTGAAATTGGACAGAAACTAAATAACTTGTGACCTCTATGCGAGTTGTGGTTATTCATTCAAAGCCCATTGGTCACAGACCGTGTATGTCGCAACTTCAAATTCTAATGTTAAGATACCTGTGCTTTGCAAGAATATTGGTGAAACGCTATTGTTGGTCACTTGCCTTGACAGAGACCGGGCTGGTTTCCCTTTTGCGCTTTTGAAACTAGCTATACCAATGGATTCGTCTGCGTTATCCGAGTAAGAATAATCAATTTTTTTATACCACTGAGGTGGCAAACAAGCATACGGCCCACCTGCTGGTAAATGGTTACCGTAGCCTATAAACACCTGCAATACCAGAGGTATTACGCGCGCGTTACCGATCCTGAAGAAATCTCTTTACCCCCCTTTTGAAATTTTTTGGAGGTTAATAGGAAAAGATTGTGCCAATATCAAAAACAAAGTGGTGTCCACTCCGTCCCCGCGCTAAACAGGTTGTGCAAATTGCCGACACGGTGGCCGGAAGGGCCCCCGGTCTCCCCTCTGATGCAGTAGCCAGATCCACTCCGGTCTCCTCCTCTGGCACGACCACTACACCATGGAATATGCACAGGCGGCGGTTCAGCCTCCCAGGGCAGAGATTAGGTAATCCCTGGGTTCGGGAACACAACAACCTGCGGGTAGCCAGCGAGCATCCGCTTCACCGGGTCTCCCTGAACGCCTCGTCGGCACCTCGCGCCTGCCCAACACGAAGACAATATTAAAACACGCTGGTCCCTCTAATATCGGCACAACCCCTCCCCAAGATGGAACTAGAAACCTTACTCACTGCAGGAACACAACGCTATTAAAACAGCGTTGTTTGACTGCGAACTTCTGCAAGGTGGAGGTCCTTCCCCAGGTGGGCTGTTCCATTTATAAACGAGAGTCCCGCTGTGCCCTACCTCTCTTAATCTATGCCTTTATTATATATATAAATGCCAAATTTTAAAGATAGATCGATATTTTTTTAATATTATCTCCAAAAGATTACAATAGTAAACTTATTATAGACACAAACAATTACAAGAAATGTTCACAATGAGAAAACAATGGGCGGCCTTATCGCAAAAACGGTTTCATCCAGACAACCTTTGGATGGAGAGAATTAGTTATCCCTTCCTTGCATACTAATGGACATTTCCAACATAACATTGAATGCCCAAATATTATATAAATGAATAAGTTCACTTTAAGTCGATCGTGTCTGGATACCTTTTTAATGTCCATTGCAGAAAAAAATAAACCATAGTTGTCGTTAATACATTTTTTTTTAATAAATATAATTTAAAAAAATTAAACATTTTCCTTTAATTTAATTTTGAACATGAATTATAATTCACCACTTGATTTATTTCACCAATAAAAATATCATGCAAAGAAGGGTTATAGACAATTTTGATCGAAGGTACGATGAAAATCCTGTAATATCATTATTAATATTATATGTATAATGATTTTTACATACAATTTTTTTTTTATCAATAAAGATTTACTTTCAATTTGATCCCATAGAAATATCAAAATCGATCTTTAAATTAAAATAACTGATTTCACTATTGAAGTCGGCACTTTTTTATTATATTTATATACCTCTACGTATTTTATTACTACTACGTTATTTATGTACCTCTGTTCCATTCGTGTTTCAACTGTGAAACAGTTGTGTTTGGATGATTGTGTTTCTGTTTAAAGGGCGAGATATGACAATGAATTTACAGGGTATAGTGGCAGAACACCTTACTCCTCAGGAATGACAACGTACAAAGGTATCATGGGCGAGACAGTATACTCTGTTATGTCCACGGTATTGTTCATGTCTATAGGCGACGGTTATCACTTTCCATCAGGTGGGCCGTCAGTTTGTTTGTCATTTTAGTTGCATAAAAAAAAGCAGTAGGACAAAACAGACTTTATAGTGCGTTTGTCCTACTGTTTAGTCTACTATTTACAGTATTATTTTAATAGAACTAAACGGGCAAAAAGTTAACTTTCAAAGTTAGTTTTCGTTTTTTTTTTTTTATTTTAGTCCTACGACTCTAACACAATGTAGGCGGGAAACTTGTAAACTCGTTTGTCGCCTTTTAGCACTGAAACGCGAGAGATGACAAAACTAGATTTTACTTGACTATTGTTAGGGCGCGCAAATAGGGTTGCCAACTCTCGAAAGGACTAACAAGGAAAAATTTTATGTTTAAGAATTTGACAACATTCACAAATGTATTTCCTACAGTCATATAGGTCAAATCCGCCCCATCGAACATCCAATAATCCACAGCTTCGCTAACTGTGAGGGTAAAAAAATTAAGTAATTACTATATTTTTTGTATTATGTAAGATTTACACTTTTCCTACCTATAATGTGTTAATAGAACTATGTAAAATAAAATCTCAAATTATGAATCTGCCATATAATCTCATATTCTGCCCGATAACACCGAACCCGCGACCTCTTTACTCGTTCTCTAATACCGTCCACAGAACTACCGGGTCATTGTACATTTAGGTACCTAATTAAATGAAATAGTTTTATCCAAAGTACTTGTATATAATAAATGCAATCTAGAAAGAAATTACATCATTATTAAATCATGCTCAGCTCAATCGACGAATTATATATTTTTTTTATTAGTGAAAATTAGATGGTAACCCCGCCTGCGCTAGCGGTACTCTGGCAGGGCACCAGTAAGAGATAAGCGGAAAAGGATTGTTAATAATGGGATCAAATAGCCCCATTACTAACAATATGCCCCCACAGGTCGACCGCCACGCGATTACCCCTGGAATCCATCGTGGTTAATTCTAGTTGGATTCGTCAGAATGGACTAACTTGCTTTTATTCTCACATGAACATGAATAGGATGCAAACTTCACCGTGTAGTCCCGGTATAGAAGGGGGAAAGGGATTGTTAGTAGTTACTAGTGGTCCGCCAACGTATCCCGTTAGCGCAGGCGGGGTTACCATTCCATTTTCACCCATCAAAAAAAAAGTCCCGATATAGAATAGGCCACCCCTTCCTTTCCCGTGGGCGTCGTTAGAGTCGACTAAACGAGGGCGAGGGATGGGCAGCAGCATCTCTCTTAAAATATCTCTAAAAGTCTAACTGTCGTTATCGGGGGGAAAGGAACAAACCTCTCCATTACCAACAATATACCCTTGTTAATAATACACCATTCCATTATGATCCATTAAACAAAATCCTCCACGTGGTTCCCACTGGAAACTATCGTGACAATTTTATCGTTGAATTAGTCAAGATGGGCTAACTGACCGGCTTTCATCTTCACCTATCATCCCTCACTGCTGCCCCGCCAGTATATACCGATAGCGCAGACGGGATGACCATTCCATTGTCATCCATTAAAAAAAACTGCAATTACCAACTCGCCTGCGAAGTGTGGCAACTGCTGGCAAAATTTCTCTTATGGGAAAGATTTATGTCCAGCAGTGGACAGGACAGGACGGCTAAAATAATAATAATAATAAGAATGCAAAAAAACACATTTTTACATTTATAATGTTAATGAGCATAAACAATACATACGAATAAATACCTAATAATAGACGATCTTCAACCTCGAACATCTGTTGGCTTTATCATGCAATCTCCTCACGCATTATTATTGAGTTTATTTGTTAAACATAACCGAACGAATACTAATAAGATAGTGTTCATTGTTTGAAAGCTGTGATGTTCCTTTTTTTTTATACAACTTAGAATGGCAAACAAGCTGACGGCCCACCGGCTGACGAAAGTGGTAACCGTCGCCTATAGACATGAGCAGTACCATGGACATAACAGAGTATACTGTTTCGCTCATGATACCCCCCATGCGTTGCCATTCTTGAGGATTCAGGTGTTATTCCTCTGTACCCAGGAAATTCACGCCATACCCTACCCTTCAAACCGAAACACAGCCATACAAACACAACTGCTTCACGGTTGAAACACGAATGGGACAGAGGTACCCTAGCAATCGACTTTTGTTACAAAGTCTCCCTCTGATAAAGTGTTCCTGCTAAGTCTTTCCCTAACTACAGCATGGAACTCTTCAAAAAAGATGTACTAAGGTTTCTTAAGGGTTGGCAAGGCGCGCGTGATATCCCTGGTGTTACAGGCATCCATGGGCTACGGTAACCCCGTTTTACCATCAGACGGGCCGTATGCTTGTTTGCTACCATAGTAGTATAAAAAAAGTTAATAATTATTTTATTTATTTTTTTATTTATTTATTAAAAATAATTACAACATTATGACAGCAAAAGCCAAATCAATGTTATAAACCTAGTGTGCTAACATACAAAATTAGAATAAGTATTTAAACCGACTCTAGATATTTGTGAGCCGATATAATATAGATAAATCGGGGGGGAAAGGGATTGTTAGTAATGGAGACTAAAAATCCCATTGCTAGCAATAACTAGGTCGACCTCCTCGCGGTTCCCCCTGGAAACTATCATGGTTAATTCCTGATGAATTCATCATGATGGGTTAACTGGCCTGTTTTCATTCTCATCTATCACCCTTCACTGGTGCCCCGCCAGCGTATCCCGTTAGCGCAGGCGGGGTTACCATACCATTATCATGCATTAAAAAAAAAACTCGTAATAGTAATTTCCTCCTCTAAAATGTAAACAACGCATTATTTTCGTTTATACTCGATTGATATTGTTGCGTGAGATTGATGTACATAAAAACAGATGTTTATATTATGTTTGGCATTGTAATGAATATGCGATCGAGGCACACTGATAAAAAACGTAAAATTTAAAATTTTATAAATATTATTTTATCTGTAGCACAGATATTTTTTTATGTAACTTAGTATAGCAAACAAAACAATGCCCCACCTGATGGAAGCTAGTAACGGTCGCCTATAGACATGAGCAGTACCATGGACATAACAGAGTATAATGTTTCACCCACGATACCCCCCCACGCCATTCCTAAGGACTCAGGTGTTAATCCTCTGTACCTAGTAAATTCACGCCATATCCCACCCTTCAAACCGAAGCACAGCCATGCAAACACAACTGCTTCACGGTTGAAACACGAATGGGACAAAGGTGCTCAAGCAAACGACTTTTGTACAAAATCTCCCTTGGATATAAATTAATAGTGTAAGGTATAAAAAAAAAAAAACGTTACTATTGCGTTCACTTTTACGTTGATAATTTGTATTAACTAAAAATCTAAATTTAATTTCGCTTCTAGCAGATAATTTCAGAAACTCATATTTCTGTGGAAATTAAAATCTTAGATGCGCCTCTAGCGGATTGTTTCAGAAACTTAGATTTCCATGGAAACTTGTATCAACATAGACATGAACGCATTCTTAAACTAATACAAAATTATTTTATAGTTCTCATAAGCTACTCAGAGCAATTTTAAAGTGACCTTTAAAATAATATGGTTCAGTTAGATGTTTTTTTTTTGTTTATGTCACGTGATATTAAAATTAAATTAAAATGTATTTATTGGAACAATAAAAAAAAATTACATATACGGAATATATACGGAATGAATGAATGATATACGGAAGTAAACCCAACCGATTTTGAAAATTATTATCAAAAACAGTTCAATTTTTAAAAATTGCACTAGACGCTGTGAATTATAGTCCAAAATGAGATTTTTTACATTTTAAAAAATTAATTTGAAAAGTTAAGACTTCTAGTGACATCTGTAGTGAAATAGCGAAAATTTTTAGTTTTATTTTGGTATGGCAGATGGCGGTAATTAATATTATATTAATTTAAAAAGATTTTAAGATTTTTCCAATGTTATTTAACAAATCTTGTAAAAAAAAAATAAAGACTTACAAAATTTAAAACAATTTTTATTTATTATTTGCTATGACAATATGTTATACATAATCTTTAGCATCTGCTTGCATAATGATTAAAATTGTTTATCACTTTCACTAGATGGCATACAACGCAGTATTTAAATAAATTGTACTATAACTTTATAGATAATTATTCTTTTTCTTTAAATAACGTTTTGAATATTTATACATTATATACACATAATTACATTGTGCTTCACGATAAACCGACTTCAATTGTGGCAAGAGCTATTATTTTAGTTTTAAAACCAAAAGTTTTTATAGGATCCATATATAAGTATCCTATCAGATAAAACTATCATCAGAGATTTATAATATGACACTAAATTACTAACATGGAATGTACCTCTGCTCGCGTTATTGGTTTACCCCGGAGCCCCAATAACGGGTTATAGCGAAAATGAAATCAACCCCTCGCTCGAATCAAACCCACAGCCACACAAACGTGAAGCAATGTGCTATATATATATATATATATATATATATATATATATATATATATATATATATATATATATATATATATATATATATATATAACTATAACACTACAATTGTTATAAATGATTACTTTTTTAAGTAAATTAGAATAGCTTATTTTATGTTTTTTTTTTTTATAATACTGGAGGCAAACGAGCATGCGACTCACTTGGAAAGTGACTACCGTCGCCCATGTTTACCCGCAACACCAGAGACATAGCAGATATGCTGCCGGCAATTTAAAAAGGAATATACTCTTTTCTTGAAGATTACGATATCATATCTCAAAAAGTACTTAACCGATTTTGAAAATTCTTGCACCTATACAAAGCTACATTACCAGCGAGTAAATTTTGACTATCTATTATTAAAAAAAAACTCCTAAGATACAAAAATGTAACCTAAAGTATAAAAAAATTACCTATTGAAACTAATATAAAATACCAATACATCACTCTATCTACCAACTCGTGTGAAACCGGAGCGGATCACTTGTAAATAATGAAGTAATATATATTTACGTGATAATATCCAATTATAAAACATGCCAAATAATACAAGTATTACACGGCGACAAATAGAAGCGGGTCGCGAACGTTTTATGTCACAATCACCGTGCCCGCAATAATAAACCATTGTGCACTTTATAATAGTGCGCCAAATTGCACCCATTTAGTATTTATCTCGCCGTCATTATTGGAACTACTAATGTAAAGTAAAAAAAAAAAAATCCCGCGTTTGCTGTTGATTGCACGTTGGTCGAGCTTGTTACCAAATAAATAAATACAAATAGACATATCACACCAGCATTTAACTGTCCACTGCTAAACATAAGCTTCCCTTTTGGGGGGTTTCCCAGTAGTTGCCACGCTTGGCAGGCTGATTAGCAACCGCAGTTGTTCGGAGATGTTTTGAAGCCGGGATCACATGGCAATTTATTGAACCAAATAAAAAAAAATAGACATATTATTACACATTTATTTGCCGTGTATTCCTGCCATAGAAAAGGCTACTCCATCCTTTCACGTGGATGTCGTAAGTAGCAACTAAGGAAATTCAGTGCTCGAGGGACGGATAGGCGTGTTTCTCTTAAAACATCGCTAGAGCTAAACTGCGGTTGTTAACCAGCGGCCCAGCATGGCAAGCACTGAAGAAACCCCCCAAAAGGGGGAGGCCTATGTTCAGCAGTGGACAAATTACGGCTGATATGTCGATGAAGACACAGCGTCATCTAGTCTCAAACTAAACAGAGCTTGTCCTATTTTATTTATATTTATTAGCATGCCACATGGTACAATTTAGTTATTATAATATAATAAGTAAACACATAAGACATGTAACACCCCATAGCTAGGGGGAAAGGGATTGTTAATAATGGAGACTGAGAATCCCATTGCTAGCAATATACCCAACCAGGTCGACCTTCTCGCGGTTCTCCCTGGAAACTATCATGGTTAATTCCTGATAAATTAATCATGATGGGCTAACTGGCCTGTTTTCATTCTCATCTATCACCCTTCACTGGTGCTCCGCCAGCGTATCCTGTTAACGCAGGCGAGGTATGGTATGGTAACCATTTTAACCCTGAAAAAAAAAAACAAAAAAACACCCCATAGCTGGACACTGCAATTTACAAAAAGTGAGAATCATCCACTTTTATAACAGTTGAAACCATAAATTTGAAAATGCAATGGTAACAGTAATACGCTGGTGAGGCACCAGGGAGAGATGATAGGCGAGGATGAAATCCGGTGGGTAGGTCTATTGTTTTTTTTTTATACAACTTAAAATGGCAAACAAGCTGATGGCCCACCTAATGGAAAGTGTTAACCGTCGCCTATAGACATGAGCAGTAGCATGGACATAACAGAGTATACTGTTTCGCCCATGATACCCCCATGCGTTGCCATTCCTGAGGACTCAGATGTTATTCCTCTGTACCCTGTAAATTCACGCCATATCCCACCCTTCAAACCGAAACACAGCCATGCAAACACAACTGCTTCACGGTAGAAACACGAATGGGACAGAGGTACACAAGCAATCGACTTTTGTACAAAGTCTCCCTCTGGTAATCTCTCTGTATTGCGCGGTATCAAATTCACGACCTTTCGAAGATACAGCAGTTTGTTAAGTCATTAGAACGTCGAAATTTAAAAGCTTAACTTATCATATGCAATTAAACTATAATACTAATGTAGTATTATATTTTTTTTATGGATGAAAATGGAATGGTAACCCCGCCTGCGCTATCGGTATACACTGACGGGGCACCAGTGATAGATGACTGATGAGGATGAAAGCAGGTCAGTTAACCCATCCTAACGAATTCAACTAGAATCAGCCACGATGGCTTTCCAGGGGGAACCACGTGGAGGTCGACCTGACAGGGTATATTGCTAGTAATGGGGCTATTTTCCCTTTTCCCCTAACAGGGTATATTGCTAGCAATAGAGCTGTTTGACCCCATTACTAACAATCTCTTTCTGAGGGGGAAAATGGAATGATAACACTGCCTGAGTGGGATAAGGGTTTGTTAGTAACGCAAACTACCGTTGCCAGCAATATACCTTGTCAGGTCAACTTCCATATGGTTCTCCCTGGAAACCATCGTGCTGAATTCCAGGAGTATTCATCACAATGGGCTATAGATATTGGATTGGGTAAAATGGTTTCTTCAGGGTCGGCAACGCGCGCGTAATGCCTCTGGTATTGCAGGCGCTCATAGGCTACGGTAACCGCTTACCCACCTGATACCATCGATAGTCAACGCCTTACTGTCTGATTTTGATCCACTGAAGCTGCGCAGAGATGTTGCATCTCTGTGCATGGTAAGCGGTTACCGTAGCCCATATATTGCTAGCAATGAAGTTGTTAGACACCATTACTAACAATCCCTTTCTAGGGGAGGGAGACATTAGTGATTAATTATTGACAAATTGGTCGCGTCGGGCGTATACCGAAAACGCAGGCGGATTTTAATATCATCCATTAAAAAAAAACATTCTCTTTACCATCTGCAGTAGCATATTAAAAAAAAAAAGGAACGCATGAGGCATACCACTGGCGTTACAATGTATTCATAAGGTGTTATTCTGATAAAAACATGGCAAGATTGTTTCCTAATCGTTCTAAGTATAGATAAAAAAAAAACATACACGTGCACTTGATAACATGGGATGAAGTAAATAGAGATTGCTTCTCGGTCCATTAACAATGTAAATGGAAAACTAGTGGGAATAAATGAATCAAGTCTATTGTTTGTATTAGAATCTATTACTGATATAGAGGAGTGTTGTAATAATCTCATATCTAGTTTCAAATGGCTTCAAATTTATAACTATGGGTTGAAAAGAGCCCCCAAGAAACTCAACAGTGACTCTTTTAAATTTCTGTTAACATTATATGTATTTATTTAAATGTAATATGTCTAAATTTACGTGGTCGTTTAAATCCGTGCATTGTCGACTAACATGCACATTTGTCATTCAAGTTATTGTTTAGCGTGTAATAGGCTTTGTTCAATAAATGTTTTTTCAAAAACAGTTTTAAACTAAAAAAGGCAGGTCCAAAATATCCTTCGGTATCTTATTATAATAGTTCATCTACAGGAACATTTACCAGAGAAAGACTTTGTACGAATCGTTTGCTTGGGCACCTCTGTCCCATTCGTGTTTTAACCGTAAAGCAGCTGTGTTTGCATGGCTGTGTTTCGGTTTGAAGGGTGCGATATGACAGTGAATTTACAGGGTATAGAGGCACAAAACCTGAGTCCTCAGGAATGACAACGCATGGGGAGTATCATAGGCGAAACAGTATACTCTGTTATGTCCATGGTACTGCTCATGTATATAGGCGACAGTTACGACTTTCCATCAAATGGGTCATCAATTTGTTTGCCATTCAAAGTTGCACAAAAAAAAATAGAATCTATTTAAATAGAAATTAATTAATATTAAGATTACGTTCCACAAAAACAAATCGACTTCAATTATGGCAAATCGGTTTATAATTTGACGGAGTTATGAGGTAACAAATATAAAAAAACACAACCGAATTTAAAACCTAGTTCTTTTTTAATTCGGCTGAAAATAAAATAGATATCTAATTATTTATCGTATACGAAATGCGTTCACTATCATTATTAACAACAAACAATATTTAAATTGCGTTAGATCTAAACAAAATTGAGTCATAAGTATTCAAGAGATCGAACGAAACCTTTTGTGAGGGCATAATGAATTCAATATGTATTCAACAGTATACATTTATGCAGTACCCTCGCCAGATGTAGTAAACATTGTTCCTACCTTATTTATTAGATATGCTGACCTCCATTTATTTTACCTGTGTCGATTTGTGGTAATCTAAAGCGTTATTGCAGAGAGTAAATGTAGGTACGGAATAAAAGTTACAAATAGAGAGATATGTTGTTTTATTTATACGCACATATGGATAAAAACAACAGTATATAGTGCACATACAGACATTTTTATTACGAGTACTACTAACCACGCGCCCCGGTTGCGCACGAGTGTACTAATGAAAAAAATCTTACGCAAATTTTCTTTTCATAGTACGACCATGCAATGATTTTTAGATAAATGATATTTATATAAATATTATGTTAAATAATTGTCCTGTGCACGACGCACCTTTTTAGTTTCCTTTTTAATTTTATTAAAAAGATGTTTTTGTTTGTGATTTGAATTTAGTGTTAGATCTGTTTTGTTTCGTTCGCTTTTTTTTTTGCTTCCCTGGTTTGTTTTGTGTATTTTTTTATAATTATATTATCTTTATAAACACACCGTGTTTCCATACCAGGGGGACTACGATGAAATGAAATTCCGAATTTTAGGGCTCAATTTCTTGTTTTTGTTCGTACCTAAATCGACCCAGTAAATGGAGCTTAACGTTTCATTCATCATAAATCCTATCTTAATAGTCCAGAGGAACGATATTTTAATATTTTTTAATAATTTTAAACGGCATGTATTATGTAATTTTAACATCAAATTTCTATTTCGTTTGTCCCCGAAATTTCGGAAAATATTCCATGGTAGGCCCTCAGCTTACAGTCCCAATCCATTTAGTTAATCTGCTTGAATGGAACTAAATACAATGCAGTTATTAAAAAGTAACTGCCTCATCATTCGAAGAACAGGAAAATTGTTCAATATGCACGCTACAGCTTGTTGGACATGCAAAGGTCCATCGTAGGAAGTGGAACTTAGTTTGAATGATAAAGCCATTTATCTTCATGTAACCAGCTATTGATGTCTTAATAGTATTTGAATAGCATTTGATATTTATGATACCATCTTATTTTCTATTAGGTCGTAGGTTCGATTCCGGCACAATACAAATATTTATATTCATTAGTTTAGGTATTTAATATGTACGTTTAATATATATGTATTTACAATAAAAAATATTGAAGTAGTTTTTAAATTAATCAATTAAAGTCTTCTGTACTCCCTTTACGGTAAGGTGGAGGCCTTAAGGCGGACCCCTTTACCCTGATATCAACTGCGGGGTAACTACCCCCTGGTCGCTGGGTCTGAGCTCTTCCCTTGTTTGGGTGAGAAATGATCTTCTTATAAGATGTTTAGTATGCAATATGCCAAAGAGTTATAACTACTAGCGTCTAGGTTTAATTTGATACTTGTCATAGCAAATGTAAAATTAAAAAATTGTATCCTTGGGTACAGAGGAATAACACCTGAGTCCTCAGGAATGGCAACGCATGGGGGTATCATGGTATGGACGAAACAGTATACTCTGTTATGTCCATGGTACTGCTTATGTCTATAGGCGATGGTTACCACTTTCCATCAGGCGGGCCGTCAGCTTGCTTGCATGCTTGCCTGCTTGCCATTCTGAGTTGTATAAAGGTGTAAAAAAAAACTTAATAAGTGATTAAACACCTGCTTAATATTCCTGTTGTATTTATTTTTCAATTTAAAGAAAATTATTAAAAGAAAATTAAAGCAATCTTTTGAAATGTTCTGAAAAACGAAATGAAAATATTTCCATTTATTTACTATTTTATAAATGATTGCACCATTTGTAAAATAAATAAAGAAATAAAATATTTCCATAACAAATTGTATAATAATCAGAGTAAAAACACAATAGTACTTTCATCATTATTTCAGCCATTAACTGTCCGGAGATTTGCCAGTAGTTGTCACGCTTGGCAGGCGAGTTGGCAACCGCAAATAGGCTTTTCGAGATGTTTTAAGAAGGACGTTGCAGCCCATTCCTCTACCGTTAAATTCCTTTAGTCGCCTTTACGACACCCACAGGAAAGGCTGCGATGGCCTATTCTATGCCGGGACCACACGAAGTAGTTCTTTATATTGTGAAAAAAAAATATTAGAAAGAATTTGAGAACAAAAAAGGTTGCCTGGAAGAGATCGCTTTTAGCGATACGGTCGTTCATTGTTTTCACATTGTGATTATTTCTTGTAATTATTTATATTTATAAAAAGTTTACTATTGTAATCTTTTAGAGGAAACAATAAAGAGTATATAGAATCTATCTATCAATAACAAAAAAAAAAGAAAAAATATTTTTTTCCTGATAAGCAATCGTAAAAAAACAATGGAAAAAAATCAATTATTCAACATTACATATGCATATATGTCGGTAAACACACCTATAATCTTATCAGTTTACGTTTTTATTACTATTTTTATATATTTTTTTAAAGTTAATACAAGAATAAATAACTGTAACACTAGTTACACAGTCACGTAATGTATTAAAATGTAATTAAAGATTGTGTACCATAAAAACACTTTTTTTTATATACTCGTACAACTTAGAATGGCAAACAAGCTGACGGTCCACCTGATGGAAAGTGGTAACCACTACGGACGGTTACCACTTTCTATCAGGTGGACCGTCAGCTTGTTTGCCATTCTAAGTCGTATAAAAAAAGGTTCTGCTTAGGGTTAAGGAAAAGAGACAATATATAAAAACTATTGAGTACAGAAGGGAAAAAATATTGGGACACTTGATACGACACGACGAACTTATGAACATTATAATAGAAGATGGAAAAAAGAAAAGGAAGAGGGAGACCAAGGCATAGTTACATCAGGCAGATCAAGGAAGGAGTTGGTGACGTGTCGTATCAAGAGGTGAAGAGACTCGCTGAAAATCGTAGTGAGTGGCAAGAGCTCCACCGACAAGAGCGCAGCTCTTAAATAGGATAAGATATATAGACCGTGTTTTACATCATTCTAAGACTTTCTTTATGTCACGAATACTAAACCCCGTAAAGACTATATATATATATATACGTGCGTGCGTATGAGCGTGCGTGCGTGTGAGCGTGCGTGCGTGCGTGCGTGCGTGCGTGCGTGCATATAAGATACTGTATATTAATTTCTGTTTATTTTTAATTGTCAAATTATGTGTACAATATTATTGTAGTTACTTTCTATCAATATTAATTTCCCTATAATACTAAAGGGGATTGGGGCTGTGGCCCTTAACACAGGTTATTATATTAACCTATTTAGGAGCCCAGTTCTAAAACCACAACTGCTGTACCCATTTAAAATTATAATATAAATATTAGTACTGTAAATTATAAAACCAGTTATGTTTTTAACAAATAAATCTCATTTCATTTAATTGCAATTTTAATAAAATTTCTATTGAACCAATTTGTAAGTACATATATCCTTTCGGATAAAAAAAGAATAATCCAAATCGGTTTAAAACTGACGTAGTTAATAAATACTAAAAATAATACAACCGAATTGAGAATCAACTTCTATTTGAAGTCCATTGAAAAATAAAACGATTTGTTGGAAAAAAAATTGTCACAATAAACGGCCAATGGAAAGCAATAAATATTTGTTCGTATTGTCTGTCACCAGTGTTCGAGTTGTGTAACGTACGAGCGTGCGGCCTTCAATGTATTTGTTATTTTCCTTTTAGAATTGCATGTTGAAGCTGCTTGTAAGTAGCACGGGGCGGAGGGATTATTAGTAATGAGATCTAATAGCCTCATTGCTAGCAATACACTCTATATCGTCGACCTCCGCGCGTTTTCCCCAAGAAATCGTGGTTTTTTTTTTTTATGGATGAAAATGGTATAGTAACCCCGCCTGCGCTAACGGGATACGCTGGCGGAGCACCAGTGAAGGGTGATAGATGAGAATGAAAACAGACCAGTTAACCCATCATGATGTTCATTCAATCATCAGGAATTAACCATGATAGTTTCCAGGGAGAACCGCGAGGAGGTCGACCTGGTTGGGTATATTGCTAGCAATGGGATTCTCAGTCTCCATTACTAACAATCCCTTTCCCCCAACCATCATGGTTAATTCTTGTCGAATTCATCATGGCGGGCCAACTGACCTGCATTCATTCTCACCTATCATCTTCCACTGGTGCCTCATCGGTGTATACAGATAGCGCGGGCCATCGCCATGTCATTTTCACCCATTAAAAAAAAAAGTAAGCACAGATAATATTACTACCGTTCCGATATCATTGTCACCCGCAAGTTCAACCGCATAGGTATATTTTAGTTATTAATATTGTAGTTGGTTAGTTGATAGATACAAAAAAATGTCTTCGTTAATGTAACTAACTACTATAAGTTTTAATTGGTCTGTTTTGGAATCCTGCAATGAGAAGGAGGGCGTTGATATTCGCGACACAGTTTTATACTTCTGCGGATATCATCGTTTTTCAATAATATTGTAACCAATGTTTTTGTTCCAAATAAAGATATATATATATATATATATATATATATATATATATATATATATATATATATATATATATATATATATATATATATATATATATATATATTATATAATAAGTTAAAATTCGTGTCCTTAAAAAAAATTTCAAAATTATTTATTTTCAATTAAAAAATTAAACTATTAAACTACGGAAACGATTTTGGTAAAATATCTACGGTAGTAATCTGAAAGATAGACGATTATCGAAAAATTTATTTTTTTGTGGATCAATTTATTAGATTTCGATTCGATTGTACTCGATTTTTAATTAGATCTCTTTCGAATAGATGCAGTGCTCTGATGCAGTGATAATTACAATTTCAGTAGTCAACAGAGTAACGAGAAGATTGCGTTATATCGCGTTACATTAATTGGACCTAATTTGACCCACGGCGCCCTACGGACACGTTCGCTGCACTACTTGCGTAGAATCATCTATATCCTTTTACTGGCTGATGCGAGCGGATATATATTGTATCTTTGTTTGTTTGTAGTCTCGTTTGATACATATTCATAAGGCGACTAGCTTTTGACCTCGTCTTCGTCTGCGTTCACTGACCGGAATAAAAAGTAGCCTATTTAGCGATAAAGCTGCCCATTGTTGCATCTATTTTTTTTTGTGTAGAACACATTTTATGGGCAACTCTTTCTCGTATCGAGCTGCCCAATTATGAAACAAACTCCCTTCCCACATACAAGAGACTCCTCAATTACCTATCTTAAGAAAAGGTTAAAGTTACATTTTCTTTCCTTTGAGTCATAATCTTAATTTTTCATTTTTAATCGAACTATCAATAAGTCAATGTATCAACTGTCAATAATAAGCCTCCCCTTTGGGGGGTTTTGCCAGTAGTTACCACGCTTATTGCCAACCGCAGTCAGCTCATGAAAATGGAGAGAGATATATCTACTAAAATAAGTTTTTGGCACTCGGTTTTCTCTGCGTACGTAACAAGGAAGTTGACTTGAAAATGAATGGACGAGAATGCCAACTACGATTGAAAAATAGGGTCAACGTACACTCGACGCTTGCAACGAGACTGATTAGGAAGTTTTAGTGCCACCATATAAAAACTTATTTGTCAGAATTAGTATAGCATATAGCAATTATTGTTTTAGGTGACATATAGGCAAATTAACGCATAGAGGGTATCATGGACGCAAGAGTATACTCTGTTATGTCCATGGTACTGCTCATGTCTATAGGCGACGGTTACCACTCTCCATTAGGTGGGCCGTCAGCTTGTTGGCCATTCTAAGTTGTATAAAAAATGTGCTTAATTGATGATAATATCTATACAGATAACATAAGATCATAATTTGACTAGTTATTAAGAAGTAAGTTGCATCCCGGCTTTGCCTGTTTGAATTAGAATTAAAAGACTCCTATGAATTGAATTGAATTCAAATGTCATCAACATCATCATATCAGCCTTCAACTGTCCACTGCTGAACATAAGCCTCCCCCTTGGGGGGTTTTGCTAGTAGTTGCCACGCTTGGCAGGCGAGTTGGCAATCACATTTAGGTTTTGGAGACGTTTTAAGAGGGGCGCTGTTACACATTCCTTACTCTACCTTGGTCGTTCTTACTACACCCACGGGAAAGGAAGGAGTGGCCTATTCTATGCCGGGACCATACGGCCATATTTAGATGTTATCATCATCATGATGATCTCTGCAGAGTAACAAACATTTTAAAGTACAGATATCACCCCGTGTTAAAAATACATTTATAACGATTGAAATCTAGAAGCAGTTCTTTTTTAATTTTTATTAATATACTAACGACCCGTCCCGGCTTCGCATGAGTGCAATATTTGTTTGTGCACCTTATAAACTGTCCAACACATTTTAGTAAGGCTGACATTTTGGCATATGTGAAAGTACTGCATTCATATTTTCTAAGATTTTAAAATGTAAAATTGTAAAATTAATTTTATTATTAACATATAAACAATCTTTTTGGCTAAAATATTAAACTTATATATATGGTATCACGGACTTTTTAGTAAAGCTTTATTTCAAAACCATTCTGGCAGCGCACGCCATATTATAGATTTTTTGTCGACTTCAATTATATTTATCATTATTAATTACTGAAAATATATATTTACCAAAATAAAACGTAGTTTATAGCGCTCAGGAATAATATATCTTTCTAGCAGTAAAAAAAGTTACAAAATCGGATCAGTGGTACCGGAGATTACCCCGAATATTGGAAATTTGGAGTAATCTCCGGTACTCATAAACTTTACCTCTTTATAATATTATATGATAATATGTGGTACATATGGTAATATACAGTACCGCTCAAACGTATTTGATCACCTAGTAAAATACATTTTTATTAGCCATTTTTAAACATAACAAGAATATAATTTTTAAATTTTGGACTCATCTATGTGCCCAACTTTATTTTTAAAGACAGCCTCACAAAGCTTCGGCAACCTAGTTAGTAGTTTTTCCAATGTTGTCTTGGTTATCTACTACCATTCTGTCGCACCTGTCCATCCAGTTGATCCCACAATATATCTATGGGATTTAAATCTGGGGACTGTGGCCATATCATGAGTTTCAACACCTGTTGTTGTTATTTTCCTTTTAAACAGTCCTTGCATAGACTTGACGTGTGTTTCGAATCATTATCCTGATGAAATATTAATCCTGGTCCAATGAAATGTGTTCCACAAGGCATTGCACAATCCTCCAATATTTTTTGTAACCTTATTTTTTTAAGATTCCTTGTATTCGCACAAGATCTCCAACAGCGGAGCCATCAAAACAGCCTCAAAACCTCACAGACCCTTCGCCGTGTTTAACTGAAGCCACAGTACAAGAGTCATTCGCCCTTTTGTTTGGCTGCCGTATTACTTAAACTTCATTTGGTTCCAAATACATCAAACTTTAATTCGTCCGTTCAGAGGACCCTTTCCCAATCTGCTATTATCCAGTTTTTGTGTTCTTTCTCCAAATTAAGTCTTTTCTTTTTGTTAATAAATATAGTATATAATATAGATAGATAGATAGATAGATAAACACTTTATTTGAGCCATTTATGACACACGTAAATTAATGAATAAAATGATACAATCTGATTATTTACATTTTATATATAATATTATATTAATAATTTTAGTAGACTTTAAGTATTGAGCTATAAAGAGCATGGTTTTGGTTGGCCAAAGGGCATAAGATAACTAACGTAAAAATGTTTGTAGTAGTTATTCTATATTTTACTTATGTTCATTTCTCAATGAAAAAAATCAATCAATTAAAACAAAATAGCGCTTTCAAAAATTAACTTCGAAGAAATTCCGACAATAACACTATTATGGTTTTATGGCCTCCTGGCTATAAAACCATAATATTAACTTATTGTTATTCGCCAACTCCTGTTAGCAAATACCAATAAGCTGTTTACGATTGAACTGCAGATAAGAATATTGCTGTGTTCTACAAACAACAAAACCTAATAAATGATCCCTTTAAAATGTTTTGTTTGTAACTTAAACAAAATGCAGGTGGTCAAATACTCTTAAGCGGTAGTATAGATGAGCCGTACAATCCCGGCATAAAATACCCCACCCCTTTCTTTCTCGTGGATGTCGTAAGAGGCGACTAAGGGAGAGCAAGGTATGGGCAGCAGCGTCTTTCCTAAAACCTCTTCAAAGCCTAACTGTGGTTGCCAAGCGTGGTTGCTACTGGCAAAACCCCTCAAGAGGGAGACATTCTGCAGTGAACAGGTTAATGCTGATATGATGATGATGATATAATTTAATCATTCAATGATTTTTTTTATCTTTTTTGTTTAGAGGCTTTTATCTTATAAGGATATGTCAACCTCATCATACCCTAATTTTATAAAATACCTCACATACTTAAAACATTGATACATAAATAAATAATACATAATATCTTAGTAATCTATTTTCATAAAGGGAATTATTAATACAAAAATATAGTAATTAAAGATTTTGCCATTCCGGCATGTGGTTCTGCGACAATCATTCAATGATAAAAGTGGAATAAAAATCGATCGTTCAACATAATGTAAGGTCGCGGGTATTTATATTCGGTAATTTTACATGCAAATATTGATATTAAGAAAAAAACTAGATACACTATCAGAGACTAAAGGACGCCGTTGAAATTGAACGCATTCGACCAAATTATGCACTTATTTCTAACTGTTCCAACTGATTTCAACTATATTGGTAAACCGAGATGACGAACAGTTTGTAAAAATACGATGTCTAGATACGAGGTTTATGAATGATACAATTATGAATGAAGAAAGAAAATTTATTTCAATAATCTACAACACTTACACATACTTAGACTGCAAGTAATAAGAAAATAAAAAAAAAAATAGAAAAAAAAAGTTTTTTTTTTTACAGCACATCAATCGGCTCGCCTGATGGTAAGTGACTACCGCCGCCCATGATCACCCACAACACCAACGGCATTGCAGGTGTGCTGCCGGCCTTTTACAAAGGAATATACTCTTTTCTTGGAGGTTTTCTTGTAGGTCGTATCGGTTCGGAAATACTGCTGCTGGAAGAAGTTTACATTTACATATAAAGTGTAGTTGAAATCGGCCAATGTTATGGAAATAAAAAAGGATTCCAATTTAAATTCCAGCTTAAAGTTCCCGCAGAAGGAGGAACGCTGACTTTCAATTAGCACTTCATCACCTAGCCCGCTCCATTGAGATCATAAATTAACATTTAGAAAGTAAACAAACATGCGCAAAACAATAGGTAAAAAACAAAAAAAAAAAAATATCAGTACAAACAACAATAACAAAAGAAAAAAAAAAAGAACAGAAGTTTAATATTTACCTACATTAATTATTAAACTGCAAACAACTCGTGTCCTATGATAAATATTTATTTATTTTTAATTTTACTATATTTAGCTATAATTGCAAAACATTAAATTTAAAATAGATTTATTTGGACAAAAAAAACCGACTTCGACAATGACAATACCAGTTAATTTGATTTAAAAATCAAATTACTGAACCGATTTTGATGAAATCTCAATGTAACCAATCTGAAAGTTGTTTAAACTTTATTGACCAATAAAATGTGGTATAATAGGAGGACTTAATGCTGTAGACATTCTCTACCAGTCGACTTTCAGAAATTTTTAGAAATCGGTTTATAAATTATGTAGATCTGAGATACAAAAAAATATACTAACCAATACAAAACCTCCTCCTGTTTTTGAAGTCGGTTAAAAATACCTTTTACATTGATCTAAAAGGTATTTTTAACCGACCATCTTGAGATGGCTGTCAATCCCACATTATATTATTAAAGCTAAAAAATTTTCGATTTTTTCTTATTCAACTAGAATGGCAAACAAGCTGACGGTCCACCTGATGGAAAGTGGTAACCATCGCCTATAGACATGAGCAGTACCATGGACATAACAGAGTATACTTACTTACTATTACTTATGTGTACTATATTACGTATGTGTTCATTTTTATTATCGTACAAATTCATGGAAAAATCTAGAATCTTTATTTCTATGTTTATCGATACACTGACCATAGGTGTGGCCCTCCAATACAAGTTATTACATGGCAAACAATTTCGATATTGTTTTATTAAGTAAACAATATAACGTGTCTGTTTTCATACTGGAAAAAAAAATTGGATTGTTCATTTCCCAAGTGGAAGCAAAAACTTATTGTATAATTTAGCTTATTACTATAGTAGATACTCTTTATTGTTTCCTCCAAAAGATTACAACAGTAAACTTATTATAAATATAAATAATTACAAGAAATAATCACAATGAGAAAACAATGGGCGACCTTATCGCTAAGAGCGATCTCTTCCACGCAACCTTTGGATGGAAAGGAGTAATTATAAACAATTTGGTATTAGTATTAAAATACAATGGGTTTTTTTCAGTAGGTGATCATGGAATGGTAGTTCCTGCCTGCGCTATTGGTATACGCTAGCGGGGCACCAGTGAGAGATGATAGCTGAGGATGAAAGCAGGTCAGTTAGCCTATCGTAACGAATTCCTCAAGAATTAACCGCGATGATTTCCAGGGGGGAATCGCGTGGAGGTCATCCTGATAAAGTATATTGTTATCAAAAGGGTTGTTAGACACTTCCCATGGATCATGGGATTTAAAAGCTCCATTTATATTAATCATAATTGGGTATGTTTTATTTTAATTCTTGTACAGCAGAGTGTTAATGCTGCTGCCCTTATAAAAGTTTAAAACGACTCTCGCGCTGAGGGACGTTATCATTAAAATACCACTTGTCTAGAGTATTTATCAACATTTATTTATTTTAATAATTTTATTGACCAATCTGTGTGTTCTACCGCTTGTTTATTTTAATTGGAAATGATGCCCACGGTCACCTTTTATCATCGCACCGCTCGCCATCGACAAGAAATTCATTTTCACACGCTTGAACCTAAATGGTCACGTACGATGCGGTTTCAAAGGAATTTTCTACCGCGAATTTTTACAAAGCTCAAAGAGCTCCCGCTCTTTCCAAAGCTCGGCAGGGATACCGAGGTTTTCTCTAGAGACTACAATATGGGATTCTTCAAAAAGGGTGTATTAAGGTTTCTTTAGGGTGAGCATCGCGCACGTGACACCCTGATATTACAGGCGTATATAGGCTACAGTGATCGTTTACCACGGGCTTCGTGGTATAAAGACGGACTTAATGCTAGTAGCATTCTCTACCAGTCAACCTTTGGGATGAACAGTGAATCACGAACGCGGTACTCCATTATTGGGATAGGTAAAGGAAATAACAGTTAATAATGTATACCTATAGGGGGGAAAAGGATTGTTAGTAATGGAGACTAAGAATCCTATTGCTAGCAATATACCCAACCAGGACGACCTCCACGCGATTCCCCCCTGGAAATCATCGCGGTTAATTCCTGATGAATTCATCATGATGGGCTAACTGGCCTGTTTTCATTCTCATCTATCACCCTTCACTGGTGCTCCGCCAGCGTATCCCGTTAGCGCAGGCGGGGATACCATACCATTTTCACCCATCAAAAAAAAATGTATACCTATACACAATAAGTAATGCATATATACATAATTAACATAAAATTATGATTGTGTAGTGGTAGTATAAATCCAACGTAAAAATTTGTTCTCTTTTATGTTTCATTGCTGTCTCTCAACTTAATCATTCATAAAAATTGTTACGTAAGTACTATATGAAATGAAAAATGACAGCAATCCTGGTTTGAGAATATATCCCGATCACAAAGATGAAGTCGCGGAGAAAAGTTAGTGTTATTTTTTTATTAATTTAACTGTTACGGCCATGCGGATAACGTCGTTACCACAACTAGTACTTGTAATAATAATCTAGGAACAGATGATAGATACCGTGGAATCCTAATTTGATGGAGACATTACGCCCACATTAATTTATCCCAGATATAGTTGTCCCGTGGGAGTGAAAATAACAAGTTTACACAAGTGAATTTACTGAATACAGAGGAATAACACCTGAGTCTTCAGGAATTACAATGCATTGGGGGTACCATGGGCGAAACAGTATACTCTTTTATGTGCATGGTACTGCTCATGTCTATAGGCGACGGTTACCACTTTCCATCAGGTGGGCCGTTAGCTTGTTAGCCATTCTAAGTTGTATAAAAAAAAATGAGATGAGATGGTGAGATGAGACAATATATAGATACTGCTGTATAGTACCCACCCCTACTGTCCATGTCTTCTAAAAACGATTACAACTTTTTATCATCCCAGCTTGAAAGCCATTAAAAATTGTTTCAAGTTTATTTTCAAGTGGCTTCTTTCCCGCCACTTCGTACGCGTGGATTTCAAAAGGAGGAAGACCAATTAAATAAAGCACTTCTAAGTTATGTGTCAAGGCAAAACTAATATGAAACTTTAAGTTAGACTTTCAGGAACACAATTGTGAAAATCGCATACAATTTGGTACAGTAGTTTTTAAGTGATACCGGATAAGATACAGATAAAGACGCGGACAATTTTTTTTTTTAAAAAATAATTGTTTTAGCTTCTCCTATTCTTACTAAGACGCCTCATATACATTTTTCTTAAATATTTCTCATGTAAAGACATTGTCCAGTTACAATTATATATATATATATATATATATATATATATATATATATATATATATATATATATATATATATATATATATATATCAGTCAGATATGAATCTATTTAAAATTATAAAACAAAGAAACATTGAAAACAAATTTCACAATCTTAACGAACAGTCCCATATAAAAAAATCTCATTTGAACAAACAATGTAACATAAATAGTCGTAATAAAAGAAAACAGAAGGCGCAAAAGCTGCCTAATTAGAACAATCAACCATTAAAAAATATGTGACTCGCTGTGGGCCTACAATCAAGTCATTGAATCATGCGGGAGTATCGTCCAACCACGTCGGTCAATAGAAAACTGAATGATTACATAGCCAAGAGTAATTTCAGATTTAATTAATCCAATTGGTCATTACTAAGTATGTAAATATATTAGGGTGCGCTTAAACTTATTTACTAACTAGCGACCCGTCCCGGCGTCGCACGGGTGGACATTTTTAACATTTCCCTTCACTGCTCTGCTCCTATTTATCGTAGCGTGATGAAAAGTATACTATAACCTGCCCAGGAGTATAAAGAAGTACCAAGTTTCGTTAAAACCCGTCGAGTAGTTTTTGTTTCTATAACGAATATAACAGACAGCCAGACAAAAATTTTACTGATTTCATTTTTGGCATCAGTATCGATCACTAATCACCCCCTGATAGTTATTTTGGAAATATATTTCATGTACAGAATTGATCTCTCTACAGATTTATTATAAGTATAAATTTAAGTACATTTGAGATACAGATTAAAAACTAAATTAAGTTATCGCATTTTTAGTAATAATAGTTTTTGTCAATTACTTATGTAATTTAAAAAAAAGTAAATTATGCTCCAATAAATTAAAATGTATATTTTGATCTGTACTCCATGTATATCAGTTGAATCGTTTATATGTCATTGTTTATTGGTGCAATAAAGAGTTAAATAAATAACCGAAGATTCTGTAATACAAAATAAACGTACGACACCCTGGGATTGAAAAGGAATAGTGACACTTGTATTCGGGGGGAAAGGGATTGTTAGTAATGAGATCTAATAGCCCGATTGCTAGCAATAAACCCTCTCAGGTCGACCTTCACGCGGTTCCCCTTGGACACCATCATGGTTACCGAATTCGTTATGGTGGGCCGACTGGCTTGCATTCATTCTCACCTATCATCTTCCACAGGTGTTCCGCCGGGGGAGAAAGAATTGTTAGTAATGGGGAGGTTAGTCCCCATTGCTACCAATATACCTTATCACGTCGACCTCCACGCGGTTCTCCCTGTAAACCATCGTGACAAATGTATCGTTGAATTCGTCACGATGGGCTAACTGACCTGCCTTTTCACCTTCGCCAATCATCCCTCACTGGTGCCCCGCTAGTGTATACCGAAAGCGCAGACGGGGTTACCATTCCATTATCATTCATGGAAAAAAAACTGGTATCTCGCCAGTGTATACTGATAGCGTGGGCAGGGTTACCATTCCTCTTTTCTCTTACATTCTTCACGACTCTGGAACGTGTTTCCTGATACCATTAAGAGACTACCGACTAAATCGTCTTTCAAAAAAAGCATTCACGCTCATTTTTTATCTTTATCCGAGCAGTAAGTGCTTTATATTATTCTCAATTGCGTGTATAATATAGTATATATCATATATGTGTAAGTATATTTGTTATTCATATATATTTATTCGTTTATATATGTAATTTTAGTACGTATGTCTATCAATAAATTAGTAGTACCGCATTCGAGTATTCTGACACTTTCTTATGGTTGACTGGGAGAGAATGCTTTTAGCATTAAGTCCGCCATGTACACATATATGTACTAATGAATAAATAAATAAATATAATAAGTATGTTCCAATTAGGTATACCTGTAATTTAAAAAGTTGTACCCGCAATTTTGATAAACAATTTCCAAGCAGAATGAAGACGTAACACGAATTAGTTATTAAGCTTCATGACGCGTCGTTTTAATCTTTGCAAATATTTAAAATTTGATTGCGAAATAGTAATTGTGTGACCTCAGACTTGCAGATAGCTACCTACTTGTGATTTAGTATATAAACATTATAAATTTTAATTTAAATTAATTCGTTTAATATGTGGCAACAGTCAACAACGTGATGGAAAGTGGTAACCGTCGCTTATAGACATGAGCAGTACCATGGACATAACAGAGTATACTGTTTCGCCCATGATACCCCCCATGCGTTGGCTCTGACTACTCTACAAAGGATTACAGTTTTGAGCGCAGTCGTTAGAATTTTTTTTATATAAGTGCCTATCTAATACAGTATTTTATACAACTTAGAATGGCAAACAAGCTGACCGCCCACCTGATGGAAAGTGGTAACCGTCGCCTATAGACATGAGCAGTGCCATGGACATAACAGAGTATATTGTTTCGCCCATGATACCTCCCATGCGTTGCCATTCCTGAAGAGTCAGGTGACCAACTTCAAAAAAGTTTTTCTCTATTTAATAGGGGCAGTTTTTTATTTATTAATTAGTTATATGTATGTGTATAAGGCGGACTTAGTGCTAAAAGAATTCTCTTTCAGTAATTTTTTTTTTCAAAAGAACGAGTGTCTCAAAATCTAACTGAAATTGTTCATTGATGAAACCTTATTTATTCACACAAAGTGGAACTACTGATGCAAAATATTTTCAACGGACTTTTAAAAATTGACCATTTTATCGTATTTTTTATGTTTAATGGCTTATAACTCCATGAGTTATAAACTGATTTGGAAAATTCGATTGTAATCTGAAATAATATACTTTCGAATTGGTTCCATAGATATTTAATGAAAATCGGTTATGTAGTTTAAGTTATAAATCAAAATAACTACTTTTGCCATAAAAAGTTTTTTTTTTTCTATGGAACACAATCTTAAATTAATATATTAAAATACAAATCGATTTTTGTTTTAAATAAAACAATACATATATTCACCAATTGAAAGTAGTGACTCTTGTGATCTCAATTGATTTTCTTATTATTATTTACAGGTCGTGACGTAACAGTATTTTTTTTATGGGTGAAAATGGTATGGTAACCCCGCCTGCGCTAACGGGATACACTGGCGGAGCACCAGTGAAGAATGATAGATGAGAATGAAAACAGGCCAGTTAGTCCATCATGATGAATTCATCAGGAATTAACCATGATAGTTTCCAGGGAGAACCGCGAGGGGTCGACCTGGTTGGGTATATTGCTAGCAATGGGATTCTCAATCTCCATTACTAACAATCCCTTTCCCCCGACGTAACAGCATTCTCAAATGAAATAAAAGGAATCTATCGATTTAGCAATGTATTGAATTATAATAGAGATTGATTCTGAATAATTCTCTAAATAATAATAATAAACTGAACTCTCATTGTACGTAACGCTTCAACGTAATTCGAATTCTACAATCTGCTTTGTATCTTAGTGATTATATCTGGAATTATTGAACCGTTTCTATAGATTATATCACTAATACACATATATACCATGCAGTGAACTATCTGTGAGTAAATAAGATATATTTGACACGGAAATTCCTATTGGAGATAAAAAAGTTCCGTGCGAGTGAAGCCGCGGAGTTCCCTTAAATTTCATAACTTGTGTTTATTTGTATTCCAAAGTAAAGAAATTTTTCGCTTCTACAGTATATTTTGAATACGGGACATATTTTCTAGTTATGATTTTATTTTTTGTAATTGATAGGATTCTATATAGTTTTTTTTTCATGGGTGAAAATGGTATGGTAACCCCGCCTGCGTTAACGGGATACGCTGGCGGAGCACCAGTGAAGGGTGATAGATGAGAATGAAAACAGGCCAGTTAGCGCATCATGATGAATTCATCAGGAATTAACCATGATAGTTTGCAGGGACCGCGAGGAGGTCGACCTGATTGGGTTATAGCTATATTCCTAGCAATGGGATTCTCATTTTGGGATTGGATGGGATTTAAGTCTCCATTACTAACAATCCTTTTCCCCCCGACTCTATATATTGGTCCCATATTAATTTTATCTGAATTCAAGATTGTGTTTTATGAAATGTAATTTTAAATTATTGAAACAATTTTACTATTGATTAATGTATAATATATATATATATATATATATATATATATATATATATATATATATATATATATATATATATATATATATATATATATATATATATATATATATATATATATATATATATATATATATATATATATATATAATATCGGAAGTAACACATCAGGATATTTAAACATTGAAAATAGAATTTATTAGTCTTGTTCGCAATACAAGTATGGTACCACGAAGTATATAAAGTATCTAATACAAAAAACATATAGGTAAACATATCACGTCTCATATCACCATTGCCAAACAAAATAAACATAAAACTTATACCAATTAAATACCTATAAGAGATAATAAAACGTATAATACATCCCATACAAGATGAAAACATTGTACGAACACAAACACAATTATAAACAAAAACATAGGCGAAACTTTACAACACAAATATCACCAAACTTTTGTTCGCTAATGACACTATCAATTCCATTACCTTGACTTTAGACATGGTGCACAATTACTCGGGTCATACGAACAATTGGTATCGCGCGGACAGCGAACCGACACGGCGCGCGGTACAAGCGGCACACGCTAACACACTGGTGGCGTCGCGGTCGCGTCGAGCGGGAAAGTGTTTGATACAGTATTTTGATTGCGGAGCGTTGTTTATTCAAGCTACTGTATGAGATACGGTTCGCTTGTCTTTTTATTCTTTTTTTTTATTTGAGAAGTAAAGGAATTATTATATTATATTTATTTAAGCTTTATTGATCAATACCATGTGGTACAAAAGGCGGACTTAATGGTATAGGCATTCTCTACCAGTCAACCTTTAGGATGTTTAGAGTTATTCGATGGCGGTTTAAAAAAAAAATTTTTAGTATAAGATAGTAATTACATACATACAGACACTATCTTCTACCGAATTTATCATGGGGAGTGTTCTGTGGAATTGTTCGGATTGATATCTGCTGCTGATTTTCACCACCGTACAACCCGCCATAAACTAAAGTCTCATCCCAACCATCTGGACGAGTGGCGGTCCTCCACCGTGCGTTTTTCAAGGCACTTTCCTCCACGCACAACCATTCTTTGGAATCAACTACCAGCAGCAGTATTTCCGAACCGATACGACAATATAACCTTCGAGAAAAGAGTATATTCCTTTTTAAAAGGCCGGCAGCACATCTGCAATGCCGCTGGTGTTGTGGGTGATCATGGGCGGCGGTAGTCACTTACCATCAGGTGAGTCGCATGCTCGTTTGCCCCCTGTGTTGTAAAAAAAAAAAGTAATTATATACATACAGACATTCATAAACACATATAAATATAATGTGTTCGAGTTGGGATTTTTTCTAGCAGTTGTTGCTGCCGTTTTCATTTGAAGGGTAGCTAGTAAAACTACAAAAATTTGCCAGAAATTGTTTACTTATTTTAAAAATAGAATCATATCGGTAAACATTAGTATATATCATCATCATCAATCATATCAGATATGGATGAAAATGGTATGGTGACCCCGCCTGCGCTAACGGGATACGCTGGCGAGGCACCAGTGAAGGGTGATAGATGAGAATGAAACATACATAAGGGTGTTGTTGTCGCAGTGTCACAGGTTTTTTTTTTTACCAGAAAAATAACATTCCTCAATAATAATAATAGTAAATATATAATTGCATAATTTAGATACGTGGTATCTTTTACTCTACTAAATTTCAGTTATCTCATATAATCGTATGCAATATTTACGTTACATCTTCAAATATATAGTTACACAATTACCACTTACGTCATTATTAATGTTTACCGTATCACAAATAAATAACTTAATGGTGGTATTATAAGGATTCATTTTTGTCGGGTTTTAAATTTTATAGTTTTTTAGACTACGTTCTTTTTTTTAATGAGTGATAATGGAATGGTAACCCCACCAGCGCTATCGGTATACACCGGCGGGGCACCAGTGAAGGATGATAGGTGAGGATGAAGCAGGTCAGTTAGCCCATCGTGACGAATTCAACAAGAATTGTTCATGATGGTTTCCAGATGGTACCACGTGGAGGCCTATCTATTAGGACACATTGCTAGCAATTGGGCTGTCAAACTCCATTGCTAACAATCCCTTTCCCCCCATTTTTAAACTACTGAGATTGATATACAATGGCATACCATCAACATCATCACATCAGCTGAACATAGGTTACCCTCATAATGGGGGGTTTTGCCAATAGTTGCCACGTTAGGTAAGCAGATTGGCAAATTTAGATTGTGTTTGCATGGCTGTGTTTCGATTTGAAGGGTGATATGATTTGATATGGCGTGAATTTACTGGGTACAGAGGAATAACATCTGAGTTCTCAGGAATGGCAACGCATGGAGGTATCATGGGCGAAACAGTATACTCTGTTATGTCCATGGTACTGCTCATGTCTATAGGCGACGGTTACCATTTTCCATCAGGTGGGCCGTCAGCATGTTTGCCATTCTAAGTTGTATAAAAAAAAAGTGGCTCATTCTATACCGGGATCACACGACAAACATACACTTATTTACCAAATAGTACTTACATGTTTAATTTCCGCAATAAAAATCAGGTAAGGATCAAACTGTTTATAATTACTCGTCTCCATCCAAAAGTTGTCTGGAAGAGATCGCTTTTAATGATAAGGTCACCCATTGTTTTCTCAGTGTAATATTTTCCTATAATTATTTGTATTTATAATAAATTTACTATTGTAATCTTTTGGAGGAAACAATAAAGAGTATCTATCTATCTATCTAAGTACATACCTCTCTTACTTACCTATAGCATAGTGTTAAGTCCCTATCGTGAATTTAAATATTCCTAATAGTAGACTGGTTAGGGGGAAAGGGATTGTTAGTAATGGAGACTGAGAATCCTATTGCTAGCAATATACCCAACCAGGTCGACCTCCTCGCGGGTCCTCCTGGAAACTATCATGGTTAATTCCTGATAAATTCATCATGATGGGCTAACTGACCTGTTTTCATTCTCATCTATCAGCCTTCACTGTATATCCGCCAGCGTATCCCGTTAGCGCAGGCGGAGTCACCATACCATTTTCACCCATAAAAAAAAAATAGTAAACTGGTAGTTCCCATTACTTAACCTCTAAACGTAGATTTGCAAATATCTATAGAGTATAATTTACCATAGCTTCAAACAAGTCTCCCCCATAAAGTTTACTATGTACGAACATGGCACATAATTTCCTGTTATTCACAAACAAGAGGCGAAGTTAGAGCATTTATTTATCATCAAACTTAACAAACGAAGACTATGGTAACGAATGAATAATTCAGTGTGTTACCACTGAGGATGATGAATGTAATGTTTGGGAAGCACAGTATATATACAGGGTGCGCTAGACATCATTATGGAATATTCTACTAGAGAAAACAAATATTTTTCGCAAAGAAACATTAATCGAAAAAGGTCAAAACATTCTGAGTTTGCTGTACTAGAATGGTCCACCAAGTTTCAATTATTACGTATAAAAAATTTTCTATGCCACTGAGGTGGCAAACAAGCATATAGTCCATCTGATGGCAACCGATTACTATAGCTAATGAACGCTTGTAATATCAAGGGTATTACGCGCGTTGCCAACCCTAAAGAAACGTTTGACAGCCCCATTGCTAGCAATATTGCTAGTAACGAATTCAACAAGAATTGTTCACGATGGTTTCCAGGGGGAACCACGAGGAGGTCGACCTGACAGGGTATTTTACTAGCAATGGGGCTACTTATCCCCATTACTAAAAATCCCTTCTCCCCCCTTCGAAGTCGGTTTGAAACTGCTACGCATCAGTAGTTCCACTTCATCAGTGAATAAATTCATTAACTTTCAACTTAGATTAAACACGTAGTAAGCGTAATAAATGTGCCAATAAATAGTGTACGGCCCAGATTGCACGGTTGTATTAGCCTCTGACCACAGTAGGAAGCGATTGGCGATTTTATATTACAATGGCTGGAATTGAAATGTAACCCCGCCTGCGCTATCTGTATACGCTTGGCGGAGTACTAGCCAGGCTTAATAGGTCCTTACCTAGCATGAAAGCAGGCCAGTTGGTCGATCGTGATGAATACAACAAGAATTAACCACGATGGTTTCCAGTGAGGACCATGTAGAGGTGGACATAATGAAGCGGTTTGCTAGCTATGCTGTTGAGCTTTGAGACCTATAACTAACAATCCTTTTTCGCTGCAACTTTATATTGGACCAGAAATAATAACCAGTCTATCTTCTTTTTCAATCTCACCCACTGGAAGCAAATAATTTGTCAGTAATGAGATATTAAAGCTGTTGTTAGCAATATACTATCATAGGAAATAATCGTGGTTATTTCTCGTGGAACTCGTCATGATGGGCTACCTGAGCAGCTTGTATCCTTACGCATCATCTCTCACTTGTGTCTCGCCAGTGAGAGATACAAATTATTAATAATATCAACAGGCACTAAACATATAAATTTATGACATACTAGCTTTTCAACGCAACTTTGTGTGATTTAAGTTACCATGTTTTACATTAGATCTTTAGGAATAAATCTGTTAAAATCACATCCAATTTAGTGCAATAGTTATTGCGTGATGCCAAAACGAACAGATAGACAGACATTCAAAATATACAGTTTTAGTTTTTATTACTCCTATTAATTTGTTTTAAACATCATCTATGTACAGATAGATAGAAGGATAGATAGATAGATGGATAGATATTCTTTATTGTTTCCTCCAAAAGATTACAATAGTAAATTTATTATACGAGTAGATACAAACAAATTACAAGAAATAATCACAGTGAGAAAACAATGGGCGACCTTATCGCTAAAAGCGATCTCTTCCAGGCAACCTTTGGATGGAGAGAAGTAATTATAAACAGTTTGAAATTAAATTAATTTAAATTAATAACACAGACATTGACATTAAATACACAAACAGACATTGTCTAATTAAAATTTTATTATATATATGTAGTATATATGAATAATATTAATTTCTTATGTGTTATTTTAACCTCCTCCGCCCACTTCGATATTTTTTAGTCACACAACAATTATATTATTATACAAATAATATTATATATATATATATATATATATATATATATATATATATATATATATATATATATATATATATATATATATATATATATAATATTATTTTATTATTTTTTTTATAATATGCTATATAATAATAATAACATATCATATCTAAGGGAAAGAAATAATATTTTAAATGCTTCAACCATAATAATATCTTAACATAAATATTTAATTAAGTAGTAAATTGCTTGGCAATTTCAATAATTATAAATAAAAATGTTCAAAATACAATTTCCTTTAAATCGCATCTAACGTGTTCTAACCCTAAAGCGGCAGACTACGGGCGATGTGTCCACAGCGAAACCTTTTACGCAATTCTCGTAATGCGGGCAAGAAAATAAGATTTATTGTAGTATATATTACTAAGTCAGGTAATATGGGCACAGTTTCACGCTGAAAATGAAAATTCCCTTAAATTATTTATTTAAATAGATTACCAAAGCTTTTTTATAATTGCTAAACTGCCTGCCAAGCGCGGCAACTACTTACAAACCCCTCTTATAGGGAAAGCAGTTCTGCAGTGGACAGTTAACTTGATGATTCATTAAAAACTAGCTGTTTTCTGCAGCTTTGCACCTGAGTGCATTCATGTATGAATTATGCTATTTGTTAAATTATGATATAACTTACCCGTGTGCCAAATTTCATTCAAATCCATTCAGCCGTTTAAGTAGACTAGAATCCAACCCTCAAAAAAGATGTGATTGCAGCTACCAAGAAACGTAAGTTAAAAAACGACATCATCCTTTACTTAATAAAATAAAAGGATGAATTTTGAGAATTGCTGAATTTAAATTCCATTATTTTAAATAAAAAAATGATAAATTTCAAGACAATCGATTAAAAAATATATATATTCTCATACAAATATATATATTTTACTTATACCTTAGGAGCCGAATTTTGAAAAATACTCTCTTTATTGCTTAGTTATAAGGGGAAACTACTGTCTAAATTTAGTATTTCTAGTTTTAGTACTTTCGGCTGTGCATTGATGAGTCAGTTAGGGCATTTCTTTTTACTTCATTTTTTTTTAACACAGGGGTTGAATTTTGAAAAATGATGTAATTATATTGCATTATTTTTATTAAAGATTATATACGAGTATGATTGTGGTAAACGAAATTAAATGAAAATACAAGTATAATTTTATTTATCATGCCGTTCTGGCATTTAATTTTCGAATAAGATGTAATAAGAGCGATAGAAGCAACATTGAGACTTACTGCAATGGAATACGGTTCACAATCATGTAGCGCTTTGTCTGTTATCTCCGTGGAAATTGTGCTTATGCATATATATTGGATACTGGGTTTGTTCAACAAATATTGTCTTACCTACCTTCTGAGTAAACGTTAGGTACATGACTTGACAATATAATGAGCTGTTATTTACTTGTAGATTGGGGTAGATAATATATAGCAATATCTATATATTGGGGGGAAAGGGATGGTTAGTAATGGGGTCTAACAGCTCCATTGCTAACAATATACCCTAACAGGTCGACCTCCACGTAGTGCCCCCTGGAAACCATCGTGGTTAAATCCAGGTTAATGAATCACGAAGGACTGTTTGACCTCTATTCATTCTCATGACATAACTCACTGGTGCCCCGCCAGCATAGATTGATAGCGCCCGCGGGGTTACCATTCCATTATCATTCCATTAAAGAAGCATTACCACAGTATTTAGATTTGGGATACCCTTACCAAATTTCGAACGACGAATTTTCTTGTGAATTAATTATGTATATACCTCCTCGCGGTCCTGGAAACTATCATCGTTAATTCCTGATGAATTCATCATGATGGGCTAACTGGCCTGTTTTCATTCTCATCGATCACCCTTCACTGGTGCTTCGCCAGCGTATCCCGTTAGCGCATGCTTTTACGGTTACCATACCATTTTCACCCATCAAAAAAAAAATTATGTATATATGGGTAACATTCAATTGCCCGCAAATCACTGATCAATACAAGTATCATCAAAAATATTTAAATAGAGCGTAACGTAACGGGAACGTAGAGGCATCGTCTGAATTAATTATGAATGTACATAATTCATTCAATAGATGGCTGTAGGTAGATAAGTTCTCCGTCTGCCACGTTGACGGTGTATATCAGGACATTTGTTAGGAAATTTAATTTGATACAAACTTTTAGTGTTGATTAGATTCGAACTTACAACCACAGTCGCATATTGTAATTGAATACCTATATTATAATACATAGTATAAGGGGGGAAAGGGATTGTTAGCAATGGAGTTTGACATTCCCATTGCTAGCAATATGCCTCCACGTGGTTCCCCCTGGAAACCATCGTGATAATTTCAGTTAATGAATCACGATGGGCTGTTTGACCTCTATTCATCCTCCTATCATCCTTCACTGGTGCCCCGCCAGCATAGATTGATAGCGCGGGTGGGGTACCATTCCATTATCACACATTAAAAAAAATACACAGTATTTTTTTTAGTAATTGAATACTTTTAATGGGTGATAATGGAATAGTAACCCCACCCGCGCTATCGGTATACACAGGCGGGGCACCAGTGATGGATGACAGGTGAGGTTGAAGCAGGTCAGTTAGCCCATCGTGACGAATCCAACAAGAATTGTTCACGATTGTTTTCAGGGGGAACCATGTGGAGGTCGACTTGATAGGGCATATTGCTAGCAATGTTAAACTCCATTGCTAACAATCCTTTTCCCCAAAAAAACATAGTATATGATGCTGTCAACATTAAAATTGAAATTTGTTTCTATTATTAATTTTTGAATAAAGAATTATAATTTATTATTTTTAAGCTCTATTTATCTACATGTATTTATTTTATGTATATATGTGTAATTTAATTTAGCTTTTGGCTTATTTTTCTTACAAGAAAAGTGTATATTGTGCAGCGTCATCTATAAGTCTGTTCTAAAACATTCTCATCATGTTAAAAAAGTTAGTATACTAGAGATAACGCAAAGTAGCGCTAGATGGCGCAATTTATATATTAGCACGATTTGACAGGTTACTCTGAGACGCGGCCGGAATGCCAGTTCGGTAATGGCCGCTGTCGGAGTGGTTCATATAGTCTACTCACAGTGTATCGCACGCTGATTGGATGTTTACTTTATTTACATTGCAATCATAACCAAGAAATTCTCTGTGACAAGTGTTTATTGCGTACAGTTACCATAAAATATCAATATATCAAACAAACGAGTGTGTTTTGGTAAAGTTTATCACGCGTGTACCTACGTATCACGCGTTGAAAATTGAAATGAGAATGCATTTGGTGTAGTGTTGTGGTGTGCTAATTGGGGGTTTTGCTATCTAAATGCTGGGCTATAGGTCCACTATGTGCAGCAGACAGCATACCCAGGCGTGTTTGAACACGTCCCTGTCTATAAGACAGGAAATACAGCGTTTCGAGAGTGTGCATCCTTCAATTTACGCTCTGTATGATCTCGTCGAGTTAGTGCCGGACCCGCTGCTAGCTCAGCAAATTCGTGACCACGTCGTTGCTATTGAAGGTCAGTATTTTGTTTAAAAACATTATAGATATAGCTATAGTAACTATCAATAGACTTAATGAGAAAGTGACCAAGTTTTGTTCAAATTATCACAAACATTTTCTCTTTATGTTGTTAATAATAAATACATACAATGAATTAATCGATTTTTGATTTGTACTACTATTGAGCATCATCAGACTGTCTTGTGATCACGTCGATTGTTCGTTTGTTAAATTTTTATTAAGTTCTATTGAAACGAACAGATCAGTGGATACCTAGAGTCGATACCTTTAGAGCAGGTCTGTCCAAACTAGATAGGATCTAGGGCCAATAAAAATTACTAAATTCATTAAGGGACCGGAAAATATTATCATTATTTTGTTATTGTATTACTTTTTCGTTAATTTATCATTTACAATTCTGTCAATATCGACATAAATATTGGTAGTAGTTAGAAAAGATTTGGCGGGCCGCATCAATTCAAGACGCGATCCGCATGTGGCCCACGGGCCATAGTTTGGATAGCTCTGGTTTAGAGAATTATATTTCTCTCGTTTCCTTATCACTAAGGGGTTTTTATGGGTTAAAAATGGAATGGTAGCCCCGCCTGCTCTATCGGTATACACTGGCGGGACACTGGTGCGTGATAGACGAGAAAAGAGAGCAGAATAATTAGTTTATCGTGACGAATTCATCAAGAATTAATCTCGATCGTATCCAGGGGAAACCAATATCTCTCCCCCCCCCCCCCCCCCGGTTATTGTTGTTAATTTCCTCTGAATTTCACCATGATAGACCAACTAACTCGATTTCATCATGTATCATTCCCCATCAGTACTAACCCCGCCAGAATGGGGGGAAGGGATTGTTAGTAATGGGAAGGTTAGTCCCAATTGCTATCAATATACCCTATCAGGTCGACCTCTTTCCGTATCCCCTGGAAACCATTTTGCTCAATTCAGACAGAATTCATCATGATGAGCTAACTGGTCAGCATTTTCATTCTTATCTATCATCTCTCATTGGTGTCCTGCCAGCGTATACCGTCAACGCAGGTGGGGTTACCATTTCATTATCATCCATTAAAAAAACACAACTGCTTTAGGGTAGAAACACGAATGGGACAGATGTGCCCAAGCGGATGACTTTTGTACATTATGATACATTATTAAGTAGTATAATATTAGCAGCTGTCGGGAGCACAACAGTAGAGACACATACATTGTATCACTATACTTATTATCATGTTTATAGGCGATAATATTTCTAAAATTATCTATTTAACGGCTAAAAGTGACAATTATTATAATATAAATTATTGCCATAGATAATAAATCTGTTATAATTAATTTAAGATTGTAGTTCACAACAAAACCAGACCAAACAACACCAGAGGGAGACTTTGTACGAAAGTCGATTGCTTGGGTACCTGTGTTCCATTCGTGTTTCAGCATGAACCGTGAAGCAGTTATGTTTGCATGGCTGTGTTTTGGTTTGAAGGGTGGGATGTGGCGTGAATTTACTGGGTACGGAGGAATAACACCTGTGTCCTCAGGAATGGAAACGCATGGGGGGTATCATGGGCGAAATAGTATGTGTGTGTACTGTTATGTCCATGGTACTGCTCATGTCTATAGGCGACGGTTACCACTTTACATCAGGTGGGCCGTCAGCTTGTTTGTCACTCTAAGTTGCATAAAAAAAATTATAATATCAATTTTGTAAAAGGTATAAATATCGTGTCCCGCAAAAAACCGTTTTCATTTGTGACAATATCAGTTGTTTTAATCGAGAAACTAAACTAAAGAATCGATTTTGATAAAATTTCTATGGGACCAAACTGTAAGTATATTCTTTCACGTCAAAAAAATCCAAATCGATTTAAAACTTAGTTATGAGGTAACAAACATAAAAAAATACAATCGAATTGAGAACTTGCTTTTTTAAAAAGAGGATTAAAAATATGGACACTCAACGATCAATAGTTCTATCCAAAGATGATGATTTAGGATTTTGTTGCACAAAAAATAAGTTTCAGTTATGATTAAGCCATATATCAAAGATTTACATACCTATTGGACTAACATAGAAGTAAATCCTATAAATATATGTATGTATATATAGACATCGGATTAAAAAATAAAAAAAAAAAAACATTAATTTTAGAAATTAAAAATAATAAATTTTAGAAATCGCATAAAGAATTTTATTTTTTTATTAGATTTATTATCATTATAATTATTAGAATGAATTCAGAATTAGCGATATCGCTTAATATGCACATAAAAAAATGTAGGTAAACTGATAAACGGTTTATTTCGGCTACGTCAATATGACCTCTTTATTTAAGACTGCTGATTTTCTATTTATTTTTTTTTTCTTTATTGTTTAGAGATGTGTTGTTCTGGCATCCCGTTCTCGCTATGTGATATGGATGGCAGGATGCCTGCTCTATTGGACATTTAAACTATATGTATATTGGGGTTGAGTACAAGTTAGGTTAGTAATAAACTGAGGGCCTACCATGAAATGTTTTCCGAAATTTCGGAGCCAAACGAAACAGAAATTTGATATTATAAATTACATAATATATGCCGTTTGGAAATATTAAAAATGTTAAAATATTGTTCCTTTGGACTTTTATGATAGGTCGTATGACGAACGAAATGTTAAACTCCATTTATTGGTCCGATTTTGGTATAAACAAAAACACGAAATTAAGTCCGAAATTTCGGAATTTCATTTCATAGTAAACCCGCTGGAACCGCTGCAACGCTATCGTAAGTAACAGCCGAGGAATACGTGATGGTTTTAGCCGGTAAGAGTCCGGCAGTACCCACATGCCTCCCCCAGGACGTGTTGGTCTCCATGAGGATTTCCCCACGTAAAAAAGGAGGCATAGAGTAAGTAAGGTCAACGACTTAAAACCGATACTGAAATAAGACACTGGTCGAACCCCAGTCATATTTTGGCTAAATCCACCATTACTAAGGTCTGACAGTAGAAGAATCCTGCCGGACAAAGTATACCCAAAGGTGTACGAGTATACGGATGGCTAAAAAAGCACGGCTTGGAGAGCGATGGTGCAGAGAGTGATATCCTTGTGTGATCACAATCTTCAATAATAAGGCGAGAAAGAATTTTTAGTATCAGGAATCAGCAATTCCATTGCTAGCAATGCGTCCTGCTGGTCGACCTCCACGCGACATCTCTGGAAACCATCTTGGTAGATCCTTGAATTCGTCACGAGAAACCAACTGGCCTGCTTTCATCCTCACCTATCATTCTTCACTGGTACCACAGCGTATATTAATAGCACATACAGTAGCCCTATTCATTTCATTTTTAACACATTAAAAACGAGAGAAATATAATTCTTCAATACAATAACAGTTACGTGAACCCTTTTACCATCAATTCTATTCTACATTCGACTCGAATCTACATTCGACTCGTTTTGATTTCACGGCACCGGCAATTAATATTCTATCGAACGAACGATAAATATCTTATCGACAAAGTACGAATTAATCTACATTCACTGGCACAGCTATTGATGAAATCAATATCCGACTATTGGTTACGGCGTCGTAGGTATATGGAAAAGCTATTAATCATGGTTAATGTTTTTTTTTCTTTTATATATTCTATTTCGCCGTGTGATCCAGGCATAGAATAGGCTACGCCTTCTATTCCCGTGTTTGTCGTAAGTAGCGACTGAGGGATTTGTGGTCGAGTGAGTGACAGCAGCGTCGCTCTTTGAACATCACCACCACCACCAAATTTCATCAGAGGGAGACTTTGTACAAAAGTCGATTGCTTGGGTACCTCTGGCCCATTCGTGTTTCAACCGTGAAGCAGTTGTGTTTGCATGGCTGTGTTTCGGTTTGAAGGGTAGAATATGGCGTGAATTTACTGGGTACAGATGAATAACACCTGAGTCCTCAGGAATGGCAAGGTTGTGGCAAAATAAATCGTTTTGATTTAAAAACAAAACTAACTGTACCGATTTTGATAAAATGTCTATTGGACAATCTAGAAGCATATTCTTTTAGGTAAACAAAAAATCTAATTGGTATCTAAATGGCATAGTTCTGAGGTAACAAACAATTGAGAAAGTGTGAGTAAATTAAGAACTTCCTTCTTTTTTTAATTCGGCTAAAAATGGTGACGCCTCACTATGAACATCACAGAGTATGCTGTAACATCGTGGTATCCCTCCATGCATTGTCATTCCTAAGAACTAAGGAGTTAGTCTTTTGTAATTGGTATATCTACATATCGTCATAGTCTGAATATGACGGATATACAAATATTACATATATAGATTCAGTATTCTACGACTATGACGATATATTGACTGCTATATCCCATGCTATATCCCACTCGACCTGAAACATCTATGCAGGCACACTTGTTTGGCGGAAGAACACGAGTGGAAGAAATACAATGGAACAGACAACTGTTGTGCAAAGTCCCGTCTGGTAAACGAACCTGACTTTATCTTCACCTATCATTTTTCATTGGTACCCCGCTAGAGTAAACAAAGCTCAGGGTTACTACCATTCCATTTCATCTATAAATAAAGTCGGTCATAAAACAACCCGTAAATATGTTTTTGTTTGTTAAATAACATTTTATTTGTATTTTTTTATAGATATGAGGCAAATGTATTTTTTTTTTATTTTTTTTTATACTACATAGAATGGCAAACAAGCTGATGGCCCACTTGATGGAAAGTGGTAACCGTCGCCTATAGACATGAGCAGTACCATGGACATAACAGAGTATACTGTTTCGTCCATGATACCCCCCATGCGTTGCTATTCCTGAGGACTCAGATGTTATTCCTCTGTACCCAGTAAATTCACGCCATATCCCACCCTTCAAACTGAAAGACAGCCATGCAAACACAACTGCTTCACGGTAGAAACATGAATGGGACAATTTCTTATATGTATTAATGAATTCAACGTTCAACAATTACAATTTGAAATTCTTTATTTTGATTTGAGCCATTGTGAATATAAATAAATACTGGAGCATGTTTGTTTGTAAAGTTATTTGGACAATTTTTCAAAAACCTATTATTAGAAATATCATATTTTTTTCCTGTAATATGAATATATACCTTTATATACTTTATTTTAGATTTTTTACTTCACAAACTATCGAGATAAGCGGACGTGGTATTTTTTTCATTTAATCAAAGAAAAAAATAATTAAAAAAGCAACATAAAAATATATAAATAAAATGATTTAAAATATAACGAATGAAGCCCTTTCACGTGATGTCTCATTCAGTCTAGTCTACTGACAGACGGACGTAAAAATCATAAGGATTCTTTTTATAACATTTCGATACGAAGCTCTGAAAATATAAACGAATATAGAACTATCTCCTATTCGAATTCACCTTAAAACACCATAATCAATAGAAATAGGCAAATAGAATATCTGTCTAAGCTTTCAAAATATTACCGTTGAAATGCCTCAAATTTTCGAGGTCACTAATCGCTTTCGCTGCATAATCTGACTCGTTTTAACTTTTGACACTTCGATAATTAAGAGCCTCAAGTGTACCGGTGTAAACTGTTAAACGAAACGGGTTAGATGATCAAAGATGTCTATAGTCTTATTAAGATAAGCTACTAATTAACTTTGTTATTATTTGGACGGAGTATTGAATTATAATTACGTTGTAATATTTTGTCAAAGCCAGTCACCGTTGCTTTATAATTGCCAGAGAAAAGAGGCGTGATTATTTATTAATTTAAATATTTATTTATTATAATGCATTCATGTACATAATATAGAGTTGTTACAATATTCTTATGAAGAGTCAGTACATGAACCCTGAAGTCCTACCATGAAATATTTTCCGAAATTTCGGGGACGACCGAAACAGAAATTTGATGTTAAAATTACTTAATACATGTCGTTTAAAATTATTAAAAATGTTAAAATATCGTTCCTCTTGACTATTAGGATAGGATTTATGATGAACGAAATGTTAAGCTCCATTTACTGGGTCGATTTCGGTACAAACAAAAACACGAAATTGAGCCCGAAAATTCAGAATTTCATTTCATGGTAGATCACCTGTTTAGGTATAGCACAATTTAATCGACAGGTAGCTACATACAATACTACATACTACATACATGTATTAATGTCAATTAATGTCGCCGTGTAGGTCCCAGCATAGAATGGACCACCTCTTCCTTTCCCGTAGGTGTCGTAAGAGGCGACTAAGGGAGCTTAATGGTCGAGGGATGGGCAGCAGCACTTCTCTTAAAACATCACTAAAGGCCTAACTGCGGTTGCTAAGCGTGGCAACTACTGGCAAAAGTCCCCTTATGGGGATGACCTATGTTCAGCATTGGACAGAGTTAATGGTTGATACATTAATGTCAATTTAGATGTTAGATTATATTTAATGACTTTTACAAATATTTGATCGTTTTTGAATACATTTGTCATACAATAATTTCGATTTACATTAAATAAATGAACAAAAATTAAAAATATCATATTAATTGAATAAAAATGTATTGAAGTCAGTCTAGTTATTTAGACATTTCTGACAATCTGAATAATTAACTTTTTTCAAGTTATGTGTGATTTGAACCGTGGCATGGTGCATTTTTCCATTTTAACTGGCTAAAAAGTCGTCAACTGAATAAAATTAATTTGGTATTAAATATTTTTAAATAAAAAAGGAATAATGAAAGTGGACCTAAGGAGACATCTACACCTTGCACGCCTGGTATACAAAGTGGTACAAAAAAGGAAACCAGAGTATCTGTAACATATATAGAGTATTTTTGCTGCATAACTGCCTACCTAATGTTTGTACTATTATAATGTAATTTAATTTAGTTGATTGTAAGTATTAGCGATGTCGCGTGCATTAGTTAAATCTTGTTTTTATTTGTGAAACCTGTAATTGACTTTTTGTGTTTTTATGTTTTTTTTTTTTTTATTTTTTTAGTTGTTGAGTTTTCTTTAATAAAAAATAAATAAAATAATAAATAGTGTTTTTTTAATACGAATGAATCGAACCGATGCAAGACAAAATTGTTTTATAAATACATTAAATTAAATAGAACTCGGTGTCATGTGTTTGCATGTAGACTTTGCTCCACAAAAAGAGACCGATCGTGATAAATTTAATTTGCGACCAATATGGCAGTAAACCCTTTCAATTACCAAAGAAAGTTCGCTGTATTTGTTTTTTGTGTGTAGCAATGTTATTTTCGCTAATGCTGAACCGATTTTGAAAATTTTTGAATGAAATTTTACTTTGGGTTTAGGACCTTCGTAATTTGTTTTGACGCAATCGATAGAACTGTATTTTTTTTTTTACAGAAGTTAAAACGTTTATTTTATAATCAACTTACAAAGGAATGAAACACTTGGGACGCGACTTAAGTTCTGATTTCTCCCGTTTTTTTTTTATACATTTCCAAGAATTTCGATAGTTCTTCTACCTGTATTTGCGTTAGGACGGGTAGTAAACGGTTTTGAGAGAGGGGTTTAAAAACCGCACTAAACTATTGATATTTATTTTTTAAAACTTTAATGCATAGTGAAAATGTCTAATATTATATTGGTTTTTTATTGTTGTTGTTAGGATCCCGCGATTGATCACGATCTCACCTGATGGAGAGTGATGATGTGGTCGAAGAAAGATCTCGAAGGCCCACAGAAATAACCTATGAGCTTAATCTATATCTTCCCATAAGAGGATGATATTAATCTACTATTGACAAACTTGGCACAAGGTTTTATTGGCGGATTTTCTTTCTTTTGAATTGGTGTATTGTGCTCTATTCCCATAGATGTCTTTTACGACTTTCTAAGAATAGAAGGAAATCACACGGATTAATAATATAGTAGTACCAAAGGGCCAACAAAGAAATAAACAAACTTACCTTCACATTTATTATATTAGTCAAGATTTCTTTTCCTAATAAACAGTTGAGTTCTATTAGGTACGTGATAGCAGTTTTAAATGTCATTAATTTTCTAAAATTAATAGAAAGAAATACATTTATTTCGTTATAATAATGCAGTTTTATAAATTTTGGTAGTAGCAACATAATCATAATTCTGCTAATTTACAAATTCTTTAATAATGTACCGCGTTCGTAATTCACTGATCATCCCAAAGGATTGAGAATGGTACTAACATTAAATCCGCCTTTTGTACCATATTTTCTTTTGGTCAATAATCTTTTATTAATCTTAATAATCTTCATTAATCTTTTATTTAAATAAATAAAAGATTAATGAAGTATCAAATATTTTACACATTCAATATGTAAGACAGCACTGTCGCTCTTAATCGACTCTTACTCTAAAGACTCTTGTCAGTGTTAAAATATTTTTAATTTCATAATTTAATATAATTTGAACATTCAATGTAATGATGAAACGCAGTGATTTAATTTTGCTACAGAACAAATTACAAAGCTCATAAAATAAGAGTATATCTCACAAAAAAATGTTTATTTCCAACGCCTATTTTAACGATATGTCATCAACACTGCAGTGTCTGACGTAATCACAAAAAATTGAATTTAGAATTCAACCTTTTTGAAGCACAAGGAAAAACTGAATAGTCCAAAATCGTTGATGTCCAGCTTGAACCGAATGTGAAAACAAAAACATTTCGCACGTACGACCGCGAGCGGCGAAGCTCGTTTACGCACGATCTTGACATTTGGTGAGCAAGTTCATTGTCTTATTTCCGCATTAGAAGTAGAGCGGCAAAAACCGGTAACTTGCAAAAAACCGGTACGAAAAGCAGCTACTGTTGTGTAATCGCTGGCTCGCTAGCTGCTTTCGTGTCTAACGTCTTATCTACTCGTATTTGTATGTTTTTATTTTTACAATTACATACAATAATGTATTGCGTGACGAGTGCATATTCGATGTTAAGTTTCTTATATCCTTTTATAATAAGTGACAACCTTCACGGCGCAGACGTCTAATGATTTACGTAGACAAGGTCTCGGGGTTAATTTAGAATTTACTTTAAATTGGCTAGGGTCAGGTGGTCTGGATTTTGTGTCGGATGTCTAAGGTCAAATGTTCATTACGTAGTTTTCCAGTGCATTGGATTAGCATTTTTTTTATATTTATTATTGTTTAAATATGAAATACTCATTTAATAAAATTATTGTAAAGTGAATTAATTATATAAAAATCTGACAGCCTTTTAATTAATTTTAATTATAAATTATTCTAACTGAGGGAGGTGTCCAGTTTCCGGAATTAACGTGCACGCATGACAGATATAAAAGTGGATTAAGCGAGAGATGTCTGTAGTTGTAGAGGTTTTGGGCACTCATTACTCTGCTTAACCCACAAGATGCGTGGCGTGAAGATAACATAGCAAGGCATAACTAATAAACTAACTAAAAAAAATCTAACATAGTCTTACTGCTTATTTCTATAAATCTTAAACATGAAGCGCTAAAACGCCTAATGAGATATTCAAATTACGTAAATGTTTTCAACTCCATAGTGTCATGTTTTCCCTATAATTTACTACGTAAGGCCATTAGAGAAAATTGGCCAAATTACAAAAGCCGAAACATTTAAATTTAATTCCGAATAAATCTAAAGGAGATCCCTCGAGGTTTATTGGTGCTTATAGGTTTATTCGACTTGAAATATTGACATTATTAAGTTTTAAGATTCCGATGGATCGTCGTTATAAAGTGGACTTAGTATAATTTTATATTTTGTACCGTAAAAAAAAAGTATATTTGTAACAAAATTTATATGGGACTAACTAAGATTAAAATATCGACGCGTAACGAGATATTAAAAAAAAAATTAATTTAGTACATCGAATCGAGTAGACTACTAAATATGAATTTTGTTCCGTAACGTGACAAAACTAATATACGACGATTATAAAGCCGACCTATTGCAAAGAATATGTTTAAAATTACAATTGAAATATACATATCGTGAGAAATGTATACAAAAGACTGCAGTTATTAAAATAATTAAATATTTATTTCTCGGCAATTAATTAATTATTTTATTGTAAATTGACGAACTTGCTATACAAGTCTCGATCTAAATTTACAGCCTCGTTTAGTTAGAAAGGACATTACTCGGTTTCGCTTCTTTCTTCCAACGGACAGTAATATATATACCTACTATTATTTTAACGTTGAAATATATTTGCGCTTTAATGATCAACCTGGCTTATTTATTGTCTTGAAATATCTCGACTGTAAGAACATCCAATTTAACTTTTCAAGTATCTTGAAAGATTAAATAGATAATTAATATAAGGGAAATTATTTTAGAATATTATTATATTTTTACGAGATACGGGTAATTCGTGTTTCAACCGTGAAGCAGTTGTGTTTGCATGGCTGTGTTTCGGTTTGAAGGGTGGGATATGGCGGGAATTTACTGGGTACAGAGGAATAACATCTGAGTCCTTAGGAATGGCAACGCATGGGGGTATCATGGGCGAAACAGTATACTCTGTTATGTCCATGGTACTGCTCATGTCTATAGGCAACGGTTACCACTTTCCATCAGGAGGGCATTCAGTTTGTTTGCCATTTTAAGTTGTATAAAACAAAAAAAATTATATAGCTTATTTTAATGAGCATCATTCTAAATAAGAATCATAATGTATTTTGACAAAATTATTATAGGACAAATACTTGAGTAAATCAATTTGATTTAAATATGTTGGGAGCAACTAAAAACGGCAACTTTAATCGTTATAAAATGTGATCTAAATTGGAGTAAATCTTGTCGATTGCAAAAATATATTTTAAAAATCGTAATTGCACAACGTAGTCTCAAAATATAATTCAAATGAGTTGAGAAACTCCTTTTTCTGAAAGTCGTTTAAAAATAATGACATAATCGGTTCACAATTGGGTATGATAACTATAATCGAATTAAATCTCTTTTTTAAATCGGTTAAAATTAATTTCAATATGTGTCTTGTATCCAACAGAAATCGTAATAAGTTATCCAAATACCAAGTCCTCAAATGTAATATTGCAATCCGAATCCACAGGAAGGGCACCGCCCTAATTTTCGACTGCGTTTAATATCAAGCATACCTTTCTATCATCTGTCTTCGTCTCAGATAACCCCCGTGTGTCGTCGCAATAATTAATTAATATCAAAATGAAACATTCATTTAGAATGGAATTCAATAATGTAACGAATATAACTAGGGGAATAAACATGTTGGTTTTGTTCCGCAAAATGACAACGCTTCAATCGTGACAATGAATTTGAATTTAGAACGCGGAACTGTGTTTTCACAAATACATTGCTCTTTGCTTTATAAAAAGGCAAGAATGGTTATTAAAAAGTTAGAATTATAAATAGTATTGATTGAAAATAAAAATTATGAAAAGTACATTTAGAAAAGCATTAAAAGTGACTTCAATCTAGAACATACCCTCATCGATGAATAAAAAGATTTTTGGTAAATACTACTGTTGAGATGGTTGGATGGTAAAAATAGACGAGAACATTTAATGTATGTTATATTTTATTTAAAAATATATTAAAATATATTTTTAAATTGCGACAGACGAAATCAGAGAGAAATACAATATGGCGTGCGCCGAGTTATTCTCAAAGCGATAACAGATGGCGCTACGTGTCCCCTTTACAAAATATGATTATTAAATTTAACCTAATTACAACAACAACATTGAAAATATTTGAATTTAGAACGAGAAATTGTGATCTATCTTTAATTGTAAAAATCAAATTCACGTACACAGTTGCAAATAATACTGACGTACTTGCTTCAGTAACTTACTTAACAATTACTAAAGAATTAACTACGTAATTGGGTAACATAGAAAAAAGTATCTTAAAAAAAATATTAAATTGACTTCCGTACAGCTGTAATTGGATTATAAAGTTGTAACGTATCTTTAACTTTCGTAAACAAAACTTTTGTTTGTAATCTAATGTTATCAAACAAGTAAATAAAATAAACGTTAACAAAGAACAAAGTTTTGAAAACATTGATCGAGTATAGAGAATACGTATCGTTTTGTCTTCTTCAGGTAATACTACGTAGAGTCAGCATCAAAAGATGATGAAGTCATACTATTTTCCAAATTCCCAAATTTTCTTTGATATAAGATCAACAATATTAACGTTAGAATTAGACGAACATAGTAAAAAAGTCAAAATTGGTTAATTACATTTAACGAATTATATATAGAACGTTGTAAAAGGGTTTTGAATATCTTAATTTGTTAATTGACTTTTGATGCTGACCGTACATATTCTCTGCATTGTATTCTTATTGAATGCTAATTTTAAACCTTATTACATAGATATAAAGTTTATTCTAATCTGTTTTCACGCTATACGAATAATAATCGGCAGGCACACATTTGAACCTTTTGAAACAATAGTTTGTTTTACAACAGAACTATCTTTGAATACCAGCCGTGGTCTAAAATGGTCACTTGCATTACTCTGATGATTGTATCGCATAGTAGTGTGAGAGGAAGTTACATTGAATGAATCTATCTATCCTCACGCCGAGTCCTTTGCGGGGTAGGCAGAAAGAACCTTTTACTATGATTATCTTTACATATTTCTTCCTTTCATCTTTCTTCAACCGACTTTAAAAAAGGAGGTTTTTTTATACAACTTAGAATGGCAAACAAGTTGACGGCCCACCTGATGTAAAGTGGTAACCGTCGCCTATAGACATGATCAGTACTATGGACATAACAGAGTATACTGTTTCGCCCATGATACCCCCCGTGCGTTGCCATTCCTGAGGACTCAGGTGTTATTCCTCTGTACCCAGTAAATTCACGCCACATCCCACCCTTCAAACCGAAACACAGCCATACAAACACAACTGCTTCACGATTGAAACACGAATGGGACAGAGGTACTTAAGCAATCGACTTTTGTACAAAGTCTCCCACTGGTAGTTTTCAAATCGGTTGTTCCTTTTACGTAACGGTTATCACTTTTTATCAGGTGGGTCGTCAGCTTGTTTGCCACTCTTAGTTCTTAGTATCCCACTGTTGGGCAAACGATATAATTAATACACTATTATTAGAAGCAAATGCTCACCTTGATATCTGACATCCATCACTATACACGCACCTAATTCACACTAATGGCTGTTAATTACAATGACATCTGTATGTTACAAGCATTATTCATATCAAGTATTATTACCTAATACATTATAATGTATTATACATTACATACATAATTTATGAACTCAATTATACAGACAATCCGAAATATTCAACTGGCTAGACTAAGCGCAATGTGATATGAGGTGTTTATAAATTTATATCTCGTGCAAGATAATTTCTCTTAGAAATAACATATTTATTTATTTAAACTTTAACGCACTGTGTAATTGTGTGTACATTTGGCGGACTTAACACCGGATGTTATTCTCTACCATTCGATAATATATGTTACTTTTATTATTATCATCGATTGTAAAATTACTTATCAAAATCGGTTGCAGTAAAACGTAACATAATCTGGAACAAAAATTGAAATGACACTGCGACTACAAAAAGAAAAGATTTTCAATTTTATATTTTTTGTGTCGCATACATATGAAAAAAAAATGTATGCTATGTCTGCTAATTTTGAATCGATTTTAATAAATTCTTGCAATTGCAATTCCCATATTATTTTTGTGAGAAATAAATATACCGGTCTTCTTTGCAGAGTTAAAAAAATCTTATAATGAAACAAAGTTTACTATTTCTGAGACACGATTCCGCGTTCTAAAATAAAAAATTCTAAATGTAATTCCGCCTTCTAAATTCAAACATTTTCAATGTATTGTGTGCCTGCGATGTGAATATCGGACATTGAAGTGTGCGTGTGCGTGTACGTGTGCGTGCGCGTGTGCGTGTGCGTGTGCGTGCGCGTGCGTGCGTGCGTCCATGCGTTCTGTTACAATCCTAGCATAAAGACATATTATTGCTGACTAACAATATCATTTATTTCCATTTAAATCAGCAGTATTAAACCTATATAAACTCATACAAACTGTAAATCAATCAGTCATAATTTAACTAGCCAAATTACTGCCCAGCTACGGACCTGGTTTCTGCCCGCAGTCTGGCCAGTACAACTAACTAGTTAGATTCATCCAGACTCAATAAAACCCTAAACAAAGGGTCTCGCGCGTCGCGAGTCAAAGTCAACATTCAAGTTAGTGAAAGTGTACTATTAGCTGTGTATAAAAGAAAATATTAAATAAATAATTTCGGTGTGTGGGAAAAAGTTTTTTTTTTTTATATATATTAAGCAAGTGTCCCACACTAACTGTTCGTTCGTTCATTCACGATTGAAGTAATTTTTTTGCAAAGCAAAATGTTCTTGCTGCGAAATTTAATACAACAGCTTCGTGTACGTAAACATGGCCATATAAAATATTTCGCTGTTATAAACTTCAATATGGGCTACAAATCAATGTTGGACAACAGTGCAACAATTTAAACGGTAAATTTGCAGCCGTACAGCCTCATATGGAAACAACGAAAGTAACTGACTGTTATTTATTATTTTTTACTTTTATTAACACCCCACTAACTGCTATCGGAGTTGCGCCGGTGAGTAATTTAATTAATAACTTTTCTTTTTTTTTTATATGTGAACAATCGTCGTGCTTCTGCCGTGAAGCAGTTGTGTTTACATAACTGTATTTCGCTTTGAAGGGTGGAATATGGCAGTAAAAGTCATAACAGCTTAATCTTCAGGAATGGCAACACATGAATGGTATAAGCGACGTAGTATACTCGTACATTGATGGCCATGCTACTGTTCCTGTCTATAGGCGACGATTGTCGTTTTCCATAAGGTGGGCCGTCAGCTTGTTTGCCATTATAAGTTGCATAAAAATATCATTGTTGGTGGTAGTGTCTAGTTATTTATTTAATTTTCTTGCACATAAGTATTGATACATTTTTTTATGTAATCTAGAATGGCGAAATATATGGTTGCCCAGGCAGCTTATACTCGTATCAACAGCGCTGACGGGGCTACCGTTTCAATCTCACTTCTTTTTAAATTCTTTTACTTGTAAATGGTTACACTATTAATATTACTGTAACATGGGTTGTATTTTGTTGAAAAAAGAAACCATACGAAACCGGAATGGGTTGCTTGTATATAATAAAGCCGAGAATCTCAATAATACTCAAATCAAATATTTTTGTTTTTTTTTTATTTCAAATAAAATGTTTGAACAGATGTCACAAACTGCCTTCGTCTCCGTTGTACAGACGAAAGACGTGTTATTTTGTTAACGTAACTACTTACCGTGTCTCCCCCACAGAATCAAGTTCGTATGCATGCGCAGTTTGCATGCTTATAAGATTGTCTATTTCTATATGTTTGCTTTATGTATATAAAGATATATACGTGTGTGTGTGTGTGCGTGCGTGCGTGCGTGCGCGAGGAATTTGTGTATGTGTGTGTGTTTGTTTGCGAGGGCGGGTGTGCGTGCGCATGTGCGTGAGTGTGTATGTGTAACTTTAACGGCTTGATCAATCACAACCGTGGAGGGTAGGGGTCGGAAAATATTTTTACATACTAAGGAGGTCGCGCCTAGATAAAAATTGGAAAACACTGATCTAGAGTATGTTTGAACACGTCAATGTCTGTGTATACAATATGTATATAATATTGAATATTTAGTATCTTGGCTTTTATTTGTAGTTAACAATGTAAAGATGGACGGTGGACCAAAATTGTGATAGAAAGGTGCCCAAGAGGACAGGACAGTCGGTAGATCGCCAATCCGATGGTCGGATGTCATAGTGCGGATAGCAGGGAAGCAGTGGATGAGTTATTAGTTATTAGTAGCGCCACACAAAGGAAGCCGCAAGGTAGGGCATATTTACACTAATATTATAAAGAGATACAGTTTGTTAGTTTGGATGTTCGGCGTAATATCCAGTACTTTTGCTCCAATTTTGAAAATTCTATCACTCTTAGGTATATTATCCCTGAATGATATAGACTACTTTTTATTTTGTTAAATATATATTTTCAATAATTAGTCACAATAAAGGTAATTGAAATATGACGAGTCGGTAATCCAGAGAATCTATATATTTTGCTTCCAGTACCTAAAATTATGGCCAACACAAGTTTTAAACTAATAATACAGGTATAGTCATTATTAATTAAATACAAATTAACATCAATTTGCTAAATAGGTCGTTCTTTTTAAAATCATAAAGAATATTAGTATTGTACTTTCACGCATACCAAAATACCAGCCTTAATTATGAACGAACGAATGAATGAGAATTCTTTATTTGCATTATACAATATAGGAAATAAGCAAGACAATTTACAAACACAACGATACAATTGTATAAGTACCGTAAGGCGGTCTTATTGCTGAGAGCAGTCTTTTCAACACAACCTTAAGGTAATGGACTAATTGTTGTACAAGTAAGTATGATAGTACTGTATAATTAAAAAAAGTATCTTTTGCAAATTAAAAATTATATGTGTCGAACAGTTTAAAAGTTTCACAAACAAGTATTGCATTCGTTCAAAGCCGGGGCCGATCGCTAGTAGATAAATAAAATAATAATAATTCTATTAATAAACAAAATAAATAAAAATTAAATATATTGTGTGTACAATGCATACAATGTTGAAATCAATAATAGTAATTAAACAGTAAACAAACAAAATAAACAAAAATTAAATGTATTGTATAATGTATATAATGCTAAGAGCATTCTCTACCAAGTCGTCGTCGAGGTAATAAAAAACTCGACTGCTGTATCTCTTTTATTCGAAACTTACTGAGCCCAATTGATGCTGTTCAATTAAATGTTATATTTTCCTTAAAACCTTAATAAGATCATTAACAAAATTAATATGGGACCAATACGAGAGTAAGCCGTATCGATTGCAAAGAATTGAGAGAATCGGTACAGAATTGACATAATCTTGAAAATTACGTAGAGGGCCAAAGTAAATTATGAAAGCGTCCAAGGTAAAAAAGCCATCAAACAACAAAGTTGATTTATGTTTTATTGAAGTTCACTTCAAAGAAACCAATCTCCAATATTAAACTAATCAATTTATGTACGCTGGCTTCATTGTTTATCAATTTACTAATAATTTATGTCAAAGAAAGTATAACTTAAATATTGTATTAAAAAAAAAATATAAAACACTTAGGTATTTCATGAGAAATATATTAAAATATGAGAGTATTTTATTGAATACATTTATTATTTACTAAGCTTTTGCCCGCTATGTACGCGTGGGTTTCAGTACTAGGAAAACCAATGAAACAGGCCATTTATAGATGGCGTATCAAGATAAAAAAAATACACTATTTTTTAAAGTAGATTTTCAAGATTTCTACTACACAAATCCCATTTAATTTGGTACAGTAGTTTTTTTGTAATCCAAAAAAAAAAAACTATAGAGACACAATTTCTAAAAAATATGAGTTTGGCATTTTTTGGTCTTATTAAAACGTCTCCTATTATTTTTTCTTAAATATCTACAATGTAAAAACGTCATTTAGTTACATTTTTATTATATTAGTAAGATTTCATTCGTCATCATCATATCAGTCTTGAACTATCCAATGCTGAACATAGGCCCCCCTTGGAAGGTTTTGCTAGTAATTGCCACGCTTAGCAGGCGAATTGGCAACCGCAGTTAGATGATGTTTTAAAAGGGACGCTGCCGCCCATCTCCCCGACTATTAAATTCCCTTAGTCGCTTCTTACGACACTGACGGGCAAGGAAGTGATGGCCTATTCTATGCCGGGACCACACGGAAAGAATCTATTACATGGTGTTAAAATGTATTTTAAATTAATTATTTTCCATCGAAAAGTATATCCAACCTCTTACTCTTACGTTGAATGTAACGAAAATGAAGCCGACGAAAATGAAACCACCAAATTGGGTAATCCTAATAAAACATCTTCGAAACGTACAATTACAAGAGAATCCAAGGCATCCACGACCGCGATTGCGTACCCTAATTCAATTAAAAAGGATTCTGAGAGCGGAATTGTCAAGGATGAAATGACAAACCAAAGCTGATTATAGATTGCAAGCTGAATGGAAGCCGTCAAGAATGGAAAATTGTTCCCTGTTGTGTTTCTTAAAAGATTCCTAATGGGTTTGATATTGTTGTTATATAATACAATTTAAATAAGCTCCCAGTAGTTTTTAAATTGTGAAAACGAAATTTAGTCGCTCACTAAACAAAACTCTAAAAGGAACGTATGGAACTAAAATTTGTTGGGCATTTTTAAACACAGGGGGCAAACAAGCATGTGGCTCGCCTAATGGTCGTATGTTTATTTGCTACCATCGTAACTTATATTTTATATTTAAGCTACTATTTGATCTAGAGCAATATGCAATAATTAAAACATATTCCTTTTTAAAAGGCCAGCAACACTCTTACAATGCCTCTGGTGTTGCGGGTGCTCATGGGCAGCAATAGTCACTTACTATCAGATGAGCTGCATGCTCATTTGCCCACTGTGTTATCTCTCTTCTTATTTAAGAGATTTCTCTTGTCGGGGCAACTAATTTATGTATTCTATTCCAGCCCATATCTCGCCCATTATTTTCTCACTTGTATGATCATTTCTTGTATTTATTTATATTTATAATAAGTTTACTATTGTAATCTTTTGAAGGAAACAATCAAGAGTATCTGTCTATCTTTCTTTGACCTCCCTATACGACACGACACCTAGTTTTCCTTTATGTGACCCATATATTTATTCTTCGGTTTTCCCCTTTTTCTTTTGCCCACTATTTTTTACTTCTAGTATGCTCTTTCTTCATAACGTATAACGATTTTTTAAAGTGCATACTAACCGACTGTATTATAAAAAACAATAGTATATAATACAATAATTCGATTAAACGTATATATACTTCCCCTAGAATCTTTCTATGACTAAACCAAATAACAAAGTCTGTTCTCGGGTAACAATAAATACAAATATTTACTGTTTTTGTGGCGAAGCACGTGGGTGTTACGTACTTGTCCGTAATCGCCAAAATTTTTTATTACAGATAGTTCACATCGATTGCAATTCGAACCTTATCTTTTAGTCATAAAGACTACATTACCCTCGTTTGAAATACCAACGATTTGTCGACTACAAGGACACGATTCCGGTCCTTCCCACGTGTGTTTGCGTCCAATTTAACACCACGATGTGGTCACTTGACTTTATATTGCTTGTATCGTATTTACTTACTTTAAGGTTCAATATAGAACTGCGATTTACAATTTGGTAAACATATTCGGTATTTCTACCTGTACAAGGATATTATCGTATTGCTCAAACGCTGCTTGCAATTTGCAACTGCAGCTTGCGTTACGACATAGATAGAGGTGCATTCAGTGCATTATCATAATCATCGGAACTTAATATCCGATTGGTGAGGGCGGTATCGAAATGGGTGATGACCTTTTACTCATCGATCATCAACCCAAAAAAACCCCAATATAATAATCAAATAATTTTTATATATTACTTTATTACCTATTTAGGGCTCTGTAGCTACAAAGGAAAAACGGAACCCTTTTTCTTAGAAACGCGTGATGGTATAAAGTTGAAATTAATATCATATACTCAGATTTGCAATCAATGTAATCAAATGATACGGCCCTTTATGTTCCATTTATATCGCATATTTTGACGTTCGCAAAGGGAATTAAAACCTATACTATTTTTTACTTCCCGTTGACCTAGAATAATGAAATTTGGCAAGAAGCGATGTCATGTAGCACGAGTAAAAGAAAAAGAAATCGAAATATATAAATTTGTAGGCAATTCTCAAAAAAAAAAAAATTTGAAACTTGATGATTTAGTACGGAGCTCTGGTTACGCGAGTTTGATTCGCACTTGACCGGCTTTTTTAATGTATCTGTCGATCTGTAATTATTTGCTTTGTATTTAATGATCCAAGATTTCGGCGATACAAGCCTAGAGATTAGTACAAGAATCGCCGTTAAAGTGTATTATTTTATCTAAGCAAATAAAATAAATAAATAAATAAATACAATACAATAAATAAATATCGAAGCGGTACTAATATTATCTATGTCTGGTTTCAAAAAACTCTTGCTGCGACGTAGTACAATTGTTCATCTTGGACTTAGGCCAAGTTTTGTCAAAGACTCATTCAGTGTAGGCACTCACACATGTGTACATATACCGTGTGGAGACAGACAAGCTGTCTGTCAGTCTGTAGATAATTGCAAACAGATCATTAGAAGGCATTTTGTTATTAATATTACATATGGTGGGTGTCGTAAGAAGCGACTAAGGCAATTTTATGGTCGAGGGATTGGCAGCAGCGTCTCTCTTAAAGTACCACCAAAGCCTAACTACTATTGCCAGTCCGCCTGCCAAGAGTGACAACTACTGGAAAGGCCCCCAATAAGGAGAGATATTCAGCAGTGGATAGTTAACGGCTGATGTGATGATGTTGATTGGCAAAGCATAGTCTAAATATATATTTTTTTAAGACCATAATGGAATGGTAACCATGCCTGCGCTATTGGTATACACTGGTGGGGTACCAGTCAGGGTTGATAGGTGAGGATGAAGTCAGCTTAGTTGGTCCATCATGACGAATTGAATTTACCGCCAGGAGTTCGACTTGACAGGATTTATTATTAACAGTAGAATTGGCAGTCCATTACAAACAATTTCCTCTCCCGTCTCTTCAATTGTATTATAGTTACCTCACTGTAAAAGGCTGCAAAAGCAGGGTTGACACCTACATTTAGCCTACCCTGATGAAACTACCTTTGAACATTCCTAACCCTATAGCTGTAGTCTGAAGATTTTTTGTATGCAACTTAGAATAGTAAACATGCTGACGGCCCACCTTATGAAAAGTGGTAATCGTCACCTATAGAAATGAGTATTACCATGGACAAAACAGAGTATACTGTTTCGCCCATGATACCCACCATGCGTTGACATTCCTGAGAACTCAGGTGTTATTCCTCTGTACCCTGTACATTCACTGACATATTCCACCCTTCAAACCGAAAGACTTGCCATGCAAACGTAAGTGCTTCATGGTAGAAACACGATTGGGACAGAGGTGCCCAAGCAAACGACTTTTGTACAAAGTCTGCCTCTGGTCTATCAAATTTACGAACATATCTCGATATATCAGTTTAACTAAATACATCTAACTTATTTTTAAAGACGATTTCAAGTTAATAACTTTTAGAAATATTTTCACTCTGTGAACTTGATTTCTAAAATTTAAATTAAGTATACCATCGTTCGTGTTAACGCCATAACGCTGCATGGTTGACTCGACAAGTAAGGGTACTAGATGTAGGTATACCGTTATAATATGCATCCAAGTCAAAAGTATAGCTCGAGGTGGAACGGCCACTGTAGATAATTCAATTGCTATTTTTTAAGGAGAAATAAAATTTTTTATTTCATTAATTTATTACTTTTTTTTATATGTACAATAATAGACTACGATAATGATAGAGAGTAATGCATAGGTATACATAGGCATAGGTGCTTTTAAATGGGTTTAAATAATATTTTATTATTGGTAGTTATTAGTCAAGCTTTAATAACTACTGTAGTTGTAAATAACATCGTGGCCCATCTATTGTGTAGTGTCATATAGGAAAAGGTCTCCGTTAATTAATCGTCATTTAGAAAGAAAGAAAAATAATTTATTTAGTGACATACATAGACATTGTAACAACTAACAGTAAAAATAAATTCACAAAAAAATTTTACTCAGCATATGTCCGGAGTCTTTACGGCTCACCGACGCTGAATTTCTTGATTTAGCATAAACAAGCAAACAATAAAGAAATAAATTACAATACAAATAAAATAAAATATACAATACAAATTATGTATGATTCTCTAGGGTTTATTCACTAAGAAACAGTCTTGTCCTTTGGAATATTTCAACACTGAAATTAACATATCCATCATAAAACAAAATAGTAGAAAAACGATGAAAAATTTTGAACCTTTATAACTTGATACGTCTGGCTGTTGAATTAATATGGGAGGCTTAAAATTATTTGTCTTTTTTGGTTTTGCAAAATTTATGTGATGTATTGCCGTATGGTCCAGGCATAGAATGGGCGACAAGGGGAACTTAATGGTCAAGAGATGGGCAGCAGTATCATTATAGTTCCTTTCACATAAACCCACTCTAACTTGCCGTACTGTCTTTAGATTTATAATTTTCATTTATGTAATAAAAGTCCGTTATTGGCTGTATTTATAAATAAACTAAGCATGTAAGTTACTTTTTAAGAGCTGTGAATTTTTGCATTCAATAAATAAATCACGCAAAGCCTAACTGCAGTTGCCAAACCAAATGCCAGGCGTGGCAACTACTGGCAAAACCCCCCTTATGGGCGGCAGCGGATATGATGATGATGTTCTATAGCATGGGTAGTACCGCTAACGGTTTCAATTTCACGCTGTTATTTTTGCTACTACGCCTCCATGGCCGTTCTGCCTCGACGTGTATCCATGATCGTAACAGTACCGCTACGATTTCACACATCGTCGGATATCGAGGAAGCCCGCTCAGGGATTAAGACGAGTGTAACAAATGTACGAAATCGTTGTTGTTTGATTAATAGTGCTCTACAATAACTGTAATAATAATAACGAACTTATAAACATTATAATAGAAGTTAAGATAGAAAGAAGGAGAGGAAGAAGGAGACCAAGGCATAGTTATATCAGGCAGATCAAGGAAGGAGTTGGTGTCGTGTCGTATTAAGAGGTGAAGCGGCTCGCTGAAAATCGTAGTGAGTGGCAAAAGCTCTACCGACTTGAATAGGATAGATAGACAATAACTGTGCTATGGAGCTTCGTCTTTCATAAAAATGTTTTTTTAAAGGAGATACTTTTGGAAACAACTAAAAGAGATGTTCCATACACCGTGACAGTACGTATAGATATTTCAACGTCGTTAAATAATAATTTATAACATACTAGTGGCCCGTCCCGTCTTCGCACGGGTAGACATTTTTACAATATTTTAAAAAGTCGTTATTGTGTCATAACCACTTTAGATGTACTATACTAGATGGCCAGATGGGGGAAAGGGATTGTTAGTAATGGAGACTGAGAATCCCATTGCTAGCAATATACCCATATTGGTCGACCTCCTGGCGGTTCTCCCTGGAAACTATCATGGTTAATTCCTGATGAATTCATCATAATGAGCTAATTGACCTGTTTTCACTCTCATCTATCACCCTTCACTGGTGCTCCGCCAGCGTATTCCGTTAGCGCAGGCGGGGTTACAATACCATTTTCACCCATCAAAAAAAAAACCGGGCCAGAATGGCTAGTGGAATATATCTTCAGTCTTTCGTATTTTACCGGCACTGCAATGATGAAACAAAGGGGTATGTAAACGCGTTACATTCATATGTTATTCTAAAGAGCGAATTTCTAGACTAATTACTGAACAGAGGGAGTTGTGAGGAAATTGAATGAGATCTAACGCTGCTTTGTACGAGGTTTGTCCGGAAAGTACGTTTTTTAAAAATTTTATTTTACAATTATTCAGGTAAATCAATTTTATCCCCTTCAAAGTACTACACCTGTGACATAATGCACTTGTGCCAACGCCGTTTCCTCTGTGAGAAGGCTCCTTGAAAGTCCTCTGGTTGTAGGTTTCTCAATGCCCCGTCGTAGCTTTTTTTATCTCATTTATGTCCCCCAAATGCCGCCCCCGAAGTACCAATTTGGTTTTTGGGAACAAGAAGAAGTCACACGGGCCCAAATCCGGCGAATAGGGGGGGTGTTCGGTCACCGTAATGGAATTTTTACTCAAAAACTCACGGACAACAAGAGAGGTGTGGGCAGGGGCATTGTTGTGGTGAAGAATCCAACGCCCCTCTCGCGCCAATTCTGGACGAACTCGTGCCACACGAGCTTTGAGGCGTCTGAGCACATCGACGTAGAATTTTCCATCAACTGTCTGGCCTGGAGGGACGAATTCTTGATGGACAATCCCCCGAACATCGAAAAAAACAATCAACATTGTCTTGACATTTGAGCGGGATTTTCTTGATTTTTTTGTTCGTGGTTCCCCGGATGTCTTATCGAATTAGATCGGCAAAAATTTCACGGCCATTCTTGCCGAGTTTCGAGAGAAACTAACGACGCGCTGCTCTTCAACTGAACATGCCGACGGGGTTTCGTTAAGAGGTAACTTCACAGATGGCGTGACAAGCCAGTGAGAGACCAGAACTGAAGCATTGTTAGGGACATAAGCTTTGTATTTCTCGCATTCCAGAACACTTTTATACGAATCGTGAATCGTGAACTTCACAACCTGTACTAGATGCACGTAGTAATTATTTTAATTTGTCTGTTATTAACAAAATAATAAGTGCTATGGCGCAGTTATCTCATAAATGTTTCTTTGCCATCTTTGGGGTAGACAAAAATAATCTTGAAAAATAAAAATATAAAGACACGTGATGTTTAAATAAATAAATAAAATATAATACATATGCGTAAAAAAAAATCAAACCATAATTTTACTTTTTTTTCCCTTAACTCCAGACATGGACAGTGTAATAATAGTATTATAGGACACCTATGGACATCTTAGGATGGGACACCCAAGGTATAGACCTTCGGGTGCCCCATCGCCCGTATCAAATAACGAGGACAGGATATCTAGTATTGACTAAGTGTACTAAGGAAAAAAATGCCGAAGTGTATTTATATAGGAAGGCACATTTTTATTTAAGTATTTTACTGAACTAGGTGTTATGGAAGTCCATATCATTGGTTAGCTAATTAGTTATTTTGTATAATTCCGCTACCTTTAGTGTGTATGCTTCTGCCAACACTTGAAGATTGACTGCTGTTATTATCTATTAGAAGTTCAACAATCTTCCATAGTTGCCATCAATCACTATTATTTCAATTCATATTTATTTAATATGTTACATTAAATACAATACATTAGTGTTTGCAAACCCTTATTTGTAATTTTTAATATCGCGTTACTAAAATTGCGTGAATTTATCATATTTATTTATTTTTGATCCAATAAATTTTCTTGTTTTTATTTTTTTTATTTTATACAACTTAGAATGGCAAACAAGCTGACGGCCCATCTGATGGAAAGTGGTAACCGTCGCCTATAGACATGAGCAGTACCGTGGACATAACAGAGTATACTGTTTCGCCCATGATACCCCCATGCGTTGCCATTCCTGAGGACTCAGGTGTTATTCCTCTGTACCCAGTAAATTCACTTTGATTGTAATGATTTGGTTTAAGTTTGATATTTTAGCATAACTGGTTGCAATTATATAAAAACTACTGTTTAAGTAGCAGTTTGCACCTAACTAACCGAAAACAATTCTAAAGCTATAAATACTTATTAATTACATGTCGGTTATGTCCATGGTACTGCACATGTCTATAGGCAACGATTACCACTTTCCATCAGGTGGGCGTCAGCTTGTTTGCCATTCTAAGTTGTATAAAAAAAAGAGTCAAATAGCCAACAAGTTGAGATCACGAATTAATAGTTGGAAGCAGTGTATTATCATCAAAATACACGATTACCTAGTTTCCCACGTTCATAAACGTTCAACGCTGACCTAGACGTTAGTTCGGAACAATGGTTCTCTGATGTTTCTCACACAGATAAAAAAACATGTTTAATTGTTTCTAAAACGGCTAGAAGATATCTCACAATACGGTTAGTAGAACGTTGAAAGTTATATATTTGATTATTAATACGAAATGGAGAGTTTGAGAAGTATTCCCATAATACAATTTTGTGTTCACATTTGTATAATTAACCATGGAATTTTGATAATAGGCAGTTAAACTTTCCTTTCGTGCTTTTTGTTTAAGAAAAAGGAAATTCTGCTGTTTTTTTTGTAATATTATTCAATTACGTCGTAAATTTCTTAGCCTATTCTTTTTAAATCTAGTATTGTTGGTTACGGTATTATTTTTGTGACGATTGGATCTTGTTTGTCTTTGCGGAGCAAAAAATTGTTTGTTGCTAAGTGAATTGTCTTTATAGACACGCGGTACTGCGTTCTTAATTCAAATATTTAAAATTTAATCTGCCCACTATACCTCTTATAAATTATAGAATGTAAAACGAACAACTGAAGTTGTTTTTTACGTTGCATAATCATAAATCATTATGCGTAAACTCCAAAAATAATATTGTTTTTCTCATTGGAAGGTGTGACATTGCTTTACGTTGATCCAAACTAACGTTGCAGGTCAGTCAACCCATCAGAAGCCAAATTTGTATCCAAAAACCGCGGTGACCTAAATGACATCAGACACTAGATTGGTAATTTTTTTTTTAATTTATGTATTAATTCAAAACACAGCTCTTAGAATGTATGATATTTTTGTGTTATTTTTAGTACTTACAGCCAATTACTCATTTACAATTTATAAAATATTCCTTATTTAGCAGTAAGCGTTTACAAAGCTGAAAATGTCTGCGTGCGTGGAGACATGAGTGCGTCCGTGCGTGCGTGCGTGTGTTGCGTGCATGCGAGCATGCTCCATATGTTATTATATTATCATATTGTAATCTATATGTTCTCTAATCCAATTTTGGAAGTATTTTTTATGGAATTATTTTGATAATTCTTCATCAAATTTGATATTTTGTATTATGTTGCCAACCCGCCTGCCAAGCCTGCCAATTAATATGTGACATATAGGGGGAAGCCTATTTTCAGCAGTGGACAATTAACGGCTGATATGATGATGATGATGATTAAATTGTAACTGATTGCTGATATTTTGAAGACTTATTATTACGACCGTCTGTTCGACAAACTTTATCAGAAATGTTACAAAAATATTTAGATACATTTAAGTAATTGTTAAAAGTTCTGACATCTAGCCCCGGGCCAGTGTTGCCAGATAATTTTTTTTAATTCTCCCAAATTTTTCTCCTATATTACAAAATGTCCTTTACTTTTGTGATTTAGCTGATGGAAAAATTTACCACTACAAGTAATAAAAAAAACCCTGCCTTTCTCTATGCTCACATATGTATACGTTTTACAAATCTCCAAAAAAATTACAAAAACACTCCACATCGATTTTGTTTTTCTAAAAATTTCTCCATCTTTCACATTTTTCCAAAATTTCTCCAAGAGGCAAAATTTTACCCCAAAGTTGGTCAAAAAGTGTCCAGTCTGGCAACGTTGCCTCGGGGGCACTCAAGCCGCTTCCGAATTTTATCAACGATGTACGTCGACCTTAATTGACATTGAAATAAACGATTGTAACGGGTTTTAAGAGATACAGTAATTGACAGCGCTTTTTTATCGCTGACATAGTGCTACCTAATTAGTAGGTATGGAGGGGGGAGAAAAAAGGATTTGTTAGTATCAAGGATTAAGGATCCTATTGTTAGTCTACGGTCTCCCCTGGAAACCATCGTGGTTAATTCATCACGAGTTCGTCGCAATGGGTCAACTCGCCTGCTTTTATCCTTGTCTATCGTCCCATACTGTTGACCCATCAGGGTATGCCGATAGCGTATGCGGAGTTTCCATTACATTATCATCCGTTAAAAAAAAAAATAAAAAAACATGTATCTAGATAAGATCATAATACTGTATACATATCTACCAATGTATTGCAATGTAAAAAATGTTTTTTAACTGTCATATACTTATCTGTTCCAGTCTACAATTTCTTCCTTACAATGAGTTGAAATATAACAGCGTCTCCATATAATTATATTTATATATTTCGCTTTGCTATGCTCGTGATATAATAAATACTTAAGGCACGTGGAACATGCAGATACAACTTACAGATAGCATTTTAAGACAAAACCTACTATAGTGACTCAATGGAGCTTATCTAGTTTACACACGTGTATTATTAACCTTGTAAGATTAGATGAAGTTACCTGAGGTCAATGACCCCACGGTAACCATGTAATATTGACGATGTGAATGCTCGAATAAGGTAATACAAGTGCATTCATATTATGTTGGCGGTTTCAAAATGTGGTTCAGATTGGGACGATTATGGGGCAATCTGTGATGAGATTTGTCATTTGCGGTTAGTAACCAAATTATGGGGACTTCGTCTAGTGGGGGTTAATGCCATATGAAGGCATCAATCCATATAGTGTTGTTATACTAAAATTGTCTAGATATAATATATACCAGAGCTCGATATTGTAAGGAATCAGCCTTGTTACCATGCGTGAGAAAGAACAAGACGCAAGACGTTGCTGTTTCACCTATTAAATGCGTGCGCGCAGTGGCAATAAGCTGTCTCCCGAAGTGTCTACAGATTTCGTTGCCGCTCGACTAGGAGACCTTATAAGTATTTAGTAATGGCAATAGATATCAAAGACAATTTGAGTGTTGCCATTCTGATAAACACAAGAATCAACTTGTCCGTAATAATGAAAGTTTAAATCAGGCTTGTTCACTGTATTACAATCATCAGAGTTATTTAACGATTTGGTATCACAAAATGAAGCATGCTCTTTACAGGTAGTAAGTAAACCTGGCCACGGCGATTCTCTCAGCGAAATAAAGTTGAAGATTTCCCTAAGAGCTTGCCCGTACAGACCCTGGCTGCCTTTGTTCGCTACCATTTGCACTGAATTTTGATTTAAAGCTGAAAATATTTACAGCAACCCGGAGCAGGGCGCGTGACCCGGCTACATATAAAAGCACTCTTTGTGAACCTATCAATATACTAAAAAGGTGGCAGAGCATTTCCGTACGTGCGCCGAATGCAACTGTTCAATAAAATTGTACCAAATGCGTCCAATTTTAGAAGTGAGTTCATATCTTTAAACGACATTCAAAAGAGTAGATTCTAAACTTGTCTGTATTTTTTTGTGATTATTTTAAGCTATTATGTTACCTTTTTTCAATCGATTTTCACACGACTTCAAAAAAGGGAGTTGTAAATTAGATTCTGTGTTCTTAGACTTGTTACTTCATAACTGTTATTTATAAACTAAGATTTTTTTTGTTATCTGAAAGGATAGTTTTTTTTATAGAGCAAAATCTTTTATGTTAATTCTTTTTGCAGTTAGTACGATTTACTATGGAAGTAGAAGTCTATAAGTAGATTTCTAATCGAAAAAAAAATGCAGCTACAATCGTCACGAAACTTATATGGCGCCAAAAGAAAAATAAATCCTATTTATTGCAAAAAGAATTATTCAAATCGGTTCAGAGTAACCGTCGTACCGTATAACCGTCGTCATTGCAGATGAGTTAAGTAAAATTTTGTTCAGTAGAATTATTTTATTTTTTCTCGCTACCATTAGTGTGTGTGCGACTAGCAATATTTGTTACTGAGAATCGACCATTTTTAGAATTCCTATTGCTCAGTATACTGGAGGCTGGACAGGGTTGTCAGACGCGAATTTAGATTTTTATCCAAACCTTAAAATTTTTCACTAGGTAAATCGATATTATTTCCAGAACTTTTATCCAATCACAAAGTTGTATTATTTTCACTGTGTTGACACGTGTCACAAAGTGTGAACGGCGAAGAAAAAAAGGTCATTCCTTTTGTCTCTGTTTTTAGTTTATTTTATCCTCTCCTTCTCTTATCCCATTCTTTATTGTGGTGCCTCTACATACACTACAATTAGCAAAAAAAACTTAATTTTCTCAAAAAAAATTACTTTTCTCCACGAATTTAATTTTTACGGCCAGAAAAAATTATTACCCAAAATTGCTAAAAAAATACTCAATCCGGCAACACTGTAGCCAGATTAAAATAATTGTAATCAACTAATCAGAGATAACTTTCGTATAACACATAATTCAATAATACAGAATTGAAAATTGTTTATTTTTGGAAGATGCTTAGAAATTAAAACAACTCTTTCGAGTCAAGAATAAGGTATGGTGACATCATTGTAGCTCGTTTAAAGCTATCCGAGCATCAATTAAGGGATAAGCAAAACGCTCTATACATTCCTAGACGTTGAGTCGTATGTAGGTCGGCATAAAAATTGGCGTCATATTCCATAGCATTCGTTAGTTTGTCATCATTACCGTCTCGGACATTTATTGTCAACTGCTGAACATAATTGCCGGAATTAGCATTTATAACTTCGCCGAGCGTCTGCAGGAACAAAAACGCCCCAAACTCATGGAAAGGTATTACAGAGCAATTGAAAGTTGATCTAGTTCGATGCACACTTACTTGTAACTACGAATACATTTCCCTTGCATCCATCGAATTTGAATTCGTCGTTTTATCTAGTCGTAGTAGATCATAGACTACGTTTACTTATACACGATCGCCGATCGATATTAACATGTTAGATAAAGTATCTAAAGTATGGGCACGTGTAAAATATTTCATTTATTCGAATCCATTCAGCCAAAACATTGTTACCAATTTTCACATTGATATTTGTAGCTTTATTTTTTCATAAGATCCTTTTAGACGAGGGACAAACTTTTACGGAGGTCGTGGAACTACTTTTTAAGTCGCTTCAAAGAGAGGAAGGTTGACAATTTGTCAGTATATTTTGTGAGTACTATGTTTATTCTATGGTTTTATGTGTCAAAAGTTATTTTGTCAATTCTTAATCGATTTTGTTATATTAACTTATAGATTTTTGTTTTGCATGGTTTATGGTTTATACAGAGACGAGATGATATAAAGTGATCATTTGATAATCAGGTGATCCTGTGATGTTAACGATTGAAGTAATTTTTTTTTTATTCATCATCATCATTATCATATCAGCCTTTGACTGTCCACTTCTGAACATAAGCTCCTCCCCCCTAGGGGAGATTTGCTAGTAGTTGCCACGCTTGATTGGCAGATGCATTGACAACTGCAGTTAGCGTTTGGAATTGTTTTAAGAGGGGTGCTACTGCCTATCCTCGCCCTCTTTTACTCACCTCTTACCCACCCACGTGTAAGGATGGAGTGGCCTATTCTATGCCGGAACCACACGGGCATTTTATTATTAATACGTATATAATAAAAATATACATTACATAACAAGTCAACGTTTAACTCCATGGGGGGTTTCGTCTTCCGCAAACAAACGTCCCTTAGCTGCGCAGCGCCTAACTGTTTAAAAAAGAATGTTATCTATATAAAATTTGTTGGTCGATCCAACTTAAAACCGAAGTTTCTCTTTGTACCTCGATCCCGGGAATCCTTGGAGCGAGTAATACAAAACTTGTTATTGTTTCTCTACTTTAGATATAGAAAAGTTTTTATTAAAAAACAAATAACTGAGCTCTAAGGATTTTTAATGAACTTTAGTTTAGCTACTTCCAACTGGTTCCACTTAATTGTAGTTGAAATTTGTACAACTTGTTTTTATACTTACTGGATTTTTCTATTTGATTATATCACCCTTGACGTCACAGGATACACTGGGCTGTCCGGGAGAGTCTCCTCATTTTAATAATTACTCATTTGTTATTTTTTTAGATTATTGTATTAACGTGACTGAGATAGTTGATTAAAATTATTTTGTTTAAAGTGTACCTTCAAAAGGAAGAGACAAATTTTCAGAATCGTCGACATATGAATTTAGATGATTTTTATATCTGTCTAGAAGCTTTTTGAAACTTTTTCACCTTTAGAAAGCTGTATTATCAGTAAGTAACATAAGCTATATGTTATGTTCGAAAATTATATGTACTCGTGCGAAGCTGGGCCGGATCGCTAGTAAAACTTAGACGAATTAATAAATTCTTCAGTAGTGTTCAAATGCTTGAGTTTGGTCAAATTCTTAATCGAATAAGTTACAAATCGATACGGTCCTAACGTCACGTCATACAGAGGAAACTCCAATGCAACTAAACCACAAATCTAAGTAGAAAATTTAATACATTTCGGAAATATGCTTATTAAATTATATTTTTTTATTTTAAAAATTCCATAAACGTCATCATAAGACAAGCTTGAACGTAGAACTGAGCTACGAAATTAATACTGATGCTGAAAGTAATAATAAAGGATATGATCATGGGCCGCGGTAGTCACTTACCATCAGCCGCATGCTCGTTTGCCCCCTTGTCGTAAAAAAAAAATGGAATTCAACTCTATAAAGGAAAATATTACTACCAAAAATTTGTGAACCACTTCCACATTTTACATTTATAAAGATATATTGAACTGTCATACAGATGGACTGTTAAACAGGTAGATATTTTGAAATTGTAAAGTTTCATTTATACAAAGCTTATATAGTTACCAAAGAAGAAAAAGGAAAATAATACACTGTTTCCTTTTCTTAGCTCTTTTCGTATCTGTAAACAGTATTCTTATAGAATAAGAGAATAGTAATTATTGATGTATTAATTAATATACTTGTTGGTAGTTACTTACCATCAGGTGAGCCGCATGCTGATTTGCCCCGTGTTGTAAAAAAAATTAAAATCGAAATCCATAAAAGAATAAATGCCATAATCCAAAAAATATAAAAAATTGTATGTTTTCTTAGTCTCCTCCTTACTTTTATGTCCTACGATAGACAATCCACTGCAAATTTGAATGTCAGTCATACTCTAATATTGAATGCTTTATACAAGTACTATGAAAATGATAAAAATTCATCGTGAAAAAAGTCTAAATTGTAAAATGTTCATCTAAAAAAATGTTCACATCGTACACAGTATCACAACTGACAAGGGTACAAAATCCAGCCAGTGCATGTCGGATTAAAGACCCTATTATGCTGTTGGCTTCGCTGGTCTTTGCAGCTTCACTAAATGTCATTCGCTAAAATTGATCTAAATCCCAGGAAAAGGAAATATAGTTACTGTCAAACAACTTAAGCCTTTGTTCTTAAAGGGCGGCAATGGAGAATACTGTTTCATTTCAATTAATGATAATGAAAATGGAATGGTGACTACGCCTGCATTATTGGTTTATGCTGGCGGGGTACCGGTAAAGGACGAAAGATAGAATGTAGTCAGATCTGTTGTTGTAATGAATTTACCAAGAATTAACTATGACGGCTTCCATTTGATTTTCCATTCCATTTTGCATGGAGATCGACCTAATTGTAGTCTTTGTTAACAATGAAGTTGCTAGTTCTTTCAGTAAGAATCCCCTACCCCTACAGTTTACCTGATGGTGAGCGGCTATCGCAACTCTTAAACGCTTGCAATACCAAAGGAAACACAAATTCCCTGATCCGCATAATATGATCTATAATCATAGTGCTCTGTAACTTAACAGTTTTCTAACTTAGAATACAGCGTTGGACGCAAAATACTTGATTGAAGATATAGATGAAATAAAGATATACAGACGACTTTGTACGAAGACTCCCTTTTTAAAATTTCCATTTATTTCTTTATCATTTAAACAATTTGTTGTTCTGTTTATGCCATTTAAACCGCGTATAAACGCACCTTTAAAATATAGCAATTATTTATTACAAGTCCATAAATTGGAAACAGGAATTATATGCCCAACCCGTATAATTTACGGTCTTTAGTTGTACAAAACTTAGCTGGAACAAACTTCGACCACTACAAACCGCTGAAAATCATTCTGGAGAGATCGAATTCCAGAAACGTCACAAGAAATGTCAAACGTTTTTGCGAGCAGGACCCATGTCCGTACCCAAGTCACTGCCTTGTGGCGGTGCTTACACATGTTTCCATAGAACTATATCCAAAACAAAGACGCAACTTGCCAGAAAAGGTATTTAATTAAGTTGCCTGAATTAGGAGGTAGTATTAACACGGTTCGCCCGAGGCGTAGGGCGAGCTCCTATATTTTGCAAGCCTGCTTCAGAATGTAAAGGTACGATATTTTAACGTGCTCTCTAACAAAAGATAATGAAGATAATGTGAGCACTTTACTAATTAAGACTTTATTTATGGAGGGCACAAATGGAAATGTAAGCGAATGTATTTGTTTTAATCAATGACCAGGTGTTTGATGGCGCTAACTTTATTAGACAATTTTGTATTTTTTTTTTCTTCTTTTAAGTAGCTCTCGGAAGTTTAAATATACAATTCTTTTTTATCAGAATTGGAGTGGCAACAAGCTGACCACTCATCTGATGGAAAGTGACGAAATGATATAAGTGGATAAGAGAATGTTTTATTGATTCAAGATGTCTTTTGAAGATCGTAAGGCTTTAAACTAGTATTTGGACTTATTGTAACCTTACATATAATGAAACAATCCATTAATAATAATCTGTCTATATTTACCATGTTTTATCTGCTACTAATACACGAAGCATTAGAGTAATATTCTCCTATGAAATGTAATAATCCAAAATCATCTATTGAAAACGCAAGATCAACAACAATTTATTTCTGTTACTACATTCATTAGATGTTGTCATAATATTTCGCTACTCGTAAATTGGACCAATCGAGCGCAAGCAGCAGCTTCAAGCCGTCCATCGTTTAACACACCATTGCGTTCGGGAAATTTCCAATTGCTGGCGTCGCTTGATAGTCCGAAACATTGGCTAGCGGCCAAGGCACAAAGTCGTTACGCGCCAATTTTGATGAGTGTCAAGTGTTACGAAGTGTTTGGGATCATTTTAGTCTATTTTAAACTTAAGTTCAATAACATTTCAGTAAGGAGCCACTTATCTTTATTGGCCGTTTTGTTTCGGATTATCATTACTTGCAAATATGTTTTTATTAAAGTAAATAAAGCAGAAGAAGGTTTTGTAATGTCTACTTTGTAATGAGGATAAAGACTGTTGGATATTATACGAAGCTATATATTGATTTTAGCACCAATTATAATAACTATAAGGTATAAAAAAAAACCAGATTGACCAATGTATTTTTAATTAATGAAACTAAATAATAGTGTTTAATACTCAATGATGCATACTTACTGTGTAATGACGATAGAGACTGTTGGCCACTTGATTTTCTCTGGGTCTTTATTCAAAGGGCAGTAGGGATCTGGTCGGAAGAATACCTGGTTGATAGAAACATTTTGTACAAGACAAAAGAATATAAGAACACTAAGCTCCAGAAAAAGTAGCGAATTATATAATTATATTGCCTAGGAATATAACTATTCTTATTTTAAAATTGATTAAAGACATTGAAATATGACGCAACGAGTTTAAAATATTTTTAGTTAGAATATTTGATGGACAGGCAGGATGTGTCTAGCAAAAAATATCTGCACCTGTAGTAATATGAGACACAACAACAATAATCAATTAGAATCAATGAAGAAATTGCGAATTTATTATATAACATACATAAAAAAAGGACAACAGTAGAACCTTCTAAGATGTCGCTTAATTATTCAATTAACAAGAAAAATGTTCAGCGATTTATTTTTAAAGGATTTACGTAAGACTAAATCGTAATTGCTTTTTCCTCCATAAATTATTGCATGATGAACATGTTAGAGTTCAGAACCGTCATTTATCTTTGTAGAAATGAATCCCAATGATATTTGTTGTTGACGTTGATGTTTCTTCATTGTGTTCATTACTGTTACAAGTTTTAACATCTTAATTGATTTTATGAAGGAGTTTACCAAAAATTGAAAACGTAACAATTAATGGTAGCATGGACGGCATAGTACTGACAAGTGGTCCTTCATCATGTAAATTGATACGTATTATTCAGAGTACTTCAGGAACTTTATTTTCTGCAAACTTGTATCGAAATATGTGCTTTTAAAAATACAAATTCCTTATAATATCTCTAACTTTGTCGTTGTCTTTTCTGAAATAGATATCGACGTGCGATTTTTAGTCATCTGAACTCTAATTCACCTATAGCCGACTTTTGTAATCATGTTTTCTGCAAAGGTGAACAGCTGACATTCACTTGAAATGTCTTCTAAATGTTACAGTTTAAAGTTGCAATGGTAAGGTATCCGTAACGTAGTGTTTTCTATTGTATTATTTTATATTTCTTATTTTATTTCCTTTGTCCCTCCTTGATTGGTTTTTAAGTAATTTCTAAGAGGTCTTCAATACTTTTTTTTTCTTGTTATATTATGATATTACAAGATCAATTCTAATCAGATTTTCACAATTTTTTATACAATCGATGGAGTTTAGGTTTTTCTATATACTATATTAATTTAATGATGATTGAAGCTACCGTTTCCTGTTGCAAGTATACCTACGAAACATCTTTGTCGAAGTTTTCAGTAGCCAAAATTGACCGTGAAGTAGTTGTGTTTGCATGGCTGTGTTTCGGTTTGAAGGATGGGATATGGCGTGAATTTACAGGATACAGAGGAATAACACCTTAGTCCTCAGGAATGGCAACGCATGGGGGGTATCATGGGCGAAACAGTATACTTTGTTATGTCCATGGTACTGCTCATATCTATAGGCGACGGTTACCACTTTCTATCAGGTGGGCCGTTAGCTTGTTTGCCATTCTAAGTTGTATAAAAAAAAACCTGTAAGTAATTTCTTCAATTTTTTCAAACGGCTATATTCTTCAGGAACGACAACGTATGATCGGCATAGCTAGAGATGGGCAGTGGGAAAAAACCCAACGGGAATATACCCAGGTTTTTTCCCATTTGGGAAAAAACCGGGTATTTATATGGGAAAAAACCCAATAGACGGGTATTTTCATTATTTACCGTAATTATCACGATCTTAAAAATATTTATATATTTTTTTATTTTTAAAACAAATGCAGCGAAAAATAGGTAGATTGTGATGCGTACATATTTTGCGCCAGCGTATATAGGGCACTAGCTATTGACTAGCTTGTTTGAAACGTCAAAATGTGTAGCGTGATTCAGAAACTAAAATAAAACCAGCAGTTTTTTATAACAACAAAAAGACGTCTTCTTGTTTTATCATAAGATTTTTTTGCGCATTGTGATGGAATGTTACTTAATTGCAGAAAGAATATATTTTGTGATGTTCATGATGCGGATAATGGGTATAGCCGACAATTACCATTTCAAGTGGACCATCAGCTTATTTGTCATTTTAAGTTACATAAAAGTTACTTTAATATCAAGATATTATTCAGATCAACTGTCTAAGCGGCCAAAATTAACTGAAGTGTTATTTTACATTGACTTTTTAAATTAATAAATCGATGCCTCGTTGTTAGGTCACCCATGAAAAGGTTAGGTTTTATGTAAAAGCTACTAATTATATTTTGTGGCGTATATTACCTAAACAACAGTATGCATATAAGGTGCCCTAAATTTCTTTAGCGAATTTAATTTATTACCATCAGAAATAAATTTTGTAAAATGCTAGGCCACCTTATACGATATGATGATTTTTTTAAAGAGCATACTAGAAGGAAAAATAGAGGGCAGCAAAAGAGTAAAGGGTAGACCGAGTAATAACTATATGGGACAAATAAAGAAAACACTAAGTGACATGACACTTAGTATTTCGTTATAAGAAAGTCAAAGATATAGCCTGGAATAGAGCTGGCTGGAAGAAAATGCATGGATTGGTTGCGCCGACATGATGAAACTCTTAAATAAAAATAAGAAGAAATAAATTTAGAGTATTTTACTCAGCTCTACGCATAATTTCGTTTGCATTGAAATGTATTCTTACACACCTTAGAAGATAATTAATATTCTTTCAAAATTTCATTTATTTCCAGTTGTTTTTACATAAACTGTTAATAGACAAACCGATAAAGAAAATTTCAAAACAGTTTTCAAAATTTCAAAATATTTAGTCAGTAGTTTTTTTTACAATTTTATTATATCGTTTTTTTTTTTATTTATTTAATTAGTATGCATAAATACATTAAAAAGAAACTGGATTTTTAGTATCATTTAAACCTCTTGGGCTTGTGCGTGATACTTTACATTTCGTTCTCAAATGTCAATATCTGAACTAGTATTATAGTATGGTTCCGGCTTAGAATTTCTTTACTATGGGTGTCGTAAGAGGCGAGTAATCGTACTTAATAGTCGAGAGATAGGTCGGTAACACGCCTACCGAACGTGGCAACTATTAGCAAAACCCGCCATGGGGGAGGCAACTAGCATGTTATGTGCAATAGTGGGCAGTTAACGCTGATATGATCATTATGTTACTCAAAAATAAACTTTCAGAATCTCCTTGTTGGTTAATAAAGAATTCTGATGCATTTCCGCTCAATGTGTTCGCCTATTAACACGGTGAATCTATTTTAAACAGATAAACACACTGTTCTTAACATTCTAACAACGAGTACGTAATTGTTTGATTCATCATTATGTAGGAATCTTACTGATATTGTATAATACTTCGGATTCGAATTCTATCACGCAAACAATCTCCGAGAATAGCCCCCTGAGTAATTTAAAGTTTTTGCATACGGGCAATCGTGTAGGACATTGTGTCAGTTTCAAGATTATAAAAAAAAACGATGTAATAAATATGAATTTTGTCACAATTGTAGTTCCTGTTTTTTTTTTTTTTATTTTTGTGACAAGAGCCTAAACTATTCTATTTTGACGACTTATTAAATGCCATTAAAACAAGCAGTGAAATCCGCAGGTTTTACAATTTTCTTCCCAAAGAGAAACAGGCGCGTAGAAAAATAAAACATGAATTGATTATGCAAATAGGTGAATTTAAATGCATCCGAAGAATTAAGCATGGCGCTCTGGTTTGATAAACAGGAAACATCTCATCAGAAACTCCAGTTATATTTTGAATCCCTTTGATCCGTCAATTTTTCTCGTAGCGCCATAAGGCCGTCGTGAATAAAAAAAATAATGTCATTCTTTTTAGCTATTTATAAGGCGTTTAGTGGCTGGTGTTATAAAGACATTTATTGAGAAGGCGTCAAAAGAGGAACTGTTTTTTTTTATTTATTCTCTTGCACACATTCAAGACAGAGTAGACTTAATGACAGTAACTTACCGGTTTATTGACGTTTTATATTTTAGTTATAAACAAACTACTTGTATTTTTTATTGCATTAGATTTTATTGTATTTTTTTTTACCTCGCAAAAGCAGTTTCTTAAAGGTCATTAAAAAATTAATATTTGAAATAATTTAGAACGCGGAATATTCAAAAAGAGATTACTGTTCTAGAATTGTTGATAAGAAAAACAGGTTTTTGCTAAGCAAAAAGTGACTGCTTTAATCGTGACAAATTTACTTAATATGGTATCAATAGGAGAGTAAACCTTATCCGGACGATTGCAATATTATTAAAATTGGTTTAGCATTGACAGCGATATTGCGTAACAAAAAAATAAAAATGAGAAACTTTTTTCTTTTGGAATGCGAATAATAAATATTATAAAATTGATGCCTTCTATTTCGTCTCTTTCTAAAGTGACGCATCTCTCCTGTTGAACATATCGGTATGGGAAAAGGGTGAAAATGTATGGATAAAATTAAAATAAAATGCGCATTTGTATATATATGCTTTTTATTTTTTTTCTATACAACTTAGAATGGCAAACAAGCTGACGGTCCACTTGATGGAAAGTGGTAACCGTCGCCTATAGACATGAGCAGTACCATGAATATAACAGAGTGTACTGTTTCGCCCATGATATCCCCATGCGTTGCCATTCCTGAGGACTCAGATGTTATTCCTCTATACCCTGTAAAATCACTGCCATATCCCACCTGTCAAACCGAAACACAGCCATGGAAACGTAACTGTTTCATGGTAGAAACACGAACGAGGTGCTCTAGCAAACGACTTTTGTATAGTTTCCTTCTAGTGAGATTTTTTCCTAACTACTATCACAAATCTGAAAGTGTGTTTGTCACGACTTTCCACCTTCAGTTCAATCAATTCAATCAATCGCACGTACTGTATGGGATAGAAAAATCCAATCTTCCGAACGGAGTCACGGGTAAAAGATAGTTCTTTTATAAATTCGAAATTAATGTAAATACTGTGCTCTAACCAATCATTCAACACTCAATGCATCCATTAGTGAAATAGTAGGAAGATAAATATCGATAATAATTTAACTCTGGCAATGTAAAGCTATCCCATTCATCGATCAATTCGGGCCCATCCATTACGTTTTGCGCAAATATTTTCACTTCGGCAATCCATCTACGGCCATCACGCAACTTTATTTGTTGCTTATCCTGTCCAATCGACATTTTAAATGCTTGTCTGTGCCCGCGACTTCGCGTGACTAGTATAAAAAGTAGCTTATGTCCTTCTTCATCCCAAATACGACGTGCATGCCATATTTCAAAATGGTTTGTTCACTTTTTGTATGTATGTACGCAGTGGCGTCACAAATTCTGAATCGAATTTGGGACTTTACAATTGATAGGATTTACTCCCATATTTTGCCATGTGGTCCCGGTATAGAATAAGCTACACCTTCCTTTCCCGTGGGTGTCTTAAGAGGTACTTAATAGTCGATGGATGGGCAGCAGCGTCCCTCTTAAAATATCACTAAAGCCTAACTGCGGTTGCCAACCCGTTTGCCAAGCGTAGCAACTACTGGCAAAACTCCCCTTATAGGAAAGACTTAATTAATTAATTAATCGCAACACTGCAAAATAAGCGTGTTTTGTTTTCTTTTCATCCTAGGAAGGATAAGGCAATGGGCTCTGCCCATATGATCCATGTCTATCGTTTTGATTATAAAAAAGTAAGCCAAACGTCAAATTAACTAAGTAAATTTTGACACCATTTTGATACTCGATATTTTGATATATACATACCTATATCTGACGCTTGTCTCCCATTAGGGTAGACAGAAACAATGGAACGCCAAATACTTCGATTCAAAGTAACTTCTTTCGCTTTTTATAATTTTATTACTATATAATCTAAGGTCCAATCATATTGTAAGGCGTGAGGAAACGTCACTTTAAATACCAGTATCTGACAGAACCTAAAAGTTTAATGTACCATAAAATGACACACTTCGACGATCGGGATAGCTGTTAAATGTTAAATGAACACTAAAGGGTAAAAATGGCATTAAAACTCGTACCGGGATATCTACAGGGCCTATCATAAACATTCGTCATTTGAATGCTTTAGCGCGTTTATGGACATTTTTAGTGACCTTTTCGCGCTAAAACTCTTTGGTTTCTCTAATAGTCCAGCAATAAAATCTGACAATTTGAAAGGGTTGTAGTTAGAGAATTTAGTGAAAATATACTCTATTTTACAAGGATATAAGGTTGATATTGGATTGCTTGTATGTTGTGTTAATTTTTATTAGTATGAAACCTTATGGAATTGCAACCATGTACAAGCAAGCGTAGTGTAATTTGTAAGTAATCTCTATATGCCCTTACGAATACTCTTTCACCCATGATACCCCCATGCGTTGCCATTCTTGAGGACTCGAGTGTTTTTCCTCTGTACCCTGTAAATTCACTGCCATATCCCATCCATCAAACCAAAACACATCTATACAAACAACTGCTTCACGTTAGAAACACGAATGCGACTTTTGTACAAAATCTCCCTCTGGTACAAATTAAGATAAATTTCGTAAGAATATATTAAGATATTAATGTGGGCTTAAAAACTTTTAACGTAAAAATGCTATCATTATAGTATTTTATACTTTATAACTTTAACACAGAACGCAGTAGCGTCAACTCATACAATATTTATTACGAAGTAAAAAACAATACTCCATTAAAGGTTTACGAGGTGTCATCGTCGTAATTTAAGCGGAGGCGAGTTCATAACGAGAAAATTAAAAATGCATCCGCAGACCTATTCTATTGTTGGAACGTTTCAGAACACAATTTGCTCCTTCGCTCGCTGCGTTCCTGGTACAGATGGACGATATCGACAAGCTGTTTTTTTTAATTCAAATTGGTTTTAACCTAAAACTTCTGTTTATGTAAATAACTAACAGTATATTATTAATATTTATATTCGTATCAAAATCTTATTAAATTTTCGTTACAAATGTTATTTATAAATCAACATATATATATATATATATATATATATATATATATATATATATATATATATATATATATATATATATATATATTTTGATTAATCGAACATAACTAATCTAAAAGATCGGCCACATACCTGCGAAATGGAAGGAAGATGCTCTTATAGGATTCAATGTCGTATCTGTTTGGAAATAATATACAAATATACCTATGTATATGCTATATATAACTAATGCAAATAATTGCCATTAAGTTGGGAAGTAAAGTCTGTTTTCATAGAATTTAACGTGAAGGTTACCAAGTTTTGATGAATTTACCTCAAAAACACTATCTAAATATAATTAATATTCAAAACATTTGTTCAAATAACCGATTTTTTATTTTCTGCTGGACATTATCAGACTGTTACAGTCAGGTCTGTTGTTTACATTTTCATTAGATTCTATTGAAAATATTGTTGTCGAACTATTTTATATTGGCTCCCTTGAAAAAAGTATACTTAGGGAGTACATGACTCAGATATGTCTTTACGATCTTTATTCGGATCCTGAGATGGACACCAGACTATTCTGGAGTAGGCACGTCCCACCCAGACCCGTCCTTAAATACTCCTATAACTGAAACAGACTCAGCCTTGCAACAAGCCTAGCGAAATACAAAACTTTAACTTTACCAGCTGCCAACTGAAACTTGCTTAAACAACAAGCTTTAGTTGAACTGTAGTATATTTTGATGATATAGGACCGTTCCCATTATCAGAATAAGCGTATTCCCCACACCGTAAACAAACGAATGGCCAAGTGTGAACTTTAAATTTATGCCGGGCCGCGTCGAGCCGCCAAACTTTGATACCGAAGTTTTTTACGGTGCTACCCGCACATAAAATAATGAATGTGAACATTGAACTCCATTTGTATGCATAATAAACCACGTTAATGGAAACCAATATGATTGACACGGCAATTTAAGTGTTTGATGTCTCTCAACTACGTACACCTACATATATTTTAGGTCGTTTATAATTAAAAAGTTTTATGCAATTTGTGTTGAGTTAAATTGAGTTTCGTCATTCAATTTCATCCCCAGGATGTAACAGGCAACTGGGGGATTTCATCCCCTTGTTACATTAGTGCAAAAGATGGAAAACTTGATATAAATGCCTTTTGTAGTACATCCAGGCGTGTTAATAGTAGTAATAACAGTGCTGAATGTTACAGTGTGCCATCTGGTTTTAGTCTGAACTGTGTTTTACAATGAGTACTAAACTAATGGAAATTATTGTTTTTTTTTTTCTTTTTATTTATATAGCAGGTAATTATTTATGATTTTTTGCTGTCTCTTCCGCTCTTCGAAGTGTTATATAAACACTTTTACGTGAAGACAAACGTTGGTTTTGTTAATTTCTTAAAATATATAAAAAAAAAAAATAATTACTAAAAAAAAAAAATGCCTACTTGTTTAATACCATCTTTATCCACTTGTTATTTGATTAGAATTATTTTATTTAATTCCGCTATTATTAGTATGTGTGTTACTGCCAACACTCGAAGATTGTCTATCACTATTATTGCTTAAAGTTTCACAACCATCCACGTGTTTAGTTTCCACTTATTTAATACCATCTTCAATACAAATATGACCTTGATAGTGACGCTCATTTGTATATACATATATGCATAATTAACACTTGAATAGACAGAAACGTGAATTATGTACTCATATACTAAACGAGTTTAAAACTAAATAATAAGCATTTAAAACTAGTACTGCAACATAATATTATGAATTTGGTAAGAAAAATATTATACCAGAGGGAGACTTTGTACAAAAGTCGATTGCTTGGATACCTCTTTCCCATTCGTGTTTCTACCGTGAAGCAGTTGTGTTTGCATGGCTTTGTTTCGGTTTGAAGAGTGGGATATGGCGTGAATTTCCATTAGTAGACAAGGGTACAGAGGAATAACACCCGAGTCCTCAGGAATGGCAACGCATGGGGAGTATCATGGGCGAAACAGTACACTCTGTTATGTCCATGGTACTGCTCATGTCTATAGGCGACAGTTACCACTTTCCATCATGTGGGCCGTCAGCTTGTTTGTCATTCTAAGTTGTATAAAAAAAAATTAGTAATGGTGTGTGATGATCATTGCTAACAATATATCGTATTTGATTTACTTCGACGCGGTTCCTTCTGGAAACCATTGTGATTATTTTTTGTAGAATTCGTCACCATTGGCTATCTAACCTGCTATCATCTTCACCTATCATATTTTACCAGTACTTCGCCAACGTATACCGATAGCGCAGGCGGAGCTACTATTCCCTTACCATCTATTAAAAAAAAAAATAAGTTATTGCTTATAATCGAGGTCATTTTTTAAAATTAATGCAGGTCTTTTATTATGTTGTTGGTTTTTTTTTCTATAAACGTACCTAAATTATGGTGTCACCCCATAGCTTGATTACTTCTGTTATTAATGAAAATATTAGTCTTCGTAAAGTATCTTCATACTAACTATTACATATTTCATAATAACTATTATAGTGTTTAGTCACTTTCATATAAATCATTATTTTTTAAAAAACAAAACCAAAATGCAGAAATAGTTTTATTTTGTTCTAGCTGTATCCAGCGGCTTTGCTGGCGTGAAACAGTGTACAAAAACCTATATTCTAAGTTGGCATATAACCTATCAATGTAACAAATTTCATTCAAATGCGCTCATTAATATTTGCTTAAAAGATAACAAACAAGAAGAAATTAATGTTATAGTTAAGAGGTTTAAACCGTAGTGTTACAAATACCGGTATTATAAATATTGACCGGAATTACGAATAGCCCGATTTCATAAAGGGATACCATAATTTACATTACGGCCGGCTTACACTAGGCCGCCGTGAGGTAACTTTGAATTAGCATCGTAATTGGCCGAATTAATTGCCTGTTGATAGCGTCTCTTAGTGTTAACTGTAAATGAAATTGTGATTTTTATGAACCAACTAGTTACCTGCTGCTTTTTTTGCTATTTTCAACTGACCTAAAAATCATAGAGATTTTCGAATTTCATTGTATTTTTTTTTTTTCAATGTTTGTTAACATTATAACATTTGGCCAATCTCTCAAACGTCATTTGTTAACCGATTTAGAAAATTCTTTTTTTATCTGAAAAATTATACATAGAGATTGGTTAAATAATTAACTTATTAAACTAAAAATCAGTTTTTTAATTCTAAAAGACACTTAAGTTTTATGTCAACTTCTTTTGTAAGACCTAATGATGTGGATCATTTAATTTTAACTAGAGAAACCATAAAAGCATTAATTAAAACAATAGAGAATAGAAGAGGCAAAATGCTGGTCGATGTCCACTGGTTGGTCTGACCAATATACGACATGAATAGGCGATTTTTTTTGATTAATTAGAGCATATTTAGAAGGAAATGTACACACTGATTAAATTTTGTTTTTTACTTTTTTTATTTTTAATTTATTTAATTCTTTTGCAAAATAAAAACCTCTGAACATCTACATGAGATAAATCTCGAAAACCAAGATAATTAAATGATCAAACGAATGATTACATGACTTCGTTGACAGATAAAAAAAATTAATATCACTAGGTGTCATGTCGTAAATAGAATGAGAGGGTCAATGTGTCGATATGACAGCAATGTCATTATTATGTTTTTATTCCTACCCTCTGAATGCTTGTGCGATTGCAGCTGGCTGGTCAAAGAGAATGCATGAATCAAGAATAATTTTGATCGAACTTCACTTTAGAAGTTCGTTTGATCATTTAATCAAATAAATAGGTTTTGCTTGAATTAAAGTTGGTTTTTTTTTTGTAAACGCATAAAATATGCTATGATAAGCATAATATATATAAAAAAAGAACATTCCAAATTGGTATAGAACGAAAGGAGTTATGAGGTAAGACATAAAAATACAACTAAAATAAGAATCTCCTTCCTTTTTTTAAGTCCAGTAAAAAACTAACTAGTGACGCAGAATCACAGGTGTGGAACAAATAAATTTGTCCATTTAATTAACGAAATGTAATCCAGTATCAATACACAGGCTCACGTTTACCTAATTAAATGTAATACTGAGTGGAGTTCGTTTAATAAATGCTTTCATATAATTACTCTGGCAACACTGAGAGATGGTAATGATATGTTACAAAAGTACCAGTTACATAGTCGGTATTATTGTACTGTATTTTTTTTTAATGGGTGATAATGGAATGGTAACCCCACACGCGCTATCGGTATACACTGGCGGGGCACCAGTGAAGGATGATAGATGAGGATAAAACAGGTCAGTTAGCCGGTAGTGATGAATTCAACAAGAATTGTTCACGATGGTTTCCAGGGGGAACCACGTGGAGGTCGACCTAATAGGGCATATTGCTAACAATAGATCTGTCAAACTCCATTGCTAACAACCCCTTTCTCTCCGATTGTACTGTATTGGACGGAATAAAATGGGCCATCTTGTTCTTTACTTTGGGTGTCGTAGGGGGCGATTATGAGGCATCGAGGGATGGGCAGCAGCGGCCCTCTTAAAACATCACTAAAGTCGATTGCTAATCCTCCTGCTAAGCGTGGCTGCTACTGGGGAATCTGCCCTTACGGGGAAGGCCTATGTTCAACAGTGGACAGTTAACGGCTGAAATAAAAATAATAATTTTTAAAAATACCAATGATGCAAGTACGATCTCGAAATTCCGTTATGAACACACAATTTTGCATCCTAAATTATAACGTCTAATAGATTTTACTTCGCAACGAACAGTTTTTCGCGCCGTAAAGTAAAACAGCAGCTTCGGTTGACAAAACATGAATAACATGAGGCCTAACAGGGGAGTAAAACGTATCTATTGCAAAAGAAAAATTGATTCAAAATTAATGAAGGTAACGCGTAACATAAGCATAGAAAAATGCAAGTGAATTGAGAATCTGCTACTGTTTTAGTCGAGTAAAATCAGAACACGACAGCGATTACTAAAGCAATTGAAACTACATAAATATCAAAACGAATTCAATGAATACTTTTTACCGTAGCATGGCACGATATCGTACGATTTTTCCGTAACGGTATAATAAGGAATAAAAATGTATTCAATTGTATGGAGACGCTTTTAATTTTTCACGACGATAACGTGGACGTGCACGGAAATATGGAACAAACTACCCTGCAGCCACATTTATGAATAAATACGACTTAAGGACCTTCAAGAAAAGAATAATTTGATAAGGTCATAAACGCATCAGTACCTTTTTTGGTATTATTTTTAAAGCTTATGCTCGTTTTTTAATACAATACAATATTACGGATGAAGTCGAAACAATTGTCGAAAACGGCAAACACGGTGAGTTTGTTAATTTCCCGTTATATATGTGTATATATATAACTCTTTTGGTATTGTTAGTATCTATAGACTGCAGTTATCATTTACCATCAGGTGATCTGCATGATCGTTAGCTACTCGTTATATTCCTACTTTTATCCCGACTATTTATTTGTGGTCGGCGTAATACGTTTTTCTCTTCCATTCTTCTCTATTCTCAGTCATTTCTTCATTTATTTCCATTTTTTTTTGCCATTATATTTTTCACACAATCCATCCATGTCTTTCATCCATCCACATTACATAACCTCTTTATATATAAACTCTTCCTCCATGCATATCAACAGGACAGGCAGTTCGTGTAAAAAAAATTAAGTGCTTCCATACATTTGCATTATTTTGCTCTTTTAGTAATATCGTGACGGGAATATCGTGCGATATAGTACTGTGCTACGGTAAATTTATAATTTAAACACTTCCTGATAAAACATCTGAGAACGACAAAGGAACCGACTACCTAAACTTTCAACTTAAAAACGGGAGACACGTTAAAAAACGTTTTTAGAGTATAATCTCCTCAAAGGGCAAGAGACAATGGAGTTTATTTCTGTCTGTTTGTCTAAAAGCTTTAGATTTTGCATTTTTATCAAGCCCACGGCCATTGTCCGACAAAAGGTTGATTATTTTAAAACATAATGGGATCAACAAATAAACTTTCCCTGAAGTTTTTCAGTTAGATTTCGGAAATCCTCCCGATGCTCTCAAATACTTCAAATTTGTTCGTAGCTATGTAGTTCGCTTGTTATTAAGTTAGGTGTAAAGTTGACAAGTTGAGATTTGTTAGAGAATTTGCTATTGCCATATTAACAGAGTATTTGAATATATAAAAATTCTGTGTCACGATCTTTGTTCACACTAATCTCCGAAATCGTTCAACCGATTGTAATAAAATTTTATAAATGTATATTGTTTACGTTTAACTTGAGACTTAAATATAACTTGAGAGATGGAAAAGTTTTTGTCCTGATTTTTAGGCAATCAATCTATATTTTTATTACAGAATCACAAAATACTTTATATTATTATGCTTTATATTATTCCCAAATTCGTGTATAATATAGTATATGTCATATATGTGTAAGTATATTTGTTATTCATATATATTTATTCGTTTATATATGTAATTTTAGTATGTATGTATATCAATAATTAGTAGTACCGCATTCGAGTATTCTGACACTTCCCTATGGTTGTATGGAAGAGAATGCTTTTAGCATTAAGTCCGCCATGTACACATATTTGTACTAATGAATAAATAAATAAAATACATTGCACATACATAAAGAATGTATAAGATCTTATAATTATTGTAACGCTGCATCAGGGCATTATATGCAGAGATGCTGATACTAGATAACGCTTGCCAAGTCAGCTAGCATTTTATGTATTGCCACGCCAACTGCCTTAGACAAATGGAAAACGAATCTATCAATTGATAAGTTATCGCTACTGCGTGCATGAAATAGAACGAAACAGATATACTGTTAATCCTCTTTCTCATAAGTACTCTAACGGCCTATCGTATCCATCACAATAGATAGAATAGCCACTTCTTTAAGAAGTATAAGTAGAATAAGAAGAGAGCACTAAGTGAAAAAGGACTTATTCATCTCTTGTTTCATCCCCCCTAGCAGGCGGCTTGGCAACCGCAGTTAGGCTTTGGTGATTTTTGAAAGGAGATGCTGTTCCCTATCTCTCGACCATTAAGTTCCCTTAGTTATCTCTTACGACACCCACGGGTAAGAAAGACCCGGGACCACACGGCAAGCAGATAATATCCTATAATAGGATTATTTTTCTATAATTTACAAAGCCTCAGCTAGTAAGAATAATAAAGAAACTGTTATTGTGTGCTATGTTAATTGTATATTGTACTATCGCGTGTAAATCGTCAATAACGCAAGGTTCCAATTAGATGCCATTATTGTTACTTAAACCATTATAATTTATCTTCGAGGTAACTAAGTATAGTTGTATTCAAATGCCATTTAAAGCAATTTTTTTTTTACCGTTGAACGGTCCCGCGATTGATCACGGTCTCACCTGATGGAAAGTGGTAATGTGGTCTAAGATGGAGCTTACAGGTCCACGAATAACCTATTTACATTTTTTTTATACAACTTAGAATGGCAAACAAGCTGACGGCCCACCTGATGTAAAGTGGTAACCGTCGCCTATAGACATGAGCAGTACCATGGACATAACAGAGTATACTGTTTCGCCCATGATACACCCCATGCGTTGCCATTCCTGAGGATTCAGATGTTATTCCTCTGTATCCTGTAAATTTACGCCATATCCCACCCTACAAACCGAAACATAGCCATGCAAACACAACTGCTTCACGGTGAAAACAAGAATGGGACAGAGGTACCCAAGCAATCGACTTTTGTACAAAGTCTTAAAGTGCAGATTATATTTTAAATACGAGTTAAGTATTTCTCGTTTTGCAATGAAATCCCATTAATATTATATGTATATCAACTAATCGACCCGATAAACGTTATTTCGTCGAATGCTCTATAGCTTTGACTTATAAGACTGGCTGTGGTGATCCTCTAGAAGTTGGTGGAATCGCTATCGCTAGCGAGACTACAAGATAGCAACATCTGATGTCTCATTCTAATTTATGCACTCGCAAGCGCTAAAAAATTTATCGATAGATTTGTTAACCAATTGTCTAGAGGGCCAGGAGTGATGTCATTCATAAGAAAATGAAAAATTGTTTCTTTTCCGTTTTTCCAAGCAATTTTTCTCTTCATATGACAAATTCCTCGAGCAAATGTTTTTTTTTTTTTCATAATTTTTATTTGTATATAAATATTGTACTACATGTATATAAATATTTTCTATAGAAGTTTCTTTACAAAACCAAAAACTCGTGATGACGGAGTAACAATATGATTTTTTACCCTTTCTTTTTATTATTTTGCTTAAAAACTATTACAACTATGGTTATTCATGTGCATGAGTTTTTTCTTAGGAAAATCAGCTTAGCATTGTTCAGTACTAGTTTTCCAAGGAATTTCAAACTTTCCAAACATTGTTTCCAGCTAGGAATTTCTAGTTGTAGCTTCGCTGCATTTTCAGTTTTGTTGGCGTTTGTGTACTCTAACTGAAATATCTAATACTCAGATGCTAGGAAACTAATAGGGATTTTACAAATATAATAGCAATACAGCAATAACGTATTGATATATTAATGTAGATATACAATAATCTAATGTAAGATACCAGAGGGAGACTTTGTACAAATGTCGATTGCTTAGGTAAACCTAAATAGTTCTGCATTGTCATGTATTCCTTGCGACTGGTAAAATAAAGATTTATTATTATTAATACTTGTGATTTCCTATATATGACTTACACTTTCACTAACTTTAATAACAAGTATCTTACCCTTACTTATCTTATAAGACAATCGATTGAGGGCAATAAATGTCTAGGAATTAGACATCTCTGGTTAAGTTCTTAGTGTGTTAAGAGCTAACATGATCACTCTCGTTTTTGTTATTTAAGGATGAGTTTTATATTTAACTAGTTGACACGGCAAACATAGTATTACCTCTACACCTACCTACTGGATCCATTCTACTGGGATAAAATCTATCATATCTCTCAAGTTGGAGCAAACGATAACATATTTACATTTTTCATTAAACTCGGCTGAGCGGTTGCGAACTTCGAGGTGCAGAATTTTTATAAGTTTACGCACAAAAACTTTGTGTACCATTATATATGAAAGTGTAAGGTGGGTAAACATAGAAATCATTGAATAAATATCTTGAAACAAGCTACACCCATAAATTATTAATTTCACAGCACCTGCAAAGGAAGGAATAAGTAAAATAGCAACCAAAAACGAGTCAAAAGTCGCTGTAAGCCAGTGCAGTGCAGTCCAATCCAATTTGTGGTGGATCGGGTCGGAAATTACCAGTTCGTACCAGAAATGGCTAGTCGGATTTTGGTTGTAGATGTTGGAAATTTTGATGTGGTTACTATCTACCAAATAACTACGTTTGTTATGTATTTACGAGAACCACGATCAAATTACTTAAAAGCTCAGAACTTGCAACACTTCAATTTAGTTATCCCTGAGGAACTTTGCACAAAATGGCCTGTGTTTGTAAGTATCACTGCCTCGCCAAATGCTGCCTTAAGCATTCATTACCTTGTTGTTATATTCTGGTATATATTGAGATATGACTGAAATTATTAAGTACTATGACTCAAGCTCTATGTCACAGGGGTCGGCTATCCGAAATTGTATATAATTACATCACACATATGTACATGTATGTTGTGTTTGCATTGTTTGTTCATAGGCTGCAATGATCACTTGCCATCAGGCTGAATGTAACATTGATAATGAATATATATAAAATATACTATGTTATACAAGAAAATGAGAATAGTATGTAGTATATACCATTCAAATTAAAAAAAAATCCTAAAGAATTATAAGTCGAAAAACAACAAAAAATTTGTCCCTCTCGTACATAGACTGATTCCGTTTCCCATACATAGATTGTATGGTCTTTACATAGAGCGAACCTTTCCTGTGGGTGTCGTAAGAGACGACTAAGGGACTGGTCGAGGGATTGACAGCTGCGTCCCTCTTAAAACATCTCCAAAAGCCTGACTGCTGATGGGGTAGCCTATATTCAATGGTTGATACAATGATATGATGATACGTAGACTGATGTCGCAGGGAGTGTTAGATGTAATCTTTTCCTCTGTTGTGTTGGTATAGAAAAATAGTTCAATTTCATTTTTTAGAAATACCATATCATTCTGTAAGTGTAATATTATATATTTTATTATTATATATTAGTCTTTAACTGTTTACTACTGGACGTAGATCTCCCCCATAAAAGAGGTGTTGTCAATAGTTGCCACGCTTAGCAGCCGGGTTGGCAACCGCAGATAAGTTTTGGTAATATTTTAAGAGGAACGCTGCTGCCTATCTCTCGACTATTAAATTCCCCTAGTCGCCTTTTAACGGGGCGGAAAGGAGTGGACTATTCTATGCTTATTAGTAATATACTTACTATAATACATATATAAATAAATAATAAATAATCTTTATTTACTACTCACAAGGAATATTTTACATTGTATGACTATTTAGGATTTTAACTTAAAATTATTATCGTTCTGAGAGTCTGGAGTCTGATGTAGGTCGAAACCTGTACTACAGATCTCCAGGATATATCTAATATATATATATATATATATATATGAGTATATAACAGTACAACATAATAAAGCTCTCTGCATATTCAAACAGTCCGTTTGAAAGATAATTAGAAGGAAAATAGATCTCTTAAAGATAGTAAGTAATAAATATTTAAAACGGCTGCTGACTTAAGAGGGTTCTTACTGTAGAATTTTATTATAAACATCAAACGAATAATTTGTTATACATTTAAATTATTATAAACTAGCTATATCACACGGATACGCTCGCGTTTAATTAGTGATTATTCTGTACGCTAAATTAGGCTATAACCTACCTGTGTATCAAATTCAATTTTTTTTAATGGATGATAATGGAATGGTAACACCACTAGCGCTATCGGTATACACCGGCGGGGCACCAGTGAACAATGATAGGTGAGGATGAAGTAGGTCAGTTAGCCCATAGTGACGAATTCAACAAGAATTGTTCAAGATGGTTTCCAGAGGGAACCACGTGGAGATCGACCTAATAAGGTATATTGCTAGCAATGGGGCTGTATAACTTTCAAATTCAATTTAAATCCATAAATTAATCAATATTTTTCTTGGTGAAACAGTAACAAAGGTCCATTTATTTTATAATATTAATAGAGTAAGTGGTTTAACAACAAACATAAAGTAAGGGTCTGTCTGTTTAATCAGAAATGTTGGAATTTGATTTCATTTTTTTTTGGATTGTAATTTTTCTGCGAAGAACATTCTAAGAAGAAGACCTGGAATGTGCTCCGCACACTCACTCCTATACATTCCTTACACGTTTTTGCTATAAAAGTTCTGCGGCCAACAGTCGTAGTATAATTCGAAAATTGAATTCGCCAAAACAACCAAGTGCCGACTTGTCTTTATATACGAAAAGGCGGGAGAGAGAGACAGCCATACCGCTGACAGTATCGTGACACGATAAAATCCACTTTTTACGACTCACATAGATAATTCAGGGGCTTTCACTGTGCCCTCGTGTTTACGGCCACTGACAGGGCTTTATTAGGGTACTGGAGTCATTTCAGACATACCAGGAGAATAACATTGACGTACAGCGACAGTGAACTGGTGGGGGGGAGATCGTTAGTAATGGGATTTAACAGCCCCATTGCTACCAATGTACTATAACCATCTTGGTTAATGCTTGACTTTGTCAAGATAAACTAACCGGCTTACTTTGGTTTTCGCCTTTCTTTACCTACTGATATCCCGTTAGCGTATACCGATAGCACAAGCGGGGTTACCATTTCATTTTCATTTTCACCCATTAAAAAAAGCAATAATGAACCTCTTTGAACTCTGCCTTTATTACAAAAGCACCTTTTTTTTTACAACACAGGGGGCAAACGAGCATGCGGCTCACCTGATGGTAAGTGACTACCGCCGCCCATGGTCACCCACAACACCTACGGCATTGCAGGTGTGCTGCCGGCCTTTTAAAAAGGAATATGCTCTTTTATTGAAGGTTATGTTGTCGTATCGGTTCGGAAATACTGCTGCTGGAAGTTGATTCCAAAGAGTGGTTGTGCGTGGAAGAAAGTGCCTTGAAAAACGCACGGTGGAGGACCGCCGCTCGTCCAGATAATATGAGGGTGTTCATAATGCTTACTATAATCAATGGTGTTTGCAACAACAGGTATTTTTCATTGAATAATGGAATAGTAACACCACCTGCGCTACTGATATTGCTGGTGGAGTGCCGGTGAGGATAAAACCAGGTCATTTGGCCCATCGTGATAGAATTAAGCCCTTCTAGGTTTCTAGGGGGAACCACGTGGAGGTTGACCTGATAGAGTATATTGCTAGAAATGAGGTACAACAACATGTGACTGTCGTAGGTTGTCAGAGGCTACCAAATGGGCAAAGCACAATAAGCTTACGGTGTAGTAGCAAATTCTACATATTAATTGCAAAAATTGTTAAATTTATGCTATTTATATGTAACATATATACATAAAATATAGACGAAATAATCTTTCAATCTTTTCATTTGACTTCAAAAAGATGGAGGTTTTCAATTTCGTTATATTTTTTATGTTTGTTACCTCATAACTCCATCAATTGTAAACAGACTTGGAAAATTGTCTTTTTATCTGAAAGGACATGCTTATAGATTGGTCCCATAGAATTTTATCAAAATCAATTCAGTAATTTAGTTTTTTAATTCAAAATAATTGTTTTGCCACAATTAAAGTCGGTTATTTTTGTGGAACACAACTAAATAATATATTTGGTTAAAAATTGTAAAAATAGCCATAAAGAATACTTTTTGATACGGAACCCTAAGAAAGTAATAATGATTTGTTTATGGAGAAAAACTGAAATGGAGGAAAAAGAAGCATTAAAATATGTTTTTTGTTCCAGGTAATGCCTTTGGATATGTCTAATTATTAAAGCAGGCAGCTTGCTCCCTTTGTAAGTATATTCTTTAATCATTTCCTGTGACTTCATATTCAATAACGTCACTGTTTTATCTCTGTTTGTTTTTATGTACCTTAATTACATATTTTATTTATTATAAAACTTGCTTTTTGCGCGCTACTTTGTACACGTGGATTTCAGATTTAAGAGACATTAAATACGCCATTTCTAGATGACGTATCAAGAATAATCAAGGCAATCAATAATTAAGGCTTTAGAGATGCTTTAAGAGGGACGCTGCTGCTCATCCCTCGCTCTCCCTTAGTCGCCTCATACGACACCCACGGGAATGGAAGGGGTGGCCTATTCTATGACGGGACTACACGGCTAATATACAAGGGGGAAAGGGATTGTTAGTAATAGGGTCTGACTGACCCATTGCCAGCAATACACCCTATAAGGTCGACCTCCACGTGGTTCTCCCTGGAAACCATCGTAGTTAATTCTAGTGGAATTCGTCACGACGACGGGCTAACTGTCCTTTCATCTTCACCTATCATCCCTCACAGGCACCCTGCCATCCCTCACAGGTATACCAATAGCGCAGGCGGGGTTACCATTCCATTATCACCCATTAAAAAAAATGTAGTATACATACCATTTATACGCACGAATCGCTATGATTCCTTCATCACGCGTACGTTACCTAAGTGGTATTGCCTTCCTGCTTTTCCAACCACATATAATCTAGACCGATTAAAGGCAAATGTTAATATGTGTCATTCGAGAACGCAATGGACATAAGATGGAGATCGTATCATCACTTTCCATCATCGGAGATCGTGAATAAAAACGATATTAATACCTACTTTTTCAAGTCTCTTATAAATATGGATTTGTGAAACAAATGAACAGCGAAGCGCACCAGTGTTGCCGTTTAAGATAGACGTTGAAACACAAGCTGTGTTGTTTGAAACGAGAATAATTGTACAAATGAGGATTTATTGTTGCCGGGGAATACTGTAAAGAGTTCAAAGGGGCAACTAACTAATGATGCGATATTACTAACTTGCTAATTAGTCGTACGTCGCTCTTGCTTAATTTTATCATGTTGTAATTAAATTTACAAACTTATAACATACAATTTTGTAAGTTTGAAAACCTTTTATAATCCTATCGAGGTTTTTCCAAGAGACTACAGCATGGGGTCTTTCAAAAGGGATAAAGAGGCTTCTTTAGGGTTGGCAATGTGCTCGTACTGCACCTGGTATTGCAGGCGTTTATAGGCAACGGTAACCACTTACCATCACTTGGGCCGTATGCTTGTTTACTACCGCAGTGTTATAAAAAAGTCGCTTGTATTGAAATTACTATTATTAAATCTTTCTAATATTTATCTAATAACTATTGTAATGTACTTTTAACAGTATCGTAATATATATTTATTTTTATTTTTAGAAAGTTATATTAAACATAAAAAGCCGGTCGAGTGCAAGTCTAACTCACGCAACGAAGGTTCCGTACAAAATCTTCAAGTTTAATTTTTTTTGTACCGTAAATTTGTAGTTAAATACTACAAATTTACGGTTTTCGGATTTTTTCCTTTACTTGTGCTACATGACATTGCTTTTTGATAAATTTCATGATTCTAGGTCAACGAGAAGCATCCTGTAAAGTTTGATTCTCTTTGTGAATGTCAAAATATGAGATATAAATGGAACATACAGTAACTTTTGATTGCGTCGATTAAGAAGATTGATTTTTTCATTGCTTTAAGAGATTATGTACCTGTGTATATGATATTAATTTCAACTTGATACATTCACGCGTTCCTAAGAAAAGGGTCTTGACAGACGGACGAACGGACGGACTGACGGACAACGAAGTGATCCTATAAGAGATCCGTTCTTTCCTTTTGAGGTACGGAACCCGAAAAAGTAAAAGTTTTAATAACTTTTTACTTTTTTTTATAATTGACTTAATATGTTTTCCTCTTCCAGATATTTTTATCAGCCATTACATCTGAACTCATTTGTATTTTTTTTATGTACGAGATTCATCTCGCTATCTTTTTACGCAGTCGAATTGGGATGAAGTCTAAATCACATCGAATTTACTTCAAATGAACGTCACCTTAAGGTCCATGTTTTAATTTGATCTTCGTTCGATTGCGTGAGTTCGTTTGTACGAGCCAGAGAAAACCGCGAGGAGGTCGACCTGATAGGGTGCATTGCTGACAATGGGGCTGTTACTAACAATTCCTTTCCCCTGGACTAAGGTGTAATGCCGCTATACCTTGTAATGACCATTAAGTCCATGTTTCAATTTGATCTCAGCCTCAGTCAGCCTTTTATACTGTTTTGATACTTTTATACAATTTTTAATTTTATCACCAGTGCATTAGTTTATCTTTTGTGTAGTAAATTTTACTTTACCCTTCATGCACATCGTCTCTCATATGTCAAATGAAACTTAGAGATCTGAATCACTGTCACTTAATTTCCATTCGCAAATGCAACTAAAAGCTGGAATTAGCATTGAAAAGTGGTTCCACTAATCCGCCCCGGGCGAGATTATTCCAGAGCTGTTTTGAATGTCATTCAAAAGCAACGTTGTCATGCGATCGCTGTATTTAAAGCAATGTTGTCTGTACGAATGCTAATGGGCTGCATAGTCGAAGGGTATTTTGTCTGTGGACAAAATTTTCTTTATACTTGCCTTATCTCAGACTATTAAATTTAACTAGAGACAATTTGGGAATATTTTTTTATACAAATTAGAATGGCAAACAAGATGCCGATCCAAATGATATAAAGTGGTAAGTGTCGCCTATAGATATAAACAGTACAATGGACATAACAAAGTATACTGTGTTGCCTTTTATGTCCCTTATGGTTTGCCATTCCTAAGGACTAAGTTGTTTTTTTAATGGCTGAAAATGGAATGATAACTCCTGCGCTATCGCTATATGCAGGCGAAGTACCAGTGAGAGATGATAGGTTAAGGTGAAAGCAGTTCAGTTAGCTCATCGTGAAGAATTCCACAAGAATTAACCACGAGCTAGAGGGAACCTGATGCATTGCTAACAATGGGGCTGTTAGACCCCGTTATTAACAATCCCTTTCCTCTGGACTTAGGTGTTATGCCTCTATACCCTGTAAATTTACTGCCGTATCTCACCTTTCTGAAACAAACTGAAACACAGTCATGCAAATAGAACTGCTTCAAATTATAATAAAACCACTAAAATTGCATGCTGCAACGCACATATGTTTTGCAACTACAAAGCTCTACACAAATGAGACGAGAATTATACTGTGTCTGAGACACACTTTGTAAAAAAGCCATCTGCTTTGAGGTACCTCCGTGTCACTTATGTTTCCGTTACCAAGTGGGTTGTCTGCATAGCTGTATTTCGGTTTGAAGGTTTATATGCCACAAGGTACAGAGGTTATAATAGCATACTTCGTATATATGTACAAGTATATTTGTTATTTATATATACTTATTTGTTTATATATCAAAATTTTAACTGTCCACTGCTGAACATAAGCCTCTCCCTTGTGTAGTTTTGCCAGTAGATGCCACGCTTGGCAGGCGAATTGGCAACCGTAGTCAGTCTTTAGAGATGTATTAAGTATGTGTCATCATCATTATTTCAGTCATTATCCGTCCACTGCTGGACATAGACCTCCCCCATAGACTGCCATAAGGAACGGTCCTGAGCCACCTGCATCCATTGACTCCCAGCAATGCATTTAAGGTCGTCACTCCATCTAGAGGCGGGTCGTCCTACACTGCGTTTGCCCGTGCCGGATGGCTACTCAAGAACGTTTATTCCTTAGTATGTGTGTGTATCAATTATTACTAGTACCGCGTATTATGACACTTCTCTAAGGTTTACTGGGAGAGAATGCTTCTAGCGTTAAATCCGCCTTGTATACATACGTGTACTAATGAATAAATAAATATTTTTTATTTCTGAAAAAAGTATGATGGCAAGTGATTACAGTTGCTTATAAATACTAACAACACCACAAGAGTGGCCTGTATGTTGGCAGCATTTTAAAAGGCTATAAATTCTCTTAAAGGTCCCCAAGTCGTACGTGATCGGAAACGCTACTGCGGGGAGTTTATCATAGCAACACATGAGGGGTACCGTGAATATAGTATAGTCTGTGATACCATGTTTTTTATTGATGATGCTGGATTGGTAAGTTCACTTCGCTATGGTACACTGGCGGGGCATCAGTAGGAGATGATAAACGAAGATGAAACAGACCAGTTAGCTCATCGTTACAAATTCGCCACTGACTCAATCACGACGGTTTCCAGGAGGAGCCGCGAAGAGGTCGACCTGATAGACCTAACATGTTTAATTTTTGATATATCCGTTATTGGGCGAATATCTAGATATTATAACTACAATATATTTTTTTTTTTTAATGGATAATAATGGAATGGTAATCCTGCCTGTACTAGCGGTGTACGCTGGCGCGGCACTACTGAGCGATGATAGTTGAGAATGAAAAAGCAGGTAAGTTAGTCCATCGTGATGAATAGACTTGGAATTCAGCACAATGGTTTCCAGAGGGGACCACGGGGTCGACCTTACCGGGTGTACACATATATCGAAGACATTCGCCACTTTTCTTCATGTGGGCCTTCAGCTCGGTTTACATTTCTGATTGCGTGAAAAACTTGAGATTTTGTTTGCGTACAAATTATACGACGTCTTTATTGCACTGAAGACGAGTCTGCGTGCAACAGCAATGATGTTTCAGTAACCAATTTAAATGTTTAACAACCGTTTAATTGCGCCTGTCTCGCGGGCTATATTTAATGTATTCATCAGAGCATTGATTAAAATATTCCTCTCTTGCATGTGCATAATCACGAATGCTTGTTTACACTTCAACTATATTCCGAACATGCTCACGGTTGAGTGATCACGTTCGAATTATCAAATAATATTTCATTTACTTATAAATAAATGTACCTATATTATTTATGATGTAAAGAAATAAATGTATATTATAAATACTAATATATATCTTGTTTTTTTTCTTTATTTAAGGGAGTTTATTCTTATTTGATATATCTTTTAATTAACCTTTTCACGTTTCTTAGTAGATTACCATTACATTCCTTTCTCTTCCGCTTTCGTTCCCCTGCTTTTTAATTGAACTCTAGCTAAATAACAATGGTTTCCAGGGAGAACCGTGTGGAGCGCGACCTGATGGGATATATTGATAGGAATGTAGTAATTAGATCCCCATACTAACAACCATAGCGACAATAAACTTTTGACTGATTGTTATTTAAACTTTTAAATATTTATAACTATGTGTGTATATGTATTTTCATGTGTTCGTATTGTATCTGCTACGCCTAACAACTTTTATGTTCTCCAACTGTATGTATTACCATAAAATGTTTCATGCCAGGGAGGGATCCTTGTGCCTTGTGATACGGGTTCTTCGGATACCCAGTTCAGGCACCAGTTCTCTGCAACTTTAATGTATCTATGGTATTATTATAAATGGTTCATTGTACACAAAAAAGTTGTCAGATAAATAAACATTAAAAATAAACGGTTACCATACCCTAAGAACCTGCAATATCAGGAGCATTACGCGCGAGTTGCCAACCCTGAAGAAACTTCTTTACCCATTTTTAAAGAATCCCATGCTGTAGTTTCTCGGAAAAACTTCTACAATCAACCTCGATCTCAATATTTCATTTTGTACATTACATTATACTATAAAAATGTTCCTATAAAATATAGTTACTCGTATGTGGATTTCCAGTAAAGCCATCCGAAAAATCCTTTGACAACACCCTATCGCATCGTATTACGTAAATGCGAGTGAAACTTTTTATTTTATAACCTGGCACAAAGGTGCGCCGGGTCTAAATTAAACAAGTTATGTGCCCAGGCATCCGACATATTTGTCATACGATGTTCAACTTTAATCTGGACGCGATAAAGTGAAAAATTCCAACGTATAGGGAGAGCGTTTTATTTTCACCAAATTTCCCCAATATCAATATTTTGTAACAGGTTAAAACAGTTATATTGTTTGGGAGGCCGAATTCAATGATGTGCTTTTTAAACAAACGTTGTATGTTACCAATATTGTGCCGTTGGCGCTGTAACAGTTAGCGAATTTAATTTGGTTACATGGATTTTTGACCAAATATTAATTCTTTCTTTATTCTTTATTATACACAAAAGGTTATTGAAATGTAAAAACAAACATAATAATGCACAAAGGCGAGCTTATCTCCAATAGAGATTTCTTCCAGCAAACCCAACATGAGAAAACTGACAGTTTCAATTAGTAGTTACGGTCATACAGGTGTACCAATCGACTTAAATGTTACAGTTAAAAATAAAAAACTAAAATGTCTTTACAATTGAAAAGACCGATAGGTATAAATAAATAAATAAAAATATGTATAAGTAAATACATATAAATAGATAGATATATATTATATATAATACACAAATATAATAAGTACGTACATCAGCATTGTGAGAGGTAATAATTCTTCAGACGCGATTTGAAAATTCCAAAGCTTGGGCTATTTCTAATTTCATGAGGAAGTGTGTTCCATAATTTAATTTTATCAGACTTCAAAATATATTCAGACGTCATTTATTTGAGCCTGTTTAAGTTTCTATAGCTCTTTAAAATTTTAACAATTATCTTTTTTAAAGAATTTAAATACTCTTTATTGTACTACGAGTAAAACATACAGTGATAATTAGAAACAATGTAAACAAAGGTGAACTTGTCTCTAAAAGAGAGCATATAATTTAGAGCAGTAAGAGAACAAATCTCTATACTTTGGGGCTCATCGTCTTCAATTCGATTATTTATATTTGAAACAAGTAGATTTGTTTTATTCAACTTAGAAAACAAAATTTTAAAACAACTTAGAAAATAAAACGTACATACACTGAAAGAAAATGAAGAGAAATTAAAAACTTTTTTGGAACCGTATACTATTGTAGTTAATTCCTGGTAAATGGTATTCTGACTTCATCCTCTCCATTCATCCCTCATTGGTACTCTGCTAACGTAAACCAATAATGCATCTGAAGTTATCGATTCTTTTTCATCCCTTAAAATAATTTAAAAAACACAAAAAAAAAAAAAAAAAAAAAACTTCATTTTTGGTAAAACCAGTATTTTCATTTAAAATTTAACCTATTGAATGGATTTCACTAAATTTCTATGGGACTAATCTATAAGTATATCCATTCAGATAAATTAAGAATATTATAAATCAGTTTATAACTGATAGAGTTATAAGGTAACAAACATTTTTTTTTTTCTATACAAGGGGCTAACGAGCACGCGGCTCACCTGATGGTAAGTGACTACCGCAGCTCATGATCACTCATAACACCAACAGCATTGCAGGTGTGCTGCCGGCCTTTTAAAAAGTAATATACTCTTTTCTTGAAAGTTATGATGTCGTATCGGTTTAGAAATTTTGCTTCCAAAGAATGGTTGTGCGTGGAAGAAAATGCTGTGAAAAACGCACAGTGGAAGACCGCCACTCGTCCAGATGGTTGGAATGAAATTTTAGTCTATGACGGGTTGTAACATAAAAGAAATATAACCGAATTGATTGAGAATGGTGTTTCGCAGATAGAAAAAATGTGCATTGGGTTTTTGTGAAAATTTTGTGAAATTATTAAATCTCAAAAGTTAAATCAGAATAATGCCCCATCCTCAATATCTTGTAAAGATAATTTGGTTAAATTAGACGTTCCCTTTTTAATAACGTTACCTGAATAATTTATTTACTTGGTAGCTAATGTATACTGTATAACGGTACAAACTCAGCGTCACTAACAACTGTTTCTTAGCTACAAGTTGTACCTTCTTTTGTTAGTTAATCTGACTCTGAATATTTTATAAAGGGATGTAATTTGCCGGAAGAAATGGCTCCCTAGCACTCCTCAAAACGTCCCTCACTGCCCACTTATGCATGTAAATGGGTTCGCTGATGTATTACCATAGTTGGCTCTGGTAATACTTAATTTATCTCAAAGGGAAAGGTGCTTAAATGTTAGAAAGGTGTAATAAGAAAAAGTTTATATGTTTATTATGTGAACTACTACGAATTAGCAAATGATTCGAACCCTTTGCTGTTTTTTTTTTTTTATTTTAAATGATTCGGTTTGGGTATGTTCTCAGTTCTTCTGTATTTTTTGTGTGTGTAAAATATACAATTAAATCGTCATTTTCTGAACTTATTTTATGATACTTTTTTATATCTTATATATTTATATCGTGTTTATCTTTTACTAGCAATCCGCCGCGATTGTATTTTATATTAGCTTTAATAGGTAAATTGTTGATACCTGCCCACGATATTTACATTGTTGTAATGCAGCTTTCTGTAGGTGAAAGAATTTTAATGTAAAATCGTTTTAAAATCGTTTTTGATTTTATCTATTACAAACAAACAATCAAATCTTTCCTCTTTATAATATTAATGTATATATACGAGTATTACGCAGTTACGTTAGCAATGCTGTACTTATTTTGTCTTATTTTGGTTGGTCCCGTATTGATTTGTGACGATTGAGCTACCATTTTTCTTTCAAAACAAAAAACTGTTGGTGGCGAAATAACTGTTGCAAAAGAAAAAAATGAGTTTTTATCCACTTGTAGACACGCGATTCCGCATTCTAAATTTGAATATTTGAATGTAAGAGTATTATACCTACAAAACACCTCATCGTCAATGGATGCAATGTATAAATAATAAAAGATTAATTCAAATAAACACAAAGATTTCGGAATTTATTGTTTTTAGTATAAGCCGATATTGCTGGACGTTTTTATAAATGAGATATTCATAAAAATGTCAAACTTCTCATGAAACTATTTTAGTTACTGAATTGTTTTGTGATTTTCATTCTTGTTAAATTCACAATTTGAAAAAAAGTGACAAAACTGTGAAGGCCAGAATAAGTTTGTGGAATGTTTTAGTTATTACGAATATGGGCATAAAAATTAAAATGTCTCACGATTGAAATAACCCTATTAATAGCAAGCAAAATCGTCTTTGTTATAATGATTTTTGATTTCGTTAGGATAAATATATAGGTATATATACATATGTCGGTACTATTTTAATTTTGTTGCCTTTGACGTCACTTTTTTTTTTAACAAAAATCTTAAATTATTTTAAGGGCACTCTTAATCGTTGTGTAATCTAAAATTCTCCTTTCATACGCTCCGAGATATTTTATGAATAACCTTCCCGGAATATTTGCTGCGACGGCACGGTGAGGAATTTATGAATTTGTTTTGTGTCATTTATGTATAAGAGTATGTGTAGCAATTTTTAATACCGTTTGATCCGCTGACTTTCTGAAATTCTTTAAATTTTTTCTCGGTACTTAACGCGTCGTCATTTGCGTCGTGAATCGTAGGTACCTACATACTTTTATTGGCGATGTTGAAATAAAAATAAATATGTGCAAAAAAACGTCAAACTTTGATGTAAAATATCGTAAATAATATTTTATGGTGTAATAAAAACTGACTTCAAAACAATGCATGTTCTTAATTTATGTACGTACTTATTTTTTATTCTTGTTGTTATTATGCGATATCTCCGTCAATTCTGGATTGATTTTCATTATTCCTTTTGCAAATTACAGGGTTTACTCTCGTTGATCCATAGATACATGGTATTGGACTAGTATTGATGTGCAATGAGGCTTTCGTATGTAAACGTATACTGTTTTTTAACTATATCTTACTCGTTTGACATCATTTGTTCTAACATACGATTAAGAAATTGTATGAATGCTGGAATGAAAACTTTTTATTGTTCTCTTCAAAGAATGTTACAGGTTATAAACATTAACAATATGTATACAAATAAAATGAATATATAATTAAATAAACTTAATTACATAAAAGATAGATAAAGAGGCAACAATGGGCGGCCTTATCGCTAAGTAGCGATCTCTTCCAGGCAACCTTAGGACGGAGAGAAATAATTCAAATTGTACTACCAATAAATAAATTAATCTTGATTTAAATTAAAGTGTATCTTTTTAAAATATAACCATTATTTTTTTATGCACACAAAATCATGGTTTAACTAGTAATTTATAACAGTCTATAGAGCCATGAACCGGTGTAAAATTGCTGTTTGATTAAATTAATATTCCCAACGTGCCAACATAAAGATTGTGAATTCCATAAAAACATAACCGTAAAGATAGCACTATCTTTTCAGGAAACATAAAAAAAAATATAGCAGAAAAGCAGACCGAATCGACCGAGCTGAATGGAGGCTTGAAATAATATCCCTTTCATGTCGGTGTAACGGCGTGAAATGCAAGCCACACTGGGAGCTAAGCTAAGCTAATCTAACCTAACACACACACACACACATCCACACACACACATCTCTTTTCAAAAATATGTAATAGTATTAGAAATAAGTACCTTATGGAACCTTAAATGTTTTGCATTAATTTTTTTTTTCTTGTTTAGTATTTTATATTTTTTTTTATTATTTCATTTTAAATGTATTTTAATTTTCGAGTACCTAAATGATAAAATTGTACAGGAACCGGACTGTAAATGGCAATAAATATGAACAAAATTAGCCACTCACTGACTACTACGATACAGGCCTGCGAACCTAGTGTAGTAATCACTGTATAAGAAATTGTGTACCCGACTTTTAGCTACAATAAAGTTATTATTATTGTTATTATTACTGCTTATTTGTTTAGTATTATTTTATTTAATTCCCCTACCATTAGTGACTGCCAACTTCAAGTGTTAGTCAATCTTCGCCAATCTTCGTCAATCCTCAGCCATATACTGCCAACACTCGAAGATTGATCACCATCATTGCTACTGGAAGTTCTACAATCTTCCATAATATTCTAATCAATTGTTTATTGTTTTCAAACCGTGTTCAAACAAATAATCACTGTTATTCAAACCGTGGTCCATAGATCCTAGGATTGCGTGGTTCCTAACTCAAGGTCCACACGGGAGGAACGGATTGTTAGTAGGTACATATCTGGGATTAACGCTTCCATTGCCAGCAATGTACTCACTCAAATCACGAGATTCCACCTAGAAACCACCGTGATTACAATGGACTAACAGACCTGTTTTCATCTTCACCTATCGTCGCGCGGAATAACCATTTCATTATCATGCATTAAAAAACAAAGTCAGGGCCCACAGCTTAATAGAGTAGTTGAGTCTTTTAGGAACAACGTGTAGTCAAAACAAAGCCTTGCGATATTTTTTTTTTTTTACAACACGGGGTGCAAACGAGCATGCGGCTCACCTGATGGTAAGTGACTACCGCCGCCCATGGTCACCCACAACACCTACGGCATTGCAGGTGTGCTGCCGGCCTTTTAAAAAGGAATATGCTCTTTTCTTGAAGGTTATGTTGTCGTATCGGTTCGGAAATACTGTTGCTGGAAGTTGATTCCAAAGAGTGGTTGTGCGTGGGAGAAAGTGCCTTGAAAAACGCACGGTTTGCACTGTTTAGCACTTTAACTACTCAGTATTGAGTATAGTCATTTATAATAATACTAATAATAGTTTATTCATCTCCACAAATTACAGTGTATAGATTATTTACTTTATACAAAATAAAAGTATCATAATTTATAGAAGATCTGGAGCCTAAACAAACTAACTAAACTTGTATCTTAGACACCAGGTCCCCCATTTATAGAATACGAATTAAATGGTAATTCCTGATAATGGTATTCATTCGTTCACTTTCCACATCTGATTCATTCATTTACATTCTGTCTATCCATAATAATATTTTAATAATTTAAAATCATTTATATTGATTTATAAACTAAATCGCTGATTTTGATAAAATTTCTACTAGCCCAATCAGAAAATTGATTTATAACTGACGAAGTTATATGAAAACAAACATGAAAAATATAGCCGAATTTAAAACCTCCTCCTTTTTATTAAAGTCGGTTGATTAAGTGAGCTAACTTAAAAGATGTTAGTTTAACTTAGCTTATCTATCATGGTGCCCCATCATTACGTTGACGGGTGCATCATTCGATCTTCATCCGTAAAAGTTATTTCAACTAAATTAAAAATGCTATGTAGTCGCTTGGCTTAGCTCTCGGTGTTGTATATCAAATATTGGGCATACCTGGCTGCCATTTTGGAATTATGAGAAATGTTGTGACTCTGAATAATTGTATGTGTACGTGTGATACGTGCTCCACACTACATGGACAGGCTCTCGATTCGACCCTGAGCATATTTTGATATTTCCTTTCTAGCATTCGCTATTACCAAATAAATAATTTATAACGTTATTTATGACTTTCTATGAGTAATGCCAGTTATAACTAGCTATACCCGTGCCTTTGGCCGTATGACAGTGGCAATGACTTTGTACAAAAGTCGATTGCTTGAGTACTTCTGTCCCATTCGTGTTTCAACCGTGAAGCAGTTGAAATGAAATGAAATGAAATGAAATTTATTTGCTAGAAACATTGTAGAAAAGGTGTTGCATTTGTGAAGTTTATAAGATGTCCATTATGTTTCGCCACATCAAATGGCATGCAAATATTAATTATTGAATTTATCCATTTTCTATTTTATACAGGTACATCATATATTTAATTTTCAATTACATATACAATAAATCACTATTAGTACGAAGTGTCACTTTGGTCATGCATTACACACAGTCAATAAAGCTACTACAAATAATAAAATAATAAAAATGTCAAATAAAATTAAAATTACAATTTAAATTTCAACTAAGTCAATGTCACAGCATTTATATTTTACAAAAACTCATTAATATTGTAAAAATTATTTTCTATTAACCATGTTTTCAATTTTAATTTAAAATAATTTAATGGCAATTCTCTTATTTTTTTTGGTATCCTATTATAAATTCGAATAGCCATTACACCGCAATTTTGTTGATGCAGCGTTGACTTACAGGTGGGTAGTTTCAGTTGTGTGGGGTCTCTGGGTGTGAATTTATTATATTCTGTCATTGTTGTAAATAAATACAAATGTTTTTTTACAAATATTCCCACCTCATAAATATACATTGAGGTAAGTGTCAAAAGCTTTAATTTTTTAAATAGAGGTTTACAAGATTCTGTTGGACCAACACCACAAATCGCTCTTATACATTTCTTTTGCGCGATAAAAACTTTTCTTACTAATACCGAATTTCCCCATAGTCGAAGTCCGTATCTCAATATCGATCCTACATAACCGTGGTAAGCGGTAAGGACTGTGGTTTCATTGGCTTCTCTTTTTAACCTTCTTAGAGCATACACAAAACTGTTTATACGCTTCCTTACATTATTTGTATGTCCTTTCCAATTACAATTTTGGTCCAATATAAAGCCTAGAAACTTTATTTCTTTACATTCGGTTACAATTTCATTATCACATGTTATAAAAATGTTTATTGGTTTCATGGAATAATTCAAGAATTGCATATACTTAGTCTTAGATATATTGACACTTAAATCGTTGTGTTGCAACCAGTTTACTATGTCTCTTATTGTGTTCTTTATAGTAATTTCATAGTCAGATTTTATTCTTTCATTTTCAGGAATAATAACTGATAAATCGTCGGCAAATAAAACACATTGATATTTAGTTATATCTGGCAAGTCATTTATATATAGGAGGAATAATAGAGGTCCTAGTATACTTCCTTGTGGGACTCCCGATAGGTTACAATGATAATTAGACTTAAAAGACTTGTTTGTGTTTGTATTATCAATTTTATTTATAAGTACACATTGTTTTCTGTTTGAGATGAAGCTTGATATCCATTTCAGAGTAGGACCTCTAATCCCATATCTTTCGCACTTATTTAATAATATAGTATGATTTAAATTGTCAAAGGCCTTAGTCATGTCAAAAAATATTCCTGTTACTCTCTTTTTATTGTCAATATAATGTGTCAAATTACGAATAACAGAAAATGCAGCTAATGTTGTCGATTTATTTGTTTGGAATCCATTTTGTTACTTTTTAATTATATTAAATTTATTAATAAATTTATTCAGTCTAATATGCATCAATCTTTCAAATACCTTTGAAAATACTGAGTTTAATGTAATGGGTCTATAATTGTTTAATTTGGTTTTATCGTCTTTTTTATGTAGTGGGATTACTATTGAATGTTTCAATCGATTTGGAAATATACCTTGCATGAAAGACAAGTTCACAATATACGTTAACACTGGAGCAATCTCGTTTGCAACTCTTTTTAATATATGAGTTGAGATATCATCAAAACCCACAGACCTTGTACTTTTCAAAGATTTTATAATTTTAATGACTTCTTCTTCATTACAAGGTATTATAAATACTGATGAATTCAGATTTTGAATATTTTTGTGCTGGCAATTTGCTTTTTCCGGATTTTTTTTTGTATACGATATAAAATAATCGTTAAATGCATTTGCAATATTTTGAGGATCATTTATTTTTTTATTCTCAACCTTAATACTTTTAATTTCTTGTTTACTTATATTGCTTCTTTTTTTATTTATGACATCCCAAGTGGCCTTGCACTTGTTTCTTGACTTATTGATAATATTATTATTATGCATTCTTTTTGAGTAAGTAATGCATTTATTTAGAATTTTTGTATATTTAAGATAAGTTGATCGAGTTTTATTTGTATTTTGTTTATACGCATTATATCTAAGTTTTCTTTTATGTGCGCATGATAGTTTTATTCCTTTGGTGATCCACTTAGCTTTATAATTTTGTTCTCTGATTTTGATTTTATTTATTGGAAAACAGAGATTATACAGAGAACAAAATATGTCATGAAATAATTCAAACCCTATATTTGTGTCAATTTTGCTAAATACCTCTGACCAAGTAAGACTTTTTAAAGCTTCTTTAAATTTGCATACATTGTCCTCACTAAAGTCCCTTCTCATAATATAATAACATTCAAGTTCAGGTATTTTACATTTTAATTCAAATGTTAAAGTTTGTCCTGTGTTATGGTCAGATAAGAAAAGTTGATGAACATTTCCTTCTGCCGTTGAGATGTTACTGAAAATGTGGTCTATGCATGTTTGCTGTCTTGTAGGAATAAGTATATGTATGCAAAGATTATAGTTTTGTAATATATCTCGTAGATGACTGGAATTGTTATTTTCAATAAGAGTATTTATATTGATATCTCCCGCTATAATTAATTTAGTGTTAGTTTTAAAATTCAATCTGTGCAACATCATCTCAAATTTTTTGAAAAACATCGTAGTATTTGGTCCTGGAATTCTGTATATACAAATAATCACGCATTTCCACGATGGTATTTCTACGCCACAACATTCAAAATATTTTTCTGTAGAAACGTCGCTGAGAAAATTTATCTTTTTGAAATCTATTGACTTCCTGAGGAGAATACAGACTCCACCCCGTTTCTCATTTGATCTAGAGAAAGAATTTGCTAGATTATAACCACCTAAAAAGATATTTTCTTCATCTCCTTCTTTAACAAATGTTTCTGTGAAACAGATAACGTCTAGTGGTCTATTATTTTCCTTGAATTCATTTATACATAACTCCAATATATCCAGTTTATTTATAAGTCCTGCTATGTTTTGATGAAATAGTGTTACAGTATTTGTCTTTTGGGAATTTTTATATACGAAAAAGACAATTATCTTTTTTATTTTGAGGATATTCTGTAATGTCACTATTTTCGCCTACATTTCTATGTTTACTTATTATTGGAAAGTAATAGGGTATAGTACCCTTGTGGAGTATGTTGTGTTCATTTGAACTTTTGTTTAATGATATATGAGCTTTTATTTTCTTATAACATAGATAGTTAATTTTATAATATTCATAATCAATTATAAGATTAAGTTTTTTACATAAATCTAACAAATACATTCTTTTATTATATTATTTATAATTTTAAAGCCAATATTTAAAAATTTACAATTCTGAAAATTATTACAAATATTGTGAATAAAATTATTCAGCATGTTCAAATTCAAAAATCTATTATTATTAATACCTAGTACAATAATATTTGTTTTATTAAATTTATTCAAAATACTTGTTAATTCAACCATCAATTTCATAGGATTTTTATCATTTTCACCAACATTTAATATAATGTAATTTTCTTCTGAGTCTTCAATTTGATAACATTCGTTGATTATATCTTGACATAATGCATTGGGTTTTGTAATAGAACGTACTTGGTATTTCAGATACTCCGTTTGTACTCTCGAGTAAATAAGTTTGGATGCCAGACCACTACATTGTTGGGAACCTGATATAAATATAGTTGGTAGTCTGTTCTTTTTATTTGTTCCATTTTTATATCCTTCATTTTCTGTGTTTAATGACATTGATCTATCGTGTAATGATGTGTTATTGCAGTTTACAATGTTTTTGTTGTAGTAATTGATTTTGTCGTCTTGAGTATTATTTAATGTTTTTTGGTCATCTATGTTAATTCGTAAATCTAAATCTATTTGTTCATTAAAACTTTGGTTAGTGGTGTCAAAAAGTCTCTTCTTGTCTGGTTTGTGCATTTCATCTTTTTTATAGTTTAGTTTTTTCTTTTTGATACTCGATGAACATATTTTGGCGAGGTTTGTAATTTTACTATTCTTTTCTGATAATTGTTTTTTTAACATATTTGTTTCAATTGTCAAATTGTCTATTTCATTATTAGCTGTTTCTAATTGTAGTCTTAGGCTAGCTATGTCCCTTTTTAATTCATCAATAGTATCATCGCGATAATCACGAGTGGATAGATCCGGAAGACTCTTTGTTGAGTAAATCGACTCTGTTGACCCAAACGTTGTATTGTCTGATTCACTAGATACAAATCTCCTTGCACGTCTCCTAGTAACATTTGGTTCCATTTTCAAATAAATTATTTCATAAAAAGTCAATATTCATAGGAAGATTCGAAGACACGGACACCAACTCACGAGAGATGAAAGCGGCACTGTTAGCCACTACGCCGTGACAGCAGTTAACTAAAGTGTTGAAATTTAGGTACACATGTAAGTTATTTTTTCATATTTTATCGGTTACAGATTACTATTTCTATTAATACCCACAATTTTTAATTTTTTGTTTAACACAATTTCACACCCACAAATTTAATATAAATAGCACATATTATGATTTTTATATAGATTTCAGTCTTCTTTAACTAAATATAATGGTAGTTTTAGTATTTCACGTTACTCCAATATTATCACTTTCGACGATTACTTATAAAAAATTATCACTTTTGTTTTGGGTTCAAAATTCTGTAGATCTTGTGTATTTTTGATTACAACAACGTAATTTTTTATTTCGTAAGTTTTTAAGTTAGATAACACTTATAACAAATATTTGAATTACTTTAGTCGCTTATAATGTATTATTAATATGTTTGAAATACTATATCTATTTTTAAAATTACAAAAATTTAAGAGCTCAATTTTCGTGATGACAGTGTCACCTTTCCGTTGTGTTTGCATGGCTGTGTTTCGGTTTGAAGGGTGGGATATGGCGTGAATTTACTTGGTACAGAGGAATAACACATGAGTCCTTAGGAATGGCAACACATGGGGGGTATTATGGGCGAAACAGTATACTCTGTTATGTCCATAGTACTGCTCATGTTTATAGGTAGGCCGTCAGCCTGTTTGCCATTCTAAGTTGTATAAAAAAAATACTAACACCGTCTAGCGTTTCGTCGTAAACGTGACTATTCAAATAAATGCATTTAGCATTAAAATTTGATTTTGAAAAATTCAACGATAAGCATTTTAGACATTATAGAATATCCTGTAATGCCCATAGTTCTCATGGTCATCATACGTTGCGATGCTTGAGAACTATGGTGTTATACATCCGTAACGAGTAATTTCATTGTTACATCTCAACTTTCAAACCGAAATACAACCATGCAAGCATAGCTGCATCACAGCAGAAACAAGTAGGATAAAGTTATACAAGTGATTTCTACCAAGTTTTCCTCTGGTTGCCAAATTATGTATGCAATTGATGGGGTTTACTCTCATAGTCGTGTAATCCCGGCGTAAAATAGTCCACCTCTACCTTTCCCGTGGGTGTCGTAAGAGGCGACTAAGGGAGGACGAGGGATGGGCACCAGCGTACCTCTTAAAACATCTCTAAAGCTTAACTGCAGTTGCCAATTCTCCTACCAAACGTGGCAACTACTCGTTACCCCTCAAGGGGGAGGCTTATATTCAGTTAAAGGGTGATATGATAACTCATGTTGGTCCAATATACATTTCATCACGATGCACGATCTCTAAGAATCATAATGAATTACACAGAAGTTGCAATAAATTAGTGCGGTCTATAGATGATGGGGGAAACTTTATTTCTTCAAAAGTTGGACGCACCAAGAGATATCTGCTCAACTTCAATCATTAGCGGGAGCCGCCGGCTCGGAAGAACTCCGGCCCTGAGGGCTTACCATGAAATGTTTTCCGAAATTTCCGAAATATTAAAAATATTAAAATATTGTTCCTTTTGACTTTTATGATAGAATGTATAACGAACGAAATGTTAAATTCCATTTATTGGTCCGATTTTGGTACAAACAAAAACACGAAATTGAGTCCGAAATTTCGGAATTTCATTTCATGGTAGACCCGCTGGTCGCTTTCGGGAACAATTCACAATCGGGTTGGCTGCTATATATTTTTTACTGGTATCTATACGAAGAATTATTTAAGATTTTGATCTGCGAAATATTTACAAGATTATCTTTTTTCTATCTGATTGGTTCTTCATTTGATAAATTGTCATTCTTTATTAATGTATTTATATAATTATTTTTTTATGTTAATTTATTTTCCTTATGCCTATAATTATCTATATGTTTTAGTATTAGGTACATATTTGACATGTCTGGAATTATATATTATATATAGTTAATCACTTTATTTATTTTTTTTTAATTTGACTATTATACTTATATATACTTAATACTTATAATTACTTTCCTTAACGTTTTATTCTGTTAATTTTCTTAATTATACAATACCTACTTGTACAACAATTAGTCCATTACCCTAAGGTTAATCTTTTCAAGATTGCTCTCAGCAATAACACCGCCTTACTGTAATTATACAACTGTATCGTTATATTTATTGTGTTATTTCCTATATTGTATAATGCAAATAAAGTATACTCATTCATTCATTCATTTAAAAAAAATGTAATAGATTTTGTTCGACGAGTAAACGGCAATTTCAATAGTAGCTAAAACAATTTTGATTATGAAACCAAAATGAATTGATTTTGATGAAATATCTATAGCACCATTCTGAAAAAGTATTTATTCAGATAAAAAAGAAATATTCGAAATCAGTATATAAAGTTTCCTATTATACCTAGTATTTTAAATTCAAATCCGTTCATCATAATCAGCTTAGCCATTGTCCATCTACTGCTAAACATAGGCCTCCCCATAAAACTACCCCTCATCTAATGGTATCTGTTATTTATTTATTTATGTAGAATATAATGTCAAGTGGAGGCAAATATAATGGACACATACAATGCAGTTTATATATATATATATATATATATATATATATATATATATATATATATATATATATATATATATATATATATATATATATATATATATATGTATAATTTTTAATGAAAAGTTTCGCGACTGACTCTTGGCCACAGCAGAATATCAGTGTTTTGCTCTTTTAAGGGCAAAGCAATAAACTGAGCTGTGACCATTTTGTGTTACTATGGCACACGCATGAAGGAATGTTAACAAAGGAGATTGTTAGATTATGTATTTTGTTTTTGTATTTTTGTTTTTTTATTTGTGCTTTTTTTATTTTTATTCTTTTGTCTCTTTTGCTGTGTATTACGTGTATGTTTTTTTTTTATTGTAATTTGTGTGCTGTAAGTAATGCAAATAAATTGTCTATCTATCTATAAAGAACGGCTTTGATCCACCTGCTTCCACTGACTCCCTGCAATGCATTTAAGGTCATCACTCCATCTAGCAAGGGGTCGTCCTACACTGATTTGTCCGTACCGGGTCGACCACTAAAGATTCTTCCCTCCAAATCCTTTCAGCCCTTTATAAATTATTGAGTAAAATACCAAAATTCGTATTATAATATTAGCGGAATTAAAATGCGCGAAATCGGCATGCTCTTATCGATTCCGTATTGACGCGTGTGTTGGCGAACATACGTGAAATACACTCGTACAAAATATTTGCTTTCCATTCCAATTTAACATCAAAAGAGTGACAGAATAATCGCTCGAACACACCTAGCTCCGTATGCACGATTATGCCCTTTCATTCAGTGTGCTCGTGTTTTCCCGCCAATGTTTCGGCGGACGGGAGAGCTTGTCATATTGTCACTTCGTATATATATCTCAGAATATAAATGCTTTACCTACGTGCTACAGAAAAGTGGATCGCTTTGGCCTGCTGGTTTGATGTGGAAACTAAAGTGAGAATTTTCTATTAACAAAATACTAAGCTCTTTAAACTGTGACTTTATATACCCTTTAGATAGTGAAAATAATTGTCAAAAATCATTTTGAATTTTGAACTAATTGCCCGCTTTGGCTTCGCACGGATATAGTTATAAAGAAAATTTGTCCTGCCTACAGTCTTCTGTTCTACTCATTCACTTTTTATAATGACATTAATTTATTCCATTTTTTTTTATTTTTACATACGATTGTTCAAACATTTTCTTTCATACAAACCATTGTACTGATAAAATACAAATGCAACAATAAAAGATTTAGCCAAATAGATGCAAAAATTCTGTTATGTAGTAATACGCTCACAAACATTTGGTAATTGATTTTTATTAATATTGATTTGCTAATACACAAAAACACATAGCTAAAGTAACAAAAAAAAAAAAAAATCCTACTGTGAAGTCGTTTAAGTCAGAATACGAAATTATTGAACATTATAGAGTAAAAATAAAAATAAAAAATGACGTTTATTGCTACTTAATTTATTTGTTACTAAATCAATCTTAAACGATTAAAGGGATTTAAATTAAAAGTAAATAAGCACACGATATCCTGTACTAATTGCCTATACTGTTTTTCGAATACACATGGACAGAACCAAGGGATATAGCTAGTCAATTTATAAACACGGGAGGAAGACAAAACCGCGAAATGTCGTTACAACGAATCACAGGGGCAAACAACCCGGAAAATATACCTTTAAAATGTGCAAACAGTGCAGGGATAAACTGAAACTGGCGCGGGGCTCATTAAGTAAATATTATAAAATGTTTAAAACCCTTTGTCAGAAGGTAAACAGCGGATGGTCATTACGACAGACGTGTGGCTGTGACGATGTGCACACGAATGGTGTACGGATGTGATTTTATGGAGAAGAGAATAGCTGCGCTCGCATGGCTGTGTTTCGCTTTTAAGGTTGGAATTAGGGATTAATATATAGCAGCAGTATCTGTATATTTTAGTTATAATATCTATATATCAGTTCTAGAAAAATATATATTATTTAAGTACTTTTATTATTCACATATGTTAGTGTATACAGTAATTTTATTGTATTATATATTAAATTTTTTACAGGGTTTATTTAATTTACATTCTACAGTTTTCTTTTAGCTTCTCAAACGTTGACTGTAAGAGATCCCGTTATGGGATAAGTCCGCCATTGTATATTAAATTTTTTAATGTATTCAGTATGAATTATGTTCAATAAAGATTTTATAATACAATACAATATATTAAAAATCTGTTGTCCAAAAAATAACATTGGATAAATTAAAATACATTCGAAAATAGATATCCGACCGATATGGGCGATATCTAAATGGGTGATGATTCTCCACCATCAATGACTACATAACCCAGTATATAGATATCGGATCGGTATCCATTTTTTTATGCAACATAGAATGGCAAACAAGCTGACGGCCCATCTGATGTAAAGTGGTAACCGTCTCCTATAGACATGAGCAGTATCATAGACATAACAGAGTATACTGTTTCGCCCATGATAGCCCCCGTACGTTGTCATTACTATTATATTACCCATGCAGTAAAATTACAGAGGATGGAGGCATAACTTCTTAACCCTCAAGAAAGTTGTTAACAATGTCTTTTGTGTTCTTATTAGATTTTCGTTCGAAAAACGTACTAACTCTTATGGTGCGTCTTGTCTGCCGTCTGTCCGTCTATCACAGTACTATTATCTCGGCAACTACTAATGCTGTCAATTTTAAATGTCCTATAGTTTCACTTATTGTTGGCGCGCACATATTGTAATGGTTAATTTTTTTTTTCTACGGAGTGCAAAGAGGTTACTAAAAATTTCAAAATACAACTAATAGTCCAAGTGGACTAGTAGTTGCATTGTATGAAAGGACTTATTTGTACGTTTTAAAACTGATTATTATTTATTTTTTATGAAGAAATTTTTTTTAAAATCGGTTGAATACTTTTTCAGTTTATCCATTACAAACAATATACAGAAAATCTAATTATTCCTTGATATAATGTTAGTATCTATAGACAATAGAAATATGGACGATTTATTCGAAAAAATCTGTGTCAAGAGTTCGGCGATATTTCTGTGAAAAAAAAAATTAATCCGTTTTACTGTGGACGTGTGCGACTCTGGTGTAATTTCTGAAATTTATACCTTTATTGTTTAAATACATTAATGATAATGCCCTATATGCTCTCAAAGCCTTAGGGCGGATACATTAAGGTTATATTTATAAAATGTTTTAAGCTGCGACCCTTTGTCACGCGGTAAACAGCGAATGCCCATTATACCAGATGTGCGGTTGAGATGCGTCACTCTTTGGCGCGATTCTGTTTTTCCTAAATTTTCATTTGGTTCTTTTTTATTTTAGTTAAATTATCATTCTTTTTTTCTTTAATTATTTTCATGCAATAATTTACTTTGATTCTTCTTCTTCTTATTTAAGGTTTCCTCTTGTCAGAGCAACTAAATAAAGCATTCTCTTCTAGCCAGCTTTATTCCAGGCCATATCTTTGACCTCCTTATTCGACATGACACCTAGTGTTGTTTTATCTTTCCCCTGTAGTTATTTCCGATTCTTCCTCTTTGTCTTATGCCCTCTATTTTTCCTTCTAGTATGCTCTTAATAAAGTCGTCATGTCATCGACACTGGGAAAGAAAACTAGTTAGCACATAAATAGCAGTTTCAGTGAGATGACCTGTTCCTCTCAAGAACAACTCGCAAGTCGTAACCGTTTGTTGTTCGCAAAAAGTTACAAAGTTCAGAATAACAGGTGTTTTTCTTTGTTGAATTGTTTTAAATGAACTTTGGAGTTTTGTCTCCGCTATTTACAGGCTTGTGTTCCGTTTCTATAGGGAATATTTGAAAATTTATACTCGTATAATCGACTAGACGCTACGAACTTCATTTGTTTAGTTTAAATTGTATTGGATATCACCAAAGAGAAACTTCGTACAAACTCATGGGTAAATTGTCTTATACTAAATGACAGGAGACTGTTAGTAACACAGATTGCTTGCACTATTGCTAGCAATATATGTTATCAAGTCGACCAACACACGGTTTCCCCTAGGCTCCACCTTGGTTACTTCATGTGAAATTCGTCATGATGGGTCAACGGTTACCTTTTCATCATTCCATATTAGTCATCAATCTTCGACCGCTATTTAGTCCACGCACGTGTTGCGATACATTTTTCACCTCTAAACAAGGCATTTTCAGGCGAATTAATAGATCGCTGCTCGAAGCCTAGTGGAAACTATTCGGCGCTCAAACTACAAATTTGCAGTCTGGACGCCGAACTAATGGTCTAACCAATACATCTTTCTTTGGAAAAAGTCCTCAGTTTCATCGGTGGAATACTCCTGTATTTTGACCTTTGATTAAAACACGCATACAATGTGATTGCCACCGTCCTTTTCTCATCCCCAGGGTGTATCAGACCCAATCTAACCCAATCTGTTCTAACAATTGTTATCTCGATTGAATCGAGATGCGGGATTAGTGGCTTGTGTCTTCAGAATGCTGTATTTGTATATTTCTATTTGTAATATTTTATCACCTAAATTAGTGCGAGTTTTAATCGGGATTGTTTTTTTAATGGGATGAGAATTAAATACTAATCTTGTCCACGCTATTGAGGTGAGGAAGTGAAGTCAATTGGCCCGCTTTGATAAATTCATTAAGAATCCTTCACGATGGTTATAGAAGCTATATCATTTTATGTAATGGGTCATAATGAAATGGTTTCCCCGACCGCGCTATCGATTAACTCTGGTGAAGCACCAGTGAGAGATCATAAGTGAGAATGAAACCAGTCGGTTAGTGTATCGCGACAAATTTCACAAGAATTAATCACGATGATTTTGATGATGAGGTTGACCTGATAGAGTATATTGCTAGCGATGGGCTGTTAGACTCCATTGCTAATCACGTTCCTCTGAAGGGTATTAGAAATCCTTGTCTTAACCCCTTCTTCACTCACACACAACATGAGGGACAATTTGCCTAAAAACAAAATTTCCCTTTATATTTGTCTTGTAAAATGGACGAGAGACAAATTTATCCGTGTACGTTTTAGTCCCCTCATAATACCCTAAAATTGCATGCTTACCCATCAATTTTTACAAAAGATTGTCTCAAAATTACAATAAAAAGTTTCATCTTCTGCACATACCTTAAATAATACAGTTAGAACATACTGGAATAACTACTAGAGACTGAGTTTCCAAGTCTGGTCAAAAATTCCGATTTGAAATGTTGTAAATAGTTGTGTAAATACTAATTTTCCGTTCGGAATTCTAAATGGGACTCCACAGTGGAAAGAGGCTATTACGAATAGTGCTCGGGTTAATCAACGTTGCAATTTGGTGTATTTGACTAGATTAGAGACGTATGCATCTAAAGCGAACGAAAAGCGCAAAGGCAGTGTTAAACGAGATGAAAACAAAGGGTCTACGAATCAGGTAATTTACGAAACGATGTCCATCTCCCTTACTTGTTGTTAGGGATGTCACCACAACCTTCAGCGATGTCATTATGTAATAATAAAATAGATGAAGCATCAATTTATTTAATTCTTTTTGCAAAATGTATATATGTTTAAATCCTTCAATATAATATTAGCAGACGTCAAGGAAGACCTATATCCAGCGACAGGCTTACATGATGATAACGATGATGAAATCCATATTCTCAGGTGCGGATTAACTAGTGATAAAATAAGTCCAAAATATTATTTTATTTATACATATTACATCCAATAAAGTGACAACCCTATATCGTCACACCGTACGAACGGAAGGGCGCGAAGGGGCCGAAGTAGGGATTGGAAAGCTTAAGCCTTAACGGATTTCTCTGTACGCTTACCTTTGAAATGTGGTATTTTGATGGATGGTTTTAGTTGTATTTACTGTACTAACGCTAGACGTGAGCCTGACAGCTCGGTTTCATTACGTGTTAATAATTTATTTGATGCTCCTGATGGCGTAGCGAGATTAAGACTCAACAATTCCACTATTCTGCGTGTGACGAGGCGTATTGTTGGTTTGTGTATCCAAGGATAATGCTTACTTATTAATAATTAATATTATGAACCTTATTAATATTCTAAATTTGAAAGTGAGTTTATTTCATTAAATGGGTTTGTATGACATTTGGAGACTTTGTACAAAAGTCGATTGCTTGGGTACCTCTGTCCCATTTGTGTTTCTACTGTGAAGCAGTTGTGTTTGCATGATTGTGTTTCGGTTTGAAGGGTGAGATATGGCGTAAATTTACAGGGTACAGAGGAATAACATCTGAGTCCTCAGGAATGGCAACGCATGGGGGGTATCATGGGCGAAACAGTATACTCTGTTATGTCCATGGTACTGCTCATGTCTAAAAGCGACAGTTACCACTTTCCATCAGGTGGGCCGTCAGCTTGTTTGCCATTCTGAGTTGTATAATTTTTTTTTTTTGTAGTAGAGTAGCTTTAATATCTGGGAGCCTCGTCCTTGCTATTATTTATGTGCGGCAAGGCTCCCAAAGTACGGGAGCACATTCTTTTATAGTCAATATACTAGTTTAATGCCGTGTATCCCGGCATAGAATACTTTTTTTTGCCTCTTGGTGGCTTCATCGCTCAGTCAATCGTTATAAAATTTGTCATACACGTATTTGCACATATTTCACGCATATTTACATGTACGTGGAGTAATTAAAATAACCTGGGATGTGTAGATAAAATAAAAAGTATTTTACCCTATTTATATATCCCGATCACACAAAGTCACAGACAAACATTAGTTATTAATTTTCGATCATCTGTCTGTCGAAAGTCTGCCATTTATACCACATTTTATTGCTCAATAAAATTTAAATAGGTAAATTAAGTTAATAAATAAATACTTGCAATTTCAAACGCAACCAAATGTTCAACTACCAAACTATAAGTCCATAAATCCACACAAAACGGGGCGACACAACTAATTTCACAACTTGTACGAATTGCAATGGCCGTCCGAGGGATTAATTAATATAATAGATGATTCCGATACGTCCCTGTTGGCTAACTGGCCACACCCCGCGCGCTCTGTTGATGTGCGTACTTAACCGGTTGCACCATAAGGATTCCTTTCTACGTTTGTGGAACAGAAATCTAATAAGAACACAAAAGACAATGGTAACGACTTTCTTGAGGGTTAAGAAGTTTTATTTTAATGGTTGAAAATGGAAAACATCCCCTGGAAACCATCGTGACTAGTTTATCGTTGAATTCATCACGATGGGCTAACTGACCTGCCTTTTCATCCTCACCAATCATCACTCACTGGTACCCCGCTAGTGTATACCGATAGCGATACTATGCAGTGGTAACTCCTACCATTCCATTATCATCCATAAAAAAACACCCTGAAGAAACCTTAATACACTCTTTTTGATAGTTTTCTCTGATTAAAAAAAAAACCTAAAAATATAAAATTAAAAAAAAACTCATAGTTAAACTCCCTTAACTAGTAATAAAATAAAATAGTTTTATGGGTGTATTGCCTTCCATGGGTATACCATGTATCTAATAACAGTCAGAGACATTTGTCGACTGTTGCCGTTGTGGTGAACGTAATACTCGTCGTGTCCATATTTCGTCGAGTATATTAGTATTGAACGTGACAGGGGTGAGCCTACCGACGTCACTTGGATTGATATGGTATGTTATCGGTATTTCCATCACCGGTGTATTAGTCTGAAATATAAATTAAAACACAAAATTCTTAGTGGCAAAAAACTTACGAACTTTGTGGTCTGTAACTCGGAGTAAGGCAACGATACTCTCTTAAACTCAGGCTGAAATCGAAGTCGTTAGCTGCATCTAAAACCAATAATTTACCCTCGTTATAGAATATAATTGGACAGAAATTTCGTGAACGAAAAATTCAAAAACGACACTAAATTTTCAGCGAGCCATACTAACTTAACAATCACCTCCACGTGGTCGTTCCTGAAAACCATCGTACTGAATTCCAGGTTTATTCATCACGGTGGGCTAACTGACCTGCTTTCATCCTCACCTATCATCCTTCACTGGTGTCCAGCCGGCGTATACGGTTAGCGCCGGTGAGGTTACTAATCCCATGTTATCTATTTAAAAAAAATTAACAGCCAGTGGCACCATGTTAGTATGGGAAATGCGATTACCAATCCGCTTGCCAAACGTGACAATTACTGGCAATACCCACTAATGAGAGAGGCTCATGTCCAGCAGTGGACAATTAACGGCTGATATAATGATGTTGGTGCAGGTACTATTTACCACTAGTCGAACCGCTTTAAGTTCCAATCGTGTATTTAAAATATGAGAAAATATTCAATGTGTATATATGCATATCTGTGTATATGTATGTATAAAGATATAAGTTTAGTATATAGATATAAGATATAAATTCATAATTGTTAATAAAGTGTATGTACAAGAGCGCAAAGCTGCAGACAAACTGCAATGCAGCTTTTATCCTTCTCATGTGACTCATCGTTGGATCTATTTCTAATGTATATTTCTTATCTATATTCCCGTGTCTATCTTATATATTTATCACTGTTTTATATATTATTCCTTAGCTTCAGATTTGAAACTGCGACATATGCTGAATTAGGTCCTTTGCACAAACACTACTACATTTATTTTGTTTTTTTTTTTTATATGTTTTTTCTTTTATTATAATTTCAAAGTTAAATAGTAAATTCCAGACAAATTATCTTTTCGAAGACTAGGCAGCATGGTCTCCGACCTTAGCCTGTTCCAAACGGAACAAACGTACTAAAAAAAAAAAAAAAAAAAGTTAAATAGTAATGTTATTATATAATTGTGTAATCTTCATTATTATGTTGTTTTGTCATATGTAACATGTATAATTTATATTATTTTTCTTAAAGAGCGACTGTTTCTAATTAATGATGTTATTTAAATGAAAAGTTTATTTAGTGTATGTGTAAATAAATAAATAAAAAATTCATAGTGTAAAAAATCCACTGACAGAAGATTAAAGGAAGCTACCAATATGATCCGGCATAATCTTCGTATTAGTTTATATAAATGAAGGCAATATTACCTAAACATTAAGTACATTAATTACGCAACAGCGAGCCTACTAAGGATCTGTATTAATTCCACGCGCGCACTTTGTATACGAGACGAATTTAGCTAATTGGCTTCTGTTCATATTGTTTCATCATTATCGCTATAATTGTAACAATTTCTATGAAATTCCCTTATAAATTACCTTTAGATTATATAGATAGGGCGTCGAGTGTCGAAAACGGAACAAAATTTTGTCATTTTACATTTAGCTGACTAAATTTAACACATCTTGTTTTCTTCTTTAGTGACATATCTCCTCAATATTAACCGTGTAAGTCCCGGCATAGAATAGGCCATCCCCTTCTTTCGCATGAGTGTCGTATGATAAAAAGCTGACATGTTTTTGGTGAAGTATTTGCATGGAAACATTCTATATAATCTAAGAAATTACAAGAAAAAGTTAGCAGTTTGCTTCCAACGATTCCTTGTAAGTTAATTAAAAAAAATCGTTTTAAAAAAAGAATTCGTTATGAAAAATTTAAAAAAACATAAATGGGTTCACTCCGCAAACAAAAACAGGATGTCGCGTTCTAAATTCAAATATTTTAAATCTATTGTATCTATGAAATATCTCATCGTCCGTCGGCGTATTTTATTCGTTTTAAAATAAGAACAGTTAGATTACCAGCCAGCTTAAATTTATTCGCGAATTAAATCACTTTTTTTTTACGTAAAAACTATAATAGTTATATTAATTATTGAAATTATAAGCAGTAATGGTTATAAAGTATTGATTATTTGCTGGGTAATGGTAATTAATATCTAAATCCACAATTTATTCCAGAAACATTAATACATATAACGTGTTTATCTTTGAGAAACACGCTCATAAACGTATTTCAAAGTAAATATAAATTAATATTAAATTTTAACTACTCGCTACGTTCAGGCAATTTAGTACTACCCGATTTGCAAATCCTAGCTGGATTTCTAAACAACGTACCTACGGAGCTCTGTTACCACTTCATATCGGTTCTCGGACGTAACTTCAGACATTAAGGTTTCCAACTTAACGGTAATAGCTAAATAGTTTTAGTAGCGCCACAGTATAAGTAATAGTATCTACTTGGTACCCCGTAAACTTCCAGAAGTGCAAGTACTTAAAGCAAAGTATAATTAGGTATGTGGCATCTAAAGGCATAGAATTTTACCAGGGGGAGACTTTGTACAAAAGTCAATTGCTTGGGCACCTCTGTCTCATTCGTGTTTCAACCGTGAAGCAGTTGTGTTTGCATGGCTGTTTGAAGGGTGGGATATGGCGTGTATTTACAGGGTACAGAGGAATAACACCTGAGTCCTCAGGAATGGCAACGTATGGGGGGTATCATGGGCGAAACAGTATACTCTGTTATGTCCATGGTGCTGCTCATGTCTATAGCGACGGTTACTATTTTCCATCAGGTGGGCCGTCAGCTTGTTTGCCATTCTAAGTTGTATTAAAAAAAAAAGAAAAATAATCTTTATTAAAATAGACTTGTTACTTGTTACAAGCTCTTTTAAATCGATATTTTTTACGATTCTACTGCTGGGTTTGAAATGTTGTGATTTGTTGAGAAGAGCCCGCAAGAAACTGAACAGTTAATTTATATAAATTAATTTTTAAACTACAAGTTAATTGTACATTTGTACAGGTACTGTAATTAGCATAAGTTTTATTTACATGTATTATTAAATAGAAAATAGGACCAGTCCCCACAAGCAGTATCCGTTCACGAGTATGACGTATGAGCCAGCCGTTGTTGCGCTCACCCATACTTTAGGGAACTTATTCACCAAGGGGGAAAGGGATTGTTAGCAATGGAGTTTGACGGCCCTATTCCTAGCAATATGCTCTATTAGGTCGACCTCCACGTGGTTCCCCCTGGACACCATCATGAACAATTCTTGTTGAATTTGTCGCGATGGGCTAACTGATCTGCTTCATCTTCACCTATCATCCTTCACTGGTGCCCCGCCGGTGTATACCGATAGCGTGGGCGGGGTTACCATTCTATTATCACACATTAAAAAAAAAACTTATTCACCAGAAGGAGATTTAATACAAAAGTCAGCAGCATATCTCTGTCCCACTTGTGTTTATGCCTCCAAGGAACTGCGCTTGGATAGGTGTATCTAGCTGTTTGAAGAGTGGGATGACAGTGGATTTATAAGTTATGGAAATAGGGAAAAAAGGATTGTTACTAATAGGATCTAACTGCCCAATTGCTAGCAATATAGAGGTTAGTCTCCCTTTCTAGCAATATACCCTATCAGGTTGATCAGCACGCGGTCCTCCCTGGAAACTACCATAGTTAATTCCTAGATAATTCGCTACGATGGGCCAACTAATCTGATTTCTTTTTCAGTGTTTCATCCCTCACTAGTGCCCCGTCATTGTATCATAGTGGATAATAATGGAATGGTAACCAAGCCTGAGTTATCGGTATGCGATGTCGGGGTATCTGTGAGTGTGATAGGTAAGGATGAAAGAAAGTCAGTTATCCCATTGTGACGGATTCAACAAAAATTAATCACGATGCTTTCCATGGGGAACCCTATCAGGTCGACCTTCACGTGGTTCTCCTTGGAAACCATGGTGGTTAATAATTGTCGAATTCATCAAAATGAACTAACTGATTTCTTCTGACCTCATCCTCACCTGTCATCCGTTACTTTTTTTTTTATACAACTTAGAATGGCAAACAGGCTGACGGCTCACCTGATGGAAAGTGGTAACCGTCGCCTATAGACATGAGCTGTACCATAGACATAACTGTTTGCTCACCCGTGTATTTCGAGGCGCAAAGGAGACCACTGCTTCATTTTCACTTAAAAAAAAATTAAAAGTATAGACGTCAAAATATTTTTAATTTTCAGAAATGGCAACACGTACCATAAATATCGTCATTTAAACGGATTACGCTATCAATCAATTATATAAAATCCTTGAACTGGAATCCTCATAGTTTTGCAAAATCGAAAGTCACTTTGTGTTCCAATTTTTTTTTTTTATTTTATTAGTTGATAGAGTTGTAAAACAGTACTTTATTGGATTCGATTCAACTTGGCACAGAGGTGACCTGAAATCTAGCCAAGGAGACTTTTTTTTTTATGATACAAACAAAATATACAGATATGAAACGTCATTGTTTCACTACAGAAACTTGAGTTTTTATTTAAAAAAATACAGTATAAGCAGATCTAACCGTATATGACTCTTTTAAACTAGATCTGTTAAAGTTCAAAATATTTATGCCAAGTAGTTGTTTAGCAAAGTTTTGCTCACTAGAATCAGTAGTTTTTTTATACCACTGAGATAGCAAACAAGCATACGGCCCACGTGATGGTAAGCGGTTACCGTAGCCTATGAGCGCCTACAAAATATAATAGAATGGGCGTTACGCGCGCGTTGTCGACCCTAAGGAAATCTCTTTATCCTTTTTTTTAAGAACTATTTTTATATATATATATACTGTAATCTCTTGGAAAAACCTCGACAGGGACCTAATTCCATAACCATAGTATATAGTCTCTCTAACCTACCCATGTATCCTACCCATACATACCTACCCATATATGTTCAGCCTTTTAAGCTTGGTCGAATAACTAACATATGTGTAAATATTTAAACAGTTTTACAAATTCTCATATTTGGAGTACCTATTGTGACATAAACTGTTACCTATATCTATACTTATAATAAATCTGTAGAGAAGTCAATTCTGTACATGAAATATATTTCCAAAATAACTATCAGGGGGTGATTAGTGATCGATACTAATGCCAAAAATGCAATCAGTAAAATTTTTGTCTGTCTGTCTGTATGGTCGTTATAGAAACAAAAACTACTAGACGGAATTTAACGAAACTTGGTACAATTATTCTTCATACTCCTGGGCAGGTTGTAATATACTTTTCATCACGCTACGATCAATAGGAGCAGAGCAGTGAAGGGAAATGTTAAAAATGTTCACCCGTGCGACGCCGGGCCGCTAGTTTATAATATAACAATGGGATTATATGAAATATGAATATAACAATAGATTGTATTAACATGTAACAATAATATTATTTATATAATACAGAGAATTTTATATAATTAGAGTTTATATGAAGACAATGATATTTATGGCACAATATTATTTGGATTTACAAATTTAATATAAACATAGTGGTAACGCCAGTTTAAAATTAAAAATGTAATTTATATTAATGTTTGTACCTACTCGCTTTTCGTTATATGTAAGGGATAGGTACTTTGCATGCTCGCAATTTTTGTAGTAATCCATGGGCTATGGACTGATTGTGTCCGATCTTCGTCGGTGCTGCCCTCTCGTGCCGATTGGTTCTTCTGTTTTGAACTTCGTATGAGCAACCGCGACTGGCCGCTGTCCTACAAATTGATTAACGAATAATAGATTTCTGCTGTGTTTCGTGTCATCTTTCTGACCGTCAGAACACTGGATCCTGTAGAGAGCTGCTGGAATTGTTCGCAGGTGAGTACCTATCCTATTTTTCAAATTACGAAAAGCGAGGTAAAACCATGCCAGCGACCCTGCTCAAATATCAAAAGGAATAATTGTGATTATTATTAAGATGCTTTACCACATAGTACCAATTCCGTTATGGCAATAACCCGATCTATATTAGATCAATGTATTACCATAAGAGCTAGGGTTCCGTAGCTAGAATAGGTTATTTACGTCAGAACACTAGAGGTAACGAACGGTGAGATGAGAGCTCATGAATAAGAATCGATCTAGTAATCGGTATTCTGTGGTAATAGTGTTGATTAAAGGCTACTAGTAAGTCACTCGTATGTTCCTGTTAAAACTTACGTGAAAATAATAATTTGCCAAGTCACTACGTTGTCATCCTCGCCATCATTCCATTGCTGTTGTCCTGTAAACGGTAGATCATTCAAGAAGTTTTATAAACTCAATAACTAGTTTAGTATAACTTACCCTATATTATATAAATATTTTTTTTATGGGTGAAAATGCTATGGTAACCCCGCCTGCGCTAATGGGATACGCTGGCGGAGCACCAGTGAAGGGTGATAGATGAGAATGAAAACAGGCCAGTTAGCCCATCATGATGAATTCATCAGGAATTAACCATGATAGTTTCCAGGGGGAACCGCGAGGAGGTCGACCTGGTTGGGTATATTGCTAGCAATGTGATTCTAACTGGCCTGTTTTCATTCTCATCTATCACCCTTCACTGGTGCTCCGCCAGCGTATACCATTAGCGCAGGCGGGGTTACCATTCCATTATCACCCATTAAAAAAAAGTCACGATCTTGCATTGACTTTTGCTGTAATTATATAATTCTATTTATGAGTAAATTAACAAAAAGCATTGTTCTCCTCAAAGAACGATACAATTATATAAAATTTGTGTACAAAAATCAATATTACGAGAAACAATGTGAATAGGCAACAATGGACGGCTTTATCGTCAAATAGCGATCTCTTCCAGGTAACCTTTTGATGGAGAAGAGTAATTAAAATGATATATTTAATTGTCGTAATACGTAGTAACGTCGAAAATAACGTATACGTAATAAATACGTGTATACGTAATAAAGTCAGCCTAATCGTATCTGGCATCTCTAAATAGTGTCTCCTAATTTGCCAAACACTGACTGAGTCACGGCCGTATAACTGAGTATACGATAAATAATAGTCTTCATAGTCTTAACATTTAATCTTCACCTTTTTACTATTTATTTAACCGCCTTCAAAAAATAGCTTAGAATTTCCAATGTTTTTTTTATAGTAAAGTGAGCCAAGTCCTATTCTTGTAGCTTAGTGAGTAACTTAATAGTAAAGCAAGCCAAGTAATACGTAATAGCGTCTCTAAGTAAGTCCCTTGGCAAGTACTTTGGCTGAGTCCTGGCGGCCATGACCGTGACATCGTCATATACGAGGTTTGTCCGGAAAGTACGTATAAAAGTTTTTTAAAAATTTTATTTTACAATTATTCAGGTAAATTAATTTTATCCCCTTCAAAGTACTCCCCCTGTGACATAATGCACTTGTGCCAACGCCGTTTCCACTGTGAGAAGGCTCCTTGAAAGTCCTCTGGTTGTAGGTTTCTCAGCTGCCCCGTCGTAGCTTTTTTTATCTCATTTATGTCCCCCAAATGCCGCCCCCGAAGTACCAATTTGGTTTTTGGGAACAAGAAGAAGTCACACGGGGCCAAATCCGGCGAATAGGGGGGTGTTCGGTCACCGTAATGGAATTTTTACTCAAAAACTCACGGACAACAAGAGAGGTGTGGGCAGGGGCATTGTCGTGGTGAAGAATCCAACGCCCCTCTCGCGCCAATTCTGGACGAACTCGTGCCACACGAGCTTTGAGGCGTCTGAGCACATCGACGTAGAATTTTCCATCAACTGTCTGGCCTGGAGGGACGAATTCTTGATGGACAATCCCCCGAACATCGAACTCTTTCTCGGCCCTCTCTGAATCTTTTTAGCCACTTGTGGACGGTTGGTTCCTTCACAGCATCATCCCCATAAACTGTTCAAAACTCGGCAAAAATTTCACGGCCATTCTTGCCGAGTTTCGAGAGAAACTTGATTACGACGCGCTGCTCTTCAACGGAAGCGGGCTCCATGCCGACGGGGTTTCGTTAAGAGGTAACTTCACAGATGGCGTGACAAGCCAGTTCGCACCGCACGGCGGTCAGACCAGAACTGAAGCATTGTTAGGGACATAAGGAAGGGGTCCTGCGCTTACCTGGCCTCCCCACTCCTCTTTCTCGCATTCCAGAACACTTTTATACGAACTTTCCGGACAGACCTCGTACGATGAATGACATTCACCACAGATGGCTGATATAAAGTCAGCCGCAAATTATCGAGTATTATTTACTAGTTTTCTATTTTGTTAATTAACTTCAAATCAAAGTAGATTCGAAATTGGATTTTTTTGTAGTAAATTAAGCTAAATCGTGACACGTAACAACGTGTTTTAGTTTTGTTAGTATCCAACTTGACTTAATTATAATGGAAACCAAATTGTAGTTTAGTAGTCACCTTTACTTTACCTTTACAAAACAATGCAATCCAAAATATAATACGTAATAAGTTCTACTAGCTTAATTTACTTTGCCGCCTTTCATCATCACCATTTCAGCCATTATTCATCCACTGCTGGACATAGGCTTCCCCCATAGACTGCTATAAGAAATAGTCCTGAACCACCTGCATCCACTGACTTCTTTACATAAACATTACATTTACTTAAAAATAATGCAAGCCAAATTGTAATACATAATAGCGTCTCATAGTTTGGCAATAGTGTCGGCTGAGTCACGGCGGCCATGACCGTGACATCGAGTGTATGATGAATAACATTCAGCGTAGACGATTGACATAAACTTAAGTCGTAATTCTCGATAAGACTATTATTATTACATTTTTTACCGCCTTCAAATAGGCGGTTTATTTAAACAAGTTAGAGTACCAAATAAACGCCATCTAATGGTAAGTAGTGATAGTATTTAATTTTTGAAAGTGACAGTCTGTTCCTGCTTGTTTAATTATAAATCTGTTTTTTTTTTTGTTATTAAAGTTTACTTCCGTACTAATTCTAGGTAAATTGAAGTTACTATTTGACGAATATGCTGAATTAATTTTGTCGAATCGTAAGGATGAATCTATAACTATTACTATTTTATACAAAATTTACTAAACGGATTTAAACAAAATATAATACACGGATAAGTTTTAATCTAACTTAGAAGGTAGAATACTTTATATGCAGAGTCACGCGGGCAAAGTCGCAAAATATAGCTAGTGTTATAAATCTGAAAATAAGTTTGTTACCTCTTATCGCTTTAAAGGCTTAATGAATCACTGTGAAATTTGGTATACATATATTATACGGGATGAAATAGACATAGACTTTTTGTCGCATTCAGTGAACAGTCCAGTGAAGCGGATGAAATCGCAAGTAAAACTGTTAATCTAACATAATAGTTGTATCAGCTTTTAACTGTCCACTGCACAACATAGGCCTCCCCATAAGGATTTTCCTAGTAGTGGCCACACTTGGCAGGCGGGTTGGTAACTGCAGTTAGGCTTTGGTGATGTGTTAACAGCGACGCTGTTGCCCATCCCTCCACCATTAAGTTCCCTTAGTCGCCCCTTACGATACCCACGAGACAAAAAGGGGTGGCCCATCCTATGCCGATACCACATGACATATAATTGTTGAGATGGTTGGATGGAAAAATAGACAAAAACTTTATTATATATTATATACTATTTTATTACATATTTTAGCCGTGCAACGCAAGTGACAGACGAAATCAGAGAGAGAAATACAATATGGCGTGCGCCGAGTTATTCCCAAAGCGATAACAGATGGCGCTACGTGTCCCCTTTACATAAATATGATTATTAAATTTAATGTAATTAAAACAAAAATAGCATAATAATATTCATAAAATAGTGTTCAAATGTTTAGTTTATGAGTAAAATGTAATTATTGTTTTTAAGTAATTATTCAATAATGCTGTACTAATGTTTAAGTGTAGGATTTCTTGTTGTTTTTTCTCTCGTTACTTCTTTATTAATCTTGCCTATCATACTGAATGCACTTGTACTGGCCTTGCAGCTTGTTACATTATACATATAGTTTGTATTGATGCTGTTAAACGTTTTATTGTAAATTTATCTTGTGTGTGTATCTAATAAATAAATAAATACAAAACATGTGATAGGTGATTCACTGTTCATTTTAAAGGTTTTTTTTTTATGGGTGAAAATGGTATGGTAACCCCGCCTGCACTAACGGGATACGCTGGCGGAGCACCAGTGAAGGGTGATCGATGAGAACGAAAACAGGCCAGTTAGCCCATCATGATGAATTCATCAGGAATTAACAATGATAGTTTCCAGGGAGAACCGCGAGGAGGCCGACCTGGTTGGGTATATTGCTAGCAATGGGATTCTCAGTCTCCATTACTAACAATCCCTTTACCCCCTCATTTTAAAGGTTGACTGGTAGAGAATGCTACTAGCATTAAGTCTACCTTTTGTACCATATTTTCTTTTAGTCAATAAAGTTATTTAAATAAAGAATAAAATATAAATAGGTATTAGAAATTCCAGAGCAGTTTTTTTTTTTTTTCTATAATAGGTCCTAGATCTTCGATGTCCATATTTCAACTAATTATGTATAGTTTCTACTATAGTATGCACCAATAAAGAACTGTCAGTCACTGCACCCATAGAATCGATATATCCATTTGCAATGCTCCAATTCCCATAGAAAAAAAAGAAAAATTGTCTACTACATAAACATGCGACGACTTCTGACATGCAAACCGTATCAATGATCGATATCAGGTAGCAATATTTCTTTGTCTATGATCGCTTTATAATATAGTAGACAAAGAAATATCGCTACCTCTATATATCGATACCTCGCAATAATTGATACAATCATCAGACTTGTACATACGTAATTTAAGTATGTTTCACAAAAAAAAAAAACTATTTCAATAGTTGTTTCGATTTAAAAATTAAACTACTGAACCGAATATGATACAATTTCTATAAGATATAAGATCAGCAGAATGTCTTAAGATCTAGTTGTTTATTCGTTTCCATACATTTTTTTTATTAAATTCTTGTGACTAGAGACAGACTACTATTTTTTGTTTCACATTAATCAATAAATTCACAAGATCAAACTCAAAACGATGCCGTTCACATCGAACTACTCTATCTATAGATATATCAAAGACAAACTAATTCATTATGCCGGTAAGCGTATCACACGCGGAATATCAGTGTATCGTTAACATAATTAGACGACTCGCATCGGTCAGGAGTCGATTACATAATCGAATGAACAGACCGTTGACCGCGTAACCCGATGCCACTCTGTAGACCCTATCATCGATTCTCACGCGCCGCTAATTTTCTAATGCCTGTCTCTATTAATAGTAAATTAATGCATAATGAGATATAAATTATAAATGGTGTATCTATTTTAATCGACTTTAAAATGTAGCTTCTTTATGCAAGTAGCTCAATGGTGTTCTATGTAGTAAACTAAGAGGGACTGAAATTATAATAATGATTTAAAACTTTGCTATTATATAGATAGAGCATAGTGTGTCAAAAACAGAATAAAATTTAGTAAACTAATGACTGACACATATTTTTTTTAAATCATATAAACCGCGTTCTTTTTTCTGTGTTGCAAGTAATTGGATTAAAAATTCTCCGATCTGTCATTTTTTTAAATTTGGGATTTATTTCTTTCTAATATAATAATCTTTACTTTATGCTACTGTATTTCACTTAAATTTTTTAACTGTTTTTGTATATTTTTGTTTATGTTTGGTGCAATAAAGAGTTAAATAAATAAATTGTTGTTTAATTTTAATAATTGTATATTATGGTAATATAAATCACACACATGGATAAAAAAATGAACTTGTTTTTAGTGAAGCATCTATATGGAGACACTCATCCATATATAAGAAACAAACTCACTTTCACATACAAAATAATTATAAGGATATATATAATGGTTTATTTTTTAGTCATACAGTACTTTAGAGGACTGATTAATTCTATTGGATTATTATGGTTCACTCACACATTTATTTTACACTTTATTGCACTATTTATAAAATAGTAAATACATACAATTAATTTTAATCAGAAATGATACAAAAGGCGGCCTTATCACTAAGCAATCTCTGCTAGAAAACTATATATGTTCATCATATAAAAGTGTGAGTGAACCATCTTAAGAAAAATCTTAAGAAAACACGATTTGTCCTGAAGGAAATTTTTGACGTATTCTCTCATGTGTGAATGCGGACCTAGAAGTTTCATGAGCCTCTACGATTCGTATAAATTCACGATTCGTATGAAATCACGATTCTGGAACCTTATTGAACGATTCCTAAACATTCCCTTATATAAATAAATCAAACTTTTGTATGTATTTGGTACGAACACAGCAAATAAACAAACTTTCAACATATAGAGAGACGTTCTGGTCACTTCACAAATTTATTTCCAGTGTTGATTCAAGAAAGTTTCCTTTTCGATCTTTTAGTTATTTAGAAGGAAAACTAAGAAGCCCTTACGTGTAGGCGCTATAGTACAGATATTAGGTAAGACGCGTTATACCAATTTATTTACCAGAGGGAGACTTTGTACAAAACTCGATTGCTTGGGTACCTCTTTTGTGTACCTCTTTTTTTTTGGGTACCTCAGTTGTGTTTGCATGGCTGTTTCGGTTTGAAGGGTGGGATATGGCGTGAATTTACTGGGTACAGAGGAATAACACCTGAGTCCTCAGGAATGGCAACGCATGGGGGGTATCATGGGCAAAACAGTATACTCTGTTATTTCCATGGTACTGCTCATAGGCGACAGTTACCACTTTCCATCAGGTGGACCGTCAGCTTGTTTGCCATTCTAAGTTGTATATAAAAAAAAAAACACTTTCTATTACAGATTAATTTTGAAACGTTAAAAAATTAGTTAATTTTAAACTTTCGCGTTGTTTACATATATTTTAAATACATAATAATGATATAATAATAAACGGTCTTATCCCAACCAGTCTGGAACAACATCTCAGACGGTTGGGATTCCGAGGCAGCTCACTCCCGGGAAAGATGCAGAAAGCGGTGCTCTTAGATTCTGCCCGCATTGTACGCCGGTTTCTCTCCCTGGGGCCCTGAACCCCGGCCGACTGTGCTTCTGCCGGGGGTTAGTTGCCATCTCCTCTCCTTAAGAGGGGAGATGTGAATTTTCTAGAAATTTAAAATATAATAATAACATAATAATTATTCATGTCAAAACGTCGGCAAGAAAGAAGCAGAAATGTTACCCACATTTACCGCACTATTTACCTGCATAGGTTTTTTTTTATCGCGTCAAGTCCGATTGTGTATTTAAATATATAAAAAAAAATTGTGAAAATTATTCAAACCAGTGGTTCTTAACCTTCTAGTGATGAAGGACTTTTGACAAAATTTCTAATGTGCCATAAACCACCGCCTGTATGAACAGGGGTATAATATCTAATTCATAAATAAAACGTCATCATCATTGTCATCGTATCATCCGTTAACTGTCCACTGGTGAATACAGGCTTCCCCCTATTGGGGGGTTTTGCCAGTAGTTGCCACGCTTGGCAGTTGAATTCCCAACTGTAGTTAGGCATTGTTAATGTTTTAAGATGGACGCTGCTGCCTATTCCTCGACCATAACGCCTTTTATCGCTTTTTACGACACCCACGGGTAAAGTCCCTTACCTTGGCTTATTCTAAGCCGGGAACACACAGCATTACTAAATATAAAAACAGCATAAATAAAATATTACATACATGATAAATGCAGTATTATTGTTATTGTTCAAATTGTAGTGCAACTCTTCCGTCTTATCCATTGTTATACGTTTAATCTTTTTCGTATGGCTTCGCGGAGTACTCCAGGTGCCTCAAAGGACCACTAATGGTCTGCCGACCACCAATTAAGAAGCGTTGATTTATTTATTTATTTATTCATTAGTACAAATATGTGTACATGGCGGACTTAATGCTAAAAGCATTCTCTCCCAGTCAACCATAGGGAAGTGTCAGAATACTCGAATGCGGTACTACTAATTATTGATATACATACATACTAAAATTACAGATTAATTGATTTACATACATACATTATCTCGATTAAATAAATATTTAAAATTGGATATACAAGACAAGTAAATAAATAACATTCCGAACCGAGCAGTAGAATCGTAAAAAATTACAACTATAAAAAAAAATACCAAAGAACAAAAGTTAGAACATAGAATAATTTAATTTATATTTATAAATTACCGTGTCTTGGTAATCTTTTGGACTCCCGCGATACAGGTTCGCCTAGTGCGGGCTCCAATGTACTCGCTGTTGTAAATTTCTTGTATTTAATAAATAAATAAAATAAGAATATAGTAGTTTAAATGGTAATGCGAGAACTAATGGATTTGTAAAAAATATTTTCATGTAATGTATGTACCCATATTCGTGCAATAAATGATTTGAATTTAAAGAACAATTTAAAAAAATATTTCCAAATACAATTGCGCAATTAAAGAAAGCTCTTACTAATCTCAGTTCACAGTAAATAGAAAATGGAAAAATGAACAAAACGACTCACTTTATTGCAAATTTCAGACGATTCATCATTAGACACGACAATTTTTTTAACGAAAATTTTAACCAATTTTTGTGGGGAGAGGTAATAAAAGTTGCTAGTATTATTCGTGTGACCTCTGATGTCCAGTATTTTAAGGTCACCTTTAATAAACCTACGCCCTCTGACGTGGCTCATCGGACGACGACTGTTGATTTTATAGTTAACAGGCCCAAAAGGGAATAATGGCAAGTGGCAATAATTTATTATTTTAATTGAGTGATAAATAATTAAAGATTGAGTCCCACAAAAAACTGACTTCAAATGTGACTAAATCTGTTGTTTTGGTCTGAAATATAAACTTCTGAACCGGTTTTGATAAAATTTCTATAAAACCAATCTGTATATTCTTTCAGATAAAAAAAATCCAAATCGATTTACAACTAACGGAGTTATAAGGTAACAAACATAAAAAATACAACCGAATTAAAGAGAGGAGAGAATTTCCATCTTTTTAAAGTCAATTGAAAAAAAAAAAATTATTCTCTACTTCTCTACTCTAGAATCTTCGAAAATTAAATGTAAAGATGATAATTTAGCTCCATTACAACATTCGCTACATGCAAATGTATCCGTATGCTTCTGCGCAAATCACAAACACTAACATCTTATTCCTGCATATTGTTCAATTGCTTCATCCTTATTAAATTATACCTGATAATGTGGTGACTATATTACCTTTTAGACTTTAGCGCAGCATGGTTTATTAGGTAAACTATGGTAATTTATGGCCGTGTGATCCCGGCATAAAAAAGGCCACTGCTTTTTTTCCAGTAGGTATCGTAAGAAGCGACTAAGGGTAAGGTACTACCAACTTAATGGTCGGGGGATTTGCAAACCAAAGTCTAACTATGGTTGCCAACCCGCGTGCCAAGCAAATACTGACGAAACCTCCTAATAAAGAGAGGCCTATGTTCAGCAGAGGGCAATTAACTGCTGATATGATGAGGGAGGAATGGATTATTAGTAATGGGGTCAAATAGCCTCAAGGTCAACCTCCACGTGGTTTCCCGTGGAAACCATCGTGGCTAATTCTAGTTGAATTCGTCACGATGGGCTAACTGATCTGCTTTCATCCTCATTAGTCATCTATCACTGGTGCCCCGCCAGTGTATACCTATAGTGCAGACGGGGTGACTATGCCATTATCATTCATTAAAAAAAAAGATATGATGATGATGGTAATTTACCTGATGTTTCGACATTTCGACCAAGTTAATTACACAGAGAAGCAAAATCGTGACAACGCTACGTCAGTTTACTAGTGACCACGGCCGTAACCTGATCGAAACGTCTACTTAATTCCTGTTTCTTATAAACAGTAAAGTATGATGAAATATCTAAGTGAGCTGAAATCCGAACTTTTTTTTTTGTTTTCTGACTGTAACGTCTCCGCTGGCAAATGAAATTACTAAATTCCACGTTCCAGTGTTCCCAGTCGCAAACGTTATGAATATGAACCGATCTAGCCCCTTTTACAAAAGTTAAATACCTTAACTCAAGTCTGACACTGAATATATATATAAAAATACACGTCTCTGCGGGATCCCGGTGAAATCCCCTTATTGAGCCCCGTTTCTTTCATATTTCACGAGTATTTTGTACGTGAAAATCTGTTAGATTTACATTTATGCCATCACGTCACTCAAATCTCAAACATGTAGTAATCTTATTTTACATGTACAATGTCGGTGGAAATTTCCGTGTCTACGTTTTGTATTATTATTTGCATGTAAATATAAAATATTACAGAAAAAAGATAGAATATTCAGTCACAAATGTTTTCTAAAATTTGTAACAGGCGTAGAAAAAAATTTTATTTTTAAAATCGAGCTTTTATAATTTAATTTGCAATCTTGTGTCTGTGGCCATTTCGGAATGATTGATAATAATGTAACCCGAATTATAGGTGTATAGAATTTCAGCAAATCGGTTAAAAGGAATAAGTACCAATTCGGCTCGAAAGATTTGATGTCAACCAACTAATAAATATAACAAATTAAATAAAAGCTTGAAAAATTAATCGCTAATCACTTATATCTTAACCTTTAAAAAATACGAACCTATAAGAAGTATCATGATCACAGTGTGATCTAAATGGATCCATTGTTTTGTTTATATCTATAGACTATTTAATTAAAAAAATGATTAACTTATTTACCATTGTTCTGTATAAAAAATTAATATATATATATTTTACATATTTTGTACTCCCGTACATTAGTTCTGTTCTTATCTGTTTTCTTTTTTTGTAATAAGTTATCAAATAAGCATGCGACTCACCTGATGGTAAGTGATTACTGAGGTCCTTAGGTACAAGCAACATCAGAGAAATTGGACTGGCCTTTTAGGAAAAAATAGGGTCTTTTCTTGCAGGATTCAGTGTTGAATCCGTTCGGAAATACTGCTGCTGGGTGTTCATTCTTTGTTTCTTTTTTTTCTGTTACACTAAACCATCGATATCAATCATTGTTTATTTTCATTTCATTTCCTACAGGGAGATTTTGTACAAAAGTCGATTGCTTGGGTACCTCTGTCCTATTCGTGTTTCAACCGTAAAGCAGTTGTGTTTGCATGGCTGTGTTTCGGTTTGAAGGGTGGGATATGGCGTGAATTTACTGTGTACAGAGAAATAACACCTGAGTCTTCAGAAATGGCAACGCATGGGAGGTATCACGGGCGAAACAATATACTCTGTTATGTCCATGGTACTGCTCATGTCTATAGGCGACAGTTACTACTTTCCATCAGGTGGGCCGTCAGCTTGTTTGCCATTCTATGTTGTATAAAAAAAATGAAGTAATATTGCTTGTACCTCTAAAAACTGTAGTTACGATATTCTAGAGACGTGATATTTAATCACATGTAATCAACAACCATAGAGTATATATATTTGAAGTTCTCCAGTGTTATATAGAATTCTATTTTCAAATTATCAAAAAACGCCACAGGTAAGTAAATAAAATACGTCTCCATAATAACACATTATATTAGTAAACATTATGGACCATCGACAATATAATGGATTAGGAATACGCTGGTAATCATGAAAAAACAACCATTAATCACATGAATCAAAACCATAAATATTTAACTTTTCGTTCATATATCATAAAAGTCAAAAGGAAGTTATTATAATTTTAACCTGTTTCGTTATATATATATATATATATATATATATATATATATATATATACGTACGTTGATGGTATATATAAAAAAAAAAAAAACTTATTTTACTCGATAGAATCCAGAACAGTGATTTGAATCTTTGTAAAATACTGGATAAACATTTAGTTTTATTTTATTTCTAAACAATAATCACATATAAAATGTTAAAATAACTTTGTAGAAAGATTTTTGACGTGTCTTTCCGTCAATATATTTTTTGTGCCAATACGTCAAGATACATTATATAGTATGCGTAAGTATATAGATTTCTACATTTTATTTATTAAATAATACTGATAAAAAAGATATAGAACTAAAAAAAAAAAGTTTGACAATTAGCTAACAAAAAGTTGACCCGTTTTTGGGGCTCGATGCTGTATCTATATATAGTCTAAGGTTTACTGTATTATCTACTTAAGACTTTGCAGCTTAATTGTTAAATTTATTTGAAACGGTTCAATTCGGTTGGGTTAACTTTGTATATTTTATCGGTATATATTTTATAAGATAAATGTCAAAACAGAAGCATTCAATGAAAGGTATTTCACAGTACAAAGAACACATTTAACATGGTAATACGAGGGATCAAAGTGAAACAATGACGGTAGGAACGAGGGTTTTTGCGGAGTTTTCGGCTTCAACAGTTTATAAATGGGATGTGTTTTAGTAATATTAAAATATTACCATATGTTAGCTTATTTACCCTTCGCTTCAATTCACAGTTTAAGTAAGTACATAAAAATTTACTAGTTTTTTTTTTTTTTTTAACTAGGAGTGTAAACTAGCAGACGGTCCGGTCTGATGGAAAGTAGTAACTGTCGCCTATAGATATGAGCAGTACCATGGACATAACAGAGTATGCTATTTCGCCCATAATACCCCCATGCGTTGCCATTTCTGAGGACACAAGTGTTATACCTCTGCATCGAGTAAATTCACTGTCTTATCTTACCCTTTAATCTGAAACACGAATGGGACAGGGGTATCCAAGCAATCACTAATCAAATAGCAAATATTACTAATATAATAGAGAAAAAAAATACTATTTGTTTGTAATGGAAAAACTCAAAAACTACTCAACAGATTTAAAAAAAAATCACTTTTTAATTAATAGCGAGTAACATAGACTATATACTATTTTCGAAAATTATCACCCTGTGCGAGACCGTGCCGAATTGCTAGTATGTCATAAATGTGAAAGTGAGTTTGTTTGTTTGTTATCTCTTAGCACCTTGCCGGCTTAATTAATCACTATGAAATTTGTTATACACGTATATAGTTATACTTTAGGCATGGGAAAAGACATAACTTTATCTCGCTCAGTGTACATATCCCAGTCATGCGGACGTAGTCACGGGTAAACGCTAGTTCATAATGGATATAAAATATACCTATTTATTTCAAAATTACAAACGAAACATTAAGAAGCGCCGCAGAAAAATAACAGAAAGGGAAAAGTTTTAAAAGCGTCTAGCGGGTTCCATTAACCCATCTTTTAGTACTCGAGCCGAAATTAAATTAACTTTTTAATGAAACCTGTGTTTCCTCTACACAGAGACATTTGTTCAGTTGAACTCTTTGAGTTCCACTCAGTGCCCCCGGGACACCAGTGTGGTGTTCACTCAAAAGTTTATTTTATTATTAACAGTATGGGACGAAGACATTATTACTTCCGCGAGAATAATTCGGGAATGTGTTTTTAAAAAAAAATACGGGGAGTTGAACAACACATATAGCAATTGCACAATTAATTTATCAGCTAATAAAGTTTGCACAGATGTAGGAAACACCCTAAAAGAAACAATACTATTGAGAATTATTATTATTTGAAAGTTATTTATGCACATTTATATCAGACATAAGGGAACATAATGGTCAAGGGATTAGCAGCAGCCCTTTCCAAACATTACTAACTGCGGTTGCCAATCCCCATTGCTATCAGTATACCCTGTCAGGTCGACCTCCACGCGGTTCCCCCTGGAAACTATTGTGACTAATTTATCGTTGAATTCGTCACGATGGACTAACTGACCTTTTCATCCACACTTATCACCTCTCACTGGTGCCCCGTTAGTGTATACCGATAGCTTGAGCCGTGAACGATTAACCCCCCCCCCTCCCCTCCCCCCCCTCTATAGTTGGGGCTAATGTTCAGCAGTGGACAGTTAACATTAAGAGAGAGTAAGAGTTTGTAAGCAATATTAAAAATAAAAATTATTGATGATTTAAAGTAAATAAATAAATTGGTACTCTTAAAAATGATACACGACCCGGGGAAACACAATTTGTCATTGTGTGAACGAGCCCTTACGTGTAGCAGCGGTCGCCAAGTGCCCGACTCGATATTGATATTGATTTTCAATTGCTTTAAATTTAGACATTTATTTTTATACACGAAAAACGTTATGTACGAATAATGGGAGAGCACGGCTACTTTTTTTATTAACCGAGAAAAGGAGGAGACTCTCAATTATTTTTGTTTGTTACCCCAGAACTCCATCATTTATGAACAGATTTTTTTTAAATGGAATAGTGAGCTCGCCTGCCCTATCGGTATACGCTGGCAGGGCTCCAGTGAAGGATGATAGGTGACGATGAAAGCAGGTCAGTTAGCCCATCGTGACTAATTCCGCTCACGTTATTGGTATACACTAGCGGGTCACCAGTAAAAGGTGATAAGTGTGGATGAAAAGGCAGGTCAGTTAGCCCATCGTGACTAATTCCACTAGAATTAACCACGATGGTTTCCAGAGGGAACCGCGTGGAGGGCGATCTGATAGGATGTATTGCTAGCAATGGGCAAGTTAAACCCCATTAGTAACAATCCCTTTCCCCCCTTATGAACCGATTTAGAAAATTATTTTTTTATTTGAAAAGATATACTTTCAAATTGCTGTAGCTTTATGTTGTCTTTCTTTTTAGCAATATGTTTTTGTTTTATTATGTTTATGTCATATTTTTGTTTTAAACTTTTGTTTGAAAAAAGCAATAACTGTGAAATTGCATTTCGAATTTGGCGAATTCATAAAAAATTACCATTCAAAATTGCTTATTATTAAGAGAAATAAGTAGGCGATATATTATTGAATAGAGGAAAAATAAAGCAATACTTGATATATTCATATATTATAAACATATAATTAGACTAATATATACACGCTTATAGAATACATACAGATAGAAGGAAGGAGGGGGAGAGGGAGACCGAGACATAGTTACATCAGACAGATCAAGGAAGGAGTTGGTGTCGTGTCGTATCAAGAGGTGAAGAGACTCGCTGAAAGTCGTAGTGAGTGGCAAGAGCTCCACCGACAAGAGCGCAGCTCTTAAATAGGATAGATAGATACACGCACATTAATATATTATATATTATATACATATAATATATATATATATATATATATATATATATATATATATATATATATATATATATATATATATATATATATATATATATATAATCTGAATTATTAAAAAAAATATTTTCTACTAATAAAAAAGTATACCATATAATAAAATTACATTGTTTTCCTTTAGGGCAAACACATACGAGTATTTAATTAAGTTACGCCGTAAAATGGCTTCAAAATAATTCAATTTCACTGCTATTCTTTTATAAAATAAAATATTACAAAATAAATTATGTTCTAGTGAATTGTTTAGATGTTAACTATTATAACGTGGAAGGGGAGGGATTGTTAGTAACTCGCACTACCAGTCCCATTGTTAGCAATATACGCTATCAGATCGACCTCCATATGGTCCCACTTGGAAACCATCGTGCTTCATCACAAGGGATTGTTAGTAATGGGGTCTAACTGGTCCATTGCTAGTAATACACCCTATCAGGTCGACCTCCACGCGGATCCTGGAAACGATCATCATTAATTCTAATGGAATTCGTCAAGATGGGCTAACTGACCTTTTATCGTCACTTATCAGCTGGCCAGCCAGCGTATACCAATAGCGTGGGCGAGGTTACCATTCCATTATCATCCATTAAAAAAAGCTGACCTGCCTTTTAATTCTCATCTGTCATCTCTCATTGACTAGCGTGTACTGTTAGCGTGGGCGGGGTTGCCATTCCAGTATCATCCATTAAAGAAAACTATTATAACATAAATAAATGAACTTTGAGCTGTTAAATTAAAGGTAAAAGGAGGAAAAAGAATAGAAATAAATTGTTTAATTAGTGATTAAATAAATAATGTAATTAATCACTCCCCCTATCTCACAAATAAGGAAACAATGTGGGCGGATCCATAAATACTACGTCTAATTAGAACGTACGATGTTTTCTATGGGTACATATATGTAAATATACATAATTTTCTTAGTACTACTTAGTAGTCTTTGTATAATATATATGTACAACAATAAATATATAATAATTGTAAGTACTAGTACTATAGATAGATAGATAGATAATTTATTTGCATTACTTACAGCACACAAATTACAACATACATATACAAAAAAAAAAACGAGATAACATAAATGATAAAAAAAATACACAAAGCTAAATACAATTTTCGTTTGTGAGTGTGCCATAGCAACACAAAATGGCCACAACTCAGTTTATTGCTTCGCCCTCAAAAGAGCAAAGCACTGATATTCTGTTGCGGCCAAAGGGAATAGGGTAATAATAAAACAATACTACCAGATTATCCGTACAATAAAAAGAAAAGATATATACAGTAAATAGACAGATATGACAGTTTATCTGTCAAATGAAACATACAAATACAAATGGAACATACTATACTGTTTCCACTTTTTATTGTATGCACACTGCCCGTTAGTAATTAATGCTCCTTTCCACTCAGAGTTTGCTGGAATGGAACTCTTACAGAGTTAAGCTCGCCTGTAGTACATTTTCATTTAATATAAATTTCTGTGTACAATAAAGTGTAAGTAAATAAGTAAAATAGATTTATTAATACCAGAAAAATAAATCAGTCCCTAAACACACAATCGTCAGTCACTTCGAAAAAATTTATAAAGCATATATAACTACTACTCGTATACGTGCGAAGGTGGCGCCTTCTGGTATCAAGAGTTTCTAGTCCGCCTTCGGTATACACGAAGACCTTTGGCACAGCTTATCCGACCATGTCTTTACGTGCCAAAGCATCCTATGCCACCAGTTCACTGAATTTAAAAAAAATTACACTATAAACTCTTACATATTTGAAAAACAAAATGTATGGAACTAGCTGTATGTAAGCCAGGGGAGCTTCGCCCGTGGTGGTATCGTGATATTGAATAGCCTATAACCGTCTTCAATAAATGAGCCATCAAATACAAATACAATTTTTCAAATACGACTTATAGCACGCGTATACGACTTAACGCGTTCAAATTCTGCTGCATTATTTTGAATACACAATCGGGACGCAATAAAAAAAACCTTTGCAGGAAAATAGTTCTTACATACCTGCTTCTTTGTTGCCGACGTTTCGACGTGGATTGCACCACGTCGTGGTCACGACAGGACTGAAGTGAGCGGCGTCTTCGTCTGACAGCCAGCGCAGTCTCTTCATGTACCCTCACACTGTCACCATTATTATCTAGAGCCACAATACACACCGCACTCATAATATCCACACTGCGTTTAAACAAATCTACTACTTTATTTTATTAACACTAATCTCTTAAATATGTGTTTAATACTACATTAGTGAATTAACTATAAATTGAATTATTATCTGATATGTATAGTTTCCGTGTGGTCTCGGCAAAGAATAGACCGCCCCTACGCCCTATACGCCCTATATGAGGCGACTAAAGGAAATTAATAGTCGAGGGATGGGCAGCAGCGGCCCGCTTACAATATCGTCAAGGTATATACCTTGGTTACATTGCCAACTCCTCTGCCAAGCATGGCAACTATTGGCAAAATCCTCCCAATATGGAGAGGCCTATGTTCAGCAGTGGACAGTTAATTGTTGATATCGTCATCATCATGTATAATTTAAATCAATTGAGTCTCTTAGTAATAATCAATTTCTTATTTAAGATTAGCAATGAACAGAATACGAAACCAGCTTAGTGAGAATTGGCCTTTAAGCTGTGTGGAGAAAGAAGTATTGCAAACACATCGGGAAATACAGTTGGTACGAGCTGAGAACATTAAACAAGTTGAATGGGTTTAGATGGAACATACAGTGCATTCGAACTAGAAATTGCTTCAGAACACTTTTGTTCGCTTGTGTTGATTGATTTTGTTCTACTTTTGTGATCTTAGACTGCGCAGGGATGCTTTAGTATGGTTTAGGATTTATTTCCAAACGACTTCAAAAAGAACGAGGTTCTCAATTTGTTTTTTTTTTTTATGTTTGGTACGTCGTAAGTCCGTCAGTTCTAAACCAATTTGGAAAATTCTTTTTTTATGTTAATTTTATTTTTATTTATATCTTTATAATATACTTACAGATTAGTACGTGTATATACCAAAGAATTTTATCAAAATCAGTAGTTTTGTTTTGAAATCAAAATAACAACTCGTAATAGTTTTGCCACTACTGAAGCCTTTTTTTTTCAGAACATGCATGCCCAACAGTGAGACTTTGATGGAATATCATAAGTAGTAAAGAACCTTCGTTTCACGACGAAACAACTTGAAAACGAAATATCCTTCAGAAATATTCACTGAAAACTTTCTATTTTCGAGAGAATCTAATAATTTTTTGATTTGCAAGATTGCATCGTCGGAAATTAAGTCGGATTCGTTTGATTTCCAGTCCCTATCTTTTATATCTATCTTAACAGCATCGCAACCATGTTATATTGGTTTCTCAAGTATTTTTTTTTTTTCTCTTAGGAAGGAGGTTCCCAATTCGACTGATTTTTTTACGATTATTACGCGACTTATTTTTTAATTCTGAGCCAATTTTTATTTCTTTTTGTAATTAAACTCTTATTCATAAAACGTCAAACTTTTTATAAACCTATTTTAGCTATTGTAACTGATTTGTACTTTTTTTGTGCTAAATTCTCAATTTGAATGAAAGTGACAAAATAGTGTTATAGTACGTTTGTACGAGGTTTTAGTTTTTATGAATAAGGGGGTTATTTTGTATCTTATTAGCTGCATTTTAATTTACCATTTTGCTTTGTTAAACACAAAAACTGTTGCAAAGCAAATTATATTTCTCAATATGCAATATTTGCAGTGTAGAGTACATAATATTGTTTGTAATATTGATTCTCTTTTCCAACTTGGGTTTACAAGACAAGAACTCTTTAAAATTTAAGCTCGCCTTTATATGTTTGATGTTTATGTGTTGTTAGTGTGTGCAATAATGTATAAATAAATAATAAATCGTTGTAGTTCCTGTCTGGTTGTTATTCCAGTGTGGTCCCGGCATAAAATAGGCCACCCCCTTCCTTTCCCGTGGGTATAATAAGAGGCGATTAAGGGAGACCAAGGGATGGGAAGCAGCGTCCCTTTTAAAACACCTCCAAAGCCTAACTAGCCTACTAAATACTACTAAATATCGTTGTAGGGTATCTAAGAAATATCTCTGCTTTTATCGGTGATTGACGTAATTTTTTTTCGAAACCATATATAATTAATTCCAAAATTATGATTTTAAGATCTTTATGATAAAACCGAGACTTCGTTACATCAGGCAGATCAAGGAAGGAGTTGGTGTCGTGTCGTATCAAGAGGTAAAGAGACTCACTGAAAATCGTAGTGAGTGGCAAGAGCTCCACCGACAAGAGCGCAGCTCTTAAATAGGATAGATAGATAGATGATAAACATAAAAAAATTTCACATTGTCCTCGTCTGGTCTGTCTATCTAAGTACGATGTCAGATAAAGTAAGTGGATGAAACTATTATACAGAGACACAGGACTAATAGTAATATACAAAGAGGCCAACATGTAGTAAATTAATAAGCACTTGTTCTAGTCTGCCTTTTACTGGTATCTGGCATCAGTTGTACTAACATTAAGAAATTGAGAAATTGTATTTCTAACAAAATATGGACCACGTTCTGAAATAGTAACGTATCTTCCAAATTTATTGACCCTTTGCACTCCGTTGTCGCCATATTTGTGACATTAAAATGTTAACATTACATCCACTGTCGCGGCTACGGCGACACGGTTGTTTTACTGACTCAGCTCCCTTAATACTTAGGTAAGCGAAATCCTCTGTCTATCTTATAGTGTTTATCATATGTTTATTATGTTTACATTATAATAAGTTATTGATAAGTTAATGAGTTATTGGTATCCTCTATGAGTTACTAGACTGGAGTGCAAAGGGTTAAAATTGATATACCTATCTCGCTTTTTACCAAAATATTTTTTTTATTTGTATGCCAAAAATAGAATGCACAATTACAGATAAAATAATACTGCACAATGAAGATTTTGTACATGAACGCTATAAACAGTGGGCAGTGGGAAAAGCTAGTAAAGTCATAAAATACAATAAACTGGTAGTACGCTACGATGTAACGTCCGCTCATTCAGCTTAGAACGTAAAGTCTGGGGATTAGCGGTCCAGCAGGATTAGCAATGCAAAACTAATTTGCATGTCACTATATAATTAATGGGTAAAAACGCAGGGTTTATTTAGCCAGTTTATGTATAGATGTTTGCTTAGAGTCGCATTGCTTAATATAAATTAATCTTTGGTTGAATAAAACTCCTTTAAATCTGTCTATCACGTTCTAATGGTTAAATTACAAATTCAGTTTAGATAAAGTATCAGTCGTTATTTCAGCCATTCACAGTCCATTGTGAATAACAGGTCTCCTCTCTCAAGATAGGGTGGATGGCGTGCTCACCCTAGGCCTCCGTGGGGAAGGAGGAGGGGCGGAACTGGGCGCGCCCCTCCTTCTGCGTCTGACTCGTCTGCGGCGGATTGACGGTGCGACTGACCTGCATCACATTTGAGGTCGTCACACGGCCGCGAGTCACCCTAAGCGGCGTTTGCCCATAGGGGGTAGCCATTCGGGAATTTTCTTTCTTATTAGTTGTCGGTATAAGTGAAATGGTCAATCTATTGTCACTTCAGCATGCTGAAGTGATTACTTTGGTCTACGACGGGTATTTTGATTCCTCTGAATGTCTTATTATGAATTCTATCACACATCGAAATTTTGAACGTAGTCTTCCCTATAAATTGGTGTATATGTATGTATTTACCTTGGTGAATAGAACAAAAAATGCTTTATAAGTCAGATATTTTTACATTCAGGAAATTTTTCTCATTCACAAAACTCATGGAATACCCTCTTCGTTATTACAATGGCACCTAAAGAACGCAACATGTCAAAACGTCATAACTTAACAATTCCCGAAACGCAGTTGGCTTTGCAAAATAATATGCTATTGTGTTCGCCGGAAGCACTGAAAGCCTTATTAGGCCTACTTTTGTCGTTGACGATGGCCACTCGTTGAATATAAACCTTTGGTTCGGTCGATAACCCGCGCTTAAAGATATTATCTGAATATGCAAGTAGTTATACAAAGTTATACACATTTTTTATTATAAAATATATAAACTGTATGTTTATATATATTTTTTAATTGGGTTTATGGTTATGCCATGTGTGCACCGGCATAGACTAGGTCACCCATTTCTTTCCCGCGAGTGTCGTAAGAGGCGACGAAGGGAGAGCAAAGGATGGGCAGCAGCGTCTCTCTTAAAACATCTCTAAAAGCCTAAGTGCGGTTGCCAACCCGCCTGCAAAGCGTGGGAACTACTAGCAAACTCTCCTTATGATGAGCCTGAAATAATAATTAATAATAATAATTGATCTACTATCCCAACTATGGGGAGGCCTATATACAACAATGGACAAATAATGGCCGAGATGATGAATAATAATTGGGTTTAAATGTAATGGTACCCCATCTGCGCTATTTAGTTTGAACCGATTTGGTGCAATAAGACAGCCAGGCCAACAGGGCCCATTGCGACGTGACGAATTCTTCGTGATTTATCCACAATGGTTTCCAATAAGAATTGCGTGGAGGTCGACCTGACATGGCATGATGGACCCTACTAATGATAATCTTCACCTCCCCCTTACTAACGAGGATACAATAATCATGATAGTGTCATTATCATATTTATAAATTACGGTCATTCTAGAATCAAGTTCTTACATATATATTCATTTAACATTTTCTTCCTTTATAAATTATTGCAAAGTTAAATCTCTTTTAACAGCCATTAGATAAATTATTCATCTAAATAAACAGAAGAAGGAAAAACTCGCGATTCTAATTTTAAACGTTCTTAATAAAGCACGTTGCCACGTGGGACGCATTCTAATGGCCGCCTCCATTGTCCAATAGTATCCGAATGCAAAATTGGTACGACGCAGACGTCGACTCAGCTCCTCTATTGTCTGTGGCGCGCAGTTAAATTTGAATTTGGAATATTGCAAATTGTTTTAAACTTTCCTGCTTCGCTCTTGCATTTTAATCTTTCCAATATAAGTTTTTGTTTTTTGCAAGTTGTCGCTATTGTTCCTTTTATGTCCAATACCGGTCGCTATTCAAGTCAAATCCCATTGTAGGGCGAAAGGCAAATTTTGCTCTCCGGACTTTTAAACCACAAAAGTTCTCAGTTCGAATCTGGCCACTGCACCAAAACCGTGTCATTTTAAATAAATAATGGAATATTTAACAAAGTATATTAATCCAAGCGTAGGTAGGTCTCGGCCCCTACCATGTTGGATTCTAATATAGTCGGTGAAATATGGGAAATGTTGAGTGTTGCTTTCTTCGATTATATACGAGAACATAATTATTTTTGCAAGTCACCAATTTTAATTATATTTTAGATCACAATATCTTTAAAATTTCTCAAGTGAATCATCAAAAAGTCATTAAATGCGTTTGACGAGCTTCATCTGCCAATAAAGCTTTTAAAAGAATTTCAAACATCAATCGAATGAGAATTATCCAACCCAATTCGCCGGAGGTTCAAAGTGTATTTTTCAGTTTAATCTTTTGATTTCAGTGCGATCAAAATCCACCCAGTCCTTTATTACTACTGCTTGCAACTTCACAAGACTCAATTTCTGTTGCTAGTATGTGGTTTATGTAACGTGAAAGCCTAGAGCTTTCATTTGTAGTTTTACAACATGCTTTCAAATGCAGAAATTAAATTGGATACATCTCGTGGCTTCAGTCGGTAACTTCAAATTGCAACTTTAATTTAGTTTATTGGTAAAATATGTACTCTTACTTCTTCAAGATTGCCAATTCCTCTAGTTTTGTTGCAACTAAGTTTTTTTTTATGCAACTTAGAATGGCAAATAAGCTGATGGCCTACCTGATGGAAATTGGTAACCGTTGTCTACTGGTATACTGTTATACCGAATATACTGTTTCGCCCATGATACCGCCTATGCGTTGCCATTCCTGAGGACTTAGGTGTTATTCCTCTGTACCTTGTAAATTTACTGCCATATCCCACCTGTCAAACTGAAACACAGCCATGCAAATACAACTGCTTCACAGTAGAAACACGATTGGTACCGTTTCCATGATACTCATGATACTTCTTATGATTTGCTATTCCTGAGGATTCAGGTGTTATTCCTCTGTACCCTGTAAAACTGTCATATCAAACCAAACCGAAATACAGCCATGCAAACACAACTTGTTCACGGTTGAAATACGAATGGGACAGAAGTGCTCAAGCAAACAACTTTTGTACAAAGTCTCCCTCTGGTAAAGATTAGTTACACTTAGGGCTTGCATTCAAATATTATTTGAGAATTATTATTCGAATAGTAAATCAGTGCTATTCGAATAATTTTATAACTACATTTTTTATTATTGAAATAAAAGGAAATACATTTACTAAGATAGAAAAAACAAAGAGTATCCATCTATATATCTACATTTAATAACATTAATTAGAAACAGGCAATTTCTTCTTTACAGCGTTATCAAGCTAACAAAGCAGAATAGGATAGAATGATGCTTTTTGCCTTTCTCAATGACGTCAAAGATGTCATTTCAGTATTAATAAATTATTTTATTGCCTTCTGCTTGATGACTTTTTTTTTTATTTTAAGGGGTGCTCACCTTCTTCAGGTATAAGCTCTATCGTACCCTGAACTGATTTATCAAAATTTTATCTTTTTCCCTAGTCACGGAAATGTTAATTCCGGCTATTCTTGCCACTTATGATACATGTCTCTGATATGACGGGGGTGCACTGCTTTGAATTGTAATGGCTACCAAATAATATAACGATGCACGCTTAAACACCAGTTATAAGTCTGAGAAAACATATACTTACAAATATCTTCTTTACTATGTGCGTGTTTCAGAGCGAATACTGAATCTGTAATGTTAAATTCGGATAATTTCTTATACGACGAAGAAGATCTTAGTCAAGTCTAAAGAGCTGTCTCTATAACCCTTTCAGGCCCAAGATTTTTTTCTTTCAGATTAAATATATTTTCGTATCAAAACACGAAAATATATTTAATTTGAAAGAAAAAAATCTTGGCTCCAAAGAGCCAAGCCATCTTGCCGGCACGCACGAGACTACTGCACCACCTAACCGCTAAAATGATTTCTTATTGGCTGGTTTAGAATCTCACTGTCATGTTATTTCAGCTTCATGCGTAAAAATGAATTGCGCGCGGTTTTAGAATTTTTTAAAGTTACAACTCACGCCCGTATTATTCAGGTCTGAAAGGGCTAAAAAGACTATTTGAGTCTCCTCAATAAACAACTCTTTCAGAAATCCCTCGGGGTAGCGTACTCTCGTGGTTCTTAACCCATAGACGTTATGTTATGCCTAGTGTTATCATTCCATCACCACATCTCTTTGATAATTTCGCGGATCTGATCATGTTTGAAATTATTAAAGGCTCTTTTTTCATTAAAAAATAAACTCGAATAGTCTATAAAAAAGAATAAAATTATTATTTCATATTTTTCTTAAAGATTATTTGAATTTAAAAAGAAACGAAACTTCGAATATCAAAATTATCTAATATTGGCGAGCCCTAGTTGTTAATCAATCAAGAATTATTTTTGAGATCGATTTAGTTTACATCCGCAATGGCCCACATTAATTTTATAATGATTGAAGCTATCGCTTTTTATTTTTTCTCTTAATTAGCGATCCACAACTGCCTGGAGTTTTTTTAATTTCCGGTTCTATTAATATACGTTAATTATTTGCAAAGTGTGTAGTAATTATCTTTATAATTTTAAAAGTTTTATATATTATATATTCGGTTTTCTACTACATTTTCTAAACAAATTATAAAATTCAAAGCGCAACATCCATATTAATTGTAAAAAGTAATTAAAGAGTCACCACACTATCCACGTTTGCTCCCGACGAGCGCCGACCGCAAAATGCAAACATTTAATTTGCATGCGGTCACTTGTGAGCTCGTTTTAGCAGCCATTTTGCTTGGGTCACGTGACTAACGGATGGCGGGTAATTCGTTTGTTTCAACTTCAAAAGCGTTCTGTCTAAATCCGCTTAGTCTATAGCCTCGGTTTATGGTAGTGTATGTCTACTTAGGTGTTCGCTTTGCCTTTTGCCGGGATTTTGCTTTGTTACCGGCTTTGGAGCTCGGATATCCTTGTGATTTACTTCTTGTGTGCATCTAATGCCTTTAGCGAGAAGCGCATTTGTAGTACTTCAGCCATTGCATACAACATTTTGAGTTTATAATATATTTTATACTTTAATCAATATCGGGTGTATATATATTAAGAGAAAAAAATTAAAGATCGATGTACAATGTGATTTATGCCTTCACTATCCGAAATAGGACGTATATACCAAATTTCATGATAGTTCAGCGGTTAAAACGCCAATATGTAGTAAAAAAACAAACTCACTTTTAAACGCAAGTGAAAGGATTCGTGTGCAAAAGATGATTATTTCCGTGTAGATGTCACGACAATCGTGTTAGCCAAAATAACAAATCATGCAGACAGAATGAGTTTTGCAACATATATTTCTAGTAAATCTACAGGCGCAAATTAGTGATGTGCATAATCAGATTGAGTCGAGTACTGACTCGATAATTCGAATACACGATATCTGAATACGGAATTTGAATACTTTTGGTACTCGAATACTATTTTCATATTTATCATACATACTCGTACATATATATCCGTCACGCCTGTCTCCCATTGGAGTAGATAGAAACAATTGAATGCCAAATATTCCAATTTAAATAGACCTCTTTTGTTTACTTTTATTTTCATTTCATTCATTAATTTATTCATACATACTCGAAGGTTACAGGTACTTTTAATTTGGTCCTTCTTAGGCACGTCGCCAGTTCAATCGGCACACGTTCGTCTAGGGTGATCCTTACCGACATCTCCATTCATTGGTGCTCGTTAATTTTCTTTCGTAATTCTTCCTCCATACATCCTCTCCAAAAGGCCAAACTAACGAAACATGGCCTTTTCGATTTTTGTCACTGCATCGTCTTTTAGTCCACACTTCAATCTATTCACACTATTTCTCATTCCATTTTTTATTTCCATATTTATATTAACTTTTTATTTCTGTTTCATTAATTTTACCCTGACTAAACATTCTTGTAGTCCTAACATAGGATGGGCAACCCCTTTATTTTCCGTATATGTCGTAAGAAGTGACCAGGGAGCTTAATGATCGAGGGATAGGCAGCAGCGTTCCTCTTTAAACATTACTAAAGACTAACTGCATTTGCCAAACCGTTTGCCAAGCGTGGCAATTTATGGCAAAACTCCCTTATGAGGGAGGTTAATGTTTAGCAGTGCACGGCTCTGAAATGATAAAACTTTAAAAATTAGTTTCAAAAATAAATTGAACAAATACGAAATGTGATAAAGTACTCGAATATCTATACGATTAAGTATCCTAGTCGATTCTTCTGTTACCAAATACCTATATTTAAGTACAAAAATAGATCAACTCGGCGCCTCACTAGCGCAAGTCCGCAATTCAACTCTGAGCCAATTAGTTATGAAAACATTTCACTTCCTAAATTGACCTTTTCGACAATCGAACGTTTCAACTAGTTACGCTCAGTAACTTGCTGTGAAACAGTTACAATGTATATAGAAGTGTGTAAACCTATACCACTACCATACATACATACATATCTGTCACGCCTGTCTCCCATTAGGGTAGGCAGAAACAATGGAACGCCAAATGCTTCGATTCAAACAAACCTCTTTCGCTTCTTCCACATTTATCAATCTTTTCATACACGCTCGCCGGTTACGGGTACTTTTAATTTGGCCCTTCTTCAGCACGTCGCCTATTTGGTCAACATACGTCCGTCTAGGGCGACCCCTACCGACATCTCCATTTATTCTTGCTCGATAAATCTCTTTCTATACCACTACTTTCTGTTATAAACGCGAAAGTTTTTGAGGGTGTATCGATGGATGTTTGTTACTCATTCATGCATGACGAATTTGTTGTAATTTGACACACGGATAAGTTATATAACTTAACATATAGTCACATCAACCGTTAACTGTCCTGAACATTTGCCTCCCCTTATTAAAGGATTTTGCCAGTAGTTGCTACGCTTGGCGAACGGATTGGCAACCATAGATTAGGCTTTGGTGATGTTTTAAGAGGAATGCTGCTGCTCATCTTTCGACTTGACGATTAAGTTCCTTTAGTCGTCTGTTAAGACACCCACGGGGAAGGATATGGTGGTCACCATATCCTTCCCCGCATTCTTTGCTAGGACCACACGGTGAATTTGACGTATAAGATTCTTTATATAATAGTAGTAGATATATAAAGAATATATATAACATTATCTAATATAGAATATATATAATATATATAACATTTACCAGAGGGAGACTTTGTACAAAAGTCGATTGCTTGGGTACCTCTGTCGCATTCGTGTTTCAACCGTGAAGCAGTTGTGTTTGCATGGCTGTGTTTCGGTTTGAAGGGTGGGATATGGCGTGAATTTACAGGGTACAGAGGAATAACACCTGAGTCCTCAGGAATGGCAACGCATGGGGGGTATCATGGGCGAAACAGTATACTCTGTTATATCCATGGTACTGCTCATGTCTATAGGCGACGGTTACCACTTTCCATCAGGTGGGCCGTCAGCTTGTTTGCCATTCTAAGTTGTATAAAAACAATCCAATTTCTTGCAATATTGTACTCGTGGATTTTGGAAATAGAAAAACTAAAGATATAAATCATTTCTAGATGGCTTTTCAAAACCAGATTTGTCAACACACATAGGATTAATAGATAGGACACTTTTTATTCTAATTTACTCGGGCAATTCCGTGTGATGTTGCTAATATTAATAGTCTATTGTACCATTTAAGCGCTCCCACTTACGTTCTATACCAAACTATACAATATAAGTCTCCATATACACCACAAATTGAAGGCACCCTACCTAAACTCACAGTACATTATGTTGTATCACTGTTTTAGTTTTCATTGGACACATGGGTGAGATTATTTGCGAATTTCAAAGGACATATGCGATGCGTTCGCTATTACCGCAACGTGCGCCAGGCGAATCTCATTTACTATGTGGTATAATGTAGTTAACGGTTATTTAGTGGTAACATGTAAAATTGTTCATAACGATGGAACTGAATGCAAATAAAATGTTAATAACATATAGTTTGAACAAAGTTTCAAAGAGGTTTGAAATTCGTAATTTCTTTTACTTTCTCTTTGGAGAATATAGTTACTCGCTTTTTTCTATAAAGTTCAAACCTTAGATTATATAGATAGAGTGTCTCCATACAAATGCTTCGAGAAAAGCGGGTTTTCATATAATTTTGTTTGATAAATAGCTATGAGCGATTCCTTTATAACTTCTATATTTATTTTATTTTATAAATTCTGCATCTTTTTAATGCGCAATAACTCATATTGTTTATTAAATAATTAAATATAAAAGATACTTCAAAATACATATAGAACATTAATTTGACAATTAGCTGACAAAAAGTTGATCCGTTTTTGAGGCTCGATGCTCTATATCTATATAATCTAAGATTCAAACTTATTTTCAACTGACGTCAAATAGAAAGAGGTTCTCAATTCGTTTGTATTTTTTTTTTATTTTCTCACCTCATAACTCAGCCAGTTGTAAACGGATTTGGAAAATTCCATTTTTTATCTGAAAGGATATAGTTACTTATAGATTGGTCGCATAGAAATTTTATCACAATCGTTTTAGTAGATTAGTTTTGAAATTAAAATAACCGGTTGTGCCACAATTAAAGTAGATTTTTTTATTGTAGAATACAATATAAAATTATATAAAGACCACTTTTATCCAATGCCAACGATATGAAAATTTTCCGCTACGTGGAGCTTTTAAAAAACGAGCTTACGAACTTCAAATATCGACGGTGTACTAGTAGCTTTCCCATGTATTGTAAATGCTCATAGGTCACGGTAACCACTTCTCTTTTGGTGGACCGTCAACTCATTTGCTTCCTAACAATAAAAAATAAATCACCAGCATCATTATAATAAAATGTACAAATTTTGTTCCAGGTATGTGAATTTTAACTACAAAAGATGCCTCCGGCTAAAACTGGGTAGGCCAAGAAATAATTTCATATTAAACATACTAACTTTCATAGAACTTGGATATTATTCTCGTCTCGGCTGCGGCAAAGGCAGCGTCGCGGCGCAAAGTGGCGTAAGTAACTTGTTCTACTTTACACATTTGGATTCCAACTCGCTCGGATTATACATTTTTAGGGGTATTTTTTACATTTTTGTACTTGTTTATTTTGTATCGGAATAAACTTTTACATTAGAACTCGTTCTACGTAACCCAATCTCGGATCATTAGCTCTGCACAGCTTGTGCGATGAACAGCAAATAAAATTGATTGCTCAGCGTTAGAACTGAGCGTTTTATTGAGTTTTAGGTTGATCTACATACCACCGTGAATCAATGTGTACAATAATGAAATCGTAAAGCTGGAATTGATGTCTGCTTGTTACATCATCGCGGGAAAATACGGGGACGGATATCAACAATCCTTATTAATATTATAAATATAAGTGAGTGCGTTTGTTTGTTTGTTACTTTAAGGCGCCTCAACGATTTAACCATATCCCGTAAAATTTGGTCACGCGGACAATCGGGATAAAGAAGGATATATCGAAACTATCGAAATTTTGGTATTTGGTCCGTTCTGAAATAAAAGTTTACCAAACATTACCTTAACCCTTTCAGACCTGAACGATACGGGCGTGAGTTGTAACTTTAAAAAATTCTGTAATTGCGCAATTTGTATTACACACGAACTGAAAAACATGATAGTAGATAAATAATCAAAAGAAATCATTTTAACGGTTAGATGGTGCAGTAGTCTCGTGCGGGTCCAAGATGGCTTGGCTCCAAAACTGAAAATATATTTAATCTGAAAGAAAAAAAATCTTGGGTCTGAAAGTGTTAAATGGAGTTAAGTTAGCATCTAGTCCAAATATTTGTCATGAGTGATAATTCTATATAAATCTAGGTGTATTAATGTTTTATTAATAAATAAATGCTTTAGAGTGAAATAACAATACAAAATATGAGCATAGGAAATTTTAATTTTGAAATAGATATTTTTAAATAGTACATGAAATAGATTTATTCTATGATAAAACAATATATATTAACAGCGCCATCAAGAAGTTACATTTGTGCAGAATACTAGTTATGAATTAATGCATAATTTGGGTAAATTTGCTTTATTTTCAGTACCAAATTTAAATCTCTGAAAGCTTTTCATATTTTACAAGCTTTTATTTTTTAAGCTTCATTGTAATAATTTGATAATTAATTAACATAATTGATATTTTTTTTACAAATTATTTGGAATATTTCTAATTACTTCTTCATATTAAACTTACACTTTTTACCCACATTGTTTACACTTGTAGGCCGTCGGCTTGTTCTCCGTACTAAGTTGCATAAAAAAAATACTATCCCATCAGCGATTACAGTCGTGATTCTAAGTGCGTATTATTGTAACCATATAATTTTGTAATTCTATATTTAAATTACTAATTACATATTTACTATTTAATAAAAAACCTCACTACTAAAGTCAATCCACGTACGAGGAAAATTGTCGAGTTATATTTTCTGCTCACCCATTGGGATTCGAGCATTCAATCGTCAGACCGCTGCAAACTTTTCGTGTCACTGCTAACCTAATTAATTAGTTTATTAGATAATTGATCAGATGTTATCTTACGAAAGTTCATTATACTAACCATTGAGCCAGTGTTAATTCGTTTACTAAGATTCATCCTCTAATTAATTTTGACCGTAAAGCAAAACTTGTATGGAAGTTTAGTAAATTTTCTATCGCAGCCGTAGCTATGGAAACTTACTAGTTAGCAAATTAAATTAGTTACGCCCTGTTCAGAAAGAGACAAAAACTTGTAGATTTGCACTCGTTAATGGATGTCGTTCTAAGAATCAAAACACTATTATGTGTTGTAAGGTTAATTCCGAACTCTATTGAAAGCCGTCTTCTGCCTCAACAGATGTGTTAGTTTGTAAGTTCAGTCCAGCCGTGACGATTCAAATATGTGAGAGTCTTTTGAATGGCTTTAAAGTTCTGAGAGTGTTTCATCGAGTTACACAGTCGCAAAAAGGGACCATCTACAATATATCTCTACTTATAATCGATTTTGTGGCTTTAAGGATGTGTTAAGCTGTTAGCTCAGTGCTACAGAATTGAGTGTTCCAATGCATGACCTTAGGTTTTTTGTCCAGGTTGTGACGTTCTGCAATAATGTAATAATTTTGAGCAACTTTGGAATTCTGAGAGTAATTTTGATTCCGACATCAATTAAATGACTGAGGATATAGCCGTTTCTGAACCTTAAATAAAACCTCAAACTAGCAGTCCAAGTTTTTGCGTTTTAACGTCACAAGATTTTAAGCTTCAGAACTTGAGTGTTTTAGATTATCATTAATATTTTACGACCATATAATCCGCAATTAAATAGGATTCATGGTTCTTAAATATGAGAAGAGTACTATAACTTGTAGTTACATAAGACCAGACAAATATATCCTAGCACTTACGTTAAAAAAAATTTAAGCTATATAAGTACGACGTTTATATAAAGACAAAAAAAATTGTTAGACTGGTATTTGAACCTAGGAGTAGGAATATAAAGCATATTCCTGATTATCTGTATAACTAAAAGAAAAATATTGATATCTATAGTGACATGATATCCATATTATATCACTTCATCATAATGTATGAAAAAGAGTCTAAAAATGTCATCATGAAAGTCCAGAAGCAATAAATGTATGTAATATGCATAGAGGACCTTGGCACTCGGTTCCTTCTGCCGAACCCGAAAAGGATTTGGCATGGCATCATTAAAATGTACTTATTACACGACCCCCATAAGTTATATTATTATTCCATTACATCTCCACAAAATTTGTTATGACCATATACAGCGTGTAACTACTTGAGTTAAGATCCAACAATATATAATCTTGAGCGGTATTTGTAGCACGTCTCAGCTTTATGCTCCTGTTTCTAATATGTAGTGCAAAATTTAGTACATTGCGGAGTGATGTGATCCCTGACCTCTTGTCTTGTTACGTTACGCTATATGCTTTACATTGGACACAAAATATTTTGTGGCAAAATTCAATTTAGTTTCCCCTGTATATATTCTGAGTTTTCACATTTTTGGGTACCACATCTTTCAATTGGGAATTTAGAGATGTTTTAAAATTTCCTTAAAACTTAAATCTATTAAGTATAGTAACGTAGCTATTTGGGTTTGATGTTTATAACTTATTTATAAACCTAAGAATTAGAAACAGATTTCAAATATTGAGAAAAAAATGTTGATCTGGTTCGACATGAACAATATAGTATTCACGGGAATAGAATTGTGAAAACTTGTTCCGAATTTGGAAATATATCGTATAGCATACAAAAAAGTATAAACGAATTGAGAACTTTCTTTTGGAATACAACAACAATAATAGACCTTGCTTTACATATAATGTCCCAGGTTTCATTCTCAAAAACCAATTTAGAAAATGAACCTCTCTAAATTTACTCGCGTCTAGTAGTTCTGGGAGTTGTACCCGAATGTTCATTGTCTTGTTATTGTGGCTACAATACAGTTACAAAGAATTGACAAAATGTCCTTATCTCGAGGATCAGGTGAATGTGTTTAAAGCGTCATTCAAAGGTTGCTGTTAAGTGAGAGGAGGCTACTCAGGTGCACTATAATTCAGCTCATCTTTCGTTCTCATGTTCAGAAATAGACAGTTAAGGGCTGATATAATAATGATGATGATGAGACCTACAGAAGTCAGCGGCCGGTTTTTGGGCTGTCCAAACTTTCATAAACGTTCATTTTATCTAATCCTGTTAATGGTTTTAAAATAATATTAGCAACAATAACCACATTAAGTCCTAAACCGTTGATCTTTCTCCAAAGGAATTTTACAGTTATGCTCATAATATTATTTTAATATGCCGTTGCTAGTTTCACGAATGTAATTAAGAATACTCAGTGCTCAGATATTAGAGTTTCTAAAATAATAACCCTTAATTACATTTTAGGTAACGAGGTTTTAAATTAAAATATTTTTAATCAAAATCTGTCCCGTTATTTTATTATTAACCTCCGATAAAAACGAGGAATGTTATAAGGCCTCTAATCCTTACTAATTAAGGTTTTTCTAATATGATAAATAAGCAGACGGCCAACCTGATGAAAAATGGTAACCATTCCCTATAGACATAAGCAGTACCCCATGAGTTACCATTTCAGAGGATTCAGGTGTTATTCCTCTGTACCCTGTAAATTTACTGTCATATCAAACCAAACCGAAATACAGCCATGCAAACACAACTTGTTCACGGTTGAAATACGAATGGGACAGAAGTGCCCAAGCAAACGACTTTTTACAAAGTCTCCGTCTGGTACTATTTATTTATATTAGATTACAATGTCTTATTACTTATCGAGTAATAGAACGTAACGTGTTGCTTCTCACTTAGAAATAAACAAAGTTCGCTAGTAATGTTTATGTGTGGTCATCAAAACTCCATCAATATGATGAGACACTTTATGGCGCCCAACATGGGGCAACTTAATAAAGTTAATTTATGTCGCTTCTCGCCTTGCCCTGTTAAAATGCAACACCCGCTTGTATTTTGACGTGCTCATGTAAAATGGCGGGCTTTTTTTATGTTCTCTATTATAAATTGTGTGCCGTTTAATCTTTGTACCGTATTTATTATGTTATTTAATATAATTATCTTTATGTATCATCATCATCATCATCATTTTAGCCATTATCTGCCCACTTCTGAATTTTGAAGAATCGTTAGGAGGTTTTGTTAGTAGTTGCTATGCTTGACAGGCGGGTTGGTAACCGCAGTTAGGCGGGAGGAAAGGGATTGTTAGTAATGAAGTTTGACAGCCCCATTGCTAGCAATATGCCTTATTAGGTCGACCTCCACGTGGTTCTCCCTGGAAACCATCGTGAACAGTTCTTGTTGAATTCGTCACGATGGGCTAACTGACCTACTTGATCTTCACCTATCATCCTTCACTGGTGCCCCGCCGATGTATACCGATAGCGCGGGCGGGGTTACCATTCCATTATCATCCATTAAAAAAAAGCCGCAGGTAGGTTTTTGGTGACATTTTAGAAAGTGGTAATCGTCGCCTATTAACATGAATAGTACCATGGATATCACAAAATACACTATAACAATATATGTGAGTTTCCATCATCTTCCTTTCTTTATTCTAATTATTTATTTGTGGTCGGTGTAATATGTTTTTCTTTTCCATTCTTCTTTACTCGCCGTCATTTCCTCATTCATTCCCATTCTGGCCATATCATCTTTTACACAATCCGTCTATGTCTTTTTTGGTCTCTCTATACCCTTATAGCCATCTACATTCACACTTAATACCTTTTTTAAAACATACTCCTCATAGTCGCAAAAAAGCAAACAAACTGAAAACCTTTTATTTACTGTGAAAAGGTCCCGTGATTAACTTCAATCTCACGTGTTGGAAGTAATGATCAAGTCTGTGATGGAGCTCACAAACCCATAAATAGCCTATATTGATTTTCGCCTTAAATAGATCCTTATTTAGGTCGCTTGATAAGTTAAGATTGTAGCACAAATAAAACCGAATTCAATAGTAGCAAAATATTTTTTTTTTATTTATTTATTTTGATTTAAACACTAAATTACTGACCCTATTTCGGTAAAAATTTTATAGGACAATTCAAAAAGTACTCGTATATCCTTTCAGATAAAAATAAAGATTTTTTCGAATAGGTCCAGACGTCTTCGAGTAATCGGGGAACATATGTATTATATATAAAATAAATTATAAATTACGATGAATTGAAAACTTTCTTTGTTTTTTAAGTCGGTTAAGAATACAAGCATTAAAAATATCGATAAGTGAAATAGTTAATTAATGGAAGCTCTTTAATAAATACCAACTATAAGCTGCAAATTCTTATTTCACGACTTCTCAAATAAATCACCGTTGTCAATGACAGCAAGAACGCCAATAGTTTTAAAAATAGAAGTCATAAACTGCAGGTCATTGACCTCGCCGGATACTGTTAATTTTATTGTTGAAACACAGGAACTATGGTTTTGTGCGAAGAACAAATGGGTTGATTTCAATGGAAATTAACGGAGGAGAGTCTGAATTTTATTCAGATTTTGCTTTTGTGAATTATAATATTGCAACTAAACCTTATATAAATTAAATAAATTTCGCTATAAAAAAAAACTATTACTTCAATCATGGCGAAATATACGCATTAACAAAGAGTATTTCGTAAATATATTAAATAAAATTAATATCAAGCGGCGATATCGAACCCTTAAGTTTATGGCGAGATTTTACCACCCTTTGTGTGTTTTACCGCTTATATAACGGATTTTATTCTGAGGAATTGTTTGAAATGATGCCGTCAACCACCTTTTATCGCACGCATCGCTCGCCATCGACAGGGAATTCATCGTTCCTAAATGATCGCGTACGAATACAGTGTGGTTGAAGAGGAATTTGCTTCTGCGAAAGCTTTCGCTGTGTAATGATATCCTTGCTGATGTTTTCTCTGGAGTAATCTAGAGGATTCTTAAAAAAAAGTATGTAATTTCTTTGTAACACTTTATTGTGCAATAAAGTCATAAATTATATGATACAGTATTCTTAAGACAGGAATGAATATAATGGCGGATTTATCCCATAAGTAAAAGGATTTGTTTTAGTCAACCCTTAAATGTCTGATAGAAATTGTGAATTGATCGAGACAAAAAATAAAGCCAATTAAAAATAAGTAATTAATATTATTTGTTATTTTTTTTTTATTTAGCGCACATAACAGAAATTTACAAATACAAGCTTAAATTATAACATGCAAGTACCTACATTAATGTATTGATCAGGTAAACTTGCCACAACATGTGCACACAGCATGATCCAATAATAAATACGACAGCAACAAAGCCATTCTGTTACAATTATTAGTGATAAAAAATAAACATAAAAAAGAAAATTAAATAAAAAAAAATGTTATGGATGTATTAAGGATTCTTTACTCTCAGCCACGCGCACCTGATACTCCTAGTGTTACAAGCGTCCATAGGCTACCATCACCATCAGACGGGTTGTATGTACATACCACATTTGTGATATGAAAACAATATTCGAATTTAGAACTCGGAATCGTTTTTTATGCTGCAAATGAACATGGTAGTTTTAATCGTCATAAAATTAATATGAAATCAATACGGAATTAAGCTAATCGATGTCAGTGAATGCAAATAACGCGGAAAATATAACAGAGACCCATTTTCGTCCCCGTAGTCATAGCTGAAAGTCAGTAGTTTCCTCCCTGAGTGAAATTCTCCACTGAGCTTTGAGCCTGTTTGCATCGCTGAGCCACACGCGTGTGTTAGATATTTATTTTAAATTATATTAATTTTCTTAAACATCTTATGTCAAAATGTGTACCTACATTTATTAATAAAAATCAGACTAACTACTTTAAATATAATAAAATGTTAAAATTGTTATTATACCAAATTTGGTAATAAATTATTCTTGTAATGTATATAGAACACTAATTTATATTTTAATTAACTTTATAATTATTTATTGTCACGATACTTGAATAAAAAGTAATAAAATTGTAAGAATTTGTAATCGCTGACTTGTTCACTCGAATTCGGCCCTGTAGATATAAAAGATTATTATTTGGGTGGAGAGACACTTCTTGTCCAACCGTTGAACAGAGCAGAGCTCCCTGACGTATCAAGAGTGAACAAGTATAATGAACCACGTGGTTATTATATAAAATATATCACAATTATTTTTAATGGAAGTCTTAAAAAAGCTATATTTAAATAAGTATCAATGGACTAACAGAAGTTGGGTATTTATGTTATATTATTTGTTATATATCAAATATAAAGTAAAATAAGTAAATATATGATTTAATAGTAGGATATCTAGATTAAAGGAACTGTAAGAACTTGTTCTTTATTTCTATTTATTACTAAGAGGTTTACAACCTTTATATTGCTAAAGAATATATTATATACATATATGTAAAGTTCGTATTACATAGTACCCCACATATCATTTTATACATATATTAAATATTATAAATAATAAAATGCCTTTTTTTCTAATACGTACAGATATATTTATATACTGTATCTATGTCCAGCAGTGAACAAAAGCTAATAATGATGATGAATAAATACCATATAAGTAACATATGATATATCTTTCGTCATTCCTAATTCATATAACATTTACGTCATGCAAAGTCTTTAAGGAACTTATCAATGTTTGCGACGTAGTTTCAATACCTTTGTCTACTTTGAAGCTTTGTACATGGCTTGTATTGACTGTTATAATTAAGAACAACAAATAAGACCGCTAGCTGCATCCTTAAATTTAATATCCTGTTGCTGGCAGGATATTTCATTTAACGTAATCAACGTAACGTAAACAAATTCCTCTGCATTTAATTTAACGTGAAATATTAAATGTACATAAACAAGAAAACAAAAAAAGACTTCAAGCGAGTATAAATGTATTTATGGTATTGAAAATATTTTAATTTAAAACGTGGCATTGCGTGTTTATATGTAGATTTTGCATCGCAACAAGCAGTTTTTTGCTCTGCATGGAAAACTCCACATTTAAATAAAAAATATAATAAATCCTATGCTTACACGACAAAGTATTGTGAATTTCAGAATTGATAACGTAACCGTGTGACGAAGTCAAAAAAATCAGCCAAATTAAGTACCTCTTTTTTTCAGAAGTTATTTATTTATTTGTTCATTAGTACAAATATGTGTACATGGCGGACTTAATGCTAAAAGCATTCTCTCCCTGTTAACCATAGGGAAGTGTCAGAATACTCGAATACGGTACTACTAATTATTGATATACATACATACTAAAATTACATATATAAACGAATAAATATGTATATATGAATAACAAATATACTTACACATATATGATATATACTATATTATACACAATATATGCCAGCCGTTCTTTTTATTCTCACGCTGCGATGTTATAAGAATCCATTAGGAAAATTCGGTACAATAAACTACTGGTGTTTTTTTAATGGGTTAGAATGGAATAGGAACCCCGTCTGCGTTATCGGAATACGCTGGCGGGGCACCAGTAAGAGATAATAGGTGAGGATGGAAGTAGGCCCGTTAACCCATCGTAACGAATTCTACAATAATTTGCCATAATCGAAGTCAATTTTTTTGAGAAACACAAATTTATTTAATAGTAGATTTCACACAAGTTACAAGACACAATAGTAGATCTCATATTTTTTTAATACAAACCAGCTCATATTATTCCCTTTTAGCTTTTAATAGACGAAAACATTTTTTAAATCGGTTTAGTACTTCTAGAGTTTATCCATTACAAACAGTAAAAATAAAATCTTTTCTCTTAATAATAAAAAAGTTTAGGTATCAGTTAACGTGTTAACTCGAATGTTATCAAAGTATAATTAACGTAAACGTAAATGATTCTTTACTAACAAATAATAAACAGGCAAGTGTCACTTAAAATTTCGCATCCCTTGATAGGAATTCGATGGCACACTTACTTTTGTTTGACGTCGTAAAGCGTAGGATACTTTGTAAAATTCATGAAGAAAGACAAATTTCACGGAGTTCCCCCTTTACCCCAACCCTAATCTCCCGGAAGAAAGATTAAAAAAGTCAAACAGAGTTAATTTGTATTGAAAAGTTTCAGTTTAAACAATCTTAGACACGTTTGGGGAAGTTGAAATTGGAAAGAAGTTTATCAGACAATTACCTATCTGTCTAGGGTTGTATATTGTAGTTATGTAGATTTCACGTCGAATAAAAAAGTTAGGGTTGTCAAATGTGATTTAAGATGTTGGTTATGTAGTTTTTTTTTTCGTAATTTTTTCTGAATATTTGGCGTAAATTTTTATACGACAACCTATATTTAGAATAATGAAATAATACTTTTTTTTATTATTGTGGGTAATATATATATTCTTTAATTTAATTTTGCTAATACCATAAATACCATTTTTCCATCCATTTTACCAGGAAAGGACAATGGCTCCAAGAAACTGATATATCTTGCCGGAACAGATCTAAAATAGGATATATAATTTTATAGCTTATACACATAATATATATATACTATTCGAAGAATGGTTTTTGCAAAGTTCAAGAAAAATAGTCTTGTTTCGTCATCATCCAAGCGCAATCCACTGGACGAGCAGCAAGCGAAACCGTCGACAGAATCGTTATCGTGCTCTAGCTAGTCCGTGAGTTGGAATAAGACAACGGTCGTTGCTATCTCATTCTATCTCATGGCCTTACTAGCGATAACGACTCCATCAATGATTCACTTGCCGCTCGTCTAAAGGGTCAAAATATACTACGATCCTATTTATTAGCCTAGAATTAACCTTCCGTCCTTTCATAACAATCCATTTCTCCTCATAAGTAGATACATATTATTACTCCATCAACGGACGGAAGGGAAGAAATCTCTAAAAGCTATATATAGACACTCTTTTATCGCCATCTTTTTTTAACCTATATTTATAATAAATCTGTAGAGAGGTCAATTCTGTACATAAAATATATTTCTAAAATAACTATTAGGGGGTAATTAGTGATCGATACTGATGCCAAAAATACAATCAGTAAAATTTTTGTCTGTCTGTCTGTATGTTCGTTATAGAAATAAAAACTACTCGACGGATTTTAACGAAACTTGGTACAATTATTCTTCATACTCCTGGGCAGGTTGTAGTATACTTTTCATCACGCTACGATCAATAGGAGCAGAGCAGTGAAGGTAAACGTTAGGAAAACGGGAAAAGTTACTCAATTTTTAAGCTTCCGTCGCGTATGCAGCCTTAATGGCCATTTTTTAAAGTGTAGAAATGTCGACGCCGAGACGGGCCGCTAGTAGATAATGAAAGTAACACGAAATGATAAAAACGCCTACATTAAGCATAAAAACGTTAACGTTTTACGCTGGATGATAAGTGAGAATGAAGGGGTAGGTCAGTTAGTCCATGGTGATGAAAATATATGGAATTCAGCACGATGGCTTTCAGGAGGACCACCCGGGATATCCTGATCAGTAGAATAGTCTATCGGTATATCACAAGGACGAAGTCACGGGTAAGAATTAGTGAAATATAATATGGTTAGCGTTTTGTCTGAGTAAAGCTTAGAACATAAAATGGAATGATTTACCAAAAGTAGGTTCCAAAACATCTCAATAAAGTTAACAACCGATACGTATTCTTCACACGTTGCGAATAAGAACGTACGGGGCGTGCAATATCTCACTTCCTTCCATTTTATCCTGGGCCCATCTGTAAAAGGTTTATTTTGTGGTACGCAACGGATAAAGTGTTTTTAGTGTTCTACGCACAAATTGGAAGCGGGCTGTTGCCTGATGTTAAATAATCGATTGTTTATCATACTAGCCGTTACCAGCGGTTTTTCTCGCTGTTGCTGTGAGAATTTAGTGGAATTATTAAGTGATTTCGTTATTGCCAGGAACCTCTGTGCAAAACTTGGATTTATGTATATTTACTAATCTTAGCTGTGCGTTGATTTGTCAGTAAGTTCTCTTTTTATGATAATACACAAATTTACAAAGAGAAGAAAAATGTATGCCTTTTATGATGTTGCGATCAATGATTCTTATTGCGTGATGTCGGTACAATCATACAGACAAAGTTTCTAAAAGTTTCAATTTTTTTTTTAAACATCTATGTACTGACATCGACCAATTTTATATATATTCTTTATTGCACTAAAACATACAGTAACAACAATAAGTTAATAACAATGTTAGCAAAGGTGAACTTATCTCTAAAAGAGATCTCTTCCAGTCAACCTAACGCATGTTGAGTGGGCATCAACAGAAATTTAAATAAATATTTACATAAATTATAAATAATTATGTATATACATATATACACACACACATACATATATATACATATATATATATATATATATATATATATATATATATATATATATATATATATATATATATATACATACATACATCATACATATACACACATATTTTATTATATTCAAATACAAGAGAACAATATATAATTATAAAATGAAGGATCTAATATTAGTTAGATAAACATATAATTATAAAATGAAGGATCTAATATACTGCATAATTAACATCTTATCATATCGGGAGGGGGGGGGGGGGAGTTGTTATTCATAAATAAATTAACAATCCCATTGCTAGCAATATACCCTATTAGGTCGACGTCCACGCAGTTCCCCCTGGGAACCAACGTGATTTATTTATTGATTGTTAATTCGTCAATAGGCCAACTGACCTGTTTCATCAGCATTTATCATCCCTTACTGTTACCCCGCCAGTGTTCAGCGATAGCGCAGTCGGGGTAACAATTCCATTACCATTCATTAAAGAAAACATATAATTTCATTAATATTTCCTCAAGTGTCACCATCATCATCATCATCATCAGCCTTTAACTGTCCACTGCTGAACATAAGACTTTCCCTAGGGGGGTTTTGCCAGTAGTTGCCACGCTTGACACGCGGATTGGCAACTGCAGTTAAGCTTTGGAGATGTTTTAAGAGGGACGCTGTTGCTCATCCCTCGCCCTCCTTTAGTCGTCTATATATAGTATACACCCACGGGAATCGAAAGGGTGGCCTATTCTATGCCAGGATCACACGGCCAAGGTCTGCAGATCTTATACCTTTTAATTAAATTTGGTTTAAATGAAATATAAGCTCAAATATAGTGCACCTGAGTCGCCTCTTCTCTGCCCATCTCTCGCCCGCCCTTAGTCGCCTCTTACGACACCCACGAGAAAGGAAGGGGTGGCCTATTCTATGGCGGTATCACACGGCGATACCTCAACTGTGTGGTGAATTTGGAAGAAGATAGTCTTTATCTTAATTATGCTAAAAACATAATACGTATTCTTCCAGTGAATAATATTTTTTATCGCACGGTGTATGGTGTCACACAATGTATATACACATACATATCGACACGTGTCATTACGCTACTATTGTCTGTACAGGATGCACCGTTCATAATGCTTTCAAAACGATCGCTAGTTGCCATGGCGACGGTGTCACAGTCTAACAGGTCACGAAATGAAATCGAAAATGTTATAATACTGGTAGCCTTGTCTGATCACGAAGGAGTAAAAGGGATGGCATCTATTTTATAAATGACTAATTTATACCCAGTTTTTATACATACGGCGTCTAAAGCAGTTTAGAATGTTATTAAAATATCTGTATTTATACATATTATATGTATAACGGGAATTTTATGAACTTATTATGTTTGTCGTTTTGTACAATTATTACAAAATGACCGGCGTTTTAAAAAGTAATACCTCAGATTTTTTATGGGAGGTGGTGAAACAAACTGATGATCCACGTGATAGAAAGTGGGAACTGTCGCCTATAAATACAGAGCACCATGGGCATCAATACACTGTGATATTCATGGCACCATGCGTCATCAATCCTGAGCACTAAAGTGTTACGCCTTCGTACCCTGTAATTTCACTATTATATCCCAGGAAGAGATAGAGTGGCATAAAATGGGCCATCTCTTCCTTTATCGTGTGTCATAAGTCGAAAGTAAAGGTACTTATATATTACATTATAGCTGCGACACAGTCTCTTTGTGACTAATGTAGTTATTATCGGTCTTAAAAAGGAAACTGTAAACTATAGCTTACTTTTCCTAATAAACAGTTTTTTTTTTATTTTACCCTACATTTATCAGAAATTTCTCGTACCTGATATTATAAAAGGCTCATACAGCGCGACAATACTGAACGTATAGTGTATGTACATTATCAACTATGACCCAAATAGAGCTCGGACATAAGGGAGCGAACGAGTAAGCCCATAAAGGGTGAAATGTACCGTGCCTTATTGGAAATAGATAACTTTTTAAGAGCGACAACGTATAGTTTATGATACTTTGGCTTTTTTCTTATGTTTAGCTACTTCCAAAAAGAGGAAATTCTTAATTCATATGTTATAATTTTTAACTACATGTTATCAGCGGGTCTACCATGAAATGAAATTGCAAAATTACGGACTGAATTTCGTGTTTTTGTTTATTCCAAAATTGGACCAATAAATGGAGTTCGTCGTACATCCTATCGTAAAAGTGCAAAGGAACAATATTTTAATATGTATTATGTAATTTTAACATCAAATTAATGTTTCGTTTGGCTCCGATAAATTTCGGAAAACATTTCATGGTAGGCCCTCAGGCAACGGCTACCAATTTCCATCAGCTGTGCCGTCTCCTTGTTTGTCATTCTAAGTTGTATAAAAAATAGTTTCGAAATTCACTGCATTTGTATAAGAGGAAATATGAAATTCAATGATGCAAGAGATTAATATGATGATAGAGGCCTTTGGCATTTATCCACTTACGCCCTAACTATGATGGTAAACGTATATTCTTAGTTTAATTGCATACTAAAAGGAAATGCTATTTACAAAATACCGAAACCCCGGTGAGTACTTCGTGATTAATAGGTTTTATTATTGAAATCGACTTACATCTGGAATGTTACTCGTTTAAAATTTATTAATAAGATAAATATTACCATGAAATAGTTAGCAAGATAAAACTACATAACCATGCTACGTTGCATGACTGGAAGCTTTCAATTTCAATCGACTATTGAAACGGAAAAATTCTTATCAATGTAATTGTGAGTTTACTTTTTGGCATACTTTCACGACTGTCAATGAATTGGTGATAAGCATTTCAAGGTTCTCTATATATAACATATATGTAACGGGAAATCTAGCTAAACGAGCTATGGCCCAAAGCGCTAAACGCCCCCTGAAGAAGACTTCCTGATAAAATCGGAAGTTCTTAACATCTTTACACACTCACTTTCATAATATTAAATTAGAATTTCAACTGTAGCTACCTAAGGAATATTTCTCAATTTATACCTTTTTATAGCGTTATAAATCTTCGAAAAAGTAATCCCGCTAATATTCTACTAACCTACCATAAAAGTTCTCTCAAAATATCAGAGCGGAACGAACCACAAATTAGATATTGAAACTACGAGAGGAATTCCGTCAAAATAACGAGCTAATTATCTTTCATGGTAGACCCCCTTTTCACCTTTCGAGCTACGAAGCCTTAAGAATTCTTTACTCGTGAGTAACTTATATATAAATATTTTTTATGTAGTTTAAAAATAAATATATTAGCATTCGCCATCGAAACAACCGATACAGATGCAGAATACGTCTGCATACATCGGAACAAATTGAAAAATATGATCATATCAGGACTTGAAAGCAATCTGCATACTATCGCATAGGGATTTGCACTTTTATGCGTTCTACTACAGAGGAATGAACTAGTATTTTTTTATTACTTGTTGTTTTGCAACCATCTACCATCTACTGAATACACTTTTTTATTGCAATAAAAACTATTCTATCTCTCAAATTGGAGTAAACAATAAATATTTAGAAAATTTCATTAAAATCAGTCGAGCGGTTTCGGAGATTACGGTAAACGAATGTGACACGGGATTTATTAAAATCAGCCAATGGTTGTCGATCTTTTTGAAACTATTGGTTAGATTCCTTGGAACGAATTTAATTAAACACATTTATATTGAAAACGGAGTCATTGAGAGAAAGTGATACCTTATTTCCCGTAGTGCCCACCATAAAGTTTTAGCTTTCGGAAATTTCGGAATTATTTTCATGGTAGATCACTCTAATCTATCGTGATTAGATAAATCGTATAATGTTTAATATAAATTGTACATTCTGGACTCAATATTCTACGGTACGTATACAAAATGTTACCAACTGGTTTTGATAGAAATATTTCGAGTCCCTTTTATCTTTACAGTTTTATTAAATCTTGTACCAACATAGAAATTGAAATATTATCCATTTTGTATCTGCTTTGATATTTATTCTATTTAAAGGTTTCAGTTTATTAAAGTGATCGTAGAAAACTTAGTTTGATCCAGACATCTTCATATCTAGCGATAGTAAACGTCCATTTTTTTTTATTTTGATGCACATTAAGAACTTTTAAAATGATAACAAAATAAGTGAAAAGATGGTGAGGGGTAGCCAATTCTATGCTGTATGGCAAAGAATGGGCCACCTCTTTCTTTCCTGTAGGTGTCGTAACAGGCGACTATAGGAACTTGATGATCAAGAGATGAGCAGCAGTGCTATCTTTAATCATCAATAATGCCCAACTGTGCTTGCCAACTTACATGCCAAGCATAGCATTTAACGGCTGATTTATAATATAAAAATAATATAATAATGATTTATAATAACAATAATAAGAAGAAATAAAAGATTTTCCCAAAATGAAATCCCTGAGAACATCCCTTTGACAACGTTTATTATTGGTATTAATATATCAATATACTTTTTCATTTCTATTTCTTACAATAATCAGAAACATATGTACTCGTGTGACATGAATTATTCAATGCCCAAACTTGGCGTTTCGTACTAAAAGTCCTTTAGAATTATGTCTCCTTAGGTGTCGTAGACCTAGTATAATAAATGGTCGCCTTTTCACAATGTGCCCTCAGGGACAGCTGTGTATGCCAAAAAAGGTCTAAATTGTAATGTATGTTTCGCCATTTTATGTGTTTTCGTGTTATTCAATTTCAGAATTACCTTTTTAATAATTTTTGGTTTTGTTCCGCAAATAAACAAATTTCAATCCTAAAAATTCAATTTCACTAAATTAACATGAGCGTCGATCGATTATCGATTAATTATCATACATCAAAATTGAACCGTATTCAATTTGGTACAGTAGTTTTTGTGTGGTGTTAAAACAAATGAAATAACTGTGTACTTATGTTATATAGATCTCTTCCAGCGAACCCAGTGTAGTTAGAGAGAAAATAATTAATTGGCGGGTAATCTAGTGCAGGAAAGGTACCGGTAAAAATAATTTAAATACAACAAACATACTTATATATAGTAAGCAAAGTTTTCTCCCATTTTATTTAAATCCTTTTCCATACTGGCAACCTATTTATTACCTACCTTTCTTCACTTTTGTTGCTATTATTTTAAAGTACACTTCCCCACAATTATTTTCATACAACAATACACTATTGAAGCGTTTCCTATTTGAAATACCTTTAAGGGAGATTGGACCTTTGTTTGATCAAAGGCATTCTTCCTTTGTGACGTCCCATCACGTAACGCGAATGTCACCTTCGCATGCCATGTCTGACCGATACCATTTAGTGGGCTCGTGGTCCAACTTGCGGCCCGCAATGCGATGGCACATGCGACCCATCAACGTAATTGGTTTATACCAACCTTGCAATACATTGTTGTAACTTGTATTTTATATCTTATTGTATCATTTTACTTCGCTATCAAAGCAGTTTTTTTTTTTTTTTCAAACTAGTATTTATTTATATATTTAAAGTTGTATTGTATTGTAAAATCTTTATTGTACATAATTCACATTTAATACTGATAAATGATTTAATATACAATGGCGGACTTATCCCATAAAGAGATCTCTTACTTGCTAAACGCCATATCACTGGTTAGTCGATTAGAATTATTTTGTTTCATTCTGCTACCATTAGTATGGGTTGCGACTGTCAACGTACTCAGTTTGTGCGCCGAACTAACTTAGCTGAACTAGGCTCCGAACAGTAATTTGCGAAACTATTAATTTGCCTAAAAATGCCTTTTTTAGAGGTGAGTTCTTCGGTGTTCTGCGTCATCCAGCGTACAGATACGTTGATGATGTCATCGCTGAAAATTTTAAGCGTCTCCATAAATAATGGTCCCGAAACTTGTCGAGTATACTCGGACAAATGATACGTAAGTTAGACCGGTAGTTATTACATTCAAATATATCAAATATGAATAAAAGTATGAAAACTCTTTGTTGTTCTCTTCAAAGAATGATACAGATTATAAGGAAGAACAATCAATGCGCGGCCTTATCGCTAAATAGCGATCTCTTCCAGGCAACCTTAGGATTGAGGAAATGATTATTTTAATTTTCGGCGATTATATCGTGGACGTATGCAGTAATAGCAAAATGCTATATATCGCTATCCAAATTATATCGTAATTCTTTCTTTCTTTATTCTTTATTGTACACAAAACATACTGGTAATTACAATTAATTATAAACATAATATACAAAGGCGAGCTTATCTCTAATAAGAGATTTCTTCCAGCAAAACCTTTCCATGTTAATGTGTTATTTTATAAATAAAAATAGGCAGTCATACGATCTGCATATATTGTATAAACGCATAAGTTATGTATACACAAAGAATAATACAAACTACACAGTATAAATTACATAAAATACCCTGTAAACATACACATATATACACATACATATATATACACATATAAACATATATAAATATACATACACATATACACAATACGTCAGCATAGTGATAAGTAATGCTCTCTTAGACGACGCTTAAACATGCCTATACTTGCCGATTCCCTTATTATAAGATTATAAGATTATAAGATTATTAATTATAAGATTCCACGATACCGTACCGTACTACGGTAAACTGTAGAAGCGACCGTTCGTTTCACAAATCACCATAGTTTGCATTCGCTTAATAAAGAAATACCTCCTTCGTCATTAAACACAACTATTTCATACTGTACTCGCAACATGACCACTAATGTTGCACCTAGAGTAATTTTGGTTAACTTTGGTCATTATCACTCCTATATACAGTCGGTGTTTTAGTGCAGAATAGCATATAACTTGCATTAAATATTTCGGGAGTCGATTAATTTTCATCTCAAATACATTATTGTTCTCTAAATATCTGTGTTAAATTTAGAAAATGGGCGTATGCACAATGGAAGTGCAGGTGCAGACAGCTGCATACTCTGCATCGCCCTGCTAAACTGTACCATGTGCTGTAACGGTTTGAAGGATGGGATATGGCGTGAATTTACAGGGTACAGAGAAATAACACCTGAGTCCACAGGAATGGCAACGCATGGGGGGGATCATGAGTGAAACAGTATACTCTGTTATGTCCATGGTACTGCTCATGTCTATAGGCGACGGTTACCACTTTCTATCAGGTGGACCGTCAGCTTGTTTGTCATTCTAAGTTGTATAAAAAAAACCAAATAGTTTTTTTTATGTCAAGGGGTGGTTAATGGGCATGTGGTTCGCCTGATAATAAATAATTGCTGCAGCCCATAAACACTAACAATACTAGAGGAGTTGTCTATGCTTTGCCAACCTTTTAAAAAGGTATATATACCTTTTTAAATTTCTTTACTTAATAGTCACCAAGTCGTATTTCTTCAGAAACGTTGCGAGTAGTTGGTCCATTTTTACGTCATGTTGAATATTATTTATAAGTTATAAATAGACATCATGTAACAATTTTACAAGTATGAAACAAAAGACAATGTATGAAAGCATGTAATAATAAATAATAATTATCTATAAATTATAAAATTAACAAATGTCAGTGGTAAGGCATAGTATATACAGTAGATATTAAAAGTGCTTTTTCACGCTATGTTTGAAGAATTCAAGATCTGAAAATTGATCAATTGAATAAATGCACTTTTACACAATAAAATGGTACAAAGTTTTATTTTCTTAATTTTCCAGGAAAAGATAAATGCAATGTACAGTACAGGTTTCGTCAAGATGGCGAGCAATATTCACTGAAATTAATTAATAATAAAAAAATAAAATAAATGTGGGGGGTGACGTCCATCGAAACCATTCCAATCGTTATGTCGGTGAACGGTCTTATCCCAACCAGTCTGGAACAACATCTCAGACGGTTGGGATTCCGAAGCGGCTCACTCCTGGGAAAGATGCAGAAAGCAGTGCTCTTAAATTCTACCCGCATTGTACGCCGGTTTCTCTCCCTGGGGCCCTGAACCCGGGCCGACTGTGCTTCTGCCGGGGGTTAGTTGCCATCTCCTCTCCTTAAGAGCGAAGATGTGAATTTTGTAAAAATTTAAAAAATAATAATAATAAATCTTTATTTCACTCTTTGTTACAATATAGTTTGAAGTCCCTAACTCCCGAGGTAGGTATGGAAAAACCTGTGTTTCAGGAGTTAGAAATTGCCTTAGGGATGGCACCTAGAATATGTAATAAAATACCAAATTGTTTGTGAGAGACAGGTGACATAAAAAATTTCAAAACTAAACTGTATAACATGTAATAAAACATATTATTCAATTAACAATTTCAAATGTTAAATGTTCGTAATTGAATGCAATAAGCCTGCCACTTCGCTACCAAAAAAGCCGCGCCTTTAGGTGGCGCAGCAGGAAGATGACATCATATTTCCCGACCGCCTCTAATGTACTAAGCATTTTAGCATGTTTTGCGGTAAAAAGTTAGACTTTTTCTGTTCTAAGTACATTTGAGAAAATGTATGCGCCGACCAAGTGGTTTACTGACCTCATTTTTTGTATGAAGTCGTTTATTCAGTGTTATCCTGCAGAAAACGGACAAGTGGGATACAGCTTCACGGCCCTTTATCAAATTATAAGTAACAAATTATTCTATGAAATTGTAACAGTTATTTTTGCCCCACAAAAATGCCACTTCAGTCGTAACAAAATTGTTATGGGAATATTAAGTACTGGCTATATCCCGTGGCTTTGTCCACTTGAATGAGTACGTAAAGTATCCTATAAACTCAATTAGGATATAACCTACTCGTGTACCCAATTTCATTCAATTCCGTTTAGTAGTTTTTGCTTGAAAGAGCAACAGACGTCTTTCCATCCTGGTTACAAATTTTCGCTTTTATTATATTAATAGTATTATTATTTCCTTTAATTTATTGATCAAAGAATTGACTATATCGGATTCCAGAAATGATGAAGCTTATACTCAATTTGCCTGTATTTGTAATTGAGAGCTTACTCAATTTGAAATCGCTTAAAAAGAAAATGTAAGATTTTGAAACGGCGCAAATATTGTCGATTTCTCTCGTATCTATTAACATATGTATATTTATTGCTACAATTTCCTCAACTGTACCAATTTGAATCATATTAGATTTATGGAATCGCATTTTCCTGAAACAAAAATCACGAAATGGAATTTAATCTGCAAAAAAGTGTTACTATGATATACTGACAGACAAATCGACAACACGGAGCGAAATCATAGATATTTTTATTCCTGCAATTTGGCTACAAAAACGTGAAGAATAAATCATAAGATCGAATTGAAAATAAAGTCATAAACAGGAAATATGCTCAGCTACGGAAGAATGAGATTGTCATATTTTATTTTTTATAGTTTATAAGTGAAGTCGCTCGTGTAACACTGCCTTTATAACCAACACACCAACAATGCGTGTACTATCATTAGACGGTAGTTAAGTTTATTTACTTTACAAATAAGATTAAGTAATACATTAACCCAAAACTTAACCGAACCTGTATTTAAGATAATGCGTTCTTGCTACACGAGTAGGGTTGCCAGTAACGAGAAAAATAATGATTGAATTGCTATATTAAAAATATGATGTAATCTAGATACAGTGAAATCAATAGACGCAATACAAATAATATTGTAAGCATTAATTTACGCATAGACAATTAGATTTCATCATCATCATCATATCAGGCTTTAACTGTCCACTGCTGAACATAAGCCTCCTCCTTATGGAGTTTTACTAGCTGTTACCCTGCTTTTCAGGCGAATTCGCAACCGCAGTTAGACTTTGAAGATGCTTTAAGAGGGACGCTGCTGCCCATCCCTCGCCCTCCCTTAGTCGCCTCTTACGACACCCACGGGAAAGGACGTGGTGGACTATTCATTGCCGGGACCATACGGTTATTATATTTAATTCTGTAATAAAGCTACATTAAACCTGATAAAATTAATATTATTTAGTGAAGTTACAGTTAAACGAACCTAATGTATCTGTGGACTACAATATATGTATATATACAATATATATTTAACAGAGGGAGGGAGACTTTATACAAAAGTCGATTGCTTGGGTACCTCTGTCCCGATCGTGTTTCAACCGTGAAGCAGCTGTGTTTGCATGGCTGTGTTTCGGTTTGAAGGGTGGGATATGGCGTGAATTTACTTGGTACAGAGGAATAACACCTGAGTCCTCAGGAATGGCAACGCATGGGGGGTATCATGGTCGAAACAATATACTCTGTTATGTCATTGGTACTGCTCATGTCTATAGGCGACGGTTACCACTTTCCATCACGTGGGCCGTCAGCGTATTTGCCATTCTAAGTTGTATAAAAAAAATAATAGACATGGAGCTTCATATTCACAGTAAGTCTTCATCATCATTTCAGTCATTTATTGTCGACTGCTAAACATATGCTTTCCCTGCATGGGAGATTTTGCCAGTAGTTGCCACGCTTTGGCGGTGGGGTGACATCCAATTAGGTTTTGGTGATGGTTTAAGAGGGACCCTGCTGTCCATCCCTTAACCGTTAAGTTCCCTTAATCCCTTTTTATAACGCCCACGGGATAGGAAGGATACGTATTCAAGTTCAAATGTATCTTGTATTATATAACTATTTATTATCGATCCTAAAAAGAAAATTGTAAATTAAGGTAAGGATCCCAGTTCCCAGATCCCAATCTAAATCTGCTAAAATAGCAGATTTAGAAAACCTACAAAATCCTGGATATTTTGGGTAAAATACCCGAAAGATCTCCGATGAAAATCTGCATTACAGTTTTTCGTTTGCAGCATAACGCTTAGTAAAGATCATTTTGGCAAACATTGTCTTAACATCTTTATTTTCTATACAGAATAAAATAGAATGTTTGCTTTGAATAGGTAATACAGAGTTCTCATTTAATAAGTAAACAGCTTCATATTTAGCTAATATTAATCATGCAAATGAATATAGTTTTTTTAAAGTTACCAATTAATTTTACAAGATACAATACAACAATTTTTACTAAATAAATTCTAATTACTACATATTCGAATTCGGTCCAGTTTTAAGTTTAGGCCACAATTATATTACAGATCGAAACATATATACGAGCACTGTTCCCTTTTCTTCAACAGTTGGATCAAAATTAACGTCAATCCCCCTAATGAATCGCTCATAAGAAATTGGAAAGCCATCATCTGATTGAACATCAATCACATTTAGTTGATCGATGCTGAAGAATCGTTAAGTCATTTTCGATTATCCCATATCCAATTGAAGATATTAAGTTAATTTTGTTGTTATCTTGTTCTTCGTCGTTTACTCTTCGATTTGACGGTGACGAATGCTTCAGATAATTTAACTTGATTGTTGTTATGGTGTTGATTTGATAACAATTGGTAAAATTTTGTGTTGAATTATTTTGTCCCATAAAACTTATATCAGTTTTGATCAAATTCGTATGAGAACAAAATGGATTATAAAATTTATAGATAATAATTATTAACATCGGTTTGGAGTTGTTATTAATGTCGTTATTTCAATAACCGATTTTAATTGGAATATATTAAAGGATAGGAAATCATCTAGCAATGAAAGAGTATTATCTACTGTGAGTATTATCACTGCTGAACACAGGCATTAAGAGGATTTTGCCTATAGTTGCCATGCTTGGCAGGCAGATTGGCAATCACAGTTAGGCTTTAGTGATGTTTAAAAAGGGCTCTGCTGCCCATCCTTCGACTATTAAGTTCACTTAGTCGCCTCTTAAGACATGCACGGGAAAGAATAGATAGCCCATTCTATGCGGGAACCACACGTCAATATAACTATAATATTAATTCACATTTCCAAGTAGGTGTTTGTAAGCAACGACAGGTGAGGTGATATGATAAAATTTCACTATAAAGCTTGACAACAATTTCATAATTCAACAAGCTTTACCCGTAATTTTCGCGCTGCAAACAATTAATCAGACGAAGCAAGGAGGCTCTTTGACAGATGATTAATTTGAAGGCACAGGTACCAGGGAATCAGGGGTCCAGGTGCGCGGAATTCGCCCGGGAAGCGATGAGCAAACGACGAGAAGTGAAAATGTTTTTGGACCAAGTGCCCGAGACATAGGTACAGAATGTTCGAGAAATAAATCGACGATCTACTTTTCTTTTACTACTACGTTCTAATTGTACTCTGTGAATTAATCATTTCATATGATAAAATAATCAACAACTATATAATATTTGCAGCCTCCAATTCTACTCGCGCTATGGCATTTGTAGTTTTTTGTATAATTTACTTCATTTTTATACTAATATGTATATGAAACTTATTTGTTGATTTATCTAGCCATACAGGTGTATATTTAAAATCATAATAAATATGTCCAAAATTTATAATCCTAAATATGTTGTAGTAATTTCTACACGGAATTTTGTTCAATTATCTTCTCCAAATTTCATTCAAATCTATTTAGTACCTTTACAATTAAAACATGACAGCTATAAACAATCTACAACCAAAATATTATTTGTCCATTGCTTTAATTTGCATGGAATACTACAATACAACTAGTGCGTGCAAAACTTGTTTGTCATTGGAACTTCGCGTGTGTTACTCATCTAAACTTAGCAATAAGTCACAGGCAATCATTCGGATAGATCTAAAAGATCTCGATTTGTCCCGAAGAGCGGACGATTTCTCAAGTAATAACCCTGATGGGGAGGAGACAACGAAATGAGACACTAAAAACAATCTTTGTCCACCCCCCGGATATGACCTTGCTTTTACTGTGATGGATACTGAAGATGTTTCCGATTGGACTCGAAGTCTTTGAGCGTTGATCGTTTGTATTTACTTGACATGTTTTCAAGTGTATATTAATCAAGTGGCAGCTGCCTACTTAAACCACTGTTACTCTGGTTATTTGATTTTCAATCATTGGTACATACTTTTTTTAACGTGGTGCAGAATTATTATTAAGTTTGTTTTCATCATCGTTTCTTCTTTCATTCTAAAATCTGGCTCAATTTTAGGTTCTGTCTTTTCTTTCATTGTTCTTGTCTGGTTCCTTATGATACAGGATATTTCAGCATGAGGACTACATGATCAATGTGATTCTGTTGCACTTATTACTATCATTTCAGTTTATATTTAAAGGTATTTTGCTGTTTATATTTAAACTTGTAGCAATTCCAATTTAGAATTCTTAAATTTATATTCGTACTCGTAAAAGCTAAACTTTCTTAATTATTAAGAAAGTATTTCAATCCTGCTCGCAGATTTAGGTATCAAATAAAAAAAAAAGCTTTTTTTGTTTAAGAACCGATAAAATGTCCAATTTAGTAACGCTTCCCCACCGTACTATTAACTCCGTACTTTAATAGCTAAGAGAGAAATAAAACAGTCGTAAAAGAAGGGCGCAGCATCGATTACTGCAATCGATTGTGATGCTTGCAAATTGATGGCGTTGGAGAATATTTATTTTTAAAGTTTCGTTTCTTACCACGAAATGCTAAATGGGCCCCACATAGAATCGGTGTATTGCTCGCCTGTCTGTTTGTCATGTAGTCAATACAATTGTTTATATTTCGGTAGATCGAGCAAAAGCTTTATTTAATTCTAGTCGAGTATCATTGGATAATATAATTTAATTTGCTTCTTATGTCATTCGTATGTTGATGATTTATTGCTAATTAAAAAAAACTGTAATCATACGTTATTATACCTTAATACAACAAAACATCTTTTGGGAGAGGCTTATGTTTAGCAGTGGCCAGTTAAAGGTTGATATAATAATAATAAAATAACAATACATATGTTTGTTTTGTTCAGTCTGGAAGATCTTACTGATGCAATGTTTGATACAAAAAATCTATTCGGCCTTCTTACCAATAGCAAAGCATACACTATTACGCTCACTTTTTTACCAAACAATTTTTTTTTTTTAATATAGAATAAATATATAAAAAGTTTGTGTTTGCTTATAGGCAACGATTACTACTAGTACCTTGGATTGACCATAATCAAGAATAACATTTTCTTATACCAATTAATCGATAAAGCCTGGGCGTTGTAGTTTTTCGGTACGTTTTTGCTGTTGATCTCTTCCTATCAAAATATTGATACTTATATAACAGACGATTGACAAATAGAAGAGATTCTTAGTAAAGCCATTGCTAGCAATATACTCCTTAAAGCCTCCACCCGGTTAAACTTTTCCCTCTAGAAACGGATGGACCAATTGATCTTTCGTTATTACTTATCATCACCCACTGGCGCTTCACCACCATATATCGATAGCACAGGTGGGATTACCATTCCATTAACATCCATTAAAAAAGAAATGACTGACAAATTTTATCTTTCCTCAAATTTTTGGTTCTATTTATCTTTCATTCAATATTATTTCGCGATTTAGGAGGTAAATTTGAGTTTTAAAATATTATTTTAACAAGAACAAAAACGTTTTTAACACCTAGGCGCGAATTTAAAAGCTGAGTCTATAAAGTACTGTGTCCTGAGTATGTCTGAGTGGCGTTTCGTGATCACGCATATAAAACACTCAACGGTTTTTCAGATAACATTGTTTTTGCTTTTGCTGGAAATATAATAGTTAGGGTGATGTATTTTATTCACGTTCATGACATACGCTACTTCCTCCGCATGAAATTTTTGATGACTTCTTGTCTCATACATGAGATTGTTCGCATGAAATAGGTATGTATCAAGTGTTTTAGTGGCGTAACTAAAAGTTTATGCTTATTTTTTGGGTTAATTATATAGTCATTTTCCAGAAAGCTCGATTTATGCGCTACGAACCTGCTTATTGCAAAGACAGATAAATACACTACGAAAGAGAATATCTCAGGCGATGTAGCTCAAAGCACATGCTCATATGACCTAATAATTCAAACACACTTGCCTTATTACAGCCATAAAGTCTGAGATGCAAAAATCCATGTCGCTTAGATTCCCTTCAGTTCAGTCTTTGTAACTCATCAATAAGAAGTAAAACTACAGTTGCTCCACGAAAACCCACAAAGGTTGTAATATTTGTCATTGCTAAAAATATCTGGGTTCTGACCACCGAAGACGATGCACTTTTCATTATCGTCTCTACGGTAAAAGGCAAGTCATTCAGACTCGATACGTTTACTTCTCTTTATGTTTTGATTAGAAATCAAAAATTTTGATTTCTACCATTCGAATCTACTTAATAAGCTTTTTGAATCATGACCGAAAAATCATCAAATCTGCGGTAAATTTGATAAAGGAATGACGAGTAATATATCAGCGCTTCCTTTCCAAACAATTCCGACTTTATCAAATTAGGCTCCCTGTAAGCGTTGCGGGACTAATAGCCGTTTCGGCTGCAAATCAGCTTAGGACGGCTCACTTTCGCTTACTGATCCTATTATACGAACTTAAAGGGATTTACCATTACGTCGCCTTCCTTGTGGACTTAGTTTTGACTTCTGTAGTTTGTTTGATAGTGCGATTTTGGTTAACGTTTCTATTGTTGTTTATGTTTTTATTCTTAATATGTGAATTATCGCAGTGCCTTGATTCTTTTATTTGTATGTTCATGTTTTTTAATATATATCTCTAAGTAACCTACCCACTTAAGAGATGCGTTAATAAAATGCCAAGGCCTCTATCTTTACATTCATCTTTTAATTTTATATTATTGTACATTACTGTTTTATTAAAAAAGAAAATAGACTTACCATCTAGAGTTTTCTGTAATTTTTCTTTTTTCTTATATAGCCCTGTCGTGAAATAATTAGTGCAATATGTTACATATTCTTTGGCCATAATACGGTGGTCTTCGAGAATGGTAAGATATCATAAGAGGATTGATAACATAATATATTCATATGGTATTAATTAATCCTTATAGACGTTGTTGATCACTTACCTTTTGATGGATTATCAGCTTACTGCCCTTTTCAACCGACTTCAAAGAAGGAGGTTTTCAATTCGGTTGTATTTTATGTTTTTTACCTCTTAACTCCGTCATTTTTAACCAATTTGGAAAATGCTTTTTTATCTGAAAGAATACTCTTTCAAATTGGTCCCAAAGAAATTTTATCAAAATCGAATCAAGAATTTTATTTTTAAATACCTATAATTTTTTTTACCGCGATTGAAGTCGATGTATTTTTTTAAATATTTTAAATTATCCGATATCTAAAAGCATATATTCAAGAATTTCTTCTAAACAACTCAAAGGCATACAAAATCGTGTTAATAATAGAAATTTACATCAGTTCATAAAATTAAATAAATCCTCCATTGAATGTCCGGAGACGCTATCTTGCAAACTAGGTTATAACAGAGTTCGCTGCTGGATCGATCTTTTATTAGCTTCGTAAATCGGCCAGTTTGTCTTCGATTTCGGATAATCGAAAGGTTATGCTTAATTTAACGATTTATTATCGAATCGGACAACGAATGAATTCGTCGATTTTATACGTACAAATGCCATAAAAGTAAAATCGATTTGGTAATAAAAATTGGACGGAAACTAGGTAAGAATTGGTACTAAATTGAATTCAATACACGATGTCGTAATATGATGTTTGTAAGTGGAATTCACCATATTTCAATTGCAGGCTTGTTTACATTTGTTTTATTTTTTTTTTTTAATTCCAAATATAACTTCAGTAGAAGTTTTATCTTTTATAGACTTGCGTTGTGGTTATTATATTTATTATTTTTGCGTTGGGGTTATAGACGGAAATTAACGCAATTATTCAGATAATCCATAATAATTTATTATGATTATTTATTATTGTAAAAATCTCTCTCTTATTCGTAATTTATACTCAATTTTATTGTCCTTTATAAACCGAGGAATTTTCAAAATATCGAATGATGTTTTCTCAGCCACTTTTACTTGGCTTTTTACTTTGGCTGGTCTATCGACTATCGACTCGACTCGACTCGACTAGATTAGATTAAAATTATTTTGTTTAATTCAGCTACCATTAGTATGTGTGCGACTGTCAACAGTTAAATGTTAACTGCTATTATTATCAGTAGAAGTTCTACGACCTTAGTCATCGATCTCCGACCGCTATCCAGTCCATCCACATGTTGCGTGTTTCACCTAATGATAGGGGAATTATCCAAAATAATTCTAATCAGTACTATGGATTTTCGCAAAATAACACCTAGTTCAATATTTTTTTTTTTTTGGGTTCAACAATCATTAAAAATTACATACCGTCTGTCTTTTATCTATATCATATATGTTGATTATATATTATATATGTATCTATTGATATTATATATGTTCTTATTTTATTTATTTATTACTAACTCCAAAAGAATGAGGTGCACAATTCGTCAAATTTTTTTTCGACTGACACTCGATTACGTCGCCAATTCTGAACCCCTGGTGTTGGCCCCCTTTTCCTTTAGTGACGATTGAAGCTATCATTTTCCTTGTGGAGCAGAAAGCTGCTTGTCACTTGGTTGTTTATTTCACAGTAAAATATATACGGAAACAAGTTCGATCTTCAACAGATGTCAAAAAGAAGTAGGTTTTTTGTGTGCTACCTCTTGACTCCGTCAGTTTTAAACCGATTTGGAAATTTCTTTTTTTATCTAAAAGGATGTATTTAAAGAGTACTCTTATAAAAATTTTATTTAAATTGGTTCTGTAATTTAGTTTTTAAATAAAAATTACTGGTTTTGCCATAACTGAAATTGTGTTTTTTTTTGCGGATCTTTAATTAATTACGTAGGAATATACTTACTTATTACATGTATTATTACTTGTATGTTCAACGTTCTTTACTCATAAATTCGTCGATTCCAGGTATCTAATTATGATTTGACCTTTCAACACACCTACATCCTCGACGAACGCAACTAGGACGCCCTCTATCAGCAGACTATTATTACCAACACACATCTACAAACAAGCGACGTAGCTCTTTTCAGTAATAAATAAATGAAACACAAAGAGGTCTCCCTAAGTTGGCGTTAGAAATAAAAATATTGCCGAGCGACTCATCTCATTACTTATTCCGTTTGGACGATTTGTACTGTGTATTGTTTTTCCAGGGTTTCGCATAGATATTGAATATTATACGAAAATTGTGTTATAAGCGTGTACTTTATGGGGCAGAACGAGCCTTTAAATATTTGAGTTGAATTACGGCGCTGGTGTTTTTTTTTTTTTTATTTTGATGTTCGAGAACAGAATGTGTAATTTTGAATGTTTAAGCAAATATGGCACATGAAATATTACGAAATTCGAAATTCAATGTTTATGAACGTCTGTTTAATGTTGTTAAAAAAATGGTTTACCAACTGACAGTACCCCTGTCAGTTCCTAATAGGTACAATAGGTTACTTGTTATATATATTAGTCGAATTATATGTCTATAAACAATATGGAGCTTCGTCCTAGAACAAAGGTATGAGTACCTTCTGACCCAACTGTTTTTATCCACATCAATCATCTAGACAACTTTTGTACAAAGTCTTTTCTTAAAATCAGTTTTGAAATCAAAGAGTAAACAATAAAATACTAATATTCATTTTGTTTTTTAATCTTTGTTTGCATGGTTGTGTTTCAGTTTGAAGTGTGGGATATGGCGTGAATTTACAGGGTACAGAGGAATAACACCTGAGTCCTCAGGAATGGCAACGCATGGGAGGTATCATGGGCGAAACAGTATACTCTCTTATGTCCATGGTACTGCTCATGTCTATAAACGACGGTTACCACTTTCCATCAGGTGGGCCGTCAGCTTGTTAGCCATTCTACGTTGTATAAAAAGAATCTAAATTTCATACGAGTATTTGCACGTTTGATCTAAGCAGATTCTGTAAAGTACTTTTAATTTATAAAGTCTAATGTTTTATACCCAAAACCATAGCTAATAAAATTATTATTATTAATTGTGAAGAAATATTGGCGTGTCATAATCAAACACTAATTAAATTTCTGTACCAACCAATCGATTCATTCATTATTTATATAATAAAACGTTTTAAAAGAAAGCTACAGCTGAGACTCTTGCTCGTTCTTCTTGGCTGAAATTGTGTTTCGAATGGGCGGTAATTACAGATGGGCAAAGCACCGGGTTTAAACCCGGTGCTTTGGTAAAAACCCAATAAACACCCATAAACTCCCATAATCACCCAAAAAAATAGGTTTTTACGTATTTTTTGAAAATATGTAAGTAATACCAATAAATTATTTTTATAAATTGTATTGATCAATTCTACAATATTAAATAAAACGTTAACTAATAATATTTCAGGAAATTTTAAAAATCTATATATAATAAAATGAAAGTAATTAATTTTCAGTGTTTTCATGTTGCAGTTGATCAACATGTTGGCCTTTTGCTTCCCGTAGATACTTTAAAATTTCTTCATAACACCTCGTTCGCACACATGGCCGTATATATTTAAATTCTTGAGCCACTAACAGTCCGAAATACTCATTTCTTTTATCCTCTTCTCCATAAATTAAGCATTTAGAACAGTTTGTTTCTTCTTTCAGTAAATTTTCTTTTACTTTATCCTCGTTTTTTTTCATTGTTGCGACGACGCTGGGTAAATCATCTGGACACTGGGTCTCACTATCGCCAAATATATTTGGAGATCGGCTTCGGCTACGGCTTGGCAGACATTTTTTTCTTTCTACAATTTTAAATTAAATTTATTAGAATAAATGCTTCGAACACACGCGATCTAAGTACCTTTTGTGTTTATTATACCTTACCTACCTAGGTATAAAAAGAGTACTTACGTAGATTTTCTTTTATTAACTGTTTTATACGAAGATCTTGATCTCTCAAATTAGCATCCATTTTACTTCCAGTGATTATCAACTAAATTAATAATCCACAAAGTATTAAATAACGTTTTTATGAAATATTTAGCACAAAAACAATACCCTTTAAATATCGATCGTCAGTAACTGTGGCTGACTTACCTATATTCTAGCAAGCAGGACTGCCAGATGTGAAGGGGAAATCCCCAATAAATTGTTGCATGTGACTGATGATGTGAGCATGTTCGTTTCATAATAAAAATGTTGCCAGGTAACCAAAAAGTCGTATGTTTTTGTGCGAATTACGATCATAATCTTTACGATCGTACATTAAAAAATAGACAAATAATAGTATGAGTACGATTTAAATCGTATATCTGTCAACCCTGCTAGCAAGACAGCGACAAAATCACGTTGCATAACAATGTAGCCCAAGCTTATATCTTATGAAATATACGGAAGAGATACGGACTTAGAAAAAACAGAAATGTTGTTCTTTGTGGAAGTCATTGATGAAATTCTATGTATTTTAGCCCGCAAACTTTCTTCAAACAAAAACAGCGCCATCTAGTATCGAGTTCTGTAATTATCTCTTTGTTTATGGATTTGAAGTAAGACCGCCACGCTTGCAATACATTATGACTGGGGATTCCCCTATTCGTCGACGCTGAATATGAGGCGACGACAATCACTGTCAAACGTGTTCACTATTACTCTGACTCTGGTAACGTGACTTCCTGGTAACGTGTTAGGTAGGAAAAGCAGTAAAAAAGTGCATATTAAGGGAGCAGATTTGAAATAATATTTATACTTAACAAGAAATAATTAAAGGTAAGTGGATTTTTGAATGATACAATTATATCATGATCACTTAACAATTTTAACTTAAAATTAGATGTATTATTACAAGCTTTTATTTAGCTTGCGTTATGTAAATAAAAGTATGTAGGTATGTTCGTATGTTGATGCAATTATCCTCAATCCTCAACCGACTGGGATAAAATTTTCCATACACGTTTATTTTGGATGATAGTGCATAGTTAGCTGAGAGTCGTCATTGGATAATAATGGTGGATAGCCTAAGATGTGTACTAGATATTTATTTTTAACATAATATGCGTAAGTACCTAATCGAATTAAAGAAGTTGCTGAGAAAAATACAGAACAATACGATAATAAACTAGCGTCTGCGTTTAATCCTCCGAGGAGATGTAATTTTACAAAGGTTTTTTGTATTTATTTTATTATTTTTTTAATAAATTTATTGTAAATAACAAGAAATAATCATTGTAAAAAAATAGGCACTCTATTGTTGAATTTTCGTCAGACCAACTAATCATCGTTCATTTTTTTTTAGGTTCAATGGGGAGACCTAAAGATTTACGCATATGGGAGCACTACCGTACTTTACCAAACAAGTCTGTTTCTTGCAAGCTTTGTAATAAGGTCTACAAATTCAGTAATGCTGCCAAAATGCTTCAACATCTTATCACTTGTCCAAAATCTCCAGAAACATTAAAAGACTCTATGAAACTTATAAAAGATAGCTCGTCCAAAACCAAAATGTCTGGACTGTCAGAGATAGAGACAAATGATTCTTTTATAAGCCCCTCGTCGTCTGCTAACACTACAATAAATGCTGAGTTTCAAGACACCGATGATCATTTAAAACAGAATTAGCGAGAGCTATATTTGTAACAGGGACGCCATTATCGATGGTGCAACATCCTTTATGGATACAATTTTTCGAAAAATTGCAACCAAAATTTAAAATACCTTCACGTAAAGCTTTAGCGACAAAATACTTAGATAAAATATATAGAGAAATGCGTTTTGAGTTAAATGAGGAACTAAATGCTTGTAGTTACTTACACCTTCAGTGCGATGGCTGGTCTAATTTAAGAAATGAAGGAATAATAAACTTTCTTATATCAAAACCTCAACCTGCATACGTTAAAAGTTTGAATACAGAAAGTAATCCTCACACTAGTGAATACCTTAGCCAAGAAGTTGAAAAAGTAATGAAAGTGTATGGAGCAAATAAGTTTCTTGTACTTATTGGCGATAACGCTAGAAATATACAAAAGGCATTCGAATTAACAAAACTCAAATATCCACATGTTGTTCCTCTCGGTTGCTGTGCACATATCCTTAACTTGTTGTGCCAAGATATTGTAAAGATACAAGAAGTAACTGTGTTTATTATGCAAGCCATAAATATAATAAAAACTGTTAAAAGGAGTCAACGATTAAGTTCCTTGTTGATAAAATCAAGGCAGGGTGAAGATTCTACACAAACACTAAAATTGCCTTGTGCTACAAGATGGGGAAGTCATGTTACTTCGTTAAAAAGTTTGAAAGCAAATAAGATAGCTTTGCAAATATTAACAGTTAGAGAAGATGTGGTAATTTCAAGAGATATTAAAGATTTAATTCTAAGTGATGATTTCTGGACGAAGACAGGGGAATGTATAAGTATTTTGGAACCAGTCACTGAAAGCATATTTTACTTAGAGAGCGACCAGAATCGTTTGCATCGCACATACATTACATTTAGAGATGTACAAGCTAAGATACGTTTTGCATTAAATGAGATTTCGACATTGAGCGAAGAAAGCAAACAGCAGATTCTAACATCAGTATCTTCAAGATGCAATATGGCAATGAGGCCAATACATTTTGCAGCATATATTCTAGACCCCAGGACTCTAGGAGTCGAACTTACTCAAGAGGAAGAACTTAAGGGTATGGAGTTTATCTACAATTTAAGCCAACACTTAAGTTTGTCAAATGTAATGGCAGATTTGGCGTGTTATAAAGCTAAAGAAAACTTTTGGGCCAGAGGATTTGTATGGAGCTCATTAGATAGCATTGAGCCCCTAATATGGTGGAAAGGTATTTGTGGTTCCACTGAGTTAAGCAAAGTAGCGATTCGTATTCTATCAGCTCCCTGTACTTCGGCAGCCACTGAGCGTTCCTTTAGTATCCAAGGCTACATACATAATAACAAAAGAAATCGACTTACAACTGAAAGAACTGAAAAAATTTCATTCATTTGTTATAACTGGAATCTTAAACATAAAGCTGAATGCGAGGACATTCAGTTTAATGAAGAAAATACCTTAGAAGCTTTCATTGAGCAAGTAAATGAACATAACAGTTTAGACGAAATAGAGCCTATCGAACCTATACAATTCATCGCTTGTAATAACTCTGAATCTGACAGTGATTGACTGTAGTTTTACATTTTACTTTCATCTCTTTCTTAATAAACTCAAAATCAAATTAAAAGTTTTTTATTCTGTAGGCTGCATAATAATATTGTCTATGTCCAGTATAGTGGACGTCTTGCGGCTGAGATGACGATGATGAAGTACAAAATCATAAACACCCAAAAATTTGGGTGTTTATGGGGTTTAAACCCAATAAACCCAAAACACCCGGTTTTACCCACCAGACTTTAAACCCACCCAGGTGGATTGCCCATCTCTAGCGGTAATGAATAAAAATGACTATTCAAAAATGCTTAAATCTAGTTTAATAAAAATGTTTCTTTTTTTTTATTAATTGTTTCTTTCGTTCTTCTTTCTTTTTTTCATTCATTATTTCTTTCACGTCACCAACCAACTTTCTACTCTAGCTTCTTGCCACTACGAGTATGCAATGAACAGTATACGCCATTATGTCGATCTAGGACTTTTCTTGTCCGGCCATCTTTATTTTTCTTGAATTTATATAACGAGTTATAAGAGGCGGTACCCTAAAAACATTCTTTTGTATTACAATACGATTATTATCTTTGTTCTTATTGCGAAGATTTCATATTATTTCGTAGAATAACATTTACCGACAATAAGCAAAATACAAAAAATAATATAATTGCCAATTAATACCGATCTAGGTTTATAACATTGCAGCTTTGATAGTCTCTGAGTTACTTTTAGTTCTATTCTGACTTTTTACTAAAAGAAACCAAGATATTGTAACCGTTCAAGTCACCCTTTGTGCTAAAAGCAATTTTCTTTATTACTTGCTGTGCTTGCAAATTCGAAAGTACTATGTAATATGTAAGGGGTTGAGGCATTGTCAGTAGTGGGGACTAGTGATCCCATTTCTAGTAATGCACCCTGTCAGGTTGACCTTTAAACATTGTCTTCTATAATCTTTACTTTTTTCAAAATTATCTTTAAATTTGAAAAAAAAAATTGCATTTTTGGAGGGTAATTTTTAAAATGTTCTATAGTCTATGTACATAGATACATCTACATCATCATCGTCATTTAAGCCATTGTTTGCTGCTGGATTTGGGCCTCCCCCCTAGTTTATATAATGACGTATATTTAACTTTATATATTGTAAAATTTTCAACACTAATATTTCAGCCATTTTCATGTGAAATGTGAAATGAAACACAAAGAGAGAAAATTTATAAATCCATCGTTTTCGATTTAGTAACGCACGGTCAGTATATACCTACAATGGGATAAGATTTATACATTTTTTAAAATAATTAATTTAGTTTAGTACTAATGACATAACATATACACAAAAAATACAGATTAATATTTTGAGAATCTCTTAATAGGAATCATGAGGTTATTAGTCAATTAATCGTAGTTTTCACGACTTATTTATTTGTTTATTATTTTACTTGAAACAAGAGATACATGGTGTTACATATAAAAAGCATAAGTACATGTTTCACCATGCTTAAGCATGTGAACGTTGGGTCCTTAACATAATTATGTTAATTGAGGGGAAGGGATTGTTAGTAATGCGGACTACTATTTCCTTTGCTAGTAATATACCCTGTCAAGTCGACTTCCACGTGGTCCGCCTTGAAAACCTTCGTGTTGAATTTCATATGTATTCATCACGATGGGCCAACTGACCTGCTTTTTTATTCTCACCCTTAAATGGTGACACACATCCATTAAAAAAAACTATTTTTATTTATGTTTTTTCAATATGTGAGTGTTAATTTAAAAATTTATTTGTTCCATTATATTCATTAACATTTTAACACTTGAAGTTAGTGTTGTTTTCCGGAGCAAAATGTAACCATTGCCACACGAAATAACAACCGTTTTGTACAAACAAGCTACAAAACTAGCAAAGCTTTCATTTATCTCCACACCCACACTTGACAATACATCATCCCACCCGTTCACTTCATAAATATTCGTGTACGGAACCTTTTTACTATGCACCTGTTCATTTCCGACCTGTTTCATCTTGAAATGGCCACTGTTTGTGAATATCGTGTTTTTTTTTTTTACTCATTTGTAATTCAATACCTTTTGGCTGGCTGTGATTTTGTTCTGTTTGATTAATTTTAGAATTTATTTTTTAATGAATGATAATGGAATGGTAACTCCGCTTCCGCTGTGCGGGGGAGCACCAATGAGAGATGATAGATGAGGATGAAAAGCCCATCATCATCAAAGGTGATGAAATTACCTAAAATAAGCATCATGTTTTCCAGGGTGGACAGCGCGAAAGTAGATCTTGGGATATATCGCTAGCAATAGGAAACGATATGAACCGATACGACAACCTAACCATTAAGAAAAAGTCATATTTCTTTTTAAAAGGCCGGCAGCACACCTGCAATGCCGCTGGTGTTGTGGGTGACCATGGGCGGCGGTAGTCACTTACCATCAGGTGAGCCGCACGCTCGTTTGCCCCGTGTTGTAAAAAAAAATTAGAACCCGTTACGCCCTCCTTCTTGATTTTAAAATATTTAATTGTAGAAAGTATTGAATATTTTTTTTTTTTTTTTTTTTACAACACAGGGGCAAACGAGCATGCGGCTCACCTGATGGTAAGTGACTACCGCCGCCCATGGGCACTCACAATACCAACGGCATTGCAGGTGTGCTGCCGGCCTTTTAAAGGAATATACTCTTTCTTGAAGGTTATGTTGTCGTATCGGTTCGGAAATACTGCGGCTCGCAGTTGATTCAAAGAATGGTTGTGCGTGGAAGAAAGTGCCTTGAAAAACGCACGGTGGAAGACCGCCACTCGTCCAGATGATTGGGATGAAACTTTAGTTTGTGGCGGGTTGTACGGTGGTGAAAATCAGCAGCAGGTATCAATCCGAACAATTCCTCAGAACACTCCCCATGATAAATTCGGTAGAAGATGCACAGAGATGCAACATCTCTGCGCAGTTTCAATGGGTCAAGTCGGACAGTAAGGCGTTGACTATCGATAATTCGAGCCGCCCGACTTTGAATGCGGTCTAACGGAAGGAGTTGGTACTGTGGCGCTCCTGCCCACAGGTGAGAACAGTATTCCATATGCGGCCTGACTTGGGCTTTATATAATTTCAGGCGGTGTTCTGGCATGAAATATCGTCTCACCCTATTGAGCACTCCTAACTTTTTGGAAGCTATCTTAGCCTTCTCCTCCAGATGACCGCAAAACTGGACGTCGCAAGATATATCAACGCCCAGAATTCCTAGACTTGACTTTTTATCGAGGGAAGTGCCCTGAAAGTGAGGAGATACGACAAACGGCGTCTTTTTGCGGTAAACGCGCAGACTTGTGTCTTTTTGGGGTTAAATTGGACAAGATTTTGTTCACCCCAGATCGAAACTTGATGGAGTGAAGTTTCGATTTCAGACCTAAGTCTATTCCGGCACTCATCGGTATGTGCCCGCGAGATCTTTGCATGACCGGTATATAATGTATCTCCTGTACTGTCGTCCGCATAGCAATGAATATTACTTATCTGTAACATATCATTGATATGCAGAAGAAACAGAGTCGGAGATAGTACACAGCCTTGCGGGACACCAGCATTCAAAGGTTTTAAATCAGAGCATGCACCGTCGACTACGACCTTAATGCTACGTTCCTTGAGAAAACTGGCGACCCAAATGCACAGTCTCGCAGGCAACCCAAATGAAGGTAGCTTTGAAAGCAGCGCTCTATGCCACACCCGATCAAGGCCTTCGCAATATCCAGACTAACTGCTAGCCTCTCCCTTACTCTCGATTGCCACTGCCCATCGGTGTGTTAAGTAAGCTAAAAGATCACCAGCCGAACGTCCCTGTCGAAAGCCGTACTGGCGATCACAGATCAGCTGGTGCTCTTCTAGGTACCGGAGCAGTTGACGGTTAATGATGGATTCCATAACCTTCGAGAATAAGGAAGTGATAGCTATGGGCCTATAGTTAGCTGGATCTGAGCGATCTCCCTTTTGAGGGATCGGATGCACCAGAGCAGTCTTCCAAAACTTTGGGACTATGCCCGATGAGTAGCTAATCCTAAAAAGACGCGTAAGAACCGGAGCCAACTCTGGTGCGCACGTCCTAAGCACAATTGGAGGAATACCATCAGGCCCACTCGACTTATGGATTTCGAGGGAGAAAAGTGCTCTACGCACTGAGCTATGCGTGAATTTAATGTCAGGCATAGAGCTCCTACAACACGTGATGGTCGGTGGTGGTTTCTCCCCGTCATCCAATGTCGAGTTTGACGCAAAGATGGATCCAAGAAGATCGGCCTTTTCTTTAGCGTTCTGGGCCAACGAGTCATCCTCCCTGCGCAAAGGTGGAAAAGATGACTTACAGAAATTCCCTTGTGCAGCTTTGGCAAGAGACCAGAAAGCTCGAGTCCCAGAGGGCAAACTAGCCAATCTCTTGCCAATTCTACTAATATGCTCTGACTTCGCTGTGGCTATAACTCTTTTGAAGGACCTAGAGGCAGACATACTTCTTTTTAAGAGCACTGGTGTTAGGATCTCGCGACGCCGCACTTTTAGCCCAGATTAGGAAGCACTCCTGTTTCAGACGAGATGCTGTTCTACAGGGCTCCATACCAGGGCTGGGATTTCCGCCGACGGGCACCACAGAGTTAGGAATAAATAATTCCATTCCCTGAAGCACCACATCAGCAATGGAATCGGCAATGGCGTCGGGATCATCCAGTGTGAAGCAAACCCGCCTCCATGGGTAAGATGCGAAAAAAATCCGCATCTCATCCCAATCTGCCGACCTGTAGTGCCAAATGCGACGTCTACCCGTAGAACGAGGTGAGTCGGACTCGTAAGAAAGCACTTCGCTCCGCACCAAACAGTGATCCGACGATCAAGCGGGGCTTCGGCCACGGAGATCACATAGTTGTCTGGGTGGGTGGTCAGCAGAAGGTCCAGCAGTGAAGGTGAATGGTCCAACACATCATATTTATTGAATGAATATTTTAAAAGTGGTTTAATGCAAATGCGCATACATTTTGTTTTTATTATATTATATTGTGATGGGAATTTTCTGTGAACATATAATCATACCATATCAGCTGTTAACTGTCCACTGCTGAACATAGCCTCCCCCTCCTATCCCCGCAAAAGGGGGTTTTGCCAGTACTTGCTCGGTAGGCGGGTTGGCAGCCGCAATAAAGATTTGGTAATGTTTTAATATTGCTGC